>NC_138785.1:23870914-25070914 GCF_965178545.1 Coloeus monedula | reverse complement strand
GTCAGTCCTATTTATCTTACAGAATAGTCTACAGGGAGGGCCCACCTGGAGTCTGCAGCTGTGATTTTGATTTTGACCATAACTTAGAAGGTCTGCTTTGGGGCAGAGTTAATGGGTGATGTTGTGCTGGTACCTGGCAACTGGGTTGACAGGGTCCTCGTGGTGCCTGGCTGAAAGGGAATATTTCTTGCAATAATTTCAAAAGCAGGTTCATATCTCCTGAGGTCATACTTTTTTGTGTGTTTGTGTGTGTGTTGTAGAAGGTATTATTGACACCTGTGTCAGCAGGTTGAGTACCATTGAAATAGTTCTTGGTGCCCATCTATCCCCACACAGAGAACTTCAGCAGCAACAGCCACCTGTGCACCTGCAAGTACCAGGCAGGAGGATCTGTGTTTTCTTTGGTTGGCCCTAAAAGGGTTCAGCTGGAGGATGTTGTTGCAGTCATGCCAGAGAGAGGTAGATGATGACTAGACTTTACATTGAACTTAGTGGCTGTTTGAATAGGAGAGATGAAGAAGCATTTAAACACTTTTGAGCTGGGTTTGTGTACAGTTGAAATTTATTCTCCTTCTCTAGGGCCTTTGAGCTTTCAGAAGGTGAAGAAACCATTGGTTTTTTTTGGTCTCTGTGTATGTACATGTGTATGTATGTACACAGGGGTGTACGAGTTCTGAGTTTGATCTTAATTAACACATCTCTTCTAGTGCTGCAGGTAATTCCATTCAGCCCTAAGATGCTTGGGGTTTCTCTCTTTATAGATGTATATATATTTTAGGCAGAATGAACCTTTTATGTATTTTTTTACTGCAACACAGATGAACCACAACACACAAGGGAACTTTTAAAACCAGTTAATATAGTGTTAACAATTATTCTTGGAAAATGAAGCTTAGTAGTGTCTGTAGAATAAACATAGCGCTAGAATCCAAGTCCGAAATTAATTTTATTTGGAAACAGTTCTGGCCCATTGTTTTCTATTTTGGCTATCCCAAGGTGGGGGGAGAAGAGAGGGGGAGGCGGTGACTTCAGGGTTTGAAGCACGGGTTCTAGGAACGTGATGCTGCTTTAGAGAGCCGGTTTATTTCGGTTCCGGTTTCTCCAAGACGTTTGGCATTCTCCTCCCCGCGGTGAGCGGGCGCCCCGCAGCGGTGGCTCGCGGGAACTGCGGAGCGGCTCTGCCCCGCTGGCCGGGGCACACGTGGGACACTGGCGTGCGGAGGACGCTGCGATCCAAGGAGAGCTTAAGGGCATGTATGTGAGCAGAGCGCTGTTCTGCAGATCACCACTTCTGCAATCTAAACATCACCTCTTTCTGTAAGCCTTCAAATGTACGATCTGTAGGTAAGTTACATATTAAAAGGCTTAGAGCTGTCAGCTGCTACGCATAACATGGAGCATATGGTACAGTGGCTAGTACCTTCCCTCATTCTTTTTGCACTTCATTTAAAACAAAACAAAACAACCCCAAACCTCGTATCATTTGGAACTATTTTTGGTCTATATTATCTAATTGGGCAATATAATATTGCAGGTTCACAGGCTTGCATCCTACATAGAAGTGCTTTTATGTACTGTGCAGTTTTAGGGCAAAATACTGAATAGCTGAACTCCGAAGAGTGAGCTAGGGAGATGAGGTGATTAAGTGTTAACGTTATTGCTCATCAAGTAACTTTCTGTGTCTGCTCACCACTCAGACTGTTGATTCAAGCCTGTTTTCTCTGATGTAAGGTTAGGTGACTTTTAGATACCTACATTCAGGATCTCTGTCTGGAAGGGCTTTCAAAACTCTTTGAGCTAAGTTCAGTTGTGCCTGCATCAGTATTTATTGGAGGTGCCACAGGGAATCCCATCTGGTCTCTGAAAGGCTGTGGATCTATGAAAGGTGTCTGGCATTGCAGTGAGCATGTATATACTATCCTTGGACATGAGCTAGGGGCAACTAAACTGAGTTCTAAGATTTTTTACATCCAAAATAGCTACTGCAAATACCAGCTGTTCTGTGACATGAATCTGTTTCTTTCTTTTTCTAGTCTTTTCTTCAATTCTTCATACTAGCCAAGAAACATTTTCTGACTGATTCTTTGTTATGTCTGATATTCTAAATTGAGTTTTGATTTCAGAATACCAAAATAGTGAATGCTACATTAGCTGAGCTTTGTTGATATGCTATTGCAACACTACAAGTTCCATTGTTTCCACAAGTTTTACTGCCTAAATGTGTCCAAAGTGACCTAGAAACCTCTGATAACTGAGCTGTATAACTGATTTGAACAGCCCAGGCCTTGCTGTGTTGGAAGGAATGACTGCAAGGATCCCATGTTTTCTGTAGACAGAGACTGAGTTGACTGCATATGTGAACTATCAATATAGGGATATATTACCCTGAGTTATGCAAGCATAATGTTCTGTTGGAAAATGTATTTACAAAGAAAATGGCATAAGTATCCTTACACTGTCATGAATCAGCACTGAATGCAAGTGATTTAACTTAAATTTCCCTTTTGAGAAAGGGTCTCTGGTGTGAAAGTGCTACGTTTGTTATGTAGTGTTTATTGTGTGGCAACACTCAGGAGATCCAATTCAGAATGGACTCCTTTGTAGCTTGGATGGTTATAAAAATGTATACATAAAAAGACAATGCCTGGCTGAAAAGGAATCTAATATTAAGCTCTGGATTTAAACAAAAGTTACTGCTCAGAAGTATGAATGCATCTGAGTAGGAGGTAGTTTGGTGTTCTAAAGCTGAGCTGATGTCAGTGGGCTAGTGCATACTGGTGTATGCTTCTTAGGTCAATCTGCTGGCTATCCCCACCTCCTGTACTTTGCTTTGCATCCTGGAGCAGTCTCAAAGTGAGTGAAACGGATTCCTCTGGGGTGAAAAACTAGCAGAAATGCTCCAGGATCCATCTAACATTCTCCAGACACAGATGGGTGTTCTGTTCGTGAGGAAAAGTCCAAAATGAATAAACAGACAAACCCCAGCCATGTCTGGTGTGGATGTCAGGTCCACAGGACCAAGTAGTTTTCATTACAAATTTCCTCCTATTTTTTCCACGGTGTCTCCTGGTAGTCTACAGTGTTGTGCTGCCACATGTTGCCATGCTCCATTGGTAAGTTGTGACTTCACAAAAAGTTGTTCTGGCTGACAGAGAATTACAGAAGTGCTTGCCAAGGTGTGAACTCACCTGAAACTAGTTTTGGGTAAATAGCCTGAAGCTTGAAGTTAGAGTGAAAAGGCAGGGAGGTATAGTGAGTGGGAGAGGGGACCCCTTTCAACTACTCTTTTCTAATTCACCTGGGCCTTCCTGTTCCAAATAAAAGCATTGTCATGGATTCAAAGTAGTGTATACAAGCTGGACAGAACTTTTCCCTCAGGAATTCATGTCAAATAGAAGAAACCTAAAAATAATTAAAATACAGCTTACAAGAAAAAGAAAGATGTCTTTATCCTGATCTAGAGCAATTTATTTTCAAGAATATGTCTGCAGTTAATCACCCTCTGCTCTTTCCACAAACAAATTAGACATTGATTTTTGGGGGAAAGATCTTGTGTGTATGTTCCACACTAAATTAGTGATGTTTCAATCCTAAATGTTTTTTTACTGGATTCAAGCAAATTGATTTGCACATGAATGATGTTCTGTGACAAAATAACAATGTATTAATAGTATCTTCTGTGTTACTAGCAATGATGTCATCAGTATAATAGGAAATTGTAGTTAGGACTAAAGCCATACATCTACTATGAGTTTAGTTATATGAAAAATGAGCATCGGAGCGATATTACACTCCTTTTATTAAAGTTTAATCTTGTATCAAAAAAAAACCTAGTAGTCCAGGAGCCTTTGTCATCTTGCATTGTAAATTTTCTGCTCATGAGACAATTAGTGAAAGGAAGATGACTACTCTTTTTTGTTTCTTCTTGGTAAATATTCTTTGATGACATAAAATAACGATGTTAAAGACACATCTCTACAGGATGGTAAAGTTTTCTGCACTGTTTCATTGTAGTGTATCACACTTCCACAGATGCCTAAAATGGAGGATCAACATGCTGCAATTCTAGAAAAACAAGAATTAAAACTTAGAAGTGTGGCTGCTGTTGGATTCTGTTATAATAGTGAAAATGAGATCAGGTGTTAGATATCTGTATTTGGTATGAAGTCTAGCTCTCAGACCTTAGAGATGATGGAGTAGCAGTACTTTGTCGGTATGTGGGTAGGCAAGAGAACGATTCTTCACTGTACCTAAATGTTGCTGCTATTCTGTGGCCTCTGGACCTACATGGAACACACAAGAATCATTCTCAAACTTTCAGTGCTTGCTAAATCAGGAGAGAGCAGCCATGTGCATTTGGGTTCTCCCACCAAATATGAAAATATGTAATGTTAGGGACTCTTCCCTGTGTGTGCCACCAATGAGGCTGGAGTGTGGAGCAGTCTGTACTTTACAGACATATCCATGAGGATTTCTTTTAAGTATCCAGTAGCATCACTTCAATCACCCTTTATTTGTGATTCTTGTTCCCCCATTAAGTTCCACAATTCCTCTCCTCTTCAGTATCATTAGAACTGAAGTGAAGTCCCACCACTAACAGTTGTTGAGAGCGAAATTCACCAGCCAGCAACACTGGTCTCTGCCTTCACTGAGCAGAAAAAGGCTAATTTGGTGGGTGATTTACGGTGCCTGCTGAATTGCGCCTTCTTTCTCTTGACTACAGCAAGTCCATAGATCAGCTAAATTAAGTGTTTCGTCTAGGTAACATGAACTATTTTCTGTGCTGACAATGCTGCATTCAAGTTATTTATTTCAGGTACCTATTAATTAATTTCATATTTTCATACAGATTTTTTTTTCCTTATTTCCAATAGCTCCCTCCCCTACATGGAAAATTGTTTTCTAGCCTCACCAGAGAAAGCTGATCTCCACTGACTGAGCACTGACTGATACTGGAACATGAAAGGAATAAACAAGAAAAGTCCAAAAATGGAAAAATGTGGCAACAAGAGCTTCTGCTGTTGTTGAGATTCACTAAAATCTGGTGGGGGAGCAGAGGGATGAGCTATAAGTAGTTGCAGACAATTTTTTTCCTCTTACAGGACATGACTTTTAAGGGGAACATGACCCCAGAGAAAATAGGTACTTGCAAGGAGTTAACAAAAAGCCACTGGAAAGTTCAGGGCTACATTAGGTACCTACAAATCTGACAAGAAAACTTGGCATTGGAAAATCTAATTGAGAGGACAGAATTATATTAGGGTCTAGGTAATTATGACACTGCAAAAATTCTTAAGACTTTCACACAAGACAAAAATACAGGCTAAATTGAACAATATACCTCATGTTTGCTGCTAAAGGAAAAAAACATGTTACCAGCAATAAGGTATACAGAGAATTTTTTTGTTTTTGCACTGAAGAGAGAAAAGTCCACAAATAACTTACTTGTGATACTGTGTTTATTTCCTTGAGATAAACTCACCAGATACTCTTACAATTAAATAAGCGATCATCTTAGTAAAGCTTTTTTGCCATACGTTACCTATTTTCCAGGTGCTGCAATCTTTGACAATAGGACAGAGTTTGCTGAAACTGTGTTGAAACTGAAGTAAATTGGTGGAAAAGTGAAGGTTTAGACATGAAGTTGCTAGAGCAAATCATCTCCAGTATAAGAGTGTCCTGGTTCCAGCTAGGATAGAAGGTAAAGTTAATTTCTTCTCAGTAGCTGTTACAGTGCTGTATTTTGAATTCAGAATGAGAATGGTGTTGATAACAACATTTAGTTTTTTTGCTTTTTGCTTAGTCAAATTTATCCTAAGTAAAGGACTTTTTTCCTTGTTTCATGCTCTGAATGCAAAAAAAAAAATCAAACTGGGAGGGAGCATATCTGGAACTTGAACTGACCAAAGGAATATTCCACACCACAGAAAGAATGTCGTGCCTGCTATATAAACTGGAGGGAGTTACCTGAAAGGGGGGGGGGGGGGCAGGATTTGGGTTCAGGGAGGAAGGTCTGGCATCAGTCAGCGGGTGCTGAACAATTGATGTTTTTTTCCCCTTTTATTATCATTGTTATTATTACTTAGCATTATTATTGTATTTTTTTCTTTATTTTCAATTATTAACCTGCTCTTATCTCAACATACAAGTTTTACTTCTATTCTCCTCCTGATTCCACTGGGGTGGGGGGGGGAGAAGAGAGGAGGGGTTGAGTGAGTGGCTGTGTGGCGTTTCTTCTCCAGCTGGGCTTAAAACCATGACACAGGCTATTGGGAAATGGTATCAGAATAATTAAGGTCATGCTAGTTAGAAAAGACAAGAAAATCACTCTGATCCACATTTAGTATTGGTAAATTGCAGAGTAATGTTAATGAAGCATAAGTTATGTGCTAATAATTTGGTTGCTACTTAGAGACATGTCTGTTGGGACATGGAGGCATATGAAGGCCCAGATAAGGAAATCATCCCCAAACACCCCTACCTAACAAAGCTTGGCATGATTTACTGTGCAGGGAGTTCTTCCTATTTCATGAAAATCATGATGGGAATGAATCTACACTGTGCAATGAAGCACTGTGCAATTACCAAGACAGATGTAGAGAAGCAACTTCCTATAACTGTGAAAGTTTTCATCCCCTAGAAATATGCAGTGTGTTTACTGGCCCTCACAGAAAGAGGTAAGAACAAAAGGTTATGAGTCTTCTGTTTATCTGGGAAAGGAGCAGTTACTGCAGAGGCTGTCTGCACCCTGTCTTCTCTACAGCCACACTGGATCTGGAATGACTTATACCTACTGTGAGTAAACTGGTGTCTACTTGACATTGCAAAGCTTGATTTCTGGAAGCATTGCTCCCACATTATCTGCATTAGTTAGTCTGGCAGCGTGCTGTGAGGATGTTACTGCAGAGCTTTTGGTGCTGGCGCAGGTTCAGGGATGCACACGCTGCTGTCTTTTGTGCAGTGTAGGCATGTCTGCGTATAACTGCTGGGAAAGAAAGGCCAGGGCTGCCACAAGAAATAACCTTCAAAGTCCTATGACTTTGACATCCAAAATAGCTACATGTTTTGTAGAAATAAGCAGTGCTTATTGAACTTCAGATAAGAGGGAGTAAAACAGGTCAGATTTGGGCGTTTTGCCTGAAAGGGCACCACCTTTGTCTGGGGAGTATTGACAGAGACAGATTAGAGCCAATTCCATTACTGAACCACAGAATGCTGCAGCCAAGGTCTTGGGGAGCCATCCCTGCTGTGACAGCCAAGCCTGCTGTACATTTGTTTTTTGAAGTGATATGTAAAAAGAACTCATCTCTCAGATAATTCAAGAATTCACGTGTAAGGCCTGCAAAATAAAGAATCACGCTCCACAACCTCAAACAATGCAATAGCTAAGATGTAGTTTTGGACCAGTGATGTCTGTCAGCACTGCTACTTTGTAGATTTGCAGATGTATTTAGCCTCTCAATCATTTTTTGTTCTTCTAATGTCTTCGAATTGCTGCATATATCCATCCATTTATATATTCTTCTGTATATGGACATGCAATTATCTCAGCCTTATTCATATATTTGGCTCTACCTTTCTGGGGCATATTTTTAAAGGAATGTGTAGCGGTACTGAAATGTGAGAGAGCATGATAAAGAGAAACCCCAAAATGTTGCCTGCAATAGATCTGTGTTTGGTATGAAATAACTTTCTCTAGAGTTGGAAGAAATGACTTTCTGTACCTACAGTTTTGGGGCAGAGCACAGCTGTAATTTGAAGGTATTTTATTCTTAGCTGAGTGTCACACTTTCTAGAAATGTATTGGAGAGAGGTCAATAGAGCCACTGTACAGTTTCAAAGAGAGGTTCTTTTTACAATGCATTTCGGAGGAGACACTGAAATAAATATTTGCAATCCCACTTGGTAATTCCAAGCATCACTGTGTCATGCAACAAAATGTTCAGTTGTGTAAGGGTTCTGTAACAGCATGGGTGCTACTGAAGGTGGTTTAAAGAGCAAACAATAGCTAGTGTCAATGTACAGTACTGGACACTAAATCAATGAGGGCTGCCTTTGACTTCAGGTTTGCTCGGGTTCACAAAAGAATTTGGTCACTTCAGTCTCAGCAGTTGGCTGTAAGACATGTTAGCTTCCTGGTGAATGCATTCTCATTTCTTTATTCTAGGACCTGTTGGTGACTTGCTGACAGAGGATGCTATTGATTAAAATAACTGCATGGTTTCTTCTTCTTTTTTTTCTTCTTGTCAAGCATTATAAGGGTAAATGACTAAGCTGGTGTCCTCATCAAAAACCTTCAAATAATTTCAGTCTGGTTTATGAGGAAATACAGTTGGTTCTAGATAGTATGTCCTGTTCTTTTATCTAATATTTTGTTATAATGGGAAAGCACACGATTACTGATGAAAACAGTTGTTTGGTACTGAAAACTCGCAGCACTTTTTAACAGGATAAAGTCAAACTCAAGTTACCTTGGGCAATAGCAAATTTGGTACTGAGGTCCCCAAAAGTCCTCACTTCTTAAAAAGTGGTAGTGTGAAATGTGGGGAAAAAACCGAAACCTTGCAAGATATAAGATAAAGCTAAGTAATTTGGATAGCAAAGCTCCATACTTTTTGGCTAGGAAAGGCATGAAGAAAATATTCCTAATCCCACCTCAAAGACATTTTTAAAGTATCATTGAATGTGTCTCTGTCTTGCTTGTGTGCTCATATGCAAAGATAACAACAAAGGATGGTTAAAAGAGTTTAATAATTATTTCATCTTGACATATCCTTTAAAATGAATCTCTTCTCTATCTGCTGAGTTCCTACTCATTCCTTCAGCCCTCTTTCTCAACAAGTGTGTGGTTTTACACCACCCCAGCTATATCTATCCATTGGAGACACTCAGGACACAAACACCAAAACTCCTTCCCTTCCACCGAAGATGGGAGCAAGATGGGTGTTGCTCCACAGCCATATCCTTAACACCATCTTGCTGTAGGGGAGCGACTGGCTGGTGTGGGGAGAGGTGGTGACAACCAGATCAGTGCAGGAGGGTGTAACACCCCAAGCTGCACAAGGAAGAAACCAAGAAAGTAATCCAAGGAGTTTTGTTTTACTGAGATTTTTCCAGGAGAGTGGCTGCCCACAAATTACCTTACAGCAGGGCCTGTTCACTGGGTTGTGGTGAAAAAAGGGAGGCTGATGTCACCATCTCACCCAGGTGAGATGGGTCCTGGGCACTGAGGTGTAGGAACAAATTCACCCAGGGAAACATCAGTGGCGGAGGGGCAGTGAAGGGCTGGGGGCTGCCAAGCGTTGGGCAAACACCCGAGGGAAGGAACAGGGCGCTGCCATGACGCCCGCCAGGACCTGCCCGCTCCGGGGAGCCCCGCAGGCCCAGGCCGGGCACGGGGCTTTGCCGGCGGCGTAGGCGCAGGAGCCGCTGCCACCCTGCCCTTCCTCCCGCCTCCGCCGGCGCCTGCGGCCCTCAGCGGGGCAGGCTAGCTGTGCTCGCATGGCCGATTTAACCCCGTTTCGGTGGCTTTGCCGGGCGCTGCAGGCTACGGGACCGCTGCTAGGTGGCGATGTGGCCCCAGGAACGGCGGCAGCCGCTGCGGGAAGGCGCCTCAGCACAGCCTCCCCCGCCGCCCGCCGAGGCCGCCGGCGTGACAGCCCCTCTGGTCGTGAGGTGCTGCTGGGCGGCTTCTGCGTCAAACCATACACGCAGATAGATAAAAATACATACTGCTGTATATTTATAATTTTTAAAACTGCTCACATTAAATGACAGGAGGTTTCGAGTAGATTATCAGGAGGAAGTTCTCTGCTGTGAGGGTGGCGAGGCATGGGCACAGGTTGCCCAGATAAGCTGTGAATGCCCCATCCCTGGAGGTATTCAAGGCCAGGCTGGATGGGGCTCTGAGAAACCTGGTCTGGTGAAAGGTGTCACTGCCCATGGGAAAGGGATTGGAAGTAGATGATCTCTAAGGCCCCTTCCAACCCAAAACTTCCTATGATTCTGTGAAACTCTTTTTTGTTATGTACCTAATGGATGTGGTGAGTGGAACAGCGAAGGGCTGGGAGCTGCCAAATCCCTGCTCTGCCTTAGGTTAACACACAGATCATATTATGGGTGGAGGTGCCTCTGGAGCCAGGGTGCTGCCAAGCCACCCCATCCAGCCCCAGCCTCTCTGTGTGACACATCAGGGTGGTTGGGAGCCAGCAGAAAGGGGCTTGTGGACAAACTTTAATATGTAACTTAAAGCAACTACTGCCAGGGATAGGCTACTATTTTACAGGCTGGTGAGTATTCCTGGGTTTTGTGTGGGTATTTTTGTTTCCTTTGTTGTTGGTTTTTTTTTGTTTGTTTTCTTAACTTATTTTTTTAATTTAATGAAATAGGAACATGCTGCAAGATGTAAACCGAAGATGTCTCCATATCTGCCTGCAACCTTTGCATGCTGACAAGTGTGTTACCTTCAGAGTGCCTTTCAGTCTGGCTCTCCTCCTCTTTGTAAGAAAGCCTTATGTTACTTGGCTGAACTCAAACTACCCTGTGCTAATTGATGTGCTGGAGGTAGCTGTTCTTCAGGAATGAGACAGAGTTCTGGGTTGAGAATGCTTTGCTCTGTATAAACAAGTGGTGCTTGTTATAGATGGTAACGTGTTCCAACTTTTTGTTCTGAACTAGATGTGCCAAGGATACATCCAGTGTTTTTTTTAAATACTTGTAATTGGGGGTGGAAGAGAAAATTCTTTTCATCTATCTTATCCTGATTGTTATTTAGTCAGAAATGACAATTATTTTAAAGAGAATTAATTATGAGCCAGACACAGAACTCTAGTTCAGTGCATCTGGCTGGCAATGACTGATTCAAAAGCAGTAATTATTACAGGTTTAAGAAGAGAGCTTAAATGACCCATATGGTTAGTCTCATTAAACTGATCCAAAAGTCACCAGAAGTAGTGCTAATTCTCTGTTTCTGCTGGGTGCAGCAGTGCATTAATACCTGTGATGTCAGGGGACAGGTGCTAGTGAATCAGCTTGAGGTGACAGACCTACATCACAGCCGTCCTGCTGTAAGCCAACTTGATAGACTTTTAAAGCACAGAGGCTTTTAAAAAGCTGAGACACCAAAAGACAGACACTGAATGAAACAGACCCCCTCTTCCATTCTGTGGCTTAGTGGTTATTGGCCCACACACCATAAAGGGATAAAACAAATGAAAATAAATAATCTGAGAAGAAGAATGAGAGCAAAAAGAGACCCATTCATACTTGAAGCTCTCTGGAAAAAATCAAGACACAGTTTAAGTAGTGTTTTGTTTTCTATCATATATGCAAGCATTATATTACAACAAACACCAAGATTGTTTGGTAGTAGTCTTGTATGTGACTAATTTTGGAGCACTCAATGTACTCTGGCAGTGCTACCTGTACAAATATGTTAGTGGAAGCTGCTTCTCTATGATAAAAAGAAGCATGTGACAGAAATGTTTAAAAGAAGTGAGGTAAAAAGCAAAAAATGTGTTTATGTGAAAATGTATTTGTGACTGCTAATTGTGGTAATGCTGAGGTTAAAAGAATGCAGGAAGGACCCTTGAGACTGAAAATGATATGACCGAATTGTCGTAGAGGCTATGTCCTTTCTACAACTAAAGAATGACGTTATGGAAGCTTTTAAAGTTTGCCAAGTTGTTTCCAAAAAATTAGGCCCCTCGTGGGAAAGTGTTACAGTGGGGATACTGTAACACAATGTATCAAACAAGGAAGCCTGTGGGAAAGAAATATATATAGACCGATTCTTTATAGCTGTTTCAGAGATGTTTATTTCTCCAGCCACATGGCCAGGATCTGCCAAGGAACTGAGGCGATCACGGGACCCGAGGGTCCCTGCCCGTGCAGGGGAACACAAAACAACCAATGGGGAACGAGGCTGACCAGGGGCAGGGAAACCCCGTGTGTCCCCTCAGGGCCCCTCTCCCAGGGCTCCATGGCAGGGGGAGGGACCCTGACATTTCACCTGTTTATTTTTAAGAAAAGAAATGTAAAACTTAACATTGAAAACAACTGGATTAACATAACAAGAACAGTTTTAAAACAAAATAAGCCACCCTCCTGAGTCTTTAAATGTCCAAACAGATTCTGTGGAACATCTTAAGGCTGACAGAAGGGAGACAGGACTCTCTGAGCATGCTTTGTGGGGAAACTGAGGCAGGAGAGGGTTTAATTTCTTCCCTCCCCCTTTTCATCCCCCACTTGGCATTGGAAAGGGATTTTTGGGGAAACAATTGGCAGAGGTATGGTTTTGTGAGGGAAACCATGGATGAAAAAACGGATTGGGAATATACCGGGGGTAATAGGATATAGGGTAAAAGGGAAAGGTGGGAATAGGAAAGGGAGACTGTAGGGGGGGCCTACAATGGAGATATTGTCTAACATGACTATGATTTTTAGCATATATACTGCCTTTTACAGGAACACCATCAGGCCCAGTGACCTGCGATGCTTGTAACCCTTTTCTACCTTGTACAATTTTGAATTCCACCACCTCTCCATCTCCCAAGCTTGGGATGTATTTTTCAGGGTTATTCTTTTTAATAGCAGTTCTATGCACGAATATGTCTTGCTCGTTGTCATATCTCGTTATAAAACCATAATATTGTTTAACATTATACCATTTTGCTATTCCTAAAACCTTAGCTACGGTGATCTTTTCCTTTTTCCAAGTGGCTGCTGTTTTCTGTCTCACTGCGTTTTTGCTTTCTCTTTCGTTTGCTCCCGTGTTGGAATTGTCAGGGCTGCTGGGGCCGTCGGGGCTGCTCGTGCCTGCGGACTCTTCCCGGGGTCGCATTCAGGGCCGTGCAGGCGGGGCCGGGCTGTGCCGCTCAGCTCCCTGTGCGCCGCCTCCTCTGCTCTCAGAGTGGCAGTGCTGCCACTGCCAGGTGCTGCACCCTCGTCTCGGCCGGGCCCCCGAGCAATGACCCTCCTGCGCCCCGCTCCAGTGCGCGTTTTGGCTAGGCATGGCTCTGGTCCAACCCCACCAGCCGCCGCCCGCATGCTGCCCCTCTCGGTCGGGCGTTCACGGGGCTCACTGGAAAGACCTACAGTAGTATCAGAGAATGCACCAGTCAGGAGTCTATGAGGTTGCAGTGAAGTAGTGGTGTAGCATATAAAGTCTATGAGTTCATACATAATAGTTTGGTGGAAAAGGACATCAAAATACTTGACTGCCTACTAAAGGGGTATGTAGGTTCAGCCTATGATCCCTTCTTAACTCTGCTAAATTACAGGCTGGGGACAGTGAAGTATGGTTTATCATCTGTGACATTTGTACAAATAGAAATTGAAAACGAAAAATGGCTCCATAATAAAAAAAAAACAAAACCAAAGAAAACAACAAATGTCTGTGTGAGCAGGGAATTGCAGATATAGATTGAAGCAACGAAGGCAAATCAAACCAAACCTTGGTATTTTTTTGGGATCCTGGTTGCTACCCTTAATCCATAAAAACGAGGCTAGAAGTACCTGCAATACAAAAGAAAAGCTGTGAACAGCAGGAATGTCTTGAGATGTGGCCATTGGATTGAGTGAAGTTGTCATTCCAGACAGTCCAATGTTCAAAAGCAACAGTTTCTGCAGGTTCCAGAAGGAAAAAAGATAGGGGATATGAATTAGCTGGCCTGACCAAGGAATAGGCAGAGAAATGTTAATCTGTGGAATTAATTACCTTGGTATCACCTGATAACTGTGATGCCCTTAAGACAGGGAGATCACAAGAATGAAATTATCCACAAAGACACCTTAAACATTCCTCTTAAGCTAACATACATGTACGTATATTTCTGGTGTTCAGATAAACACTTGGCATATACTATAGTTATTTCTTGTAACATTTGCATGGGAAGGTAAGACAAAGCCAACTGTCCTCCTAGGAGTTTCTGGAACAAGCTGCTGATTGTTGTGTGCCTACTTGTGTTGAATGGAGTTGTGTTAGAAGTCTGACACCAAGTGGAGCAGATCTCTCCTTGAAATAGATTTCTAAATTCTACAGCGTGCACACAAGATGGACACGTATGTGACTGATTCAAGTATCATACCAGTTTGTCCTTTTTCAGAAGGATTAAATTCCAAAACAGTAATGCCTTTTTATAAATGCTTAATGTGAATTAGATTAGGCTGTCCAGTAAATTGCAATATACTCACATTTTAAACAATTATATTGGATAGTCTTTCTTAAAATAAACTATCTCATTCTTGTCCTCTATATTCATTGCTTTAGAGCTTAGAAAATCAGCAATTGCTCTATGCTGTTAATCACATTTATTTCTCTATATACTTTACATTATAAATATTAAAAAAGTGTAATTACCTGAAAATTCAAAGTGAACAGATCTTGTTTGACAGGCTGTAATGACTTAAATGATCTTCTTGTCCGCAGCATTTTCCTTGAAATGAAAGCAGCTAAAAACCATAATTTTGCCTAAGTACTGTAAAAATATTTTAGCAAATAAGGTCTTTACACCAAGAAATATCTGTTAAACATATACTGAGCTGGCAAAGACACCAAATCAAATGGAAGAGATAGGGAAGGCTGTTAAGAGAAAGGATTAAGTTATTCATCTCTGAATGGCGTTTCCATTACTGTGAAACTACTTGGAATGAAATGGGCAAATAGCTTTGTCTGAAGAAAAAATAGCTGCAGTGTGGTGGTAGCATTTGCTGAGGTTATTATGAGATGACTTTGATTTGAAAGAGTGAAGAAGAGTTGGAAAGGAATTTTAATCAGTTCTAGCAGCAAAAAAGACAGAACAGAATGTGATTCATGTAGAGGAGCATACCCTGGGCAACAGGCGCTTGCATAGCTGGGCAGACTGAGTTAATTTCCTTGAGCATTGCTTTTCTCTTCCTCTTTCCAGCCAGGCTGTGGATATACCAGTCAATGTTTGCCAGGTGCCTTTCCAAACCTCCTCCTGTACTTGTCAGTGAGACTGGCAGTGTGCTGCACTTCCTGAACTGAGCACGGGCCAAAGAGGAAAAGAGGAAAGAGTCCAGAGAAGAGAGAAGAGCAAAGAAGGGCTGTCCGAGGCAGGACTGCTTTGGATCAGATTGCATTATCATTGGTGACCTAAGCATGGAGCCTGGATTTGCACGGCATGGTTTGAAGATTATAGTGAGTGTTGTGGGTAGTGGGAGAACCAAAAACCAGTGAAGGGAACGTGACTGGAATAATATCAGGGATAAAGTGGTTGGTGCTATGTTCATTTCTTTTCCTTGAGGCATTGTAAAAGAAACTAGTTTGGGTTCAATTACCCCAATGAGTTTTACATAGAAATGAAGCAATCTGTGGTTCTGGAAAAACCTGGAAGTTTCTCAGCCCAAAAAATGTGTATCCTTCTATATTCTGCTGTGCAAGAAGACCAATGTCCTGTGGAGAACAAGGGAGGGATTCTTTTGAAATGCCAGACTGCTTCTCAGAAACCCCACTGTTGATCTCATTGCTTTTATCACTGTTCAGGAAAACTGGGAAGGCTTGTTTTCGGTTTACTTGGTGTTTTCTGTTGGTTCTTTTTTCTTTACTTTTTTTTTCTCTCAAAAAAAAAAAAAAAAAAAAAAAGTGGTACAGATCCAGTTACACAGAGCATGGAAATATATTTGATATCCATTTCCTGTCTTTTGAATCCCTCCTGTACTGTCACCCTATTCAGGTGCATGTACCTGTCAAACAGGTTGGGATAGAAATATATAAATTTTTAACGGGGAAGCAAGTATCCTAGGGAAGAAATAGACACAGTTGTCTCAGGATGTCATAGAATTAACTTTGAGGCAGAGGAATAATTTCTGTCTCTTCCATCCCTCACCCCCTGCTCCCAACATTAGAAGTGTCAAAGAATAGAAAATTGCTCAGTTTAGTAGTGTTGCCAAAAAGTGCACCTCTGTAGCAGTTCTGGTGTGGTCTATTACTTCTCTGTAATATATAAGAACCCTTCAATACTGTGGTGTTCTGATATGTTCAGAGACAATGCTGTCTTGAGTCAAAGGTACTTATATTTTTAAAGAATAAATAGTGTAAACTGAGTAAATACTGTAAATTTACTGTCAAGTAAAGAAGTCAGCAAATCTTGCTGTCTCTGTGAGGAGAGTGGGAGAGCCAGGCCACAACATATGACAGTGGTGGGATAGAAGTGGTGGGATGTTGCTGCATGAATTGGAGAGGACAGAGAAGGATGGTGAATTTCAGAAAGAATATATGGTGTATTCTGTTGGGGTTCCTCCCCCCTGCCATGGGGTCCTGGGAGAGGGGCCCCTGGAGTAGGGGTATGGCCTAGGCACAGGGTCTCCCTTCTCCCTGGTCAAATGTACCCTAATCCTGTTCCCCATTAGTTATTTTGTGTTCCCCTGCCCAGGGAGGACCCTGGTTGTCCTGTGATTCCCGAGTCTTTGGGGAATGCCCCGGCCATGTGGCTGGAAAATAAAGATCTCTGAAACTTCTATCAAGAGTCACTCCCTATTTCTTTCCATGGGCCTTGCTGTCTATGGATGTTGCAGGAGACCCCGCTGCAACAATATTCAGCCTAAAAAAAACCAGGAAAAAATTAATAAACCTAGGTCATACTCCAGATATGCATGCTTGCCATCGTAGAGCATCCACATGACTCCATTCTACAATTTAAGGACAGCTTGTGGTAAGTACTTATTGCTGTCTTAGGACCTGGACCCAGAATGCTCTAGTGGCTTACCATTATGCTTGCTATTATAAATTCTGGAACTTTTAAAACTTTTTACCTTTTTAAAAAAAAAAATTAGCTGCAACCTTTCCATGATAATTTGCTTTATCATCTGTACAGCCTATTTTACTAAGTTCAAAATAGTTTCCTAACATCTTTTAATTTTGTACATCTTTAGTAAACAGAAACAATATTTAAAGCAGCATGCAATAAAACAGTAAAATGAATGCAGTAATGTATATCCTCATTAGTAGATTCTATGTGCTACCATGAACCACTGCTGCTGAACAGTATATTTTATCTATAAATATAAACATACAGTTGTTCAAGTTGTCCAAAACTAGCCAAGCAGGAATACAAATGGACTTTCATTCCCGTGGTTGTGCTATATCAATAGTCCTTTGGAGTTTGTTTCCAGTATAATTCAGTATAATATCTTGCATATTCTGATTGAAAGTACTCTTTTTGTGCAGCAAATGTTCTGCCAACTGTAATACTATCTTTACTAATGCTTATCTAAATTGCAATCCAAACATTGTAGCATGACAGACTCTTACACTGCAGACATATGGAAGTGTGTTTCAGTATTGTCTTCAGCATTCCCTTAAAGTATCATTAAGGAACTTCAACCAGGGAACAATATATTGGATCATATTTTGACCCTATAGAGAATAAATGTAAAATATATGTGATGGACAGAAACACCACATTTATAGTTATACTGTTGGGAAGCAACAGAGCACTTCTTTATTTACTTATTACTAAGCCAACTTTACGCTAGGTCTTTAGCACAGGAATGTCAGTGTAGTGTGAGGAGGGTAAAAGATGTCCTTGTAGTTTATATAGACTCATTAATCTTCTGATGGGACAGATAACAGTTGTATGTTTTATACTTGTGGGCTTGGTTTATGAGACCTAGTAGGTATAATTATTTTTATTCAATTTATTAAAATTTAAATTTATTTTAATTAATTAAATTTATTTATATTATTTTTTAATTATTTATTAAATTACTAATGATTATAAGTTAAATTCTTTCAAAGATGCCAACCTCACCATCTGTAGAAGCAGCAAACTTCTGTCATCACAGTGCTAAAAGGCAAGTTGTCAAGATTATAAGCATCTATCTGCACTGCAGGCACTGGAAACAGAGAATGTCAAGCTCACGCTCAGTTTCTCCAGGGCCATGTTGTCTTCTTTCTTATAATAGACCTTTTGTTCCCCATCTTTGTTGCTCTCCAGTGGTTCTACCAAAGTGTGCACACACTTGATCAAGCAAGATGTTAGTGTTTAGTTGCCTAGCATCACAGCACTGTGATTTTCATTTCTGTTACTGACAAAAAAATGAATCACTCCAAATTTCCCCTTAAAAGTATTTATGTTGTGTTCTGTCTTGTTTCTCTGCAAGTCTGCCTTAGCTAGCTGTTACTAGAGATGCATTGACATGAAAACTTGAAAATCTCTCCTTTCCTTCCTATTCTTGTCTTGTCTGATTTGGACGTTCCTTATACATTGCACTGGTACACCTATAAAATGTTTGCTCTCATTTTCAAGCAAATCCAGGACTCCAGTATTTTCAAGTTTTCAATATACATTACATATGCATATATGCTCTAAAGCCTTTTCAGCTCCTGTGTTCCTGCTGAACTGTAATCACTTTGCTCTGATTTTTTTCCCGTGTTGTGACACCATAACAGAATATTAGATTATAGTGGTATAATGTTATACAAAATAACATGAAAACAGGTAAAACCTAGCGCTTTGCATAGCCAATATTCTTATATCTTTAAACCCAAACTTGATTTCTTTTCAGAAGGCTGCTTCAATGATTAAAACATTTTGAGTCCTTCCATAAGAAAATGCAAACAACTTTTTTAAAAGCAGACTTTTCAAAAGATTCACACCTTTATGAATCAGACATTGTGCCCTCTGGAGCAGTATATGAATAGATTCGATTCTTGCTAGAAATTATTTAGTAAGTTGGACTGGCAAGCACTGAATCAGCATTTAAAAATCTGAAATCAGTATAGTGTTCCCTATGTCAGACCTTGAGTCTGCTCTCTTCTGTCTTTCATCTATATCAAGTTAAAATCTCCAGAACCACTAAAGCTCAAACATACAGAATAATTTCAGTGAGAAAGGAGATCTCAGGACTGGAACTAGAGCAGAGCCTGAATGAATCCTGCATTTATCTTTTTGCCTTTCTCACAGGGTTTGCTCTGGTAATCAATCAGTCTTTGAACTGTGGAAAAGCAAAGGCATAAAAATACCTGTATATGTGAAAAAGAAGACAATGACAATTTTATTGTTAGGGGTTTGTTTGAAAGCTGTCATTCCCAGGTTTAGATACCCAAAAGAATCCCTACTACCTACCATGTATTCTTAATCTTTGTAAGTTTTCTCACACTAGATTTATGTTGTATGGAATCCTCTTGCAGACCCTACAAATACTTTCACGGTATCCTTTTTCCAGTATAGGTTTTACCCATCTACAGCCATTCTATGATAGCTGTTACAGGTTCCCAGAGGTTCATTCTTGGATTTCATTATATTTTTGCTTGCTATCACTAACCATTTATACTACTCGCCTTTGACATTTTTTCCCAAATAGTGGAAACTGTTGATTACTATAATACAATCAGAAAAACCTGGCAGATCACTGTAAAGAGTATTCAAAGTGACACTCCCTTAAATACATGTGTATATTTATGTATGTATAATATACGTATTTAGTGCATGGCTAGAATTTAAAACAAGGCAATCTTAGCTCAAGTGATATGCATTTATGATAGGCAAACCTGACAAAAAGACTAGAGAGAAGGCATGGGGGAAAAGACATACCCAAACCAAAAACTGAACTTACTTAACATCACTGGCTAAGAGAAGAAATATTGCATGACCCTCAGTGTAACATGAGCCTTCTGAAAAGAAACAAGGATTTCAAAAGCTGCAGGGAATGGCAGAAATTCCAAGTGGCAGGGAAGAGTAAAGCAGAGCACAGATGGAAGTTAGGTGAAAGCAGGCCTCTCTATATTTGATGTCATTCAGAAGGACCTCAGCAGGTTGGAGAGATGGGCAGAGAAGAACCAACTGAAATTCAACAAAGGCAAATGCAGGGTCCTGCACCTGGGGAGGAATAACCCCCTGCACCAGGACAGGCTGGGTGCCGACCTGCTGGAGAGCAGCTTGTGGAGAAGGACCTGGGGTCCATGAGCCAGCAGTGTGTCCTTGTGGCCAAGAGGCCAGTGGTGTCCTGGGGCACATTAGGAAGAGCACTCCAGAAGGTCAAGGGAGGTGATCCTGCCCCTCTGCTCAGCTCTGGTGAGGCACATCTGGAATGCTGTGTCCAGGTCTGGGCTCCTCAGGACAAGAGAGACATGGATTGGGTCCAGTGAAGGGCGACAAAGATGATGAAGGGACAGGAGCATCTCTCTTATGAGGAAAGGCTGAGGGAGCTGGGCCTGTTCAGCCATGAAAAGAGACAACTGAGAGGGGACCTCATCAGTGTCTGTCGGTATCTGCAGGGAGGGTGGCAGAGGGTGGAGCCAGGCTCTGCTCGGTGGTGCTGAGCAATAGGACAAGAGGCAATGGGGCAGAAACTGATGCCCAGGAAGGTCCACCTGAATATGAAGAAGAACGTTCTTACTCTGCAGGTGACCGAGCACTGGAACAGGTTGCCCAGAGAGGTTGTGGAGTCTCCCTCACTGGCGATGTTCAAGAACCAAGTGGATGCACTCCTGTGCCATGTGCTCTGGGACGACCCTGCTTGAGCAGGGAGGTTGGACCAGATGTGACCTGCTGTGGTCCCTTCCAACCTTACCCGTTCTGAGATTCAGGCTTGTACATGTTCCCTGTGTAGGAATGGCATCAGTCTTGGGAAAGAGATCCTGTAATGGTTAAATGATTCAGATAATAAAGCTAGCAGTTTGGGACTGAGACAGTTGTTTTTTTTTGGTTCAGTGAGTGAAATGAGGAAAAGAAAAGTAGGACAGGTGCTGTCTCAAAACAACTCAAAAGCAAAATTTTTTCCCCTTCGTGAAAAAAAGAAAAAAAACCCAGAATAATTCACTTTCTCTTAGAAAACTATTCTGATTGTTCTGATTGAATGTAACCAACTTCAAAAGGGAAAACACTAATTTTTTTCCAAGGTAACCCAAATTTTTTAAAGATATTAAGTATTTTTTAGCTATAAAGATATACCAAGCTGGACTTGAATTCACAAGGGCAAGAAGTTGAAACTTCTCTCAATTTTGTTCTAGAAATGCAGAATTATCAAGTTTCAATTGCTGCTTTTCAAGGCATTAAGAACATAGCAGATGTCAGTCGAAGAAGCTGTAAGAAATTAAAGCGTCTGGAAAATACTATTTAAAAACTACCTATCTGGCCTGCCTACTGCTGTCATGGAAAATCCCCCGTTGTTTCAGTGACCTCCACTTGGATGGCTGTGTGTGGTTATCTTAAAATACCCAATAAAATCAAGGGAGAGTCTGCAGAGGCCTGTAAGTTTGCAAGTGTAGAATTTACTGTTGCATTATTGATTAAATACCCCTGTAAAGTATGTGTGGCTAAAACATAGATCAGTTTCTGAAAGCACCAGATACAAGAGGTCTCAATTCATGCTTTCACCTTATTAAGGAATAGAATCCAAAATGAGAGACAGAAGCAAAAATTGTCATGATGGAAAGTAAAAATGTTACTTCCCCTTAGTGTGAGTTAGCCCTTTTTAGAGCTTCAGGCTTACTCTCAATTTGTGATACAGCTTTTTTCTGCATTAAACAAAAGAGATGCCAAATCATTAATTGGTATGGGGATAATTTTTTTTTTTTATTTTAAAAGGTGACTGAAAGGATCAATTTTGCTGTAAAAGTAACACTAAAGTGTTTATTCTTCTGACGGGTGGGGTGATGTTTTCACTCAGCAGCAAAAAGAGGGTGACCTAATGCTTAACATTGATGGGATGGGAGGTCTATGCATCTAAGTGGAGGTCTGGACAAAATGGCTGTCTGCAGCCTTAACTGTTAATTAGTTCCAATACTGGTTCAGCAGTCACAGCCATGTTTCGTGTGACCTCACTGGTGTGGCATCTGGGCAATTATCTTTGGGATCATGAGCCCCTTCATCCATAGCAGAACAACATCATCTCCACTTGGCTTGCAAAAGATCAGAGCCAGTCTGCTTCTCATCAGGGTGCCTGCCATCCCCTTTGTATCACACCTTATTTCAAGCTTAACCTTTCACATCCTACATTAATTGTTTTTAGATTAAAAATTAATGAATCAATTTTAACAGCATTGAGGGAGGTGTGTGTGGGGGGGGTGGAGTGGTGTTAATAAGCCCAAAGTATCATCCAACAGGTAATTTAGATCTTAAATATTCCTGTCTGAGTTTTGAAATGAACGATAAACAACATTCCAGATCACTGGTTAGAAATGATTGTAATCTTTTTCATCTGTGAAGAACTGTAATTAGCAGAAAGTATAGTCCTTCCTCCTCAACAGTAGTTTTAATGAAAATATTCAGATAATGTACAAAAATAATAGAAACAGCCACAAAAGACTACAATTTTTTAGTATTTTTGTACCCCACACCATTGTGTAGAGCAAAGCCCTTAAACATTTGACCCTTTGAGAGCTTTTTCTCTTTTTTTCAGTTCATTCTTAAAGCATAATGTGAAGATGTCCTTGATTCCACTGAAATTATTGAACATGTTGTGGTTAAATTTCTCTAAGGCTACTCTTCCATGTTTATTGATGAGTTATGAAACTTTTCCCTTGCTTAGAAGAGTATTTATAAAGACATGTTGTGATTTCACAAGGTGTGGCAATCAGGGCAGAAACACGACATGAATTGCTAATGCTTTGGATTGCTTTGTTTTAACAAAGCAGAAATAGGAAATACTTATTGAAGCTTGAATTCTGTCTCTATTTTTTGCAGACTTTATGTGCTTATACCTTTTCTCCTCCACTTGCACATTGCAGTTAGGCTTCTGCAGTCTTTGATTAAACTGAAGGAGAGCTGTAGTTTAATTTTCCTCATGGTCTGAGGCAAAGGTGCTGCTTCCAGCTAAGAGTAGCTATTGAGCCTCCTTGAAATGGCAGTTAGAAAGTTACCCAATGCCTAATAAAAAGAGGGACTATCAAAATTTGTTCTGTTGTTCGCCTTTTTTTTAATATATAAGCTAGTGCTACTAACTCATCATCGTGTTGTTTGATCCATGGAACATATCTTTGACGGCTCTGAAACTATTTTCCTTGTTTGTATTAACATAGTTGTCTTAAATTTGCTTTTATGTTCATTCAACTGTAACTCTCTACTTATGGTTTACCATGTCTTTGAACTGTATTGTAACTCTTGTTTTTCTTTCTTTTGTATCAAAATAATCAGATACTATCAATTAATTTACATACTAACCCACAGCCTTTTCATTATCACACTGAGAAGGTGAGAAACTAAGAGAATAACTTGTAGGGAATATTTGCTTAAGAAAGTCAGAAAGAGATTTTTATGTTTTTATGTATAAAATATATACAATTCTAAGTTGCCCTGAAGTCATCCTTTTTCATGGCTTAAAAATTACATTGAATTTCATCTTGTCAACTTTTATGAATGCAATAAATTGAAAAATCTGATATGGAGTTTAAATTACACAAGCAGCTCAAAGACAAGGTACTTAACCTCAAAAGTTACCTCTTGGTAACAACTCAGCTTTCTCCCTTGTTTGCATGGTGTGTTGTGAGGGATGACAGCAGCCTTTTGAGAAAGGCATATGTCACGCTGGACTCTCCGTACCTCATCAGGCAGTACTTATGCCATCTGATGGCTTTCTCTCAGAACATGTTGCCTTTTATTTTGGATACCTGGTGAATGCAGCTCCTGTTACTGTGCCTAAATAGCCATCTCCCCGCATTAATTATCATCTGCGCCGTTCCTCTATTGATCCATTCCCGTGTTCAGTTTGCTGCCACTGCTCTGATGAGAGAAAAATAAAAAAGTCTACTCTTTCTTACAGCCGCTCGTCCTTTTTGGTGCATAAGCACTTTAGTATACAGGCTCTTTTGCCATTAAAATTCCCATTATGAATCTTTATGAGACATCACAAATGTGCAGAGTGCAATACAAGAGCACAGTTCGCTCAGCAAAGGTTAATGAAGACAGCCTGTTAGTATCCTGCTGGGTTTGTTGCTGAATGCATTGTAGCAATGCTTGGAGGCTTTGCTCTCAAGGGAGCCCCAGTACAGTAAGGCAGGGAATGCACCATATGTGGACAGAGAAATGGAGAATGAGTGTAAGTTCACAGTCGAGGCTGAAAAAAGAGTTGTAATTAGATGACTAAATAATAATAATAAAAATTAAACAGCTTGCAAAGACCATTCAAAAGGGTTCTGTTCTCTTTACTTTGCTAAGGCGGATATGGAAATGGGAAAGTTATTAAGCACATGGTACAGGCTGAAGTACTTCTCCTTTTGAGTTTATCAGGGGCAAGTGCTAATCTTTGCAGCCACGCCAAATTGGTGTTGGTAAAGTCATTTAAAGGTCATTAAGGCCCAGGATCTAGCTGCTTGGTGTACCAGTCTGCTGAGAGTTGCTAGAGAACACAGCACATAAGCTGAAGTTGCTCAAAGCATTGTGGTCACTGCAGATGGGCAAAACCTGCTTTTGATTCTAGAGGCTGCTTTGGTACTGAAGGTATTTGTGAGGGGTGAGCTAAAGAGTAAGTTTCTTGCTTTATAGCAAATGACATCTGTATGCCAGGGACAGGTCTGTCAAACCTCTTTTAGAAGCTGACTGGCAAACAGTGCTATTTTAAAGAAATCTTTTTCTTCTCTGAGTGTTGACATATGCAGGCTTAGGTATTAACATTTTATAACATTGCCAGCTCAGGAGCTCCAACCCCACAATTCAAATACTAAAATTATGAAGTGTAATTATTAAGTTTGTTAAATCTGCATTGATATTGAAACTTGAAGAGTTCTATTTTTCAGATTTCTCTGTGTTTTGACAAGAAGGGCTTGAAACACACTGCTGAAAACCCCAAAGGAAAATCAGATTCTTCTGTAGCTGATCCACTTCAGCTGGAGAGTAATAAAAATGTCAAAGAGGCATGACCTGTTGAGTCTGAAGATACCATATCTTTCTGAGGGAGAGAGAGGGTCTGGGGGGAAATATTTTTTGTTATGGTGCTAATGTTCTGGACTCTGAAGATATCCTTCTCATGTTAGAGTTGTCTCCTTCCAAAATGTGTAAAAAGGACAGTTTATGCCGCATGGCTTAAATGTGGGGCATTACCAAATGCTGTTGCAGGATGACTGATACAAAAAAAGAGACAGCAGAGCTAAAAGGAGTATTTTGAGAAATGTGTTAAATGTAGCAAGAAGTCCTATGATTTGGAATCTCTTCCTGTGGTATAGCATGACAATGATTTTAAATGCCTGTGGCTGTGCATACTTTAATATGAGATTAGTGTTATGCTCCTGTTCCTTTTTCTAGTTATATTAGGATGTGCTTAAAGTATGGTAGAAACAATATAAGTCTTTCCTGTGAATGACTTTAAGCTTAGAGAGCACTGACACTTGAGAGATAGCAAACAGATTTAGAAAGAAACTACTCAAGTCAATGGCTTGTGAAGGATGTTAACATAAGTTAATGTCATCTGGAAAACAACAATCAGATGAAGATGGAGAAAATAAAAAATGCTGTTGCATAACTTTATTAGATATTATTTGTCCATGACTAAAAGTTTAAGCAGTATTCTGAGTTTCCTGAAAAGTTACCTTTATTTAAATTTCAAGAAAGTGAACGTTTACTGAATATTTTAAAATACAGTAAATAATTTTCTGCTTAAAAAGTCACATGCAACTTTTTGAGCTTAACAGGCTTGAAAGGTGCTCTCTCTTGAGGCACATTGCAGGTATGTGTGGAACCACAAATGTAATGATTTAGTTTTTCAGATTAGTTCCTTCTCTATCCACTTCTTTGATCCTCAGTGTCAAAGAAGGTTGAATAGTTTTTCACCCCTTCTTTTCCATCAAATTGATATCTGCAATTCTTTAGTTTATATGACATATCAACATGTAGAAATTTAAGAACTCAACCTTCCTTACCTTGACTACTGAGTAACTCCTGTCCAGCTGATGCACTTCAAACCACAGGAGTTTTTGATTATGAGGAGTGCTGATCTTGCTGAACATTCCGCTAGTTAGGTCTGATGGCATTTACAGCATAGTAAAGCTCCAGCAAAACCCACCAAGTTTTACATATAATTTGTTTGTTTGCAGAGATAAGACAGGCTGGTAGCTATGTAACACATTGCTGAATGTTTCTTTTATGCCCTCATGTTCTCCAGTCAAGAATTTCAAATTAATACTTGAAAAACAACTATAACTTACCTGCATAGTTCCTAGAAATTTAACAGGGTGTAATACAAAATAAAGCATGTATGCAAGAACATGAGTTATGACACTTATAGGAACCATAAATTTGTATTTCCTGACTTTTGAGTGTTAAAAGGAGGATTAAATTCCTAATTGTACTAGCATTAATATAGTTTAGTGCATCAAATACCTTTCCTGACCCTCACACATTTTTTCTTCCAGACCCAAACACCAATTTCACTGAGGGTTTTTGGGGGGAAATAAAAAAACTCTTACTATATGCTTAGAATCACTTGATTCTTGCTCTACCTAACAAATCCAGGTGATAACTTTAGATAAAATAACCCTCAGTATTCACATAGCACGAGTAAAGGAGAAGGTGAGAGTATTATTCAATTGTGGGTGCTTGTTAAACAGTGGGGAATGCAGAAACTTCTAAATAAAACAAATCATGCTTGTAGGCATAAAATTTGGGGGAAAAAAGAGTTTAAATAAAACACTGCTGCTTCTATTTAACATGGAGGTGATTTCACACTGCTGTAGTAACAATTTAGAAGTTAATGGAGACCTGAAAACAAGGGGTTGTTTCAAACTTGACATGGTTTACTCTCTGTGAATAGATTATTGGCAATTCTGAACAGTAAATGTTAGCAGAAAAGAAAGCTGTGTCATTTTGAAAGGCTTTATTGAAATATATAAAAAATTAAGATACCTGGTAAGGTGATGGTTGACCTGGAATAGAATACCGCTTCTGGGTGAGTCTGGAGTTTTGACCTTGATTCTGATGAACATTTTCTTGTTTACTTCCTTGAGCTAAAATGAAAAGAAAAAAAAAGTTTGAAACCATGGTAGTGAAGAACAATATATTGGGCCTTTATGAAGCCCTTAACCATCTCTAAACCATTGGTGTAGGGATAAAAAAGGGAGACTTAAAAAATAAGCCTGACCAATTTATTCTCTGAAATACTGTCGGAGATGGCTGTAGAGCTCCCCATTCAAATTATCATCCTGGAAATATACCAAAAGAGTGTAAAAGTATTCAGCCTTCTTAATAATTCTGAGGGCATTCAAATTTCTTGAGTTTTTTTGTTGGTTGGTTGGGTTTTTTTCTCTGTTTTGTACAGCATCCTACCAATTACAAAGTAGAAAGACTGCATTTTGTTTTGTCCTGTAAATGTTTATATTTGGCCATCTTGATTACAGGTAGTCACAGTGGTTAGAGGCAAAAGTTCTGGGCTGAAGTGAGAAATTATGTCCCTAGTTCAGAATACTTTTTAATATGGAGAAAGAATTGTAGCTAAAGAAAGATAATGCACTGCAGAGTACTCTGTGGTAGTATTTTGTATGTTGAGTAGTAGGTTCAGTAATTCTGGTAACCATTTATTCTGTTAAGTCCATTTTATTTTATTGCATCTTCTTAATTTTGCTGCTTCCAGCACTTGTGCTTAGTGGACTGATGCAAAATTGACAAAATGCTTATCATTATGGCAGCTGATAATCACATTTGTTAGAAACCATGATCATACAGCTCAGACACACAATTACGCTGGAGATAATACCTTCATTCTATGGACTTCCATTTCATTATGGAGTTACTCTTGCTGCTGCAGTTGTTAATATTAAGCTACAGTTTTCACTTTAATTTTATAAGTTTTGTGCAAGTAAATCAGCGTATTTTATCTAGGTTCATAGAATTCCTTGTGTATAGATTCAATGTGTTTCATAGAATCAGAGAATGGTTTGGGTTGGAAGATATCTTGAAGAGGCAGGAGACTGAGGGAATGAAGAGGATGTGGAGGAGGAATGGTTAGAGGCCAGCACTGCACACAGATCCACACAGAACTGGGTGCATGTTGAACAGCCTGGTATGGAGATTATATGGTGCAGGTAAAAGATGAAGGATTGCTACACGTATATATGTAGTTGCTTTGCTTAGATAGGTCATTAACTGCAGTTATTTTTGAATAAACCCGTGGTAACAGCAAAGGCAGTTTAATCAGCCACCACTTTGAGCAGTTCTGTTGGTAGAAGTAGATGAGCAGGAGACTGAACAGGGCTTGGTGATACTAAGTAGGCTACTTCCTCTGTAAAGGCCCCTATATGGCTCCGTGGAAGATTCATATATTAGGGCAAGTATTGCTTTTGGAAAATCAAATTTGTGATCAGATTTCTGTCACCAGATATCTTCACTGAAGGGTGTAAGCAAATGTGTCATTTTATTGATATTTTGCTGTATTTGCAGCTGTGTATCTTTGTGCATTTTTTTGTTTGCTTTATCTAGGAAGATTGGTGATTTGTCAAACACAGCTTGTGATATTACTAGTGTTACATCTTGTATCTGTTTACATTAAGAAAATAGCAGAAATAACATGGATTGTTGTGAATTCCAAATATGCTTTATGGGAAAAAATTTAATTACTCCAAATTTTAAGTTTATGGAGCTGTAAAACTGTGTAGTTGCTAAGATCATCTATGATTGTTGCTGACAAAGTTTATTATGCTCTATATTTGATGGTACAATATGCTGTTACATTTTGCCTTCATGCATATGCCTCTGCCTGCATAATATGCCAAATAATGTATCGTAGAATATTGAACAACTTGAGGAACTTTGGGGAGGAAACTTGGTAATAATAGTTTTGAATTACACTGCATGGAGTTTTATATATAATTCTGAAGTGTGCCAAAATATTGTCATATGCTGAATTTGTGCAGAGACTAATTGGCTAGAGAGCTTATGTGGTAGTGGGTAGTTTTGTGGTCCAGCAGAAACATTACAGATGTGGTGTCTTGTAATGTGTAAACTGTTCTGAGGGCTAAACAGTGACTGTTCCTTCTATTGGGATGATTATTTCCTGGGATAGCTGCAGTTATGAAGGGATTGATACACTGTGCCATATCACCCTAGATTGCAGCTGCCTTATGTCCTCTTCTACTTTGATAAGAATTGACATGCAGTCTTGCAGCATAGTCAAGTTGCCCAAAATCCAAGTTGCTCTGTATCCTACTAATGGGAATTTCACCTTGCTAAACTGGGGAAATACTTACGGCAACATTATCTGGCCATGAGTTTGTGAAATTGGCAATACCCTGGGGCAAAAGAGAAAAGGAATCCCATGCTGTTGCTAGTATACTTTCTGCAGTTTGGGACTTCTTGCCAATGCTTTTTCATTTGGACAACACTCTCAGGGCATGTGGTGTGACTCTTGGGGATGATCATGTGTGGGGTCAGGAGTTGGGCTTGATGATCCTTCTGGTCCCTTCCAACTTGATATATTCTGTGATTCTGTGATCTTTTTTAAGGTGCACATGGTGCTATGCAGCCATATAGTCCATCCCTGACAATGGATTTTTGAAGCTGTTTGCTTGCCAGCAGAAACAGAAAATGGAAGTGTATGCAGAGTCACTGAAGAAAAGGCATTTCCTGTTCTCCATGGTTCCTGTGGAAGCAGGGGAGAATATATGCCAGCATGCAGGCATCTTCAGTAAGTAGGCATATTCATATTGCCTATCTCAGTGCTGAAAAAGCTGAGTCAATCAAGATAGTGGATTTGCTTACTTGGGTGTTATCTGAGTTTGTGAGAAGAGCAAAGATTCTGTAAAAATAAGATATGAAAAGGGGCATTCATGTACGCTATGCCTTTGCTGAACTTTTTGCACTGGAGTAGTGATTTGACACAGCTGCCCAAGGAGGTTTTGATTTCAGCTTAGCATTGAATTCAAATTGATCAGGGTTCTGATTATGGTGACATTTATGAAACAGACACCATTTTGAACTAGGAATTTTTACTTAATGCTTTGCTATGTGGCTCCAAATTTATGTCCTTCCTGGGATTTTCTGAACTTAAATGACATTAAAAATTGCAAAATGTTCTTTTTTCTTTTTTTTTTCTCTAGTCAAAGGTGATTGCAATATTTTTCTCTACAGATTTCCTTGCCCTGGGTTGAAATTCTGTTATTCTGTAAGTGAATATGCTTCTCTATAGATGGTAAGTTTAAGGAGAGAGTCACTAAGAAACAGATAGTATTTCCCTGAGGCAACTAACACCTGCTAATAATATGATCATAAGGAAGAAAGCGGAGCTTGATTATAGTCCTAGAGAAATATAACCTAGTTATTCAGAAATATCTGCTTCTTGTAATATTTATAAGTTAATGGGCTTTTAAAGCTGTTCAAAAAAGTCTATCACAGGTCTAATATACTTTTGGTAATCACAGGAATTTAAAGAAAAAAACAAAAGACACTTAAAAGCTGCTTTCAGCTGAACTTTAATGTTATTTTCATATAGACTTTAAATTATTCTATTTAATATTGTTCTCAGGATCAATTTAAGAACATTATTGCAATATACATAGCAATGTATGAAAACATGAAAACCGATCTTCCCCTTTCCACCTCCAACAGTTACTGGAGAGATTCCTGTAAAATCTGTGGCTACCTAACATAAGTATTTTGAGCTAGGTGAGTGCCTACAGCAGCCATATTACTTGAGAGATAAATCTGCATTTAAATAAACTCGTTATTGAAATAGGTGAGAAGTAATAAACCAGAATTTCTACTATGAAAGTATGTGTAGGAATTTAATACAGATATGAGAAACAGATAATGTCATAATATTATTGTCTATTTCTCTATAACAAGGTTTTGCCTCTATTTCTGATATTACTTATAATTTTAGACAGTGTTTTGAGAACAGCTGAAGCATAAGTACCCAATTAAAATTGATTTTGTGATATAGAATACTTATTTCCTTTAAAAAATAGCTACCTGGATTTTTATGTCATGTGCTTTTTAGTTTAGTCTGATTTCACCTCCATTTTAAGTAAAGGTTTGCATTTTAATAAAGGTGAATGCCAGCAGTGAGGTGAATGTTCTAAGAATCATACATTGTTTAGGTTGGAAAAGATCTTTAAGGTCATGGAGTTCAACTTAACCTACCACTGGATTTCACGCAACCATGGGCTTTGGACTAATAGACAATGAACTGAAGATTATATTTATTATGAACTTAGAAGTCAGAATCACACTAAGTGCTTTTTGACTACTGTAGAGATGGTCTGTAACTCAAATCTAATTGCTTGCAGGCATTTTTTAATTACCAAAAATGGCATTTGTGAAGTAGTGGAAAAGACTTGTAAATGTGGAGAGAATTTGGCCAGTAGCTCTTGCAAGGAAAAAAAAAAGGATTAGATTTGGAGAAATGTGAATCTTTAATTTTAGCTTTTTTAAAAGTACAATTTCTTCGCTTTCCATCAATATGCAGCTATTCAGAAAATGAAAAAAAATTATAGTAAAAATACAGAGTTGTAGAATAGAATTTTCTCTTAAGCCATCCCTTCTAATAAATTATCATAATGCAGCAATCTTCTGAAGGTGAGGAAAATTAAAAAGATATTAGTTATTTAATTTGCATAGCTAAGAATCAAGGAATGAAGTTAAAAGAAAAGACAGGAAAGGAAATATAATGAAATTAAATGAAATGGAAAAAAAAGAAAATTCTGGCATGAAGTGGCAGCAATGGAATGGAATGCAGCAGAGTGCAGAGAAATGGATGGAAAAAGGATGAAATGATATGCAGTGAAATATTGAGATTTCATTTCTTTTTATGACATTCGTTTCATGAAAGGAAATGAAGTGAGGATGCAAGGAGAGAAGTTAAATGAAAAGACAGAAAAGGAAATATAATGCAATGAAATTAAAAAAAAAAAAATACTTAGGAGAAGTTAAATTACTGGAATGGAATTGAATGAAATGAAGTGCCACAAAACTAACTGAAATTTAATGAAATGATACTTACTGAAATCTCGAGATTTCATTTCCTTTCATGAAATGAAGAATTTTTCTCACCAGCTCCACACTTTTTAATCTGTGCCACGAATGGCAATAAGGACCTCTGCCACAGTGCCAAACTGCCGTTAGGGTTAGCCAATGGGGCTGGAAAAGACATGGAAAGGTGATCCCGGAAAGGCCCCAACATTGTTGCCCCTAAATTTGAGGTGCCCAGCACATGGGTAGTGCCAAGAGGCAAGGTGTGGAGGGAGCAATGCTGGGACAGTGCCATGCTCCTCTTGGCATGTCTTTTGTAGCTGCAGTGTCCCTGGAGCTCTGGGCTTTGTGGTTTGCTGAATCCTAACCCCAAGTGTAAGTCTAACCCTAAGCAGAGCAGTAAAATCAGCCATGTCTCAGTTTAGAGGCAAGTTTAGGAGAAGACACTCTGGACTGAGTTGTCTCCTCTAAAAGCATTCCAACAATCCCTTTCCACCAATAAGAAATGAATACTGATGAATGAAAGTGAAAAAAAAACCCCAACAGTTTATTAACAAAGAGAATGCCCAGCAGGCAAGGGAAAAAAAAAACAACCAAAAGCTAGATATTAAACTGTAGACCTTACCCCCCCCCCCCCCCCCCCCCCCCCAACACACTGGAACAAAACCCCAGAATGCCAGGGAAAATACCCATTCGTGATGCAACATGTGGTACAAGATAGCACCAGCATCTCTTTCAGGGAGAAAGCCAACCAAACAGGAGCTTCACACAGCACTTCAGGCAACAAATGAAAATCTGGTGATTCTCTGCTGCGGATCTCCTCTCCACGCAGATGAAGCAGCTGGGCTGGAACCTATTGGTGTGCTTTCTCTGCCCAGCTCAACTTCCCGAGGTTTGGGGCTGGTTTGGGGCCAGGACCGAGAGGCCCCTGTCCCGAGCGACTGCTCTCCCGCTGGAGCCATTTCTCTGCTCTCGGACTAGCAGCTGGACTTCAGCTCACCTCAAAGGAAGCTGAAAGATTGCTGCTGCAGCTTCTCCAAAGCCAGTGAAGGGAAAAGCTTTGTACCTGGGCCAACCAAACCAAGCTAGGTAAGCAAAACCAGATGGCACTGCACCCCGGACGTCTGGGAGTGAGGCTTTGAAAAAGGCCTGCTATAGAGCCCAAAGTTCCTCCCTCCCGCAGCCCCTCACCTTTAAAGATACAGCAAGCATTTTTGGGCATAAAACGGAGGATCAGGGAATAGGCTATCATCATAAATCACTCCAAGACAAGTTCATTCCCTGATTTCAAGATTTCAGTGAGCGTAATTTTGGAAATTTTTGGAACTTTTCACTGCACCTCATGTCATCCCATTCCATTTAAATGCTTTCAATTAATTTCAGAATTTTCAGGGTTTTTTAAAATTGCATTTCATCATAATTCTTCTCCTAAACAAAGTTTACTTTGTTCCCTATTTGGAGATTTCATTTCCTTTCATAAAATGAAGAATTTTCCTCACAGCAGGGTTCCAGCTCTTCTGGTGCCACACTCTGTGCCACCTATGGCAATAAGGACTTCTGCCACAGTGCGAAGCTGCCACTAGGGTTAGCCTTGAGAGAGTAAAAGAGCCTAGAGCTCCAGGAATACTGGGGCTGGAAAAGGCATGCAAAGGCCCTCCTGGCAGGGCCCCAACTTTGCTGCTCCTACACCTTTCTAATCTGGACCACCCATGGTGATGGGGACCTCAGCCCCGGCGATGAGAAGGCATTTGGCTTAGAGATAGGTTTGAGAGAGGAAAAGGGCTTAGAGCTCCAGGGACACTGGAGCTGGAAAATGCATGCCATCATGGCAGGGCCACAACATTGCTGCCTACACACCCTTCTGATTAGGGCTGTGCGTGGGAATAGGCACTTCAGCCACAGCCCCAAGCTTGTTCAAAGGTTAGTGTGAAAAAAAAGGAAATTCTGGCATGAAGTGGAAACAATGAAGTGGAATGTAATGAAACAAAGTGCAGGGAAATGGACTGAAACTTTACGAAATGATACTCATTGAAATCTCAAGACTTCACTTCTTTTCATGAAATGAAGAATTTTCCTGAAAGGAAATGAAATGAGGAATCAAGGAATGAAGTTAAAAGACAGTACAGGAAATATAATGAAATTAAATGGAAAAAAAAAGAAAAATTCTGGCATGAAGTGAAAGCAATGAAATTGAATTTAATGAATATTCACTGAAAAATCCCACAATAACTGTGAAACCAAATCTTATCTGTTTGCTATTAAAACATCTAATTCTCCTGAAGTGAACGTGTGCTATTTGACTATGAATAAAATTAACTTCACAAGATAGGATATAGCAGGGTAGGAACTTATAATAGGTGATAAATGCAGATCAACAACAGAATTTTTAGTTTAACATCTCAATTTTTTTGGAGATGTTTTATAACTGGATGTAGCTATGAAATTGAAAGTTTAATTAATTTGTCTCTGTCCTTTTAGAACAGTACATCTTCACTGAAGTGGCCAGAATATCTCCCTGAGCTTGGAAAACTTTCCTGAATGTCTATAGTACTGGGCGTCTACCCCACAGGGAAATGAATCAGAACATTTGAAAATGGCCACAATCAGTTTAGGTATGTTGATTAGAATTTATGTTTAAAGTTTCTTAAATTTAGACATGCTGATAAGAAATCTTTTAAATTAGATTCTTTTCCTAGTTAAGTCATCTTTTAGGATCCCTTGGTGAAAATCCATGACAGAGGCAGAATTAAAAACCCCCAAAAGAATAAAAATAAATCTTGAGCATTCCCTTTACCTTAAGTACACCTCTCTGCTTAGCAGTTTCTTCTATGTTAATATTAAATGCCCAAAGGAAATAGCAGAAAAGGCTCTTTTCCAGTGTTTAATGAAATGCCAATGTAGGTTCAAGGAAAGTAGTTTTGAAGACAGAGCAGGCCTGTGTGAGATGATTGTTCTATGCTGTTAAAATTTGGAGTTCTGTATATCCAACAGTTACATGTATTTGGAATGCTTATCATAGCTCTTTTCTGTCTAATTAGAGAAATTGCATCTGTCATCATATGTACAATTGTCTTGTAATGACACAAAGAAAATGGAAATATCTCAGTGGAAAATTAATTTAGCAGAAATAGATGGAAGTGAAAGTAAGGTGGAGTAGTGGTGTCTCTCCCAGAGACATGCTCTAGAAGAGGATTTATGGAATATTTACAGTAACTGCATGAAGATCAAAAAAACCCCAACAAAGTAAAAGATTGACTACAAAAAAACAATTCTCAGAAACATTTCCTTCTGATTAAATGTGGTGTGGAACTTGCAGATTCTTTATACAGAGGGAGAAAAAGTAACAAAACAATTACTTGATATGTACTGGAATAGAGAGAAACAGTGGATCCTGGTCTTTGGGAATCTGCTGCATTTGCTAACATAGGGCAGCAGAATGTGCATAATTCCAAATGGATTTTGAGGCACAGGCTTGCCACTTGATGAAGGCTAGTATATGAAGAAGAAAGAACTGGAATAGCAAAGGAGGGAAGATACTGACCAAACTCTATGGAGTGTCACTTCAGCTGAAGCTACAGTAATCTCTTCATCTACGCAAAAGGCAACAAATATTTTTGGGATCAGTGGACAATTAAAGCCAGAGTCTAGTTTGATTCAACATTGGGTTTTGAATTATCACACTGATATGCAGAGGGATGAAGGTAAGGAAGGCAAGTTTTACTTGATGATTGAATAGCATTGTTATTTGATTGTCATATTCAATGACATGGGAATTGAAAATATACTGCTAAGTCAGGGTGGTTTTTTTGTTTTTTGTGTGTTTGGGGTTTTTGTTTGTTGCTTGTTTTGTGTTCATGCAGCTCCTTCTTCTCACGAACATAGATAATTTCCTCTTTATGTTTGGTGTTAATTCAAGCAATAGAGGGACAGAAAGGGGGGCATAACATTTATCTGGATGTTTGTAGGCTCCAGGACGTTATTTGCAGGTGCCTATAATACTGAGTGGAGATATAGCTCTGTCTGTTACATGGTCTCTTGGCTTATTTCTAGTACAGCATTTGTGGAGGAATGAGTTGCACATTCTTTCGAAAGCAAAACCAACCAAACAAATAATCCAGCACAGAATGAGATTAATCCCCACCGGTCTGAAAATGTAATTGAATTAGGTAAAGGTTCAGTAATGATCTTTAAATGTTTGCACACTCTCAGGAATATTTGCAAAAGTGGAAGTGAAAATTATCATCTCTCTAAGAGTTCTGTGGGTCCAAGGATCAGTGAAGAGTTATAGAAAATGAAGAACTGAAGTAATACTATAATAAAAGTGGAACATCCATCAAAAATTTTCTCTCTGAATGTGAAAGAGATATGTTGCCATTTAAACTTGACTTCAGTCAACTGTTAATTTTGGATCAAGATTGGCACTATGAAGAGCACAAAACTAGAGGCATCACAGCTGAAAGTAATGGGGTACACAAGAACTAATATTTTAGGAACAAGAAAACATACTTTGCCCCAAAGGCAATATAACTCAGTGTTGGAAAGAAGTTCATATCTATTGAATGCCCCCAAAGTGTAGAAGGTTTGTAACATGGAGCTGAAATCAGTGGTTTAAGATCAGGGTCACTCATTATTCTATGGAAATGAAAGAACAAAAAGTCAGAACTGTGGTATGTATTCAAGTCAGGCTTTAAAGTTTTCTTTGAATTATATCAGGGTTTTTTTGTGTGTGTGGCTGCACGCTTAGTGGTCAAAGAAGCAGAGTACATCTCTACAGGAATAATCTGGTACAAAAGTGATACGGTTTATGCATATGTTAGTTACTAGTTACTTTACTACCAGTGGGATAGCACACATATGACATTAGGACTTGGATATGACCATCTGGGGAACTACTTGCTCTTTGGGCCATATTAGAAGTTGGCTACCTTTCAAAGTTATTCTGAATATTGACGAGCATCTAAATGGGTACATTTTTATTTACTGGGAACCAAAGGAATGCTGAGTTGCAAAGACACCTGGGCTCCAGAGACTTTCAACTGAGCTATAAAAAGAGAACTTTTCAAATTTGCACTCAGAAAGAAGACACAGACTCCTCAAAATCTTAGTTTAAGATTTAGGTGTCTCCTCAGTCTTTTCGTAATTTGAACCAGCAGAAACATTGTCTACTGGTCAGTAACCACAGGTGAAAACTAGGCCTTGTGAGCATTGATAAAAATTCTGCCAACAGCATCAAGGGAGCCAGGATTTGCATGTTAATTTCTGGATGGTGTGTGCATTACATTCATGAATAGCTAGAGTGGAACACTCTGTCTATATCCATAAATCTGCATTTCATGTTTCTACGTACCAAATAGGTATAAAATTGTGTATACTATACACTAGAGCCTATACCCTTGAATATGAAAAAATTGGGTTCTAAATATGTCTGTTGACAAATATACAGATTGCCTGAGAAAATCCTTAGATGCAAAAATTTACTGCTGGGTATATGCAGTATGCCTGCATATCAATTGCAAGGACAGTAAAGTTTATTATGCATTTTCAGACGTGTAGTGTGATATCAAGTTTAAAAAGTGCATTAGGAATATAAACTACCAATGAAAACTTTAAGGAAGAAGAAGTACACTGTGTCTTATGCATTAGAAGAATAATGCTAAGAGCATTACACCTGATGGAGTTATAAACTAGCTGCATTAATGTATACATTTTACAATGTATATAATACAGCACCATTTTTGGGAACAATGAATAGCTGACTGGAAATTTCTCAGTATCCCTTTAAGGGCATGACTTTGAAGAGGACACAGATGACTGAATTTCTTCTGATAGCAGCATTCGAATGGTCATTCATATTTTTAAATTATAGAATTTTTTTGTGTGTTCCCTTTTTGTTCACTTTCAATCTACATTTATGTAATTCAGCTTTATTGGCATGACAGTTTGCAAAAAGAGAGTTTCAAAGTCATGTGCTTGACAATTAAAGTAAAATGGATTTTAAATTTGCATACATAAAGTGATCTCACCAGCAGTGTTTGCACATTCATCTACTTGTGAAACAGGTCTAACGGTGATATTCATTTGTTCCAACTCACAGTGAATAAAGTGCACAATAATTTGTGATCTCTTTAAAATTGCATTGAGAACTAAGGAATTTCTCAGAAAAACAGTTGGGTTCCTGTTTTAGGTTGATTGCAAAGATACTTTCATTTGGTACAAAATCATTAGAAGGCTCAAAACTTTGTCCTTTATAGTCTATTAATCTAAATTTTATTTCTCCACGTTTTTTTCTTTTAATAGATCGATGCATTATGTTGTACCTAGATGACACTCCAGTCTTAGGAATCAAAATATTTAAGGCTTCTTGTCTTGAAAATTAGCTTTGTTTGGTGTTTGTTTGTTTGTTTGTTTAAAATCCCTGTCAAACTAAGTGTCAAAATTGTGGAAGAATTGTAGCCTAAAAGACCCTGGTAACACCTAAGTACGCTCAGCTTGAGCATGGTTTAGAGCATGCAGTGCCTGTGTCACTTTAGAAGACAATTCCAGGAGAAATCCTGTGGTCCTTTGACAGGATGACCTTGCTGATCAAAGGTGTGCACACACCTAAAATGGAATTGAACTTTACCCATATTCTGTCAGCAAAGATATTGTGTGTACCTCACTTGCTATTCATTCTGCTGTCATGCTGTATTTTATCTTTTACTGATACAAGTACTTCTGAGTTCATATTTCAAACCAGGTTATTGAAATGGTAGAGGTCTCAGACTTCTTCAGTGTGTTTTCCTCTATTTAAAGATATTTTAGAAAAAAATAGCTCCAGTATTTCATCCAATTTTTGGTTTACCAACAAGAACCCTCTCTTATATTGTAGGCAGAATGATATAGATAGATCCCAGGTTATGGGGTCAGGAGAAAAATGTATGTAGCATTTCTTAGCCAAGCACATGCTAAATGCATGCTGAATTTTTTGCATCACTTTATAATTGAAATAGTAAAAGAGTGTTTTCTTCAATGATTATACTTTGTGTTTTTCTTCAGAAAGGTATACGTTTGTGGATATGCTTATCCCTTGTCTGATGGTAGAAGAGGTAGAAGTTGGGGCAGCGAGAATCTTGTTTACATGGAATTTGTGTTCCTACAGTGACTTGCAAACCAGCTTGCAAAATCATGCAATGCCAAAACTATGCATTAGCATCCACAGCCTGGGTCCTCGTGCTTATTTGGGATTGATAAAACTCCTTTTTTATAGGAGTATAGCCAAACATTACTGTTGAGCACTTCCATTCAGTCTGATAAATAGAACTAATTTAACTTTAATTAAGTCTAAAGTGACTCAACTAAAAACATTACAGGCATCTGAAAAGCATGTAAGCAAATTATCTTTTCTTCCTTCATTTGGATAGTTTTTGATCTCCTTCAGTAGTTTTTTTTTGTGATATATTTAAAAGAAACATTTCTGGTACCCAAATAACAGAGTATTTCACTAGTATTTCACTAGAGCTGCATTTCTTGCATAGAAAGAAGTGGCAACCACAAGGAAACAAAGATACAGCGCATTGTTTAAGGGGCCGTGCACGCCTTTTCTTACTGGGTGTTGTATATTTTTTCCCCAAGTATGTATTTCTTCTACCCTTGTACATAAAATTCAATTTATTAGAAGCTCCAATTTACTCTTTAGTAGTTCTTGTTAAAAAGTCATTTCATAATGACTTGGATGCAAGACTTGAAGGAATACTACACTAAATAACACTACAACACTAAATTGGGAGGAGTGTCGACTCCCTCGAGGTCTAGAGAGAACTTGGCAAATTAAAGAGATGGACAATCACCAACCATATGAAGTTTAACAAGCGCAAGTGCCAGATTCTGCACCTGGGATAGGGCAACGCTGGCTGTGTGTGTAGACTGTGGAACGAGAGGCTGTAGAGCAGTGCTGTAGAAAGGGTCTTGGGGATCCTGGTTGATGGCAAGTTGAACATGAGTCAGCAGTGCCCTGGCAGCCAGGAGGGCCACCTGTGTCCTGGGGTGCATCAGGCACAGCATCGGCAGCTGGGCAGCGGAGGGGATTGTCCCGCTGTGCTCTGCTCTGGGGCAGCCTCACCTCGAGTGCTGGGGGCAGGTCTGGGTGCCATGATATATGAAAGATATTAAATTACTTGAGAGTTTCCAAAGAAGGTCAACAAAGATGGTGAAGGGTCTGGAGGAGAAGCCATATGAGGAGTGGCTGACGTCACTTGCTCTCTTCAACCTGGAGGAGGGGAGACTGAGGGGACACCTCATTTTTGTCTTCAACATTCTCATGAGGGGATGAAGAGGGGGAAGTACCAATCTCGTCACTCTCATGACCAGAGACAGGACTCAAGGAAATGGCATGAAGCTGAGTTTGGGGACATTTAGGTTGGATATCGGGAAAAGGTTTTCCACCCAGAGGGTGTTGGGCACTGAAACAGGCTCCCCAGGGAAGTGGTCGTAACACCAAGCCTCTGTGAGTTCAAGAAATGTTTGGATAATGTTCTCAGGCACATGGAGTAAATCTTGGGGTATCCTCTGCATGGCCAGGAGTTGAACTTGATGATCCTGATGGATCCCTTCCAACTCAGCATATTCCATGATTCTATATTTATGTATACAGGTGAAAATTCACTGTATCCTCTTTGAGGGCTATCAATATTTACCAACACTATTTACATTGGACGTTTTTCTTTAGTGGTGAATTACAAACAGGTTCGGACATGAAGAAATTCAATAGATTATTAAAAAAAAGGAAGCTAATTTTAGTATGACTTCTTAGTACCAGACTTCTCATGTATTACCTATCTCCAAATACATAATACTGGTTTCTGTAACATCCACAACCCTGCTTTTTGTGAAGTTCAAGCCTTTTGTAAAGCAGTGAAACAAGTTGTCCTAAGACAACATCTCTGTTCTTGATTGTGTATGTGTGTTTGTAGGTTGGCTTACATGACCTCCAAAGATCCCTTCCAGCTTAAATTATTCCATAACTATATGATACAGCTGAAGTGGGAAATTTGTAGCAAAGTATAATGCCAGATGATTTCAAATTTAGATTGCAATAATGAGTATCCACACAAAATCACCTGAATGCCAGATGTCCTACAGGGTTCCAGTGGGATAGTTTGTAAAGCAACAGTCATCACATTTTCAATAAGAATTGCAAGAAGAATGGGTATTTACTTTGGAATCTTTCCAGTGGGAGCAAAATAAGTAAAATTTGTCTCTGGAAATGGGGAGACTAGTATAAAGCATCATTTCTATGTAAGCATGTGTGTGCAACCTGAGTCAGCTTGGACAAACAAAAATAGCATTTTCAAGCTGATGCATATTTACCAGGACTGCAAGTGAATAAATTGATTCTGAAATTATGTGAAGTCTGTTTGAATGCTCTTCTGATAAGCAATCCAATTTTACAAACACCTGTTACCTCTGCTGTGGATGATCCATACAAGAAGAAAAATCTTGGATGTAAAAGTGAGTCTGAAAACTTCTTAAAAAACCTTTGGTTTTTCTTGGAGCTCAAAGTGAGGATACAGCTTTGCTAGGTCAATGGAATCTGTAGGGGATTAAAAGAATTCTTTAAATGATTGTGTGGTATGTATTACAATACAGAGGAATAGCAATATATTTTTCTGTCAACTGTACATCTTTCTCTCTTACTGTTTCCCCCTTTCAGCCACAGAATACTTCCTTATCCACCCTCCATCAGGCTTTTTCTATCAGCCAGATATGAATTTCAGCTCTCATTGTGGAATTATGATCCCTTCTTTTGGTTCCAGCAGCTATAGCTTTCACTGGAAGTGGGAATTATCTGTCCCTTTTGATGCCCCTTTTCATCTCACTCAGTTATGGCTCTCTGACACAGTTTTACATAGCCAAAACTTTATAGCAGCATTTTTTTTTCTTTTCTTGAGTGTTCAGCAAATTTCCTTCAGGTACATGTCAGATTATATTTTATAGAAGTATTTGAGAATTTTGCATTATTTTTCATGGGAGCAACAAGCAACACCTAAGGAAATGCAAGTGTTATCCTACATTAGCTTTCCAAACATAGTAACTCATTGCCAAATCCAGAAAGCAGAAGATTGTATGCGTGGATGATCAGCAGAGTGATAGAAATAGTGAAGTTAAGTGAAGCCAGATTTGGACAAGGCTTATTTACAGCATACCGGTTAAGGCAGAGGTAATGGCATAAAAGACAATTTTAGAACAAGAATGGTTATAGTTTTCAATTTAGCCATAGGAGAGGAGGGCAAAAGATTTAGCCCTCCATGAACTACAAGAAACCTCAATTTTCAGGCAATTCAAATGTCTTGGAGTTGTTCTGACTTGTAGCTTTAATATTTGGTACAGATAAGAATTAAAATTTCCTTTTTATTTTTTTAATAATACTTTTTTTTTTTTTAAAAAAAAGGGATAAGATTAAATATTAGTGATAAAAGCAATCAACATTTGGGATGAGTGAATTTTTTATTGCTGTGTATGAGTGTACTATTAGAGCAAGGTAAGCTAGCAGACTATATATTAACAAAAAAGGAACTTAAATCAATTCATGTTCATTTATTTGCTTTCTTACAACTTAAATACGATATGCGGTTTTAGAATAAACTGATAATTTGTTTTTGCTTAATAAAACTGGATTGAAATAAGTGATACTCAAGCTGAATTCTGCACAATATGTTGATTTTTTTCCAATTCCAGAAGAAATTAAAGATCCAAGTTTACTTGGAAAAAAAACTGCTGTCTAAACCACAAAGCTGTCTTACTCTTTTGTTCAACTCAACCTTAAAATATGTATTCACTCTTTAAAACAGACCATTAGAGAGCTGAAGTGTAAATAACTATTTATTCCAGTTCTCTGGAGGAAAATGTAACTAGTTTAGACATTGATTTAGCCCTGAAAATTATTTGTCTGTAATTATAAAAGACATTCAAGAAGAAAATTAATTAATCTGGTAGTTTAATAGGGATTTATATTTGTTAATGTCAATATAGTAGAAACAAGTTAGAAGAGTTAACAAACTATAAATTGTCCTGAGGGAAATTCTTTGACATGAAACATCTTTTGCTAGTGTTAACATCCGAAAGAATGCAGACTTCAAGAACCATGTGGGATGAAGAAGCTTGTCAACAAGTATGCAAACATCACCAAGCTGCCCATCACTTAACTGTGCTACACAGAAATTGTGCTGGTGACAACACCTTCTAACTGGCTCAGATGTGGCAGGGAAGGAAAAGGCAGTTTTATCAGTGTTTAGGACTTTGATTTCTTCTGTGGGAATGGATCTTGCTTGGAATTTCAGATATAGAAAATATGTTTTCTGGAAAAAGTGGTGGTCAGGGAACCAGTGACTCCTACTGAACCATCACAGAATGCACGGTTAGTGAAAACACAGGAGGAGGTAAGACAGTTAAGTTCACGGATGTTTAAACCCTTTGATCAGTGCAATTATGCATGGAAGCACCAAATCTATTTGCCTGAAACCACAACAACAATAAACAACCTTTAACAGAGATTTCCATATGGTTGGTCTCTGGTAACCCATGCCAAGGCCTCTAGGAGACTGATGATCATGTGTGGCTGTGGTTGTGTCACATACAACTGACACCATCACAATTGAGAAGGGGAGCTGTCCTGCGCTTGGTTGCTGTGTGGTCCTAACTTGTGTGGTCCCCTCTCAGCCAGCTGAAGGATTTTGCCTTAGCCACACAATCCTTACACCTTTCCTCCTCCCCTTCTTTATAGGAAATGATGAGATGCTGACTGGAGTCTCAAGGTGCCTTTAGGAATTGGACATTTACTTTGTCCGAAACCAAACGTTGCTGATATGTAGTTGCTGCAAAGAGAAGAACTAACCTTTTGTTCTTCTGAAATCCCAGGTCACTTTTTCAATATTGGCAGACTTGATAGGAACAGGTTCAAGATTTGTGTATTTCAAACCTATTTCAGGCTTCTCCTGGTCTTCTCCCTCCTCTCTTTCCATATGTAAGCAATCATGACTGTCTGGATAGCATGTAAACAGATGATAACTTCAATAATCTTTTGTATTTGTTTGGTTTTCCAGCTGATCTGATACTGAATACAGTATTCTGTGAAACTAACAGGAAGGCTGGTTTCTACCTTTCACTGAGCATTTATAATCTCTCTCTCTGTAAATAGACATTGCAAAAATGAAAAAATGCTAACAAGTGGGTAAGAATCGTGGAACAGAGACTAAATAGCTGGATTCCTTTCTCAGGGCTGCTGCAGAAGCACTGAATTACTGACCTTGGGATGTGACTGGTCAGAATAGAGAAAGTCATTGCAGATTTTCCTACTGCAATTCCTACATTTCCTACTGCAGAGGAAATAAATAATAATTACATTTTTATTAGAAATGTGTGTATCTCTTGTTATCAGCTCAGTTTTGTATTGTGATCTACTGGAGGAGTTAATTTGTTTTCTGGGACAAATGAGTAACTGTGTCAGCTGTGCCAAGAAAAGGAATTACTTTTGAGGCCCAAAAGATTTTTGCTTTTTATACATTTTTCATACCTTTGTAGCTCTGTAAACTATTATATAGTTTTATATATTATATAGTTGCATATCTTCTTAATTAACTATAGTACATTTCCTACCCTTTCTCTTAGATTTTAGAACAATAACCTGACCTTCTAAGCACGTTCCTGAAATACTGTGTAGTCTTATCGCCAGGAAGAGGACCTACAAGAAGAACATTTTCTTTTCCAACCAGAATCTCAGAAGTCATACCACAACATCACACCAAAAAGTGGGGCAAAGAAGCCCTTGGACTGACTCGAATGGGTGGTTTACTGGGGCAACTGAATCTCCTATTTGATGTACCTGTTCAATATCCTAATTAGTTAACCTTATAAAATTGTGGAAATTGCTTGCTGAGTGTGCGCCATCACCACCAGGACACCTGGAAGCTTCCAGATAAAGGTTTGCTTTTTTACTTTACTAACACTGCTGCAAGATTTTTTCCTCTTTTGGTTATAGGCAACAGTTTGATGAATGTGCCTGTCTGTCAGAAGTTATTTTGTGCTTCTGTTTTAACAGTTAGCATGAGTACTTGTGTACCTGTTTCAACTAAAATGAGCTGTGCTTGTGTACACCTTTTAAATAGTTGATCTTTGGTAACTTGGCTCAGGTTGTGTCTGTGGCCTTAGAGGTGAGGATGACAACAAGGAAAAGTTTACTTAAAAATTCTGAGGGCTATCGGTATCATCTGATTGCAGATATGAGAAGTGCAGCAACAGGTCATAACTTTTAACATTGGCAGCTAAAGTCTGATGCAGAAGGAAGACCAACAAATTGTAAAAAAGGCACAGAGATAACTTGGTGCAAAGAAAGCCACCAAAATGTGGGAAAAACCTCAGTCTCCTAAACACAATAGATGTGAAGAAATGCTTGATACCTTGGGCAGAGAAGCAGGTAGGGTTACTAGTGCATGTCAACAGTGCAGCATCCTTTTCCCTTTTAATTCAAAAAACTTAAACAGAGTGTGCTGCATGGTCAACGAAGATTACTCATCCTAGCAAAAAGAAATCTCCAGGGTTCCTTTGAAGCTGAATGGATGGTGATTGTTACAATAAGAGACAGGAACGTAGAAGCTGGTAAGACAAATTTTGATACTTGGAATTTTGTGGCCTAACTTTGTGTTTGTAACATATGTTATGTCAGATTAAATTCTTACCCAGATAGTGTTTAAACTGTTAAAATCTTAACACTGGAGTCATGCTGACTACATTCAGAACATGCTTAGGCTCCTGGTCAAGGACACACTGATATTAAAACAGTTGCTTTTGCCAGTGTATTTAAACATCAATTTATTCAAGCTTATCCTATGTGTGATGATGGGTTGCATCAGGTTGATTTTTAACATGATTTTTTTCCATGCTGCAGTGCTTTACTCTTGCACAGTGCTTATTTCTGAATGAGATCTCTGCCATTTTACACTTTCCTACATAGCAAAGCACTCTTACTCAAACATTAAAAATCATAAATAATCTCATTGTCGAATGACTGTGTGTGTGAAAGCTGTCCTTTTTCTCTCAAACATGCCAGTCTGGCTATGAATAAGAGAGTTACGTTCTTTTTGGCACTTTATGATGATTAACAAAGGATGTCTGAAGAACTTTCCTTCTTCACTTCAGCTTCTTACTTCAATCACTGCTGACTATGAAGTTATTGACCTCCTTTACTTGGTAGCACCCTAACACAAGAGATAACAAAAAAGCAAGGAAGTAGAGCTTCCTTGAACCATAAAATAGAACACTATTTTTCTGTTTCAACAACTCATTACAAATTGTGGGCTGTATTTATTACAAATAAATTATTTAACCTTAGAGATAATGATAAACTAATAATAAACTTCCCCAGGGAAGTAGTCACAGCACCAAGCCTGAGTTCAAGAAACATTTGGACAGTGCTCTCAGGCTCATGTTGTGACTCTCAGGGCTGTCCTGTGGAGGGCTAAGAGTTGAACTCAATAATCCTTGTGGCTCCCTTCCAACTCAGCAGATTCTGTGATTCTGTTGTATTTGTAAATTATTATCAGTAACTGCAATGGTTTTGCTGTCTTGTTTCAATTTATGTGATCAAAGATGAGTCAAAGTATGAATGCAACTCTGTACACACATGTTTTACTTAATACTTCCCTTTAACAAAGCTTCTTTCACTGACTCGCTGTGAAATTTTGGACAAATCACTGTACCCATACCCTATTTGATTTTAACTTGATATCCAAAATTTAGGGATCATTTTTCCTTTATTTAGATCTTTTACAGAATGCTCAAGGAAAATATTATGTTTGAGCCAAGTACTGAAATCTTTGAAGTAAAAAGCATACATCTCAGTCATTAGTGGTTTCTCAGTCCTGTTCTTCCTAGTCTTCCAACATAGATCAAGTCAATCCAGTGAATTGTAATGGGTCTTTTACTTCCTTGTTTGTTGGTCTGATTAAAAAAATGGGGATGGAATTATAAGGAAGGGCATTTGCAATCTAGATTGTTGAAGTGTTTTCTTAATAAAAGACCTGTAGAAGATGAGGTACCTGCTTGCTGTATACTCACAGATGAAATACGGAAAATCCAAAGGCATAAAGGAGCTGATAGGAACTTTGGTTTCAGTCTGCTGATTTTGAATGTAACTGCTGTATTTCAGGTGTTTTAAGGTTGAATGTTGCTCATTTTTTAAAATGAAAAATGAGGTTCTCTAATCTTAAATGCTGTAACTATCAGTATGATGCTAATGGTTTCTAATATATATTACTACAGTGAAATATTTACAACAGTTGAAAATCTCAAGTAGGCTATAGGGTATTTACCAGATGGATTTTGTAAAAAAGCAGACCAAGGACGTCTTTGGGAAGACTTAATTTGTTGGAATGTTAACAGTGATAGTCTGAACATCAGATTCAGATGTGTGTGTTGTCTGCTACCATGGGCATGGTCACTACATATGACTATCATTGCCGAATGCCCAAATTTCTCCAAAACAGGCCTGCATTAAAAAAAAAATAAAATAAAAAATTTGCAGCTACATAGAGTTCAACAGAGAATTTACAGCAATAAAAATGGTAGTGATGTTAGGCATGCTTTGCAATATAATAATTTAAATCTCTCCTGTAATCATGAGAAACTCTGTTTAAAGCTTGCAAACAGATAGCAGGAGTATAGAGCTTGCACTCTAGCATTTCTGCATGTCGCTCAGTGTCCTGTTCCTTTGCCTGCCTTCAGTTGCAGATGTGCCTATTTTGTGGAAGGTATTAACCAATTGTCTGATAATCATAGTCTTAGTTGAATAAAGGAGAGACAAACAGAACAATTAACAGGAGCCATTATTGTGTTATTATCTAAATACACTCTGAGCAGCTGATAGTGTTATTAGTCATTCCCTTTTTTTGAGTATCATGAAGTATTGAGCAGATTCAGTCACATAGCAAATAAACACTTAGAGAACTTGGGACTTTCATTGACCCAATCTATTCTAATATATGGAGCAGAAGCCTTGTAAAGACCCACCCTTCTAGTGATTTTGTAAAAGAATATATATATATATATATATATATATATAACAGGGATTAAAATATATATAATATATATATATATATATATAACAGAGATTAAAAGAAAAAAACAGGAAAGAAAGATGCAAGTCCTTTTAGAGCTTCTTCATTTTTCTTTAAGCAGAGAAGAGGTCATGGGCCATAGTGATTTTATTTGATTTTATTTATTGAAGTGCTGGTTTCTGTTCTAGTTTGGATTTATTAATATTTGGTTATGAGCAAAGGCTGATTCTCTCTCTTTAACTCTTTCACTTGAAATATGAGGAGGACTAACTGCAGTCTGTGCTCAGTTAAATTATATTAGTGTAAAACTTCTATTAAATGTTTGGTTTGTGGTTGGGAAGATCTAATGTCGATAAAGTTGGTGGTAAAATTTATGCCTGATATTGAATGTACTGTGAAATTCTCATATATATACAATGTTTTTGTAATTGAGAAAGTATAAGATAATAGAAAAATTATATAACAGGTCAAGAGCAGCATTTTATCATTTTTCTGATCGTGACATGTCTGTGACAACAAAGAAAATGAAAGCTTCTATTAATACACTTCTGTTCTCTTGTTGTTAGTTCTCCATCACCTAGAATAGCAAAACTACTGAGGTAGTAACTATATTTGGGTAATGGCTCAGACAGCAGACACTGTTGAAAAGTGCTGGTGACTCACTTTTTTTCCTGTCATTGACTGTAGCTAAACCCCTGTCTCATAATGAAATGAATAAGCAGCAAAAATTTGTATAATTTATTCTAGGCATTCAACATACCCCTGCATGTCACTGTTCATTACTATGGAACAGTAGGTCAACTCAAAGTCTGGATGAAACAATTCATGTTATAGATGGGGAAAATACATGAGCAAGACACGTGAAGAGACTTTGCACACTGCCCTTTCAACTGCCCATGGGATTCAAATGCCAATTACCACAAGAAATATGTCAACCCTGGTTTGCTTTGTATTTCCTATTGTACTTATGATAGAATCAAAAGTGTTTGCCTACCCAAGCTGTTCTGGTAGAATTTTATTTTTATTTAATTGGTTGCAGCATAAATTTTGTCATCAGCCTTCTTCACTTCTGTTATGGAGCACTTATTAAAACTTAGACTCCTTGGCATTTTTGCCTTCCAGTATATGAAATTCATTACACTGACATTTAATCACTTCAACAGTTCCACACCGATTTTTCTAATGCAAGTAGACTAACATTAGAGCAGAGGTACACTCTGCAATTTGGTTTGCAAATGAAGTAGTGGAAGGTCTGATGAATTGGAGTCCTTAAGCACAGAGTTAATTTGAGCTGATGCCCTCTTGACATCAGAAGGAGTACACCCTTTTTAAAAATGTTTCATCAGGTCAATAAAAAACATCAAATGCTGGCCTTTTGTACATCAGTTTCTGATTAGAGTTTTGGAAGACTGGTGTGTGATTACCAAGTAACCTTCATGTCATATTAAAAGGAGCTCCACTGCTCCCACTTACATTTAGAACTGAAAATCTTTCAAGATCACATAAACTATTACAGACAGAACGTGAACATGCTGGAGGAACCAAAGAGTGAGTATAATGGATGGAAAGTGATAAAACACCCTCCAATATTCTAAAATTCCCATTAATTATTTTAACTCCTTTCTTGATTAGGGCATTTACAGCTCTTTGATTTTTTGTAAGGTATCTGAAGGAATCACTGCACTGCCTGCTATCCACCAAGTACCTAAAAGTATTAATTTTCTTGGTCTGTGACATTTTCTGGGTGTAATCTCAATTTCTGCTTTATTGAGCACTTCCCATGCTCTCCTTCTGCTTTCCCTACCTTCTCAGGGGAAGTTTCTCCAATTCAAATATCACTGGTGTATTGGCACAGTTTCATATCTTGGGGAAGTAAGACTCTGTAAAAATTCAGCAAGTGCAGCTTGTGTGGTGGTGGGTGAATGTTTATACACTTATGAGAATCTGTTAAGAAATACTGTACTTCTTCCCAAGCAAACTTCTTTTTGTCCAACTCTGTCAAGGGATCCATAAAGAACATAAATTTTGTACTGAACCCTGCCCATCCAGGGGTGTGCGGCTGCTTGCAAGATAGATAAGTTTGCAATGTTTGGCACAGCAGCTGTTAGTGGGGCTGTATTGTCAATCGCTCAGTACCACCTATGGTGACCAAACTGGCCAGACAGGTGAGATAATGGGAGTGGTTCTGGAGATGATTGTCTTTTCTCCACACCAGCTGTGATTTCAGAAATTCTATTTCATGCCACAACACAGATTGGATGCTGCCATGTGTCAGTAATTTTTGTGTCAGGTCGTGCAGGGGCTGTGTGTAGTAGCCATAGAGCAGATTCCCTGTTTCTGTCTGAGCTGAAGGAACACACACTGCCTGTCACCACATGCCAGGTTTGTCCATTTAAAACATCAAAACCCAAAATATTTTCATGATGGCCTTTAATTGTGAAGTGAGCCATTGCTATGTGGCTCTCATTAGGGAGCCATAAACTGCCCTTGGCAATTTAACATGCAACACTTGTGCAGTTCACACTGCTCACCTCAACTGTTTGCCATATGAATCTCATGCTCTGCTTCTTGGCATCTTGTGTTGCCATTGAAATTTATGCTCCTGTATTTATAAAAAATGTTGCCAGTTGTCCCTGAGGACTAACTGGTGTTAAAATGTATGGGCCATCATCACCTATCCACTGATCAGCCTCCTCATCCCGGACAATCAGGCCCAATTACTTATTTTCTCACTCATGACCTGCAATTTCTCCCAAAGTGGGAGGAAAGAGTTGCCTCCCTTTTTATTGAAACCTGAAATACGCTTCTTCCTTTCACTGTTATCCTTTTATTGGAATGCTTCATTCAGACTCCATGTAATGCCAGTAGGCTGACCTTCAATTGAGGCTATAGGAATGCCTAGGAATGCTCTGGGAATCCAACCATAATTCATTTCTCTGTTCTTGAGATTCTGTTCAAGGGTTCTCACCTCTTTTATCTTTGGTCTAGTTTTTCTTCCCTCTTTCACTGGTCTGTCTTTGTGATCTCTTCCCTTGGGGGCTTTGATTTCAGCTGGTGCATTGTCCCAGCTCATTTCACAGATGTACTTAGCAATGCCTCACATTAATTCAACCCATTTAGGAAGCTGTTTTTATTATATTCATTATCTCTTTCTATCTCATCCCATTTTGCAGCTAACTAAGGCTTAAGCATTGTCATGGCTCCTCTCATCAATGGTTTTAACATTGTGAAATCTACTGTAGCAGATAGTGGGACATCATGGGGTCCTCATTTGTGCATGGCTGTGTGCACACGGCTTTTGTGACAGCTCTAGAGAGGTCACTTAGGGAGGGTTTACCTTGCTTCATGGTATCTAACCCTCCAGCCCAATCAGCTACTTGTCTGGTGATAGAATGGGGGAGATTGTTGCGCTGAGTCCTAAATTTAAGAAAACTCCTGGGTCCCAATAGCCATTTGCTCTCAACATGATTCTGTCACCATCACTTAGACATACTTGCTGCAAGTATTCAGTTTGTTTCACCAAGGATTATGCTCTATCTCCCTTGCAAATTTGTCAATCACAGTGGATCCCATGTTTGTTTACATGGTATAGATAAACAAATGAAATGAGAACTGTTCCCTCATGTACTATATTTTTAAAATACAGTGAGAAATGTATGGGAAGGGCATCAGAAATAAAAATAAACTGAAAACTTCACAAATGGTAACTAAAAATGGCAAAAAAATCAATTTTGTATAATGTAGTATCTTTTTTTCTTTTTCTCTGTTTCCATTCATAAGGCAATAAGGGAATTGATGCAGCTTTTTCCCATTTATTGATGGTGAATTTTCAGTTAATTCAATGTTGCTTATTTTCTTCTCAATTTCCTGACAATTTTTTTCCTTTTCCAATTCCCCTCTTTTGTCTTAATTTGGTGTGGAATATATACATACGTACATACATATATATATATGTACATGTATATGTGTATATATATGGATAGCTTCAGTTGTATCCAGATTTGAAATTCAATGTGATCTGGGCACTCACTGCTTTTGAGCACCTGTCTGATGTTGGTGAGTTGGATGGTGTTCTCTCTCACAGTCCACCATTACAGAGGAAGGCAACATCTGAAACAGCTGTGTGCAACCATGCACACAGCCAGTTCAGTGAGATTTGAAAATGTCTGCTAATGTGCTATTGTGTTCCACCTGTATTGAAATGTTTCCCATTACCATATAATGTTAAGGTTTGTAGTAGAAGGGCAAAGGCACAAATGTAATGAGTCTCAGACAGTGTGAATACTCATTTATGTCCTGTCCAATGCACTAATACTCTCTTAGAGAAATGAAACCCTCATCTGAGTTTAGTCCATGCTGCATGCTGTGGTGGTGAACATGAGAAAACAAACCACCCAAAAGTCAAACACTGAGTGCTGCAGACCCACCATAAGGAGAGAATTACATTCTATATACTCTGTCTGGTGATGATTACTAGCCTGCCTAGATACTTGATTTGTATAAGTCCCATGTGTGTATGTAACTCAGACATATGTAGCTGTCTAGGAAAGCTTGTAAGAGGAATAAGAGTTCTTAGAGAGCCCTTCTATCTACTTCTACAATGTTATATATAAACTCAAGTCGTCATCTTGCTGGTGTCATTACTCTATTTGGAAGCCTTTTCCTGAATTTGTTGTAAAGATGCATTTATAGCTGATTTATTACCATTCAATCTTCTACTGATATCGCCCCATTTAGCTCTTTCTAATAATTTTAATCATTTTAGTGGATATTCCAATTAAAGTAAAACTTCACTGAAATTAGTTGTCCAGAATCATACACAATATTTCTGATTAGACTGTTTGCTTCCTCTCACAACAAATATCTTTCCCCATGCATTTGTGAATTCATTAGTCCATTCATAACTTCAGTAATCACTATTCATAGTCATCTTCCAGTGGCATGAATCTGCTTTTCCTATTATTAATTTATATTTCATCCTATCAGTTAAATCATAAGTAATTTAATGCTTTTATGAGATGTTCTAGTCTTTGTAATAATGATAATCCTGTACAACTTTATATTGTCTGCTAATTTCATCTATACTTTTCCTGAAGATTTTTTAGAAGCTTATTACACAGGACTGATAAGACACCTGGTAAACTATCCTCATTCTTTGGCCACATCCTTAGCTGCTTTAGAAATTGAGTATTAGCACTTGGCTTCTCCACCTTTAGCAAACTTTCTCTGCAGGGAGAATGAATCAAATGCCTTATTTAAATATCTGATAAATAATATTCTTCTGTCTAATAAAGCAGATAACTTTTGAAAAGAGATACTGGATTGGTTTGAGATTATCGACTCTTGACAAAGCCACATTATAATTTATACTGCCTTTCATTTCTCTCTCTGCCTTTAACTCTTCCTTCAAATGCTATTCTGGGTATATTTTGTAAATCAGTTTATTAAGTCTATTAAGTCTAATGGCTCCAGAAGTTGTCTTTGTTCATGTTATTTTGAATTTAGTTCTACCTTTACTGTTCTCCAGTCATAACATACTGCCCCCAAAAATTCTAGCAACTGGAGTGTCAATTTCAGTTTCATATTTCTATATTCTAACCTGGACTATCCAGCCTGCATTATTTTTGCTTTATGAGGTATTAAGAATGTTAACATTTATTTCTCCCTCAGGTGTCATAATTTCTTATGCACTACCTTCATTTTTGCTCCTTACTCCACTAATGTCCTCATCATTAACTTTATAGAAAATGGAGACAAAATATGCATTTGATATGTGGATCAGAACTGTAATCAGATCAGAGTAATGTTAATCTCTAATAAAACTCTGTTTAATAATAAATTATATATTTGCACACTGTAGCATTTTTTGTTCCCCATGCTCCTTTATTGGTTGTAAAGAATTTGTGCTGATTGTTTTAATGGTAAATGAAGTCTAGCTCCAAAAATTTAGCTGTTTTCCTCTTTTCTATATCCTGTAACTTCTGAGAAACATTGGTCTCTCTTTGTTCTTGGTAGATTTGCATGTGTACAAAAGCAGCTAATTCACTGAAGGAAGCCTCATAAGCTCTTTCTATTAGCTTATTTTGTTTTTTCTCCCTTGCAATTTAAACCCTAAGTAGTGCCTGCCCTTTAATTTAAAGTAATTCCTTACTTTCTGTGTTTTAAAAGCTTTCCATTCCTAATTCACTGTGTATGCTTTCATTAGTTCCTTTCTAAAATCCCAAACATTAGTCATAGGCAGGCCTGTTGTATGTCTTGCAGTTTGATAAAGACTGATTCAGTTAATGATCACTATAGCCAAGATTATTTTCTATGAAAATCTGTTCTGTAAGACCTTGATTCTTGCTAAACCTATGTCGAAAGCAGCATTAATTTTCATTGGTTCACTGGATATTTATTAAAGAAATCTGTCTTACAGCAGGTTCAAGACTACCTAAGCCTTCAGTTCTTACTGATGGCATTTGTATTGCATCCAAGTTTGGGTGATTAGTTTCCCAAGCTCTCACAATCACTACTCTTTATTTCTTAATCTTATAGAGATTTCTCTTCATATTCCATCCCAAGCTTAGTACTTCTGTGACAGTATGCTAAAGCTTTCTCTTCTGGTGCTTTCCAAATTTTATCTTAAAGAGATTGTGTTTTTTCTCAGCAGGATTAGTTTTCAACCCATGGTCCACAGACCCAGGGAATTCCAGCATCTAAGTCTTTAGGATGAGTAGAGGGTAATTAGAAAGGCAAGTTTAGCATCAATAAGCTTAAATACCTAAATTCTCCCTCGACAGCTTCATGCTGTTCTCATACATTTCTATCACAATGCAGAGCTGCCCAATCACCTCCAGTCTTATTTCTGTCCTTGGATAATTGAAAGGTTTAGCTCTTTTACCCAAATCACAAGAATTTTTTCTGCCTGTTTTCATTCCTGCAATATCCACTTATGTTTTGTGCTTGATGTTAGGCTTGCAAGACCATGTTGAACATGTTTTACTAAAGCACGTTTTAAATGAACATGTTTTACTAATAAAGTAATTCAACAGAGAATGAACACTTTTTTCTTTTGAAACCAAATCAGGAAATATTTTGGTTTTTTGTAAGCTTTCAGCAGTTTGTCCAACCTTCCAAAATACAGGTTAGAACCAACATAATATATTATTATTATTTATTATTATTATCATCTAAAACTTGAGTGTTTTCAATTTTTTTTTTCCTCAGAAGCATAAAATATTCTATTTAAAATGAAAGGGGTTCTAATTTAAATATTTTTGTGTTTGGCAATACATTTCTGAAGTAGCTCCTGATCAAACGCTCCATCAGAAGTCTGTGCTTTGCTCCATTAGCTGAACACTAACTAGTAAACTGACATTAAAAGCTTCAGACATTAATGTAAGTCGTTCTTGAGGAGAAGAAACTAAATAAAAATACAAAAAGCTGCAAAGCATCAAAGTTTTCTCTGTGACAGCCATGCTTTTAAGTTTTAGCAAACAATAGCAGAGCTAGATGAGGTTAGAAAATTGTCATAATTAACAGAAAAAAATCCCCAAACAATCCTTCAACCAGCTAGAACTAATTAGTGAAGCCATTTTAAAATCCTGTTATTAGAGAGGTTGATTTAGAATAAATATCACTTCATTTCCCCACAAGAAGGTAGAAAATTTCACCTGTTGTACTTTATTAGGATTATCAGGAGTATATTACTGCAGAGCCATCAGGCAGGACTGCAATAACTCTCAGTACACTGGTCCCCAATTACTGTCAGCATCCAAGTATGAAAAGCTGAGTAGAGAGAACTGCCTGTTTCACTGGATATTTTCTTCCATATGATTTGCTACTCTATGTGCACTTTGTTCTCAGAATTTCCCATGGTGTTCCAAAGGCACCTTGTGACTCTCCACGAGAACAAAGGAATAATTTCACTCCCAAATAAACCAATAAATAGAACTGGGTGGAAAAGAAAGTTTTCTACTGTCTGATGCAAGTAGGTTCCTAGACATGAAGTAATCAACAGGATTCTCAGAAAATAGAAGATTTCTAAAAGTCAGTATTCACCACAATATTAAAAGTATTGTCAATATTTATGAATACTCCTATTGGGCAACTGACTGAAGTAGTGTTATTTTAATGCTAATACGAAATGCACTGCTATTTTAAAATCTTGAATTAACTACTTATGATCTGTGCTTGCTTTCTCTTGTAGGATCTGGATGTATCACTTTCAAATCTTCTTAACTGATAACTTTCTATATTTTTCTTTTTCTATCTGAAACCATAATTGACTTAAGTGTATTTTGCAAAAGACTTGCTCAAGAAATGAAAGACTAATGGCCATGAGCCCAAGTGACTTATTCCATATCTTTTTCCTTACAGATTTTAATGATATTATGTATAACTTGAACATTAGTCTTAGGTGTCAGATCAGCAGAAGTATTAATACACAGGGCTAGTACTTTGTCTCTATGAATTCTTTCTATTCTAAAGAGGCAAAGCTTGAAAGAGATATGTTTATTTAGTTGTTTGCAAAATTGAAAATAACATTTCTCATTTACGGATGGGAAAATGATGTGTAAAAATTTATAAATGGGCAAACAGTACATTTGGATCCTACTTAAAAATAAAATGCCCTATTCTGCTTTTATGTATGAGATGGTATCTCTGTATTTTTCCTGACTAACAGTCTTGGGGTGCCATTTTTATAAGATCTAGTATAAGAGCTGTAAAAAGTATCTTTTGTATGTAAAATAATTTTATGTTTTTTTTATCAGAACATGAATGTCTGGTAACAGGACTAGCTTAAAAAACTTTCTTTAAAACTAAAGTGAATAGCTGACTCCAAAGCAAAATTTGAAATAGCTGGATGAAATTTTCAAAAGTGCAGTATGATTTTTCCCACTGAAAATAATATTAACTATTACTGTATTAGTTATTAATGATAGCTACTAGCTACAAAATGTTAGTCAGTATGAGAGGTTTAGTCTGGAATTGCTTACCTTTTTTAGGGCATCTCACTTATTGTGATTTGACAGTTGAACTGCTCTGCAATTAAAAAAAAAAAAAAGAAGCCAAAGACTAAAGGCTGAGCTGGTTCAGTATAGAAATAGTTGTTAAGGAAATACTTCTGGATTTTGAGGTGAAACTTTCATATCTTGTTATTATGACAGATGAAATAATTTAACATGTCTGTCTGTCTTGCAGAAAGCTTTGAGTTCATTGATACCCATTGGTTGAATGAAGAGGAGCTGGAGACCTGTCCCAGGGTTGGCTGGGATTAATTTTCTTCCCAGTAGCAGTTTGGAATTAAGATGAGAGTGATGTTGATAACACACTGATGTTTTAGTTGTTGCTAAGCCATGTTTACACAGAGTAAAGAACTTTTCAGCTTCTCATCCCACCCCACCTGGAGGAGAATATGCAGCTGGGACAGCTGACCCACACTGGCCAAAGGGATATTCCATACCATATAATGGCACTCTCAGTATATAAACTAGGATGAGATCTGGTCTGGGGCTGCTGTTTGGGTATGGCTGAGCATCATTCAGCAGGTGGTAAATCACTTGCTTTGTATATTCTAATCCTATTATTAGTAGTATTGATGTTACTATTATTATTTCATTTTCCTTTTCTGTCCTATTAAACTGCTTCTTTATCCCAACCCACAAATTTGACATTTTCTCCCCCAGTTCTGTCTTCCATCCCTCTGGGATGTTGTAGGGGAATTGAGCAGTGAGCAGCCGTGTGGTATTTCACTGCCTGCTATGTTAAACTATGTTAAACTGTTAAACTCATGCTAATAAGGTGCTGTAGGTGTTTGCTTTTTAGTTTAATTTTATTTTTTATATCCAAGATTATGTTCTGATATGCATGGATTTGGTTGGAACAACTGTGTCTGGCTGAGAGCAACTTCCTTGTAAAGGCACATCATCTAAAGAAAATATGTTTTAAGGACCAGGATTCAGATAAGGTTCAGTTTAAGTGTCAGAAATAGCCAGAAATAGAATCATCACTCCAGATGCTAGTAACTATCTTTGTACAGTGTCAGAAGGAACACTGCATATAATATGGGGTATTTTATAAGCCCTTATGAGTTTGAAATATGTTAATGAGGGCTTGTGTGTCTTAGCATCATAGAATCATTTAGATTGAAAAAGACCTTTAAGATCTCTTGAATTTATTTTTGGGAGGAGAGAATAAGGCTTTTATAGCATTTGTGTATATTCTGGTTTTTCTTATAGTGAATGTTATCTCTCCCGAGATAGCCCATGATAAGAGCTTTATGCCTATGAATGTTAGATTAAATCTCTTCAGCATGCTTTTGTGCAAAATGTGTCCTTCAGAGTAAATTCTAATTAAGGCTGGGCTAAGTAGTGTGAAGTGTTTTGAACTGTTAAATGAATTTGTTTCAAATAAGCTTTCTCCTTTTCACCTCTCCTTGCTGTCCAGATAGTCTGTCAATCCTAAACATTCACAGAATGCAAACCCCAAGGTTTCATGTGCTGTGGGAAACAGCTCCATTTTCCTCTGAGTTGCACAACACTTGTTGTCTGTAAGTGCACCCAGTTGGGAGAGTATGCAAATACCTGCAACACAGCTGACCAACTGCAGCTAAACACTGCTTGGAATTTGACTATTTCAGTTAAATAACAAGATCAATATATGAATCAAATCTGATCATTAAATTCACACAAATGGCAGCCTCCCGGCAGCTTGTCCTGAGCACCCACTCTGTCAGGATCACTGAACAGACTGTTCTGTAAGAATTACTCAACAAGCAATTTGCAAAGTATGGGAATATCCAAAACTTTCTTGCACTCGACTGCTAGAATACAGCCCAACTTTCTGACCTAATATGATACTGCTCCACAGGAAGTATGATGCAGATGGTGGCAGATCTCAGACATTCATAGCTCTGAAGTTATTGTATGCCCATATTGCAACACTTGTGTGTTTTGGAGGCTTCAGATCAACTCCAAAGAAGGATTTGTGAAACCTTTGAAGCAGAATATTTGTAATTCACTACTGGATCCTAATGGAGTGTTTGACAGCATTAAAATAATTTTTGCAATGCCAAGAACTGCTTAGTTTTAGCTTCAGCCGGAGTTTCTCCAGAATGTCTACTACCTCTATGGCAACTGGGAATATGCTTGGAAAATATTCTGTGAACTGCAGATTGTTGTTTTTTTCTGCCAAAAAAATCAAGATCTGTTGAAGCTCTGACAGCTGTACCTTGTCACGAAGAAAATACACCAAAGAAAAAACAAATGACCATTCAACTTGATAGCACATTAGTTATATTTTATATCTCAGTTATATATATAGTTATATTCTATAAATCAGTTTTTATCTCCTACATATTGCTGTCACTGCTACCCTGAGCAATGAGCAAGACTTCATTTTTCTTTGCAAGTCACTCTTGAAGCTTCATATCTTGTCTTTTGTTTTTAGTCCAAAATTACCATTCAATGTAATAGGAATCTAAGGGGAGTTTGTTTGAATAAGAAAAACAGTATAAGAGTTATTTTGAAAATAATATTGGACCTGGAATAACAAGGGAAACAGTTGATAGCAAATGGTTGACTGACTACAATGGAAAGGACCTTGCAATGATTAGCAGTTGTATCTCAATGTCACTATTAACTTTCGCACATTCATACGGCATCTGAGAGCAAATAATTTTACTCACATTTGCAATTACCATTACTAAATGTTATTCTTTTCTATGCAGGCTTATTGGGAAGTTTTCTTTTGATGTAATAGCTTCATGGCATGTAGGTTAGCTTGACTGATTTTTCTGCAGCTATGGAAATGGCACCAATTTCATGATCCATATTGATAATAAACTGAATTCACATCATCTTCCTGCTTCTCTGAAGTGCACCGAATTGCAGAGAAAGTGTTATTCTGAAATACTGGCATGTCTTCGAAGCAAATGCCAGAAATATAACCAAAATTTTTCATGCCAAGTAACTTTATTTAGTCGCCAGATATGCAAGGATGAGGTAAGTGGACACAATACTGACACACCTGCTGGATTAGGAAAAGCTGTTGTATGAAAAGGGTCACATGAGCCTGCAGATTTAGGGTCCAGACCTAGGAAACCTTAACCTTTGTCGTATTTGAAAGGTGGTTTTCACTCCATTTCTTTGCTTCTGCCTTTTCATCGCTTCTTGGCTCCACAGTTCTGCCCTTCCCTCATGCCAGCTTTGGTGCCTGTCACACATTCATGGGAGCCAACTGAGTTCCATAAGCCAAGATAAAACACCCCCTGCCCCCTCTTTTTTTTTTTTTTTGGAGCTAATTTTCTGCTAGATTAATGCTCCAGCTTCTCTTACATGGAAGGCCCAACAAATGCTGTGGCTGGTTCAACTGATACAAGTACACAGCAGCTGGGGTGGTGCAGAGGGAGGAAGCAGTGGTATCACTGCCAGCTAGAGATTGTGAGCTTCTGGATTTTAGTATCATCCAACTCTGCGGGTATTTTTTTAGAATCAAGAGTGAGAAAGAGTTTTCTTAAGTGCTTCCAGTAACCCGAGAAGAGCTAAACACTTCTAATAGCTGGCAGCAGCTCCATTCCTCCAAAGTCAGGGAATAAGTATAAATACTTTACAACAGGATTTTTTGCCACCTCTCACTTCTCAGCCATAGAGTCACTGAACTACTGCCAACTCAGGGTACCACCCAAGGAATTTGAAAAAAGCTCTGACAAAACAGAATAACTTCTCCAGTGACTGCCTTAAATATCTGAAACTACAGCTGAGGAAGTTTCAGTTGAGTTCAGTCCTTAAAATAATGTGTATAAAAATAATATGGGGGTGAACAATTAAGTCTGTTAAATCTGTTGTAGAAGGTAAGCCCCAGGAGGAGAAGTCAAGTATTAAGATATATTGATAAACAGATTATCCTTCCATTGAAATTCCTCTTTATGAACCGATACTATCTATGTCAGAGAATAGAATGACCTCATACTTCTGACCCAAACAGTCAGTTTTAGAGAGGCTTATGGGTACTTCCCAAGAGGGGAATAAACTGATATAGGAATCATATTTCTTTCAGGTAATGCTGATCATTTCAAAGAAGGAAAATTCTGTTGTCCTGAACACAGTGTGAAACAAACAATGAAAAATAATTTCCTTTTTCACAGTTCAGAGCATCTTTCTGGCTGGTACTTTATCCAATCTTTTTCTGCCTGTTTGGTATTTGAATGCAATGGCACTTTTCTGTTGCTTTTTTTTTCCTTTTTGTAGCTGTCTGGTCTGTCTTGTGTGTCTTATGTTTTAAGAGGTGCCAGAGAGCATACCTTTGTTTTCTAGACTGCTCATCCAGTAAGTTATGGTCGGCTGAATCGTCTTCTGCAGACAGAAAAACAAAAGCCTTTCACATCAGTAGCTGAATAACCAGGCAGTAACTGCAGTCACAATTCACTTTTGGGGAGGCTAAGGAAGTGAAAAAAGTGCTGGTCTCAGTCTTGTTGGTTGCTTAGACACATATGATTAAAAATACCTGATAAGGAAAGCAGAGACCTGAAGTCCTCAGCAGCCTACCTGAAGATACAGAGTAAATGCAACTACGTTTCTCCTGACAGTAGTGAGGCAGCTTTCATTTCAAGCTCCCCATTCAAAAAGCACAGTTTCTTGGGTATTTTCAATGCTTTGAAAAACACAGATTTAATGAGAAGGATCTTTTTTATGAGACTTTCATGCAGATTGGGTATTCCTAGCCAGTAATAAAATTAGATAGTATTTAAAGCATACTGTCATGAAGAGGCTGCAGTTCAGTCACAACTATCATTCCTGTCTTGCACTTAGCCCTCTTCTAATGGAGGCTGTTTTCCTCCCCATTCAGTCTATTTTGTATTTCTCCTTCTCTCTAGAACAGAATTTGAGCTGAGTTACATCCATGTCTTCCATTTTTCATGGGCACTAAAAAGGGACAAGCTGAGTAGCTAATAAAAAAAGCTTAGTGTCACATGCAGAATGGATGCAGTTCCTGTGTAATGACTGCACTGAGCTTCCTTGTACTTGTCCCAGTGTAATCATTGCATCCTGGATAAATCAGCTTGGTCTCTGAAATTTGCAGATTCTTGTCTGTTTCAAGCAGGGATTTAAATATTGAAGAGAACCGCTGTTGACGGTCTTGTTCTTTTTTTTTTTTTTTTTTAAGCAAGGAAAACAACCTGGGAGTAAAAAAAAAAGGAATACAAAAAATGCGAGGAAAAAAATAGAGTAGTTGAGACACTTCAGAATACACTTCCTAGTAATTCTACTCTTGACTGGTTTCCAGCATCCTCTGAATGACCTCTTTGATAGTTCTAGGGAAAATCCTGCATAAACTGGCTGGAATGTGCATAATGACAATGGTCTATGAATGCAGTCCTTTTTTTCTGTTTCTAGGAGTTTTGACACACATTCTAGATGGACTCTTTGGAGAATTGAGCTACTAAGCTCTTTGAAAACTTCTGCTGGACAGATGCAAGTGACAGCTTATTTCATGGCTGTAGAACTTGGTCAGATGTACATGGACTCCAGTCTTTCAAAAGGTAGACAGGGTGAATGATGACTCCCTAGAAAATTTAAAGCTCCCCTTTGAAGTTTAGGAAGCACTAGAATTCATTAGTGCAACAACTAAACTAATAGTTTTTTAGGACCTTTCCACCACCACCCTCTCCAAACTCTCTCAAGTTTCTTTACAAATTGTTTACTTAACTATATCAAAACAGGAAGGCTGAATATTAAAAACAAAACTTCCCCAAAACCATCAGTCTGTGCAGGCTCCCAGCATGGAAAATTTCAGCTAAAATGGTAATAAAAGTTATAGAAATAAATGAAGACAGTGACTTTTACTTAAACATGTTTAGAGTTTGTTCATAGTTGTGAGTTTAAATTGTTTTCTCAAGCAACATTTCAACACTCAAGAAGCCAGCAAGCATTTTAATGTAGCAATAGTGAAAATAAAATTCTGGAGACTTCTTTGCAATATTTTTAGTCCTTTTAATAAAGACTAAAAGATGGCATCTGTATTACTAGTTTCAGACTGTCCAACTATACCTCTAGATGTCGTTTTGCATCTTTGATACTTTTTAATAAAGTTTTTACCTGTATGTAATAAAATATACATACTTACATTTACTGTAGATTTTTGTTGCTTTTGAAGGAGATCCCTGTATTGCAGGATGTCACAGTCTTTGGGTTTAGTTACAAGTGTTGCTAATAGAAGGACCTGGATATTTGACTGACTATTAACCGATACCCATTTTCCATAGAGCATTGATTTACTTCATTGCCTGCTTAACAAACTTGAGATTAATCTACTTTATCCTTGTAACTCAATAGAGAATATCTGCATTTTGAGCAGGAGAACCAGGAAAGGTTTTATCTGAGGGTAAGAAAGGGAATGTCTGGTTTGCCTCTAGATGGCAGCGAGGCATTATTTCTTGATATACACTGAATTACCTGTTTTGCTGTCTCTGCAAAGAAAGGCTTGCTTAGCTACAGTCAACTTTGTTCTGTTTTCTGAGCATTTTGGATAGATCTTGAAATCCGAAACTCTGTATTGCAATAAAACATACATGGTTGCAAATCAGTTAGTCCTGGAAAAGCAGACAAAGATACTATGTGATATGTGCTGGGAATCAGCAGGTCTCTGATCCATGCTTTCATGTGACTATGATCAGTGGTAACACTGGGGATCCCCAGTAGATCTTCCTTTTTTCAGAAACCAATGGCTTCAAAAGGCTTCTTTGCCTTTTAGCATCTTTTGTGTGCTCATGTGGCTGCCTTCTAGCACAAATTACTTTCCAGTCATTTGTACAGAACCTGGTCTAGTGAAGGACATCATCCCTGCCCATGGTAGGGGGGTTGGAACTTGATGATCTTTTGAGGGAGGTATCTTTTCAGCTTTTTACCGGCTAGCGCTTACAGTTCAATGCCTTCGAAAGCCTCGAGCAACCCAGAGAGGTAGCACGGGCAATCCAGCATTTCAGGAGCTCTAAAATCGGTACCTGTATCAGCTGCAAAGCACATACCACCAGCAGAAGCAAAGAGGGAGAAATACAGCTCTCTGCTCGCTCAATTTCCCGCAGTTAGAAGCTTTTAAAAGAAACAGACGACAAGAGACGTTTGCAGAAGGGATGCAAAGCCAAAGAGAGCGGGCCCCGCCTTGGTCCTTTCTTTTATTGGGAGAAGGGGAAAGGTGAGGACTGGGGGCGGACCCGGGGTGAGCGGCCAGTCAGACACTGCTAAAGAGTTTGAGGTACATTTGGTTTTGCCCACGCTTGGAACAAAGGGGTTCAGAGCACATGGCAGAGGCAAGTGTCTTGGGGAGGGGGACAGGAAGCTCAGAACAGGCAGCAACAATCTTTAAGGCCCCTTCCAACAACAACTATTACATGGTTTTATAATTCTACATTTGGGCTCACTGCAGTGGTGGTACATGTGATATTCTGTTCAGATAAATGACTGCTTTTATCACTTTAGCATGAGCAATGGACCACACTAAATGCTGCTAATAAAGGGATCAGAGACCCTTTTGTAAGTCGTTGCTGCCTGACAGTATTAATCGTAATGTTGAGGAGATGGAAATTGGCTCTGCAATTGTAATTCAGGCTCTGATTTAACAACGTGTTTAAATCAATTACTTTTAGCATGTGCTTGTGTTGACTGGATTTTAGCAGTGTAGCCACTAACTTTCTCACATCTCATCTGGGGAATGCTTTCACTTTTATGAATGTCCTTATTTTCAACCTAGGAAAGTGCTTTTTTGTGCATACACAATGAAAAGCATGTCCTTAAATGCTTTACAAATTGGGATATACATTGCCAGCTTTGACACTGTGGGCTAAGAAGCCCAATTTTGAGCTGGATGGGTTCCACAATGATCAACAGAAAAATGTTTAAAAAACTGTTTTGGTTGTGATCAAAATGCATTTCCTTTAGAATATCATTACTGTCCTATTAAGGGTAAAAAATACAAAAGAGTGTTTATTTAAACAAGCACCACTTTTTAACACCCTGTTTTGCATGGCTAAGACTAAGATAAACCTCTAATTGCTCATCAGGAAAAGCATGGCATTAGAAACATGGTGGGTCTCAATTGCTTGAGAGCTGACTGTGTCAGCAGAAATGTTTTGTGGATTGTGCCAACCAAAGGAAAATGTAAAATGAGTAAGCAATTTTAAACTGACTGAGAAGAAAATGGTGTATTTGGGGGAGGTTTCTAATGCAATATACTTTGGCATTAAAATTTAAAATTACTCTGAATACATTTCTTTTAGAAAACACTGCGACGATCAAAGACTTAGCAGCTTGATGGATGTGAATGAATGAGTCTCATAAATTGAGACTGCAACTGTGATCGCTGCATTAATAAGAATGAGATTATCATAGTGTTAAATCATCCAGCTATACATTTAAAAGTACATACTGGGAATAAATGCATATTACACAATATGTCTTTGTCTTCTGCTCTCAGGCCAGCACTATCATGCTACATCACAAATATGAACATTGGTAGACTCTGACAGTCTCACACAAGGAGCAGTTTTCAGAGGCATGTTTATTAAATGGTTGCATAATTGCCATGATTATTGCTTCTGATACTAATGTCAAAAAATAAGATTTGGCACAGAATTTTCTTACCAAAGATGATGTAGAAAATAATATTAGTTTCAGAAAAGTTCAGGCTATAAACTGGTTTCCATTATAAATGTACTGTGTTTTGAAAATGTTCCACATTTTGCTTGGATGCCTATACCATCACAGTGAGATAGGTATGATTTTATGATCAAATTCCTAAGTTATTAAATAAATTTGTGTAAAACCTTCTTGTTTTGATTAGTGTTGGATTATTTTGCACTGTTCTCAATAAGTTACATTTGTGTCTCAAGGTATGAGGTATACTGCTTGCTTGCTGTGTGGAAGAATTTCAGAGTTAGGATAGCAGTGGCTTTGTGAACTTCCCAAGGAAGCTCTGTGTGCACTGTCATCTGGTGATCATAGGAGAGACAGTCCTGCAAGTCTCCCTACAGAGGGCTCAGTTACAGGCTGAAACCAACGTTTCCTTATGGAAATACATCTAAAAAGAGTCTAATGCCACCTAAAACTGTTCATTAGCTCACACTCATGGATGTTTTCTAAATGTGACTTTATCCTGTGTCTGTGCTCAACCTGTTCAATATCATGCGTGCTCATGAGTTTAAACCTTGTCAGTGCTGTCTGTCGTCTTAGTAAGTGGTAAATGATTACTCTAGCAAGTGTTACTGGCTTATTATATCCTTCTTCAAGGATTGGTGAACTGATCTGAGAGAAGAAATAAAATCTCCTGTACTTTAACATTGTCTTGTGAGAAGGGTTTGAATGAGAACCCTCTCAGAAATCCCCTTCCACTCAGTGGGGTTGTCAACCAAGCTGATGGAATGTCAGTGCTGCTTTAATTAAAGATTGCACTTAGCTATTTTTGACCTTTCCTTGTGCACACTTAAATGCACATTAACAGGCATGTGCTAGGGAAAAATTAAGATATTAGGATACCAGTTAAAAAGATTTTAATTACATATATTATCTTCAAAATATACTGCTTCAAAGATATGGGTTAATTCTGATAACATTTGAGTATTTTTGGGATTTCAAAGTTCTTTTTTTACTTTTGACCAGAAAAAAAGAAAGAAAATGGGAGGAAAGAAAAATACTAGTTAAAACCAAAACAGCCCCAAATTTGAACTTTTATATTTGGAATCCAGACCCCAGGACATATTGCAATAATATTTGAAATGCTTTGCTTTTGTCCCAATAAAGGACAAAAACTATATTTCTAAACTCAAGCTGACATGCTGCTGTCTGCTTAAAACTAGATTAAGATTTTTTTACATAAATTTGAGTCTGCATATGGATGTTATTCCCTTCAATGTCAGTAACCGGATCCTTAATACTTCCACTTTTTTTTTTCTTTTTGCTCGGAAAATTCAGCAAAACTGATGATGCTGAATTGTCAGTAACTTCTTGCTTTGATAAGATTTCAAAGATTAATCATTCAAATGCTTTCACTGGAGATCTGTGTTCCTGCCCCTTCATCCCTTTGTTACTTGCTACTCCTTACTCTCACCAAGGTCTAGGTGTACGAGCAATACCAACCGCTTTGTGTTACCTTTCTTTTTTTGGGTACTTCTCAGACTGACGAATGTTTCTGGTTTTATTTATTTATTTATTTATTTAACATATTGTTTTTATATAAAATAAAGGAGTTAGTTCTGAATTAGATGAATTTAAAACCCTCTGGAATTCTGAGGATGAGCAATGTGGCATTATCTTTGTATTTTTCCAGACAAAGCATATTCCCATTGTCTTTCTTGCTAGAAAAAGCCTGCATTCAACTTTCCTTGAAGGAGTGCACATTCTTCCACATTAATCCAAGTGGAGCAGGTCTTACGAGATCAGGTGAAGTTGGAAGATCTTGACATCTATTTAATCTAAATCAGGATCTCAGGTTTGGCCTTAAGTCCCAATGTGTAGTCTAAAATCAGCTTTTATAAGAACTGCCTTTTTTTTTTTTGTTTGTTTATTATATAGTGAATACATTACTGGTGAAATAGCATATAGCCTATCACCTTAGGATGAGAAGCAAAAAGATGTTCCACAATGCATGATAAGCAAATAATGGTAGCATTCCCAAGTTGGTTCACCTGTATTGTGTCTGTGTTCTGTGAGCTTACTGGTGGCCCGTCCCCACAGTACACCAAGAAAGCCAACAAATTTGCTGTTGCTGATTATTGCCTTGCTGTATGTGTCCTGCTTTTTGTTATAGCAGGGACACAAATGGGTCCCTTCTGGGTTTGTGAAAGAGAAAGCTTTATCATATAAACTGCTAGTAGCTAACAAAGAAGTAGCTCTGCAAAGATAGTTTCAAGTGAAAGTTGCATTTTGATTCCACTATTTGAATTGCTTTGTATTGTTTCTTCAAAAGTATCTGTGCATGTTAACTTCCCAGGTACCACCTTGAGCAGCTGGCTGTGCTACAGCTGGTTATTTGTAAGGAAATTCTCCAATGAATAAATTACCAGAAGCATTCTTTTTACAGAAAGGAAAGCCCTTACATTCTTCAACTTCAATATTCTGTTCTGAGTCTTAAAACTGTCATTCTAAAATCAGGATGGGAGTCCAGGTAGGGGTCTGTAGTGACAGTCGGATTCTTTCCTTCCATAGTTACAAATAATTCAGCTGACAAGGTGAACATGTTAAAAAGCCCAAAAAACCCCCAAAACCAAAACACCACAGAAAAATCTCTGGAATCCATCAATTTTACATTGCTATTAAAAAATTAAATGTTTTATGCCAGTGATTTTTTTCTCGCTGCCTGTTCTGTGATAACTTGACATGTATGATGTTGGCCCATAGGCTCAGGGTGATGTGGTTTATAAATTTGTCAAGCTTTATTTAAGCCATGCCATACCTCATATTTTAATGAAATATATTTAAAACTGTCTGTATTCATGCCTTTCAGGTATGTCTACACTCATAGAGGCTGAAAAGCAGGATAAATTAGTCCTCACTAATCATCATGTCCTTACATAGTACTGACAAGCTAGACTGATCATTTAGAAATTAGTTTGGGCATTTCTATATTACAGGAAGATTGCCAAAGCTTACTGAGAAGGAATTAAAGCCTGTCTTTCCCCCTTCCTCCTTCTCTTCTTCTTCATTGCTTCAGTAGCTCTGACAGTCTTACTGTGTGCTTGCCCTCCTGCCTCCCCTCTGCTTGCATCTGTTTCAGACTGTCTCAGTCCTGGATATCCTCTTGTTCTCATTTTGCGCTCTTTATGGTTTCTTACCTTTTTTTTTTTTTTTAATACCTTACTTAGTGAGTGAGATGAATGCAGTATCAAGTTACCTGCATAAGCATAGGGCATATGTTTCTCCCTAGTTCTGGGATTTCCAAAGTAGCTCAGTACTGCATGTCCAGCTTTCACTGGCCTTTGTATCCAGACTCCCATGCATAGAGCCTCCTTTGCAAACATCATCCAGAATTTACATGCTCACCTTGTCTTTTGCAGTCAGCAGGTCCCTGAAGGACTGTTTCTCACTGACAAATTGTGCAACCCCTAATCAGACTTCTCCAGGGGTAAAGGTGTTCCCATTCAAACACCTTCCTCCTTGCCTCAGTTCGATGGTCTCTTAATTGTGCTGCTCTGATTCTGTGTGGAGTCACACTCCAGAGCAATCTGATTTAAACATGAACAATCAATCCCCACTGTTGAGTTGTCTTACTGCATAATGGCAGGTGCATGCCTTGTGCATGAGAGAGCATCTGTTTTCTTAAAATTGCTTTGGTGTTGAAGAAACTACAATGTAGGACAATATCCTAAGAATTTTCTCAGCATAAAATGACTGCTTGTGGTTGATATTTAGGAAAGTGCTAGGTATAGATTAAATTCTCTCTCTACCCCAATATGTAAAGATAATATATTATTTCTAGAGAAACTTGAGGACATGTTATTTTAATTATGCCAGAGTATTCTGACCTGACAGATGTTTATATTAATGCATTTCCAGTGTTGGGGAATGAAATCAGATTACCTAAAGAGTTTTCTGTTTGCTAAATCTGGTTAGAATTATGATAACATGGACTCTATGCAAGAAACATTGTGATGATGACATATATATGTCTGAAATGATGTAGTGTTTTCACAAATCACTAGGTGAAGGGGTAGCTTATTTCAGATTTTAGCACTTGCCACTGCAGCTTGAATGATATTGTAAAATCTTTATTTGCATTCTGAAAATTGTCTGCAGTCACATATATTCAATTTAGGAGAAAAGCACATAAAGTAAATTAGGTTAAAAAAACTAACTCTGCATTTTGTAATGTTGATTTAATAGAAAGCAGCCCAAAAAGAATATACTAATGATAGGGTGTAAATGTTAGCATTACATATAAATAAATGTCAGGCATCAGTTTCCTTCTAAATTTTTCTTAAGAACTGAGTTAGGATGGATGTCCCTTGTGACAATAAGTACAGAATATCTGACAAATTCCTGGCAAACAAGAAGTTTATCAGAAAGCAGGTTATAGGAAATCATATAACATTCGACATAGATCTCTCTTGAGTAATCTTCCCTCATTTTCCTCCACCAGCTTAGAGCAGATGAGATTGATTGTAATGATGGACATTTTGGGCCCCCTGGAGACAGAGGGCTGGGAACTGGAGAAAACATACGTCTGGGAAATTTCTAAGGAGCTTGGGGAAAGCTCAATAAAGAAACTCAGAGAAAAAGAAAGACCAGATGGTGCCCTGACTACCAGATTCAGAAAGTGAAGATTTTCTGTTTAAATAAAGGTTCCATTTTTATATCATAGTAAGATAGATGAAGAAGTTACAGATGAAAAGGTTACAGTTACTTGATACAAAGTAGATTAACTTCTTACATATTAATTGTCCTTTTCTCCTCCATCTTAAGAGTTTCGCTGTGGTGACATTCTTGAGATGATTATGAGGTGTAAAACCATAAAGAACTCATTTAGCCATTAAATGTGAGAGGCTGGTACACTATGATTTTCTGATTGAATTATGATAATAAGTGTACAGGTGGCAGTTTTTACAAGTCTTGTAAAAAGAAAAGTATTATATTATTTTTCATTATCTCATGAATTGTGAAGGTACTTCTTAACTGTAGTTCCCATTTCTCTTTGAATTATTGTTTAGCTAGACTTAAACAAATATATATTCTGGCTAAAGATATAATATTAAAGAAAGAATAAATTATGCTTTTAAATTACTGTAAATCAAGATTAAGATCAATAATTTAATTTTCAGGTCTCTTAAAGATGTCTGTGAAATATATGTGCTTTTTCCTGCAGTCTGATCTGTATTTTCAGGAAATTTTAGAGAAGATCACATAGTGATGCTCATTGCTCTATCAAATAGTAAATTAACATACGGAAATGTGGTTTTGTGAAGAATGGCTGCTTTTGTGATTGAGAAAGCTGAACTCTGATCATTTCGTGTTTACAGAATACATCCCTTTAGGTTTGTGGTCAAGACTGTTAGTGAAAATTGTAGTCTTCATGTTCTTTATGTGTAGTGGTTATATCTTCTGCAGACTTCATCTTGAGAGCAGGAGGGGAGAGCTGTCCTAGAAGGGAGAGAGAAAGGGTGCACACCACAGGTGCAGTCAGCTTTGTTCAAATCACTGCTTTTGGCAATCGGACACTAGGGTCCTGAGAGCAGCTTTGGGAGCTGCAGCCTCTCCCCTGCCCTGATGACTCTTCACAGTGTTTCTAATTCTTTCACAGAGTCCATTAATAGACAAAAACAAACAAAAAGATTCTAATGTTAGGTTTGTCCAAGTTCACGCTCGCTGTGTTTTCACAGACAGGCCACTTGATTCTCACAAGAAAGGAAAATTGAAGGATGGGTGGGTGGTGGTGGAGTGGCTGCCCTGATGGGTGGCTGGTGAGAAGCTTGAGAACACCTATTAAAAGGTATGCTCCTGAGTGCTGCTTACATCTGTGAAATTTTTAAGATATATTCGAAATTTGCTGAGTGTGAAATATGATTCTGAGGTGATTCAAATTTTGTGAACCACAGCAAAACTGGCCAATAAAATGGTAATAGTAGTAAGAAAGAAAGTTACAAAATGGCTGTTAAAAGCATAACTCAACCCAAAAAGTGGTTCTTACAAATCCACAATTGTCTTGTACATGGTTTTTAGCTGTAATATCTCAGAATAACTAACTCAGAATATTTTTAATATACTGAAAGAAATCAATTTTTTTGTTATAACCTTGTGGTATTCTATGCATTGTTCCAATTTCATTTCCTACCATTATTAAAAGGAATCTAAAAGAAATCAAAATGGGGTTTGATAGCTACCTGGATTTATCTGTGCATTGAACCAGGCATGTGTGTCTCCAATTCCGTTAATTTTTATGTGATACTTGGTGTGTATATATGTTACTTATAATTACTATACTTTGTTGTATAGTGAGAAAATGGCATGCCAAGTTTCTTCTTTCCTTGATTTCTAGCTCTGCAGAACTTCTAGAGGCTATAGATAAACAAGAAATTCTTATAAAACCCTCTAGATTCTGGTCATGGAGATTTGGTTGGTAAATTTTAAATGTCCCTAATATACAGAATGAAATACCCTGAAATGTCCGTTCTTACCTGCCTTTATTTCCTATGGGACATTTGAATTTCACACAGTGGGTATGTTTTTTGTTTTGCTCAGGCTAAACATCCAGACAGCTTGTTCTATGTGCTTCAACCACTGCTTACATCAATGAAGTTTAAATAACAAATCCTATTTAAAAAATTGCACGCTTTTAGACTAATTTTGTTAGGTGCATTCAACAGAAGTAATGGCATCTAAATTGATAGCATTACTGGTAATTTTATTGTGGTTTAGAGTCTGGCAAGCCTGTGAATGCTTCTGCCAGCTGGGCCTATAGACCAGGCTGTTTAAAGAACAGTGACACGTAGGAAAAAGCCACTCTTCTTTCTAAACATCTAGTTGTATTTTCTATGAATAGTAAGTTTTTTATTACAAGTAACAAGTATAAAATAAAAGAGGATAATTCTTTCTAGTTTGCCCTTCATTAATGCAGCCAATTTTCCAATGGGTGGAACTTTCACACAGCCATAGAAAAGCAACAATTTTTATTTGGTTGGAAAATTGATTTAAAAAATCACAAAAAAACCCCGGCAGAACTAAGTTGTGGGGGTTTGTTTGTTTGTGGGGGGTTGCAGAGGGGCAAGATTTCAGATTCTCAATATTTCAAGTTGCCAGCATCCTGTTAAATGGTTTTGTGAGAGCTGAGAGCTTGCTGGCTGATGAATGCATGCTCTGTACTGTGTGATACCATGCATATAAAATGGTTTATTGAGCAAAATAAACAATTCTCTGCAGTCTCTGTCAGACAACTCTACATTTCTCTGCAGTGTCATAACTGACAGCTATGACCAGCCAAGTAAACTCGACCTGTGCATTTGCAATGCTTTCTCTCTATTTCATATCATTTAACCCTAAATGTCTCCTTAGTAGTGCACACCTGTCACTTGTTCTGTTAGCTGGAATTTTTTGATACTCTAATTATGTGTTATGTTACACACAAAGTGTATTTTAAAATAATATTTACCTGTGAAGCTTAGGCTGTCAAAGACCTTCTGCTTACCTGCCTAATATCTCATGTGAAACGGTTGTTATTTCCTAATTAGTATGCATACAATTTTTCTAACCATTCTAACCATTATTTTCAGTTAGCATAGGGAGGACTGAGGTAGTGTGTGTTTTTTAGTTGTTGCCTTTAAAGGAAGAAAATTCATGCAATTTATTTTCATCATCCAGTTTTTTTATTTTTTAAATGCAAATGTGGCACTTACAGAAACACAGGGACCCTAACTAAAAAAAAATTATATTCTCATTTCAGAATTTTTTTTTTCCCTGCTGAGTACATCCTTTTATTCAGTCCTTACCACTGATTTTATGCCTTTTATTTACTTGTGTCAAAATGCATAGGAAGAAAATAGCAGATAGCAGACATAGCAGAGCCACTGTAATTTCATCCAATATGTCAAACCATCTTTTAAACTTGAAAATGGTCTTGTTTTTCTGGTACACAGTTATTAACAGGATAAGATTTCTGCAGTCTTCCAGCATCCTTCGTTAGTGCTAAGTATCCTGAAACTAAAATGAGTGGAACCTGTACCTTGATGATAGCTCTGCCAGTCTGTGCTCATTATTTTCAAAATCTGCACAGAGTCAATATTCAGATGGAGATGAGAGGCTGATTAAAATCAAGGTAATCTTTTAAAGGTATCCAATATGAACAATAGTCTGTTGACAGTTACTTGGTAATTTTGTGATAATGAAATAAATTGATAAGTTAAAGAGGTGCACAAGGATGAGCATGTTCAAAGCTGTTGTGCCATTTCTGCGAGTGACCTTTCTGTGTCATTTCTGACCACCTTCACCATTCCTGCGAAGGGAAAACTCTTCAAAGAGCTTATCTAATGACTGATTAAAATTTGAAAACACTTTGAAAAAGGGAAAAATGGTCTTATTCCTGATCTACATCAAGATAATTCATAATCAGACAAGTTTCTTGCTTTTAAATGACCTCTTTGCAGAAGCCCATGGAAAAGGGTAATTTCGTTAAAGGGAAACCCAGAGTCCTCGTGAAGAGGAGCACTGCGCAGAAGTACAGACACAGTGATGTGCTTTCCTTTATTGCTTTTGAGGTAGCTGTGTAATGGTATCCTGGATTAGTGATAATAGGAGAATGCCAGTAGGAGGCTGGGGCACTGTTCTATTTTCTTTATTCTTTATGGTATTGGGAAGAAAAGGTTCCATGCAAAAAAAAAAAAAAAAAAAAAAAAAAGGCAAAAAACTAATGAGAAAAGCACTTGGGGTTTTGTAAGTTTACAGTACACAATGTTTTTCCTCTAATGAGATATTAAAATTTTATCATTTCCATCTGACAATCTTCTCAACACCCTCATGAATTAAAATCCAACTCTACTTCCCTAATAAAATTGTTAATTTATGAGTACTTCTATAGCATGGATCAATATTTATTTTCTGAATTGGCGTCCCACTAGACTTATTAAAATAAACAATCTGATCATAGAAAAAGTCTTTATGTTTCAATTGAGTAAGAAGCTGCTTGAGTCTTACTGCTGTATTTTGAGAATTTGAGGACTCCAATGAAGACTTAAACAGACTCAGGCTTGCCTAAGGCAATGAGTGATAGTTTTTATGGTTTTCAGTTAAAGACTTCAGCATGAGGAGTAAGAACTTTTCAATTATTCCAGTCACTAAGAGAACAATTAAGTCTTTGAACAAGTCACTGTTCTTTGCTCCTAAAGGCAGATTATTTAGACTCATTTTGGACACTTTTGATCACAGACCATGTGCAGAGAATCAGACTATCTCATGACACCTCAAGATCCGACACTGCCTGCAATTCATTGCCTGCATGGAAGTGTCTAGTGCCATATGAGATGCCCTCAGGGTATCCAAGACCTCTGTGAAGGACTGGGAAATATGACACAAGATGAATAGGAGACCCTTGTTCTTCTAGCATGTCACCTGAAGGCCAAGGGAAAGGCCCTAAAGCATCTGAAAGGGTACTAGATGTCTATGCATGGGCAAGTGTATCAACCCCTCCAGAGGGTTGAAGAATGAGCAGCTTGCTGTTCTTATTGGAGCCCTAAGTGGAGAGATAGTCTTAGTGTGTTTTAAAAATTTTCATGCTTCCTTGCCTACACTTTCCTTTCCAAGCTTACTTCTCATTATTGACCTTTTTTCAGTTTTTGGGGTTTTCAGGGCTTGGTTTTTTTTTTTAATGTGGCATTTTGCCTTGGCAGATATAAAGATACATATCATATTTGGTCTAAAAAATTTCTTTTCCTATATTTCACATTTGTAAATGTTTTACAAATTCTGGAAGATAGTTTTTCTGGTTTATCTATTCATTGAACACGAATGTTGTCCATAATTGTAGAAGGGGAAAGTGCCCCGTGATGTGGGTTTTCAATGCAATAAGTTAAGTAGGCAACACTTATGAGGCAGCTGTTGGATGTAGTCATGACTGACTGCTCAGAAGCACAAGGTAAAAGCACAGATGAGAAGCAAAAGTTTGATTTGCTGTGGGAGAAAGTCACTAGAGGAAATTCAAACATTAGTTGGTGCAGTGGAAGGTTCTCTGTTTTATATGGTAATGAATAGCTCTCTCCAAGTAGGGTCCTTGCCTTCCCTACAATGAGCACAGATGGGAAGGCTTAATAGCTAAAGAAGAGCTGATGACTGTGTCTCCATGAACTAATGTTATTTTCTGATCATGACTTACTGTCTTAGTACATTTGCCATAACAGAACATGTACTCTAATTAGAAACAAGTTGCAATGAAAATGTTAGAAATAGAAATATTTTATTCCCTCTTCTTTGCAGATTTTATTTCTGACATAATTGAAAAGCACTCATGATACAGAATTTGGTATACATGTCTGCAAGAAGAATTTTTAAATCAGCTGGCTGTCTGGGGTAAGGACCTCACATGAGAATTCCATGTGAAATGTTCTTATTAGAGCTTTCCTGATTTCTAGTGTCACTTTTACAATGTTAGCTGGTGCCAGCACACAACTGGAGAAATGTTGATTCATGCAAGCTCTATGGACTAATCAGTATGAGAATCAGTACCTCAGAGACTCAGAAATGTGTGCAAACTCTGCTGTTCCAATGCCCACAAATCTCAGACAGGTATTTCGACTGAAAGTCTTGTGTAGTTTTTTTTCACTGAATAGCTAAGTAGTGAGAGATTGTTGCAGAAGTAAAAGTGGTTTATTTTCAGTGACAGAGAAAGTGGGAAAGGAGGCCGTAGGGACTGTTCTAATCTCTCCTGCATGGTTATAGTGAATACATCCATTTTTGTCTTTCTTTTTTTTGTCTTGTCCACCAGAAAAAAATAAGTGCTTTATCTATTGTCCAGTAGTTTCCTGAACCGAGTCTCCTATGGACCTCTTACAGGCAGATTCAATTAAAAAAACCCAAATCCCTGTTGGGAATTACCTTGCTTTTCCTTGATTTTGATTTTGATTTTTAAGTGAAGGATATTGCACTAATCATTGCAAAATAAGGAAAATGCTAACATGTGATGTATCTAATAATCTGCAGGTGGAACAGATGTGTCTGAAATTTACTCTGTTATCTGTTTTCTGCTGTTCAAGAGCTGTACATAACAAACATAGTAACCATGCAGTTAAGTTGTGTTTGCTTTTTTTTTCTCATGAGAGGAAGGCGAGGATGCTGGAATATATAGAGGGTTTCCATTCCTTCACCCAATCTCTCACACACTTCCCAGTACACTTGTGCACCTCTCATTACCCTTTGCTTCCTATCATCTCTGTGGACTAGATCTGCTGAAAGAATTGCTTAAGCAAAGAAATATTTATGATTGACAATTTGTTTTTCTGCCCCTCTTCAAAATGGAAAGCTTTGGTATCAGTAGATGGAAAGAAGAATACAATTATCTCCTTAAAAGAGACTTGCAAAATATTGGACCTTATTCTGCATGGACTTCATTTTAGTCTCAGTGGGAAGAAACAGGACAGTAGCTATCCCACTCCAAAATAATGAGGGGTAATAGAGACAGTAAAAGACCTTTGGTTAAAAGTCTCTGAGACTGATGGGGTTAAAAAACCCATTTGTACAAAACCATACGAAACTAAAAATGTAAGTTCAAATTACTTTAGTGAATATTAATGAAAAGGATCTTAGCTGTGAAGGAAATTTTATTGTATTGAAAGTGTATTAGTCAGTATTGGAAACATCTTCCATCTGTTCCAGTTCCAACAGTTATATCTATGGTCTTTTATTGGAGAGCTGCCCAAATTATAACTTTTTTAGAACCCAAGAGTTTTCTGAAATTTTAGCCTCTGTTTACCGTTTGTGCACTGAAAAATAAAGTACAAGAGGCTTGTAAATGCTATGATTGTTGGGATGATTATATCAGTTAAATTGCTTGGCAGTTTTGGAATGAATTTTCTTTACTTAGGTCGTTAGAAGCCTGCCTATTTAAATGCCAATCTAAACCACTGGAGCTGGTTTTCATACATGCCAGGGAGAACTGAAATCCCTGGAACATTTGAGATAAATACAAATTATGTAAGAGGTTTTTTTAAGGTTTTAAAGGAACTATTTTAAAACTAATTTTATTTCTGAGTAACAGTCACTTTGTATTCTCAGAGGATTCATTTATATTCAGGGATACTCAGCATAAGTGCTTTAAAACTAGACAAAAGAATGCCTCAATGCATTGCAAAGATCTGGAATTTCTGTTTTTAGCATGAAACTCATCTTACCCATAACAGAAAAGCCAGAAGCAAAAGTCCAGAAAATACAAAATCCTACCGTTAAACAAGTGCCCTATCTTGGTGTGGTGCTGATGTGCTTTTACTTGTTTTTACTGAACAGTTGTGCTGTGATCCAAAAGCATATGGGAAGCACAGGTCCTCTTTGTGCTAGGCATCGTACAAACTTGTAAGAAAAGGGACAGTCCCACCATGAAGGGTTCAGGGGTGCTAGGCTTTGCATTTGTGCTATTGGAACCTAAAAATCTTTTAAGCTTTGTGTTTATTTACCTGTGCTATCTGATAATATACAGGGGAGTCACTGTTCATTATCTTTTGAGTGAGCTGTTCATTATCTTTCAGACAAACTTTGTGTTATAGAAGTAGCAGCTGCAATACTACTGAAATGTAAATGCTCTCTGGAGAGCCCTATTTGCTGCCCAGTGATCTGGATCCTGGTTTGGTTTTGTGCTTTGTCTTCAGACCCTTTCAAAATCTTTTTATTAAAAGACACTGAGTGTGAAATAACACTACTCAAAGTAGGGCTATAAATACATCTTTATCCCGTTCTTGAGAAATGCTTTTGAATGATCTTGGTTCCCTTCATTAAAAAAAAAACAACCTAAAAAACCAACTTTGGTACAAATATCTTTGATAATGATGCTTAATGTTTTTCTACTGCATAAGAGAAAAATAATGAGGCCCCATCAGAAACCACAGTGTTAGCAGCAGAAGTACAGCTTCTGTAGAATTTGCACTTTGTATTTATGAGGTGCCTTTGGTGGTAATCTTTAAAAATTCATTTTCAGTTCTGTTTTCTTCATCCATTCATTTCTAGGGGCTAAAAACTAAGGTCTGGGATAATCGCTGCTATCCTACACAAATCAGCCCCTTCAAGTAAGAGAACTTTTTCAAACAGTGAGACAAAGTCTTGGGGTTGCTACAGTTTCTGATCAATTTTATTACAGCACTTTTATTCTCTTTGTTTGTCCTAATGTAATTCTGGTTTTTACTTCACCTCAGATTTTAGCTTACTAGGACTTAATGGCGCTTGCATGTAACGCATCCTTGTCAAGTAAATAAAGGTTTAAGACTTTTCACATATGGACACATGATACGAATGCCTGCCTGAAACACTTTTACTCATTCAAATTGCTTGGGAATATAGTGCAAAGAGAGTATCAGCTCAGATCTAGTTTAGACACTAGACAGATTTGATCTGGGTTAAAACGTGTGTTTGAAACTAATGGCAGTGGCACTTGTCTCAGATTTATAGCCATGTAATTGAGAAAGTCATCTGATTCTCTGCGGCTGGTCTGTCCCCTAAGATTTCCTTTTCCTGTCTCATGCATCACAAAGATTATCTGTTGTCTCACATATAAGCTGTTAGACACGTGTCTCTTTGATCAAGTTATGTTTGCCATATCAATCTTTACTAGTCCTACCCTGCTCATTGCTCTAATTTATCTTAAAATTTTTGAATGGCACTCTGAGCAAGTGGGAGAAATATCAGGATATTTTCATCTGACCCATTCAGATTTGAGTACTTATATTCATCGCTGCTAAAAAAAATTGTGTGGGTTGAATTGTTATTGTTGTTACCATTCCCATGTTCAAAAACATACTGAAGAGGAATCAGAAGCTTTTGCAAAATAGGGTGGTATGTGAAAGGAGTCCCTTAATGTTGAAAGCCCTGGATCAACATTTTTTTGATGTCTGAGGGCTAGGTAAGCAGTGAGGGGAAGACTGCTCAGCTGCCCAGTCCTGATTGCCACAGCCTTTTACTTTGTGCTTTAGTGAATAATTCAGTCATTCTGGGAGGGCTTTCCAAATGAGGTATAAATGATCACTTTGCATTATGGTTTTGTAAGGTCCATCTTGGCAGTAGGAGTGAACTAGGCTAGGTCTTGGAAGATGCCGAACCATCTTTTCTTCTTCTGGCAAACATGATATGGCTTTTATTCATCCACTATGATCTTAAAACACTTAACCTAAGTATGCTTGTTACAATTAGTTACTGGTAAAATTAGTGGAAGGTTATAACATTTTCCGATTACAACTCAGTTAACTGAAGATGTGAACTGTCCTCTGGACTGGCCAGTTTATCTCAGTTTTAAACCAGGAGCCCAGGCTTACTTGGTTTCTAACCTGAAATGTCTTGCATTCTAGAACTCACGTCTCAGTGCTTTGCAGTAAAAAGAGGCTAATGTGATATTCCTTCGTCACATACAAAATGAAGCAACTACTTTTAAATTTGTGGAGACATCCACATATCTAGGATTGATGGGGCTATTTTTTTCAATTTTAGATCAAGTGCTGGAAGTACTTTCTAACTGAAAGATATTCTGATTATTAATGGTTGTAGAATATTTGAAGATGTAAGACTGAATACATGCTTCTTTCTGTTATGCTATTTTTGTTACTTTTTTTTGTGGAAAAAAGAGGAATTTGCGAATTGTGAACAAGGTGAAGTAATACAAGAGTGGTTTTCAGTACCTTGATTTTGCTTTGTGATAAAGGAAGTGCCAAATGGTTCAATGCTCCTAGGCGTACATGAGTCACACTTCTGTTCATCTCATTTTGAAGTGAAATGCTCTGGAAATTGAGTATATGAGCAATGCTAGATAGTCAAGAAGATACTGGTAGAATGAAGTAAGTTGCTTGAAATTAATTACTTGGGAAGTGCTTTGCAAAGCAGAACTGTAAAGGAGGTGAAATTTTCCACTGGCTTATTAAAATGTGAGCGCATTATATTAATCAGTGAATTACTGATTAATATCCCATTTTATTTTCTTGTAAAGTACAAGATCAGAAAACTAAAGTACACCTATCTCCAACGTACATAGCCTTCATGTGCTTTGTCTGTGAAGATGTAGTTTGGTTGCTCATTAGGAATTTCATCTATTTTTTAACTTTAAACATTGATTTCACTGTTTTGAGCTGCCTGATATTCTGAAAGTTGTGTGTTTTCCAGCTAAACTTAGATCTGAATCCCACATATTTGTCTTCTCTATTTGTCAATTTGCCTTCAATGAATTTTTGGAAAATAATTTTCGTTTCTCATTTGATTTGTTCCTTCTGTCACTTTTTAAGACATCTGAGTCCAAGCTAAAAGTACAAGTGCACAGAGGTATGGTCTTTAATAGCATTGAAGTGCTTTAATGTTTGAATGAAGGTTGCTAGTGTGTTTTAGAGAGATGAGTTAACTGACTCCCTTAATGATTTCAGACACTGAATATCAAAACACACAAACCAAACAAAAAACCTGCCCTTTACCATGCTGTCCTCATGATATTAGACACCAAATCCCATTTTAAAAATAATTTGGCCTCAAAGTCATTTGCATTTGTTGTACTTCAAATGCCTACATAACTTCTACAGTTCAATGTGTATTAAAGAGACATATGATATACATAGTACATATATTTACATATATTTTTTGTGGAGGCTTTGCTCTGGAAGGTTGGCAGGGCTGGAGATGTGGTGTGCTCCCATGGGAATCTTGGTATGGCACAATAAACAGGCCGATGGGGGTACACTGAGTGTATTTATCCCACATTATTAAAAGTCACAGTCAATGTGAGCAGTACACTGAATAAATTTGGCTGTGTAAAAACCAGACTGTTTCTAGGCATTAAAAAACCCCAAATCCTAGGGCTAAGAAAGCAACCAGAGCAGGGGATGTCAGCATCATGGTTTGAGTTTTGCCTTTGCTCCAGACCATTTTGTGCCTCAACCTGCACTCAGGTACTAGAACGAAGAGGAAAGAACAGCTCTGCTGCATTTGTCACTTGCATTGTGAAGGGCATTGCAAGTTGAGGTACCAAAAGTTTTGGGTGTGCAAATAGTCAGTATTGCTTAAGCCATTACCCCTTAGGGATGTGTGGCAGTAGAGATGCCATGCTGCAAGGGGTTGTGCTGGTGCGCTGTTCCCAACTCTGTCTTCGGAATCCTGTGGTCCATTTGCTATATATTTACCCTCTGTGGTAAATTGTGCAGTGCAGTGTGGAGCAGTTATCTTTGGGAGAAATCATTTTACTCTGAGTCAAAGTCAAATTTAAGTGAGTGGTGACAGGAGAAACTGTGGGTTCAATCAATAGCCTCCCTGTCTCCCCCTTTCCATACAGGGAATGATTCATTTTGTGCCCAGATTCTCTCCGTTTCTCAATTAAGAAGCTATGAAGTGAAAACTGGCATTGACTTTTCACAACACTGCAAGGGCTAGATCCCCTTGGGTTTTCATCCCTCCTGCAACTGAACACTTCAGCCTTCAAAAATTTGTTTTAGCTTTTGAAGTAGGGATGTCATATCGTTTTACAGCAGTGAGTGTTTCTTTCCACTTGCAGCTATATGGAAGTCACCACAGGGACCAAGATTGTTCAAGTGTTCAGCAAGAAAAGCTATATCACATTCATAAATCTCTAAGTCAAATCTGAAATAAAAGTCATGCAGCAAACCGGAAAATGAATTTTATTTTAAATCGAAACAGGGATCAGCAGATATAGCCTGGGATTTGAAAATGATTAAGTGTAAGATTCAGTTAAGAAGTTTCACCTCTCAAGAAAATATAAAGCAAACATTCTTATTCCTGACCTATAGATCTTTACTGTGTTCAGAATAATAAAATGACTGATCCAATCACATATTGATGCAGAAGATCTTGGAGCATTTTTACTGAGACATGAGTCAATAATAGATTTTGTGGTTTTGGCTTTTCTTTCCTGGTTAGATCATGTTTTAGTTTCAGCTTCTCTCCCCCTGAATTGTACGTCCTACTGGTAGATGCTGAAATGTGCTGAAGGTTGTATTTCACCTTATCCTTGCTTGCATCAGTGGGAATCTTGTGTAAATGAGATTGTAGTCCTGAAGGTCCAAGTGTGCTCACTTTATTTCTTGTCTTTTAGACTCATTTTCAGTGAAAAAACTTGAGATTCAGAAGGAAATGTATTGAGCAAAGTATGTAAATCTGATGTCCTAAGTGGATATAATTAGAAAACTAAATTAATGATGTTTCTAATTGATTCAATTCAATGCATACTTGCAGTTTTTGGCTTTGAATCCTAGAAAGATTTTCAAAGCCTACTTAATCCTGTCCTCTAGACACTCTTCCCTGCACCAACTATTAACCAGACTTTTCCTTCATTGTCTTGCCTTGTCACTCACTACCTGGTTTTGAGGTTTGGATCATGGGTTTCTCTACTGTAGCCAAAATGACTTACAGATCTTCTCAAAATTTGAAAGCCACTCTGCTGGTAATGTTGTTGAATCTTGACTAATGGTACAGATAACTTCATCATATTTAGCTCCTATTTCTCTTTACTCACTTTGTTGGACTAAGGAGATGACTGATACTATGACTTAGCATAGCCTGTAGGGTATGGAGAGGTGGTAGGAAAGGTATTCTGAGCACTAACATATAATCCTAAAATAGCCCTATACATATTGTCCATGAATTATGCATCTGCACAAATCTCATTGGACAATTTGCATTTGAAAAAAAACATGATGGAGAGTAACATTTGCCATTTCCATGTGGTGATGCTCATACTTTTGATGTGAAACTTTGCTTTTTTCACTCCACAGAAGAATCTGATAGATTGGAGCACACTCCTCAGCCTGCCACAAAAGACAGAAGTACATGACTTAATTATTAATCCCAGTCTTCATCTGCCACTAGAGATTTTCACTGACTAGCCCCTTCTCAGAAACAAAATGATAAGGAGTGAAGGTTATATTTGTAGACATACACACACGGACTGCATGGGGAAGCTTTTCTCATGGGGAGACTTTTTTTCGGGGTGGTGTCAAGGTCAGGTGTTTTGACCTTGGGGAACAGGAGACAAGATTCCTTCTGGTTCATAGGATCCCCATGCTTTTTCACAATTTCTCCATGCTCTCTCTCCTGTCTTTACTTTTCCTTTTGTGGTGAATTCTTATGACTGGAATCTGCATTTTATCTGCTGTTGTACCCCACTGAAGGGAAGTACAGGGGAGTTTTTAGCTCCTATTTCACCCAGATGCTTGGTGAGCAAAATTCTCCCTGCTTTGGTATTTTCCTGTGAATTGGAGCAAGGGATGCTGCATTGATATTATTTTCATTAGGCTTTGTAAGATTTAAGACAGAATCACTGAAGCAGTGATTTTTGACTTTGACAAAAACTTGTTGAAGTCAAAGCTCTCCCCAAGAGCGCGATACATAGATTAGCAGATCTGTCAAAACTGTCTTTAAACCATCACTGGCCTTCCTAAAATTCACTTGTGTGTTATTTACCTTTCATTGACCTATTATACATGTACTCCACTGAACAGTTATACCACAATCTAAAATTCAGGAAATAATGGTTTCAGTTGTCTGGAGCCTTAGCCTTACATCATGAGAATGTAGCTTGGAAACTACTGCTGGTGTTTGTGAGATCTAATGTTTTGTCTAGCTGTGCTGAAATAATTTACTGAAATATCAATGTTTGGGTTTTTTCCTCCAAAATAAAAAGCTAATGTAAAGTAGTATCATAGAAAAGAAAACCAAACAGAGATACTTGTTTAACCTTAATCTGAAAGTAATAATACTAAAACATCCTGCTGCATCAATTCTGCTCTTAAGAGACTTAAGCATCTGGAAATGAAGATGTGCTAGTCCTAAGATTTTTTAATAGAATTTGGATCCAGGAACTGGGAGGATGTGACAAAAATGTGCTTACCTTAGCTTCATGATGAATGAAGCATTTATTATTAATTAATGCTTGAGAAGATAATGCTGTAATGATGTCTTGCAAAGATCAAAGGGCATGAATCTTTCAAGTTTCAATTAATGTGAAATTTATACACATACTGAACTTTTTCTGGTGACGAAATGCCATGAAACTTAGTACTGAGGTTGGATAGGGAATTCTGAAAGTAATTCTGGAGATAATATTTCAAGATAAACTACTGTTTGGATTAAGAAGAAATATGGGTATTATGATAACCTTGGTTTGCAATGTCCTTCATCAAATTATCAATTTATTACTTTTGCTGCAGGCAGTTTCTTCTTTCATCTATACCCAGATACCTCAGGAGGAATGCTGCTGAAATTGGATTGAGCAACCTGGTCTGAAATAAATTTGACTCTCCACTCTGAATGGCAGGTTACACTAGAGGATATCCTGAAATCTCTTCCAACCTGAATTATTCTACCGTTCTGTGTTATACTGATGAAAGACCAGAACAGGGCCCAAATAACCACGGATGTATTTGAAATTTCAGATATATTGGAAATTCAAACAGCTGCCATAGTACAGGAAGAAGTAAAATGTACCTTCTAGCATTAACTGACTTGAATAAAAATCTCCTGCTTTTCTAAGAAAACAAAAGAGGAAAACCAGATGGGAGCGAATTAGGAAGAGAAAAATCTATTGTTGTAATGCTTTAATCCATTGAAGTATGTGAGCCTTAAAGTGTAGTAATAAAAGTTCAGGGACTTAATTTTAGGAGGAATTAGGTGCTAGCAGGTATTTTCTGAGGGTCAAGGTTACACTGGCTTGAAGAACGACAGCAGGGCAGTCAGCTCTAGAGTGTTGCATCAGTGATTCTGCACACCACAGCCTGGGCCAGAGCTGCTGAAATGTGTTCTTGTGACTGGAAGTTCAGCTGCTCTCTCTAGGATGCAGGTAAGTTTCAGCTGTGGTTTCACATCTCAACCTCTTTTTTTCCCCTTTCTTTCCTCTTGACTGGTATTGATGCCATAGCTTAGTAAAAGGTAATTCCAGTGTTTTTTTTGCTCAGCCTGACTGACTCACTTCCTCGGTCAGCAGTCATCAGCACCTGTGCTTTGTGCACTGAACTGAATGACCTTTTCCACCTACTCAGGACAAATACTTTTTTTTCCTCAGCAAAGGCAGACACTTTATTCACCAAGAGTGAACATGTCAATTTAGAGCTAAGTGAGAAAACAGTATTCTGGCATCCTAATTTCAGCAGGCAGCCTTAATTTATATGCCAGCAAGTCGTGTGGCATTAAAACACATTCTTATTAAAAAAAAAAAGAATAGTTACTATAGTTACCAAAAAATCACAAGATGCTATACAAAACTGGGAAATAAAAGCATTATAATTAAAGGACACAATTGCCAATGAATAAGAACAGCTCTTTCTTTTTTTTTAACCGACTGAGTGGTGACATCATGCCAGTTGCTATTATATGCAATGCAAAATCTGGCAGAATACTGAACCCTTTATGGAATAAACATACAGCTAGTGCATTTCCAAGTATGCCTCAGATACATATCATTGGAATCTTTGTAGAACCAGTCATTTGGAACAGAACCGGTGCCTTTACTCTTTCTCATAAAAGAGAATGTTTTCTTTCTATTGGGGAAAATATATCCGTTTTTCATTATTTATTTTTAAAGTATGAAAAGAAAAATTTTCAAAATTCTGGTAGACACATTTTGTCTTTGTAACCACTCTTGATACACTGCATAAATGGCTTAACTTAGCTGAGAATTGCACTGCTGCCAAAATTGGTGAATCCTGAGTTTAGCTAAACTTTGGCAATCTAGTTAAAGCAATTGGCATGCTTCTGCTAGCTTGTGTTGATGCGAATCAGATATCTATATATAGCCATCTATGCTTGTATGGCTTCTTTCCACAGTGCATGACTGACCTGGAGCGGGGTGGTCAAGACATATTGGAGAGCCTGCTGCCAGAGTTATGAAAATATTTCAGTAGGCAGAAAGAAAGAAAAAGCTTAGGGATGCTCCTTTTTGTAATTACCTAAGATGACAATAACTACAAAAAGGATGCTATTCTCCTTGTACAGAACTGGTCAGGAGGATGATTTGGTAAGGACTCTGTAAATGGTTGTACCTGAAAACCATCATAAGAATAAAATAAATGGAAATATAAATAAATAGAAAAAAGTAAATATCATAAACACTGGCAGCTTAAAAATATTACTCTGCTAGTCAAGGACAAGTGAGAAGGACTGGCTAAAGGAGCAAAACTTGAACAAAATCATTTTTCCAGTGTATTTGGAAAACAAGCCTACCAGATGGCCTGTACTGTGACAGCGAGATTATAGAAGGAACACTCCAAGATCATGAGGCCATTTCAGGGAAGCTCCATGAGTTTTATGCATTGATGTTCATTGTGGAAGAAGCAAAAGGGTTTGCACCTTGTACGGCTCTAACAAAGGAGAAGAAGGAGCCAACATAGGATATCTTTAAAACACATTGACTGCAGAAGAAGATGTGGTACAGTGTGGAAAGAATCCCTCAAAATCAGCAGATTGGTTAATATTCACATACTAGTTCAAACACAGCTTAAGCCTGAAGCACCTTGCACCTGTAGGCTCCCTTTGGAACAGCCCTGGTATCCAGACAGGAGAATGGCAACTCTAACATCCTAAATAAAAAATTGTCGGTGGGAGCAAAGTGGGGAAGCATAGGCTGGCTGTTTGAATCCTGTACTGGGCAGATCAGCAGAAGCTTTGGTGAAGGGCAGATTTCAGCACAGCTCTGTTGGCAGAGCAGATGGCTTCTTGAAGTGCTTTCAGAGAAGCAGCAAGCATATCAGTGGGATGATTTGGTCTGCTAAAATAATGTAATGAAGTTCCCAAAAGGCAAACATTCTCCTAGAGCTTTCAAGGCATTGGTGGGGCAAGAGGAAAGATCGTAACATGGATGAGTCATTGGCTGAAAGATAAACAGATGAATGACTTGGTCAGAGACAGTGAGAAAATGTGCAGGTGACACTGTGTTGTTCAAGGTACTGAGGGGGTCAGTGGCAGGCAGCACAGATTCGTAGAAGGGCTTTACAAGATCCATGTATGAGTGAAATGTTAGGCAAAATCTAATACAGGTAAATGTAAATTATCCACTGGGAAAAACAGTATAAGCTTTGCATTAACATGGTAGGCTGTAAGCCTGCTGTCTCCCAGCATTTTCCAGTCTGACTGTCTTAGGTTGTGGCAGGTTTAAGTGGGATCTATACCTGTTTGTAATGAGGGACAGAAAGCAAATCACTTTCTATATGTGCATTTCAGGAGAAAGAGATAATTTTCTCATTCAGATCGTAGTCATTTTTGAATGAGAGAGGAAGGTCTTGAATTGTACTGTAACCTGTTCCATTAACAGAGGAGAGCACAGCAGTTTCCATTTTTAGATCACTTCACAGTGTGCAGCAAGGGAGCAATTTCATTGCCTTCCCAAATACAATCTGGGCTTGAATGTGTATATGGGCTTTTTAATTAGCCCTCCCCCTCCCCCCCCCCCCCCCCATATTTATGCAGGGAAATTTATTCAAGAAAATGCACTTTTGGGTACATATCCAAGTTTTGTGTGTAAAATTGCATTAGACGTGAAAGAAAGCAGAACCATTTCAAATTATTATGTCACCCAGACAGGAAAGAAAGCAACATGATGTAGAAAAACCAAATGATTGAATATTCATGAGAATAAAACCTATTTAAGCCAAAGTTGTCACAGTCAACCCTTTATAAGCAATCCACAGGTTGAAATTTGTGTGCCGTATATATTTGGTAAGCAACTGGAGATTGTAAACAGTGAAGTAAAAGCCAGTCAAATAGCAGACTAACTAACAGCAGTGAAAAAACCCCCAACATTTAACAGTGCTTTTGTTTCCTGAAATTGTCTGTGCTGCTTTAATATATCACAGAACTAGAACATTACCTGCAACAGAGCCTTGTTTAATAAATATGGGGTCTTGTTCTGGAATCCAAATTTCTGATGCCCCAGGAGCTGATGGTGTTGGCAGGTAACAGTATCACTGAATATTGTAACAAAAAAATAGTGCTGCTCATGGCTGATACCGGGGTCTGGGGACATATGTGACTCATTTGGAGACATAACTCAGCACGTTAAACACCTCACATTAATTCCTTGCCAGGCACTGCAGTTCTATCTGAGTGAATTTTGTTGCTCATCCTGTAAATCATTAAGAAATCCTGTCTGTCTTCTATAGAAAAAGAACATGACACAGCAAGAAAACCAATCTACATAGAAGCTGTGATTGTGTATACTCACGTAGGAGAATCAAGGCTAGAATAGAAATTGCTTGCTTAATTTGTTGGGGTATAATCTTCTCTCTAGCCCTTAGCTCCTTGTAAATGGCTTATGCCTTTCATGTGGCTTAGGAGCTTGCATGGATGGCCATTATCCTTCACATTTCCAGCATGTTAACTATCTATGTCCCTGTGGCATCGGTACATTAGAGCACTACCTGCAAAATAGTGGCAAATTTGTAATGGGAAAATTTATTTAATATCAGAAAATGGGGGCAATAGAAAGATGGATATAATGACAGTAAATGGCACATAGTCACAGAAATTAGACATTCCTCTTATTCTGAATTATTCTACTGGAACCAGAACTGTAATTTCATGTCACCTTAGGTTTGTGTGGAAAAGTTAAAATCTTTAACAGAAGGCTGTAAATAATATTGCCATACTAGACAGATGTTGCTTTAAGCTGTCCTCCTTACAAATATAAAGATGTCCATTTGGTCAGGGATCAGAGAAAATGCAGTGTAACTGCTCATCTATCCAGCAGCCTGAGGTAGGGGAGGGTGAATGCTTAGAATGACTAACTGTGTAAGTCCAAGCCATACTGGAAACAAATCATTGTTGAATAAAAAATATAAGTGATGGTGTAAATTTTTTTATCAATGTTTTAAAAATACAGAAGACAAATTTGTCTAATCATGCATTATCTGAAGACATATTACATCTAGCTCTTTGCAAAGCGTGTAACATTGCTGCAAAGTGGTGGGATAGTTTTATGATTGTTATCTGACAAGCCGCTAAAGCCACCTAACTGTGAAGTTTCTTAGATAAAGTGCATTGTGTACACAAATTGTGCAAAAGTAAACTTCTGCATATTGTGTTTTATGATTTTGTGATTATGATTTTCCAGTAATACTGACTAGATAAGATTATCTTTGATTATGAGGACTAACTGTAGATGCCATGTTATTGTAACTAATTATTTCAATCTTGTACTATTCACAGATCCTGGAAGGAAAAGCTTCCAGTTCTTTCCAGCGCAGAGCATCTTGGGATCAGCAGCTGAAAAAATGAAGTAGTAAGCCAATTGCTTGCATCCGAAATTCATTACTTTTCCTTAATAAGGTATTTTTTCTTATGACTTCTTCCATCTTTAAGGATAGCAGTGAATTTCCTAAAGGCAAAAAATACTCTATATTTATTTGTAGAAACTCTATCTTTTATGAGTGTAAGGAACAGAAAAAACTTCACTCATTGGATCTTGAGATTGCCTTGGAAGAAGGACAAATAGATATGGTGCAGATGTTTGAAAACATAAAATTGTGGTTTTGTATCAGAAGAAAGTTAAAAGCCATACTGATGTTTCAGAGTGTACACTTGCTAACTGATGAATGTGTGTTGATATACTGAGGTAAACTGTAGAACATCAAATGCACTTACAAAGTAAATTTTATTGCATGATTTTTTTTTAAGATCTTAATGTTAAAATAAGAACCATTATTTCAGTAAATTTCATTGAATTTTAGTGTCTCCTCATCTATGCAAGCAAACTGTTAAAGAAGTGTTCTTCATCTGGTTGTAGAGCTTATTTATACCTGAGATCTTTCATGTTGTATAATTCTAAAGAAATTGCTGGATGAGTGATATGAAATATCTCATATTTTCTCTCTTTTTTCCCAGCATTTTAATTTTTGACTCTTTTGTTTGTTGAGATGTTCTGCTTTCTAAGAGTCATCAGATGTTTCCTTTCTTGTCCACAGAAGAGGAGTCTGGACTAGGAACATACAAATAACTTTTTGTCTTTGTTTAGAAATGGTATTCCCCAGTCTAGTGTTCCCACTGAAACACTCCAAGCTATGTGTTGCTCGCTCACTTCCCCTTTCCCTTCCCCCTGTGGCAGGCTGGAGAGGAGACTTACAGGCACAAAAGTTAAAGATCAAGGGTTTGAGATAAGAACAATTTACAGGAAACATCAATGAAACAAGAAATGAACAGTAATAGCAAGAATATTAATAATAGAGTGTGCAAGGGAGGTGAAACTTTGCCATTCAAGTGGTCACCATGCAAAGCCCTGTCCTTAGGAATAATCAGTAATAATACATAGAAATCTGTTCAATGAAACTTGTAGTAGAAAATAGCAGACAGTGGGGATTTTGTTAACTGACATTCTCTTGAAGTATATGAAAATTATTGTATGTCATATAAACGGCACATATTTAGTATAATTCTAAGTGACAAGAGACACTAGTGAAAAATAAAAGCAAAATATTGTACAATCTACTTTGTTAACATCTTTTTCTTGACATGTAGTTTTTCTTATTTGTACAGATAAAATATGTTCCTGAAGGACTGCATGCTGTGGCAGTGACCCACATTGCAGCAGTTTGTGGAGAACTGTTGCCTGAAGGATTCACATTGGCAAAGTTCATGGAGGGCTGACTCCCATGGAAGGGACCCCACAGTGCAGCAGGGGAAGGACTCCTCTTCCTGAGCAGTGGCAGAAAAAAGCGTGGTGAACTGACCATAACCCCCATTCCCTGCCTTCCTGCATCTCTGAGGAGGAGGAGGTAGAGATGGGAAGGAGGGAGAGGTAGGGGGAAGGTATTTTTAAGATTTATTTTACTTCTCATTATCTTGCTCTGATTTTTTTAGTAATAAATTCAATTAATATCTCCAATCTGAATCTGTTTTGCCCATGACAGTGGGCAAACTGTCCATTTGCTGAGTGATATCTCCCGGACCTTATCTCTACCCATGAACCTTTGTTATATTTTCTCTCCCTTGTCCAGCTGAGAAGGGGAGTGATAGAGAGGCTTTGGCAGGTGTCTGGCATCCAGCCAGGGTCAATCCACTCAAATGTCAATGACATTTTGGAAACTCAAAGTCACAGTCACCCTGTGCTACCAAACCTGCACGTGTGACTTACGGAAATGGATTTGATTGTGTGCGAGCTAACAAAGTAAGTCACTTGATTATGGATGATCATAAGTGTAGATGTGGAAGAATGAAGATACAGAAGAGTGCAGATGTCAAGTAATGCATAATTAAAATGATTGATTCATGATCAAGGCACTATTTTCACTCCCTGCCCTGAGAGGGATCCTTCCCCAAGTATTACTGATTCTCAGTTCAGGCTTTGACTTCTTGGCATAGCTCTGTTGCTCTAATATCTAGAAAGGCAGGGGCTGCCATTGCATGGGGATTGCATCCAAGGAAACATCTTGCATTGGGTCAAAGGGTGTCACATCAACAGGATCACCTTTGTTGCTATCATAGTGCCCACAGACAATTTTACTATCTCCAATACCACTATGGAAAGAGCATGGGTCTGCACTTCAGCCTACCCAGAGTGGTGATATAAAACAAATTAATTATCCTGCTAAGATGAAAACAAATGAGGAAGAAGAGTGTAAGCATACACAGACACAGGCATAAATCAAGTTTTGTCTTTTTGCATATTGATGCATATATTTTTGTGAGGGCTGAAGTCACAAATACTCTGCTTTAATTAATATTGTGCTCCAGTGAATTAGAAATAATTTCTTCAGTAAGCCCAGGGGGCCTGTGGATGACCCTTCTGCAAAGGTGAGTTGAACTCACAGAACTACTGATCGCACTCCTGGGGAACTGGGGGACTGCTGGGGCACCGTTTTGCCTTCGGAGTTTTAAGAATCCACCTCCTGACAACCTAAAGGTATTTTGTTGCCTGTAGATTTCTATAAAATAATAGAGGTTTTGCTCTAGGGTGATGCTAGATTAATTTCAGAAGCACAAAACCAAAAAAGCAAACAGTTATTTTTGCAAGGGCTAGGAAAGAAACAACAGTCTTCTGAACAATCCAGGAATACGAAATTACAATTAGTAAAATAAGTACAGGTGTGACTAATCTTGCTGGCTGGTAAGTATCTACTTTCTTATTGGCTTCCTGCTGGCCCATTTGATGGCTGCCTTGCTGCTGTGCTGATTTAATTCCTTTATGGAAAGGTTTGAATGTCCTTTCTTTTGTTTTAATGTCACCTTGCTGCATGACTGACCAAAAAGAAGATATATGGTGAGACTGAGGATATGAGAACCTAGGCCTTAGTAATGTGTTTTGTACACAGTGTAACTTTGAAAATGACAATTTATAAAATATAAGATTATCTTCTAGTCTATGTTTTGTGGGATATTTCCAAGTAGGAAAACACAGCAGAGACAATTTTTTGAATACAGACAGTATTATTGACTACTGTGCAACAAACACCTGGTGGTCTGTGATTTTCACTGTGGCATTTACTGCCAGCTTGCCAGAAGTTGCATCACAATTTTAAAAATAAGCATTTTTCTTCTTGTAAAGCAGACTTCACAGGAATGTATTTACTATTTTTTAAATCCTTTAATAGCAGATAGAGCTAGTCAAGGATTAAAAAATCTCATAAATATGTGATAGTTTGTTTTGTTCATTCACAATAGTATCTTACAAGACACAATGTGTATTCCAGGGATTTTGGAGACATATTGTCTGCTGACACTTTATGCAATTAAATCAAAACAATTTAAATAAGTAGATTAATTTCCACTTAATTGTATTTTTGAAAGTATTTAAAAAATCTAGTTTTGACTAACGTGCTGAACATATTTGTAAATGTTTTATGAATTTTTTTCTGAAATGATTGTGAAGTACATAATTAGGTGTAATGTATACCAACAGGCAAGCTATAACTGCTGAATATTAAATAATTTCTCATTTTTAGTTACACTTTTGGCATTTAATTGACCTTTCAAAAAAGAAACAGCGCATGCATAAATGTACCTAAAGTTTACTTCTTGAAGTAATGGTTTTTCTCAGCCTTTATTGAATTTAGAAATATAAAGTCAGCAGATTTTTTGTTTCCTGTTATGTTTTTGCTAATTAATGGTAGTGTTTAGGTGTTTTTTTCCTTTTTTTTTTTTTCTTTTTTCCCCCATTCTTCATTTGTTAAAAATTTAAAATTATGAGTGGAAAATGATTTGTAGGGAAAGCCAGGGGCCATTCTTTGAAGCTGTACCCACTTCCTGAGTTTGCTTGGGCGTTTGTTTGAGCTCTGGGCAGGCACATGGATTGTGAAATTCATGTTTATACACAAAAAATGAGGTCTGGATTAATATAATAATCATCTTGTCTGGAAATCAGGTACTGTAGCTGGAGTTTGGGGAGAAAACCTGCTGATATTGATAGCTGAGCTATCCAAGTACATTTTGCACCTCAGTACAACTGAGACTGCATACCTACAGGTTTGTAGGGATGCAGTATTGTGTATTGCTCTTTTGGAAGTTATCTTATCCACTTAAGACATCTGACTGCTTTATGTCTCTCTTTGAGCACTTTGTGGTTTTGTATTCTTAGTGTCATGCAAAGTTTTCGTCATTCTAGGGGAAAAATAATGTAGCATCTCTGACCATTGCTCCTAACCTTACACGCTGTTTGGGAATTATTTGTGTCCATCTGGTGGTTTTACATGAAGTGTAACAATTACATAGGAATACATGCTCTAGTCATAGATTTCAAGAAATGCCTTCTGATTCGTGGTCTAGAACTCTTGAACCTTGTCTCTTCCAACAGTCTTTCTTCCACCTATCTTCAGTATTATCATTCCAGAGAGGTTTTTAATTCTCTGTAAATTTCATCTATAAAACTAGTTCAGACCATTCTTTACTGGTCAGTGAGTTTTCTGTTTTTGTTTCTGCTACTCCCTTTCTTTGTCTACCTACAGCATAAACCTTATTTGAAATATGAACTACTGAAGTTAGAAATCAGGTTGTATTAGATTTGTCTGGTATAAAATGAGCAGAGAAACAGAAATGCTGAACTTTTCTGTTGTTGAAGAAAAAAAAGGCAGAGAAAAGATGAGAAGATGGGAATGATCCTGTTCAATTGTTTTCAACATTAGTTCCATTATTGCAATTGACAGCTGATTTTTTGGTGCTACTTTTTCCTGTTCGGTATCTGGAACTGGGAACTATTTCAGTAAAATATTTCAAAAATTTTCCATAGAGAACATAGACATTTTAGTACTATATTTAAACTTATCAGACAATTCACATGACATATGTCATCAAAATGTGCATATTTTTGTTTCCATATTTTTAAAATTTTATTCTATGTTTACCTGGGAACATGAGTAGAAATATAGCCTTTTGTTTTATTTTTTGTTAGTTATCTTTTACAGCCACTTATATTTAGAAGGTTTTATGTTAAAAATTTTTAAAAATACTCTTTTAAATACATTTTTAATACAGTGTTCCAGATTACAAGCAATTTAGTGAAGTGTTTACAGTGTATTTAAAAGTTATTTCCAGTAAAAGTGAAGGAACTGATGTTAATGTTCTCTAATTACAACACCTACGTAGAAATGGTAAAAGAGCTGGTTTACTGTTGATCATAGCAGGACTGATGTAATTTTGATATTTTTATCTAGTAAACACTAAAGAAAAAGTTCTTGGAGAAGCTGCAGTTTCTCTCTGTGTGCGTGAAAGAGAGGATTAGTTTAATTCCCATGTCTGGCTGAATTACCCTGTCATTTTTCTATGCAAAAAACAAACCCTTTAACAGAAGTTACTGATCCAAACATGCTTCATAGGAGTCTATAGTACTCATGTCTCATTTAGACCAAGAGTTTGAGTTTCATGGTCTGACAGTACACTGAGCATCAGTAGCACATTACAGTGTCTCATTCTGGTTTGGTCAAGAATATCTTGGAGTCAAGGAGTGTTTATTTCTGGCACAAGATTTTGCAATCTTTTCTTCTGAAAAGCTTCTATTTTCAACAGTTGTCATTTTGCTTTGAAAATTTTCTGATCAGGTCTAATCTTGTGTCATTTAGAAACTATTAAAAATTCTTTGACTGTAAACCAAAAAAAGTTTGTTTCATACTGTTATAATTGTGAAACAAGTGAGCTTGGCAGTAGTATCTGGACATAAATATTTAAATTGCTATCAGTATATAATGGTTAATTAATTCTAAAATCTTCAAACTTTTTTATTTACTTTGACATATGTTTCATTCCTTCTTGCAGAAATTGATATTCTAGAGGAAATTGGCTGTGGGAAGCATGAAGCTGTCCAAAAAAAAAGCTATGTCAGCTGAGGTAAGATAATCAGCTAAGATACATCATTTTTTAAAATAGATTTTTGCACCAGTTATAGAAAGGGCAACCTCTGGTTGGACTCTTAAACAGCTCATAATCTCTCTCTCTCTCCTGGCAATGAGAAAGAGAGGAAGATGCTCATTCAGCAGGCTAGAAATGTTTTTCAAAAAGATTAAAATAGATGCGGCTAACCTTCCCACACATACCCATTATCAAAGACCTAACATTTTGACACTAGTAGTACTTAAAATGCTGTCCTGGTTTGTTTTTCTCTATGAGGAGTTTAGGAGGGTGTTCCACATGGTTTGTTTTAAAAAGTGGTTTACGTGTGAGGCTTAGTTGCATTTTTCACTCCTATAAGCTGTGCTCTAAAACTGTAAAACGTACTGCTGTGTGAAAAAACCCCATTTTTCTGTGTAGGCATTTTCTGAAGACATTGTCTTTGTGTGTAATGGTGTAAACTTAAGAATTATAGTGACTTACTTAAAAAGATATCAGTCTGTTTATCTGACTGTAATAATTATTGATATTTGTCTCTTTTTTTGGAGTGTGATGCAAGACTGAAACCATCCCTTTCACTATCATATGGCAAGGTGCAGGGATGCTCCACTGAAGCATCTGCTTTTCTATATAGATTCTATGAAAGGAAAAATTCTGCCTGAATGTAAAGCTTCATATCATAGGAAATTGAGATTCTGTAAGATATTTTAGAAGTAATTTTAAGTGTTGTGACTAAGACTGTTTATAATATTAAAAATTCATCAAAACAGGACGTAATTTGTCTTCCTATAAACACAAAATGGATATTCTGCAAATGGCTGGGATAGGAATTCTAACGTCTGTCTAAAAGAAAGCAGAATAAGATTTTTCTGAACTTTCTTATCATATCTCTGTTTAAAGTGTAGCTGTGACTATAAAACCATATTCACAACACAGAGGATGAACACAGCTATAACTATATTCTTAATGACAGTCTAGATTTCTTAAGAATTAAATCTAGGTTGTTTAAAAATTCATATATAGCAATTAATTTATTCTAAATAGCAGTTTAACTGTGGATGGGAAGTGATGAAAAGTTCCTTGTTTTGCTTGGCTTCCACGCGTGGCTTTTGATTTACCTATTAAATTGTCTTTTTCTCAACCCATGAGTCTTCTCACTTTGACTCTTCCAGTTCTGTCCCCCATCCCACCAGTAGAGTGAGTGTGGTGACTGGTTGCCAGCTGGTGTTAAACCATGACACCATCTAAGCAGGAAAGCGAAGCATGCAGAACTACCCTGAAAGGTGTGGAACAAATGATAACAGGAGGATGAATTATACTTACAAATAACCCTAGTATTATTCTTTATATCCTTAGTTGGTTTGCACAAGGCTATGTTTCCTCAGCTCTTTCTTACATTAAAAAAAAGACAAACACCAAGATGGGAACCAGGATGAAACAACTCCAGGATGTTGTTAAATGTATCTGCTTTCAATTTCCCTGAAACAGGAGAGCCCCTCCCCTCTCAGGTCACTTGTTTTTAGTCCTATACCTTCATTTACGAGGCATTTGTAGTAACTGTCGCATATTTAAAATCAAGTTAATTTCGGAGGTCTTCATGCATTGGCTGAAAAATTCTCTCCTGACTTGTTATTCTGATGTTCTCTGTACTGAAGCTGTGCTTTTATGCTCCTGTGGGCTAGACCTTAAAAAAATCTCTTCTAAAAGCCCTGAAGTCCTATGTCTGTATTAGCCTTATCAGTGAACTATTTCAATAACAACACTCAGAGTATCTCTCCTAACAAATAGTACGGGGAGAAACAGCTCTGCTAAAAATCCACCTTTGGGCACCAAGCAGAGAGTGAGAAGCAATCAAAGCACAAGAGGATGAGCTTAGTCATCATTGCCCCACTTGTCAGTGGTTGCCCTGCAGTCTTTATTTATCATAACCGAACTTGTAGACCTTAGGAACTACTATGACTGACTTTTGGTCCTGACGACCTTGGGTTAACCACCCCCTTTCCCTTCAGCAGCCAGAGAAGTCCAGCAAAGGCACCTGTAATAAGTCGTGGCAAAGGGAAGATGAGTACCCAGGGCTTTCAACAGCTACAGCAGATCAGATGGAGCATTAACAAGCTCAAGCTCTGGTTCCTAATCACACTTTAAAATTGCCTTTTCTAAACAAAGCACTTGGATTTAGTACATGACAGCACACCCTCACACACTAGCGGAGGTAAACTAGCTTGTCACACAGTCTATACCACCACCACAAAATGTGACTGCTTTCTCATCTTAATATGAAATGCAGGTTGCCAGAATCCTTCCCCCAAAGAAAGGGTAATGTGTAACTGGTCAGCCAGCCTGCAACTTTTACCACAAATTAAACAGTTTTGCAAGTTTTCTTCATTTCTCTGCATGCCAGCTGTCCAGTTTGTTGAAATTAGAACAAAATAGGGACAAATAACCTTATTGATATTTTTCTATTTTTTGTTTTTAAGTTAAGTAATATTAGGGAGATATACAGGGGACTGTGCAGGCAGTTGTGTGAAAAATTTATGTGATTAGTTTATGTGGGATTTTTTTTATTTTTTGTTTCCCAGCTGCACATCTATTTCACTTTGAGTGCCTGTGCTTTCAGACTTCCAATAAATTCAACAGTTTTCTTTATGCATATAAGTATACCTCAGAATGGCAGAGCAATTAATTTATATAGTGGGTAAGTGATTTGACAGAAAGTTGCCTAATGATAAGGAAAACACACACCACTGGCTAAAAGCTAAGCAGCAAAGTGAAAGCATTCAATTGTTAAGCATAATTTCATCCTGAAATCTCAGAATACTGCTCTGCTTATAACATGGCTGTTATAACACCCCTTGACCTCTTTAGGTCCAAGCTGCTTTAATTTTGTCATATGAAATCCTGTATCATATCTGTCTGCAGTCTCACTCTATACATGATAAAAAAAAAATTATCTTTTTTTATGACAAGTCTTTCTCTGAGACTATATCTTTTTTTTGTTATTTGGGCTTTGATGTTCCTATGTGAGCAAAACTCAAAACTGGCTCCTCAGGAAATTGTGCCTTTGCTTATAAAGCAATTTAATAGAAAAGTAATCTAAAATTTGTTTTATTCACTAATTTTATGTAGCTGCCTTGTGGCTAGTCAGAACAAGATTAAATTGCTAAGCAAAAGTCCCATCAGTGTGAGGGAAGACAATGAACTTGAGGTTGTGTTATGATCCAGTTTTAAGGTTCTTAGAAATGCCTCTGCCTGAATTAAGGTGCAAACGAGACCATATGCCAGGGACAATAGTAAGGGTTTTATTTGATGGTAAATATGAGAGAGAGAGAGAGAGAGAGAGAGAAGGAAAGAAGTAGAAAAGAGGTGGGGGGGACGAAGAGTGACAGAGACAGAATAAAAGTATCTCCGCTCCATGGGTCCCACTGGTGCCTTGATGATCCTCTCCAGCTGGTCTCTTGGTGGTGAAGGTCCCCCCAGAAGGCACAGAGTCCCATGGGTGTACATGCTCAGGCTGGGTGGGCATGTCCGGCCATGTCCCCCTGGGGTGGGGGTCAGTCTCTCACGGCAGACTCTGGGTCTGTTGCACCACGTGCAGCCCTGTGGGGCCAAGCCTCTCATGTGAAAGTCCCGTGGATGTGCCCTGTGGGGCTGCGGGTTCCACAGCTGGGCCAGTTTGTGTAATCAGAGGATGGGTGCTCACTGCTTCTCACCAGAGGCTGCACCACGCACCCAAAATCTCCTCCTCCCCCCTCGGTTGGGGGGAGTCTGTGTAAACCTGGCTTCTGTGAGCTGTGCTCTCCCCCCACCCCAAATTCAGCCAGGGATAGTTGCAGCTGGTGGCTTTGGCCTTTTGTGGATGCAAACCTTTCCCTCAGCCTGAGGTCATTGAACAATGGGTTTCCTTTTATTTAATGAGCAGTTCGACTTACAGTCCTAAGTTCTTCAAGGAGGTTTCTGTGTCTGCAGCTTCTTTTAAACTTTATATCAGTGATTGAGGCATGAACTATTTCAGTCTCTGGCAGGTTGTCACTGTATATATATATTTATCCTTAATGAATACCAGGATGAACTTTAAATTCAGGTTCTAATAAAGTAGTAGCCACAAAATAAGTGAGGAAGGGCAACAAAATGGAGAAGAAGAAAAAAAAAACCCACTTTCATTAACACTATTCAGGAATGTCAGGTGTTTCTCATTTGAAATGGCAGGTTGGAAATCTGTAGTTTGTTGCTGACAAGCAGATTTGCTAGTGTTTTAAAAATAAGCAGGTTTTGAAATTGGTGATTCTGTCTAAAACTCAGTCTAGTTTGTTTGTAGCACTGAATAAATTCATTATTTACTGCTAAAAACCATGTAGACTGACAGTTATTTTTATCCAAGAAAACTACATCAGAGAAAGTGAGTGTTACCCTTACCATCTGGCTTTTTAAATACCGGAAAGAAAGTTAGAGCTACAATAAATGCCCTACAGGCAAAGTCCAGAAGTTTTTTAGTGGCTCAGGGGATAGTAGGTATAAGCTGAACTGTAGGGCATAGTAAGAGAGGAGAATTGAAGACTGAAGGTTAGCAATGGTGTTTTGTGGCACTGCCTGTTGACAGATGCTTTAGGGCAGAAGAAGGTCATTGATCTAAAGGTCAGCCTGAAATAGGAATGTCTGTCTTTTTCTATCACTCGGTTGTACAAGATTTGGTATTTTCCTTCTCCTGCCTCCTAGCAGAAATAAATACCCAACATGGATATAGTTATGAATATATATTTAATAAATATCGATTTAAATATATATCCAAATAGCTGTTGATTCAAATACTGCTTTACCTAGGATATGTAATAAAACTATCAGAGATATGTATGTGTAATATTCAAAGGACAAACATGTTATTTTATTTGCCTGAATTAATTAGGAGACAATGGAATTTTCTACATAGGTTTCTTTAAAAAAGGGTATGTATTAGTTTATTGTTGTTACATGATTATTTATGTGACAACATATTGGCTTTATAGTCCTTGGTACAGTGCTCACATGAAGACTTTTACCTCTGCCTCCTGCTGTGATCTTAGAATAGAAGCAAGAGGAGAACGAAGCATACATGAAGGTATCTTGTGGGAGAGGTTTCAATAAAATTGAAGTGGTGCTGTTTGCTGGTAAAAGCTGATAGAAGAAGGATGGATGCAATTTATAATTTTTTAGTTCATAACCTGAGGACTGAGAATATTTCATCCAAAAAAAGGAGAAGTAAGAAGAAGATAAGATGAAGTGATTTTGAGGTGTTTTATGTAGAAATTTACCTCAAAATAATTGACACCAGTTTTAAAATCTCTGAAAAAAAGATAAAGACTGAAGGAACATAGCCTTTCTTGCTCAAAATCCATATTTATTTTGGTTTCTGTTTTTGATTCTGTCAAAATGACCCTGGTAACTGGTACATGGTCAGCTTTCTGTTCAGCCTGTGGGAAGCCATGAGCCCACTCCTTCCTGCTTTCAGACTTTGTAGTAAGTACATGTCTATTCCTTAGTTGCATCTTCCCTGGGGCAGCTCTATATGGAAGCTGCAGAATTTCTAAGCTCCAGCACTTCATGGATTGTCTGTTTTGTGTTTTCCTGCTCTACCCACCCTAGTATTGGATCTGTTTTCTGGGATGTGCAAAGACTAATGACTTGTTTCTACATTGAATTTACATATTTTGTTTTAGGAATGCAACTTCTTGGAAGGTACACATTTTCAAAAAAAAAATTCCACTTGGGAAACAAAGATTTCAAAGAGGATTTTTTATTTTTTTTTTGTTAAATGAGATATGGAAATATTCAGGGAAATGAATATTTTTGTTGTTACTCTTTGTGAGTTAAACTGGCTCATCACTGATGAAGGAAAGTAAGTAACATGATCCATTAGTAAGAACATTTAAAGCTTGTAGAATCACACCTGTTCTTTACTTACCCCATTGATTTTTACAATCTTTTAAATTCATGCTACTCTGACTACCTTTGAATATAATTCTCCTGGTTGAGAGTATGGATATCACAGATGATTGATATACCAGTCACAGCACCCCGCCATTTTTATCTCAGTTTCTCTCTTCCATCTTCATCACTGGATGGCAATGTTTCCTGCTTAAATTTTTGATCATACTTTATATCTCAGACTTGACGGGAGAGAGAATTTTGCTAGGTCATATGAGCTTTCTTCATATATATTTTGTCAAAACAGTGGTGGTGTCCTTCTATCTAGTAAAACTACATAGTGAAATTTTTGTGATGGTAGTATGAGCAACACTTATGTATCCTAAAACCTAATACTCTCATATTGGGTTAGATATTTTTCTTGTGTCACCAAGGTTTTTTTCTGGTTAGAGGCTTTAAAAATCTCCATCTTAAAATGCAAGAAAAAATGTTGTTAACCAAAACACTTTCTCTTATTCAGCACCTTCAAAACTCAAGCAATGCTTTTATTTACCTCAAAATCTGTCACCTAAATAACAGTAAAGAAGAAAGTAGGTCATGCTGTACATTCCTATTGTTTCCTTAGCAGGAGTGTTTTGTGCCTCATTAATGTGAGTACATGTTGTCGTCTGCTGCTATTCCTAATTCTGTGTGATGGATCAGAACATCCTTTCAGTGCAACTGAAACTGATGAAGAATATCCTTGGATGCTGAATCTGGGAACACCCCTATTTTCAATTCTTTTAAAATTAGTCAACAGATTAAATCACTAATCCGAGGTGATCTGAGTGACAGACATTCAAGCAGAGGTAAGAGAAAGACATTGCCTGTGGAGTCTGTGGGCTGCACAAGCCTTTCTTCCACAGGCTGTCATGGTATAAATGAATTGCGTGCTTAAGTATATTGTGCATGACTATTGCTAAGCTCTCAACATACAGCAGTGTATTTCCATGAGCAACAACAGCAACTCAGGTACTAAAGAGGTTTTAAAAAAAATGCTCCATCAAAAAACTGGACTGAAATTCCATGTCCAGTGTATCAGCAAAAAGCTGATCTCTTAAACTTACTTTTCTCGGAGAAAGAGATCCCATTGTTGCAGGATAATAGGGGCATGTGCAGGTGACCTGACTGCTGGGACAAGGAATCTGTTTGCAGTCTCTTGGGTCTGTGGCAGCCTCTTTGTACCCAGTTGTCCTCTGGCTGGGCAGTTGTCGTGCTGTGTGGTGCACCATGGCCCTGCTGCAGAGGGTTCAATAGCAGCCTAAGCTCAACTGATGTGTTGGTTTCATTGCTCATACTCACCTTTTTTCCTGGTCTGGCAAATGAGTAAATCCAGTGCAGTTGTCCTGCCAACATCATATGTAGGATATGACTTTAAATTAAGATTTATGTGAAGATTGATGGAACTGTCCTTCATTTTTTTTCTTGTTACCCATTCCAGTATTTTTACTAGGACAGAAAAGCCCTTTTCATTGCGGATATAACCTGGTAATCCCAATGGACCCAGTTGGTTTTGTTAGTTAAAGCAGCAGCTGCCAATTTCCATATGTCATACAAATTTCATAGATATTGAATCCACAGTCAGTTGCTTGGGCCTCTGGCTGTTACCAGATTGAGGCTCCACTTGAGCTTTGATTTCCCTGCAGCAGAGGTAGATATTGTGCCCTGTAAATTTGGTGAGCTGGCAGCAGAAACAGGTGGCCTTGTTACCTGTTAGTCAGGTTCTGGGGTGCCAAAAGGCCTGTGTTTCCTCATTGCCCTTTGCCATCCCAGCTCCTGTGGAAAGGGCAACTTTAGCTGCTGAGATAGGTGCTGAGTGGTGTCAGCCTTGCATGTCAACTAACTCTGATTAAACAAAATGTGTTTCTACTTAAGTTTTTCTGCTTAAATGAAAGAGAACTAGTGTCATCCAAGTTCATCACCTCCATACAGTCCAGTATTTTACTCAGGTATGTGAGCAGAAATTGTGAGCAATTATGGTGTTTGATGAGAGCAATTTCCCATACTTTACTATCAGTCTTGAGACTTTTTTTGCTTTCTTTCCCAATGTTTTCAGCTGACATCCAGGTCTGAATGTTTAGCTGAAGGTGTGGCTCTCAGTCCTTTGTAGGTCTTTAGAGTAAGACTTGCCTTCCAGTAAAGTATTTTTGCAACCAAAGTGATATGGCAGAGCAACAGAAAAATAAATGCATATGTGGATTGATTTTTCTGAGGGGAGAGGGAGTAAAAAGTTCATTCAGTTACCTGTAGAAGGTTGCCCTACTCTCAAGAAGGTTTGACATTTTGCTATTTTTTTGCCTAATTGAATGAGAGGTCTGAAATTTTTGTGGAGAAATATTATGAACTGTGGAAGGTAAGGAGATGAAATTAGGCTTTGTGACTTCAGAAAATAATTATTTTATTTAAAAAAAAGTTTAAACTTACCATTTGGAGACAAATAGCAGAACAGTACCTCTAGAAGACAAAGTACAACTATGGAAAGGTAGTTCATTATTTTCAGACTTCTGAGCCACTTCAATCATTCTATCACATTTTTATTACTAAATAACTACTTTAAAAAGCATATTGCTGTCAAACAGTATATCCAGTTAACTTGTGCAATCATGAACAATTATACCAAAGCCCTTGAGGTATAAATCTTTATGGCACTGATGGGAAATCTGGTTCTGAGAAACCATTATTAATGTTTTGTTTCACTCATAAAGAAGAGGCCAATAAAAGTAAATAGTACTCAAAGTATAAAAGGCTTTCTGGCATCATTTGAACATTGTGTTCACCACAAAGAGAAGTTTCTGAAAGGCTTATCTAACATGATGATAATAAGTAAGTAATCTAGATTGTTGTTGTTATCTGCTTTATATTTTATTCAGTGGGCCTGACCCTATAGAAGCAGTGAACAATGTCAACAAGTCATGGATCTCAGCCCAGCAGTATAATTAAAAAATCTAGTGAATAGAAAAGTATCCATCTCAATTGTGTGAACAAGAATAGCTTACTGAAGTCAGTGGAATTACAGTATATAATTCTTAAATTTATGGTAGCAGGATGACACTTCCATACATAGCTATACAACAGAGGAAAATGCAATATAATTATAAAAATATTATCCCACTGTGTAAGTAGTGCTGTTAGCTCCAAGTGACAATCTACTGCCAACTAACTGAAACAGCCCCCTCTCCTAAAACTGGGGTAACTCCACACCAAACAAAAACCCCAAACCAAACTAAACAACAACAAAAAAAAACCTAAACAAAAAAGAAAAGAGGCTCTCTTAGTCTTATTTAACAATACAATTACAGAAGCATATATTTTAAGAATTTTTCATGAGATAACACAGAAAGGCAGTGAAAAAAGTTGGTGAGGGTGATGCAGATCTACCAGTAGACTGGAAATGTAATATGGATTGTAAAAGAGTGATGAAGGGAATAGTGACATTTTAAAAGCTAAATTTTAGTGGCAATCAGTAAAGAATGAACAGAACACTAATTAGTACTACTGGTGTTTTTAAGAGCATATTTGTTCGAGTAGTCTGTCTTTCTGTGTGTGTTGCCTCTAACAGATTCAAGGAATAATATATAATGAGGCAGGTGGTGCAAATACAAGCAAGAAATAATATTAGGTTGAAAGACCGTAAATGTATTTGTAACTCAAGAAAATAAGCCCTGTTTTACTAAAAGGTTTTGGATTTTATCAGTTCTATGACAGAACATGAATACTGCTCTAGCGTATTTGTTGCTCTTTAAATCCAAGTTACGAAAATGAAAGTGAAATTGCAGCTAGCTATTCTTCTGCAAACCCTTTCTGAAATTCAAGTTACATTGAGATATATGTTGTTTTGGTGAATATTTACAGCAATTACAGAGAACTGATATGTTGCTTCTGAGAGATTTGCAAATGTTAATATTTTACTTAAATTATCATAGGAATAATTGTACGTTGAATTAAATCACCACTATAGAAGGATCAAAACCTAATTGAGTGATAGCTAAGTTACACTGTTATTGTCTTTGTAAGAAATGCTCTCAGAATTATGGATTATTGAAAAATAACAACATAAAGAATAAAAGGTCAAAGTTGATTTTTAAGTACAGTGGAAAAACAGAAAAAAATCTCACTTTGACTAAACTGAAAACCGCTGCTCTATTGGCTATTAGTATTAATTATTATTATTACAAATATATACTTTGCAGTCAGAATGGTTCTGCAGCCTATAAACAACTTATTCCTTCTCATTAGCACATGCTTCCTTGCTGCTGTAAGAAATACTGCAAAATTTTCATCTGAAGACAGGTGCACTATGTAAACCTATCTGAATGTGTTCTTGTAAGGCTAGAATGGAGAATCCTGCAAATAAAAGCATAAATATTGCTTGTCACGTTTCAGACATTCGTATTTAACCACTCACGTGCAAGGATATATATCACTTTTTAACTTTAAGAACTCACTCTCTCACATTTGTGTGCTGGTTTGTGTGACAGTGTTTTGGTCTGTTTTTTTTTCTCCTCTTTTTTTTCCCCTGTGAGATCAATGAATGTTCTGGAAGGAAGGTATTCAATTAAGAAAAGGAAAAAAAGGGGATCTAAAAATGGCTTATAAGCTGACTGATTCTATTAGCTTAAATCTGCTGTGGTTAAAAATATAAAACCCCTGCATCTTCTGTGTGTGTATTCGTTCCTTATATGTTTACAGAAGTGATTAGCAGTAAACTGCTTTGACATTGGCTTTACTGTAGCAACATGAGAGCGTATACTGATAATGCTATTACTTTTTTTTAAAGACCTTAAGCATTCTAATTATACTGGCACCATTTCTATGCTAATTTACCACCACTACAGGCATGGAATTGTTCTACTAGTTATCTTAGGGTTCTCTTTATAACTTTGGGAGCACTAATATTGGTGGTCACATCAGATGTGATCAATTTACTAGACAATACAGTGTTGTTATAGATGCATTTTAATAAAATGCTAGTAGATTGCCATGATATTTATTGAATGTTATACACACTGCAAGGTCAGCAATATCTCTTACTAATTGCTGTAGCTCATCTCTGGAAAAGATGCTGCAATACAATTGTCTCTGTTTTCAATGCCTCTAGTAATTATGCCATGCATTTGGTGTTATTTCTGTATCTTCATCTGCTGATCGTTACAATTAAAATTGCATTTTGTATTGACATTTCTTCTCAGCATATTACGATTTAACATAGATATTTTTTCTCATATAGGCTCACCAATTGGATAGAAAATATTATTGTTACTTAGCTTTAAAGAGTGGTTGCTTGGTAACTTCCTCAATGATGCTTCATACTTTCTCTGAGATGTATTTTTATGTATCTTTCTGTCAGATTAAATAACAATAAAAAAAATTTTATTCGGAGTAGGTTCTTTACTTTTCAGGTATCTCAACATACTGAAAGTCCTATTTGAGGAAAGAAAGATAATATTAAAAAAACTAGTGGTAATACATATTTGAATAGTGAAAAAAATAAAGCATTTTTTAATACTTTATACACCAAACCTTTCTGATATTACTCCACAGTATTAAAGGCGCCTATTTTGCCTTAAGTAAGAGTTCTGAATGGGACAGAATTCCAAATTTTGGGAGTATATATTTTTTAAATTCCTATTCTGCTTCTAATACGTGAAGGTATCCCACAAGGGAAGAAGGATTCTTTTCTCTTTTCATTGGTTTATTGGAGGCAAGCCTGAGAGGCAAACATTTCCAACCTATGGTACTTAGCTGGGCTTTGTATGGTACTGAGCAAATCCATTTCCATTCTGAGACAATGTGCTTGAGTTTTACAGGGAGGGCCATGAATGAGCACTTGAGAATACAGCTAAAGGAAAGATCTTGTGTTCAAGGTGAGAATACTAAAAACAATCCTTCAGGTTATCTTAAAAGGTATCCAAGGAGAAAAATATTTAATTTTCAAAGAGAATACTATATAATATGTAAAATAAGTAATAGAGACTGAGTCAGGCAGCAATTTGTTTATCGTGTTATACATTTTGGAGATGTGAAGAGGAACTGATAACTTATTTCAGTTTCTTCTTTCTTTTTTTTTTTTTTTTTTTTTTTGGTGGTTTGAGAGAAAGTCCTTCATTAAGACATCAGTTATTCTCATAATTTTCATGCACCACAACTAAGTGGGAATGAAAATTTTTCTTCTTAACTACTTGGGATGTTCAGTTGCATAAAGTAACTTTTAACTACCTGGGATGATCAGCTCCAAAGAGTCAATCTTGATTTGTTTAACTGTATAGATAGAAAATGATCGAATTCAGTATTGAGAGCTAATTAATGCAAGCATGAAGGATGCAGTAGATACAGGAAAAAAAATATTGGTATCTCAGTATTTTTTCTTTTTCTATAACACCAGTAGTCTACTGTAGCCCAAAAATAGTAGGACTCCATCTGTCCCTGTGAGCCATGAACTTTGGCAAAAATTATGGTACAATTATTTTCTGACTCTAATTTATAATGTCAGACAGTATGGTAGTTTACTTTACTTCAGCCAGGTGGTATAAGGTCTGTGGCTCTATTGTGTGCAAAGCTTCTGGCGTTTTCTATGAGTGTGGGACAGACCCTGCATTCATTGTTTTGAGCATCAGACAAGTGCTGCAGTGTCTGAACATAAAATATTCAGAACTTTGATCCAGTTTGGAATGTCAGTCTTTTGGACTGGTGAGATTCAAAGCTTGCTTGTTTTTTTGTTTTAGTGAAAACTTGAGACACCAAAGCAGCTCTGTGGCTGTTGCCACCTAACATTTATATAAGCAGCAGAACTTGACAGACAAGGTGGTGGAAAACTGGGAACTCTTTGGGGCAGGCTGCCAGGCCACTGGCTGTATTACAGTGACTTCCAAGTTATGTTAACACTGTCCTTCCATCTGTGAAGCTCCAATAAAAACTAAAGTCGTCTTGACAAAGGTGTTCTACTGATCTCTTATCTTAATTCTTTTCTGCTTTGTGACCATGTTTCCATCACAAATGCTGCTGCCACACTTAGCTTTGCCTTTTTTAATCAAATAAATTTCAAGAATTTGTGGAAGTAGAAAGTGCTCCACTCAAGTACCGAAATACTGAAATGCTTATAAAACAAAAGTTACTGTTATACCCTTGACCTGAATTCTTTGTTCAATTCTAGTCATCTAGATGAAATCTAGACAGCAGCTGCTGGAGTAATCAGAAAAGTAGGGAGTTCATTTTACCAGAGTGCTGAAAAAGTCTGTCTTTTTCCATCTAGCTCATAGATCATATAATTGCTTGCTAGAAATTTATCAAAAGGAAAAACAATGCTGGTCAAATGCCACAGAGAAATTGTCCCAGTCAAAGAGCAAATGCACATGAATCAAAAGATCAAGGACAATGGAAACAAAGCAAGCATTAGAAGAGTAGGGATCTGGTAGCCATAAGAAGAATGAGATTTTGAAGTAGGCTTTAAGTCTGTTTTGGCTATTTCCTCTAACCAATTTGATAAGAGAGCACTTCTGAAAGGGACTGGGCTGTACAATACACATTGCCTCAGGAAACAATCAGTTCCATGATGCCAATGGAAGTTGTTTGCATTGGTTTATTTGTAAAATAGTATCTTAAGCACCTTGTACTATGCCTGGGTATTATTTACAGGTCGCTGCTCTGATTCTCTTTCAACTCTAATATATAGCATGCATTACATACAGAAAAATTCTAGATGTTGTCAATGTTGCATTATATTGCTTTGGGGCTTATCTTGCTCCAAAAGCTTGTAATTCAGGCTGGTATGTTCAGAATGGTTGTAGGATTTGGGTGTCTAAATCACATTGATGTCACACATAAATAATCATCAGGAGTTAGATATATTGGTTTGAAGTCTGCATTCCTTAGCTGTGAATAGATTTGTGACCTAACAGTGCAGTTTGGGATTTTGAAAAACGGCTTTCCGATCTTAGTTCTGTATTTCAGTTATATTTCTATGTATTTATTAGAATTGCCTGTTAATTAACTTAATTAAATAATGTACAACCACACTGATCTTATTGCTTTTCCCCTAAACTAAGGAGTGCATTCGTGAATTTGTCACATTTCAGCAAAAGGGAACCAGGTTTCCCCTGAAGTTTTTTCAGCTAATTGGCATGAAAGGGTCAAGATTCAATGCATTAGCTCTTTGTAATTTTCATTAACTTTAATGCTGGTTTTTTTTCCATTTCATGACCATAAAATCTTGTATCATTTTAAGAGGGTCTGAATTTAAGATGGTGCTTCTGGTATAAAGCATATAAAACATAAAAGTATATATTTACCAGAATTAGATTCTTACAAAAGTAATCTCTTTGACTTAAATAAGACTATTTAATTGAATGACTGCTATTTAGAATCAGTAACACAGATCACTGTAATTCTATTTTCCAAGGAAATATGCTGTTATCGTGGAAGGTTGCTATGGTCACAAGAAGAAAATATTTAACAACTCCTTGTTTTATATTTCTCGGTTTCATATTTACACAGAGAAAAAGCCGGCTGAAGACGAATCTGACAGCTAGAATAAGAGGTGTCTGCTGATATAAGAGAAAATTTTTTTCAAGGAGGTACATCTATAAGTTTCAATCAACTTTAATTTCAGTATCGGTTCTCTAAAGTGTTTTATTTTCTCATGTCAAAAGGGGTTAATGAACAGTAATTTCACTAAAGTTGATCATTCTTTCATACAGTTTTTTGAACACTTTGATACAGAAGAATTCAGGATGAGGCCCTGCACTTAGCAGGTAATAATGATCCTGATCATCATGATTTTAATTCATGTAAGTTAATTTGCCTTGAGGAATTTCTGTCTGTGCAGCATTTAGGCTGAAGCTAGTTGTAAGAGTTTTTATTTGATCCTCCTGTGAAGACTAAAAATGACTTTTCTCTCTCTGTTTCCTAAAGAAAAGAGCGTGTTTGCCCACTTGTCATTCTCTGTGCATGCATGTAAGATCTTTTTCTACAGCTTTTTCACTTGGTGAATGCTCTACCTCCTCCACATGTGCTCAGTAGTAGGATGGATCATGCTGCTTTGGCTCCATCTGCCCTTTCCTCTGTGCTCCTTACCAAGACCAGTGTGGACTCCTTGGCAATTCCTGTCTCTTCCCTGCAAACCTTTGTGTCTCCCACCATTTTGTCAGCACAGCTTTTCATATTTAGTTCTTCTTCATGGATAAACATTTCACATAGTCTTGGAGTTGGTGTTAATTCATACTTAGTGTGGTTAGCAGTGCAGAAGTTCACATATATCCACAACTGATGAATATTTCTGATTAAGACTGTTTTTAGTCAATCAACATGTGCTTTCGATGTATTCTATTCAGCTGCTTTGGACTCAGTGGTGCATGATAACTGTTATCCATGCAGCAATCAGAATTTGCATAACTCTTATCAGGGCATTTGTTTTATAGACCTTTCTTTTCTTTTTTTGTAGTCTTTTGCAGATACTCAGATCTTCAGGAGCTTAGCTGCTGAAGTCCCAATATTCCTTAGATTTTTGTATTCTAAAACAACAAGTAAAGAATGTGTTGTTACTATTATAGTGATCACTTTTGTGATTTTATTTATAAGTAAAACCAATCACAGTTTTGAACCAAGAAGCTTTTTCCTCAGGAAATAGCACTGAAAGTAAATGTCTATAAAATCTCATCTCTGTTATTTTTGCCTGCGTAAAAAAAAGTATAATTCTGAATGAACTCTTTTTTTAAAGCACTGAGAATCCTGTTATGCCTATGAGGTATACGCCAAAATATAGTAATATTATTGCAATTGAGGCAGTGATACAGAATCTCAAAGTGGCAAGGATGAAAAGCCCATCAAGCTGCATAATTTTTCTGTCATTCTCTGGAAAAATCTGTATATATTTCTGCCTGTGTGACTGTATTTCTTTATGTGTGACTGTGTATATACAGAGATAGTTGTATGGATATTTGTATATGTGCAAGTATACCAAATATCCTACAATTTCTTTTTCTTTTTTCCCTTTCACTTATCCAGCACACTTTCAGATTATTTTATCCATTTTCTCCCCTAAGTTTCCTGTTTGATTATGCCACAAATCTTTCAAAATATCTACTTCTTGCTCTTCTAACTGCTTGCAGAACAAAGCTTCACTGAGAATGTAACAGTGCCTTGAAATAAACCAAAAGAAAGAAGAAATCAGAATAACATTAGAATAGTTCTACATAAGTGTATAAGTGGTTGCAGAAGTGTTTCTCAGGTATGTAACAATTCTTTTGCTGTTGTTAATTCTGGGTAGTCTCTGTGTCTAAATTTGAGCTCCATGAACTAAACCCACGTTCCCTTTAGTCATAACTCTGGGTTTAAGTTGCCTTAGAGAGAACGAATGGCACCTAGCCTGGATGACAATCTAGGAGGAAAAGAGCTATAAAATGGAAAAACTTCTAAGCAATTATTAGGTCATAAATGATTTGCACTAGCTCACTACATTGGGAATAGTTTCTTCTTATGATCAATCTTTTTTTGCTGGATTAAATAATCTAGGAAACAGATATAGTGTTTGAATTTATTTTACCTCTAAAATACAACAGATTGCTAAAAAGATCAAGTTTGATAAATAAAATAATTATGTTATTCATGTGAGAACATAGGCAATGTGCATTTGAGTGAAAGCAAAATTGCTGGGTACTGGAAATATAACATTCACCTTTCTTCTCAAAGTGAAGAATTGAATAGAAGTTTTATAAGGCCTTGATAATTTTTCCATTAATGTTGTGTAAATAAGATTCAAGCCTAGCAATGCTTGTTTGCTTTAGCAATGTATGATTTTGCAATTAATATTATAAAAATGAAAGACTTGTAACATATCCTAATTGAAGGAATTACCCTCTAGACTCTATTACCTCCTAGGCAGTTTAATAGTTTGAAATCTGATTAGAAAAAAACAATTCTGAAACCTCTTTGTTAGAAATATTTTTGTACTGCGTTCACATTTTAAAAAACTTTTAAAAACAAAATATTTTTCTAAATCCTCAAAATACTACATTTCTGCTTCTAATTGTTATAGCAATTCCTTATAGAAACAAAAAGTGAATCTTGAGTTTTGCTTTATCATAATGAAAGTTTCTTATGAAAATGTTATATGTAAACTTGAAAAAGTCTTTAGGACTAGGAATAGGATTTGTACAGGACTGAGGTTTCTTTCCTATTTCAATGAGGTTACAAAATCAGGACAGAAATAAAGAATTTTTAATATTATAAACTGCTTAATATTGGAGTTCATAAGGTTGCTTGAGTCAAAACACTATAGGTGAAAGACTATAGTCTGAGAAACTAATACAGAGAGTCATATATCTAAGGCAGAAAGAAAATATCTAGAAACATCAAAAGGTCTCAGAAAAAAAGCTGCAGACATGAGACCAGTAAAAGAGCATAGGATAGCCATGGTTTATTATTAATGAATGCTGTGGGCAATACAAATTTGGTAACGTATTTAGCCAGTTGTACAGGAACAAAAGAAGCCTTCCATATTTCTGTAGCTCCAGAAACTATCTGATTTCTCAATAGAGTATTAGAATTATGCATTCCTTGCCATGAGATATTATTAAAACTACAAAATTACTGTGGGAGAAGATGTAAACATGTTTGTGTGGTAAAGTTAAGCATGGTTTTACTTTCTGGATAGACTGGAAATAATTCCCTATGATTCAAGAAAGTAAGGCAAATATTTTTAAAGAAATACTCTCTTAAGAAATTATCATGTTCTTATCCAGTACTGATAAATCTTGTGACTCTTTTTCTACACTCAGTACTGACTACTGAGTTGAAGACAGAACACCAAATTAGAAAGTCAATGTGGCAAATCTACCCTTAATGTGTCCATTACGCAGCTATTTTCTGCAAACACATTAATGTTGTTACAGAGAAGCCAGTCTTGATTATAATTTAGAACACAGAAAAAGAAGGGGAAAAAAAAAAAAAAGAAGAAAGATTCCCTTCATATGATTGTACAAACTGTATATAGCTATTTATTAGTTATACAGGTTGCTCCTTCAAAGAGGAGTGTAGAAGAAATTGCTTTCGTATTTTAGGTGATTTACTTTTACTGATCCTGGTAAGGTCCATTAAATACTAGAAAAAAATCAACCTGATTCATTAGATTAAATTTCTGTAAATGTAATTAAATCCTGTCCTGGGTTTGTTCATGTATCAGTAAACTAATTGCATTTAGTCAAACATTTGTTTTGAGTCTGAACAGTATTAAATTAATTTCCCTAGCTGTGAACTATAGGAAAACAACATACAGTAAATTGTTCAAGCATTGAGATTATTGACTTAAAAGGCAGAGTTACAGCAGAAATGTTGATATATTCAGTAAAAGAAGTCATTAGAATAATTATGTTTAATTTGAGGAACAATAATTTTTGGTTATATATAACAATTAAAGTAGAAGAATAAAAGAATTCTTAGAGAAGGTTTATTTCCTCCTGCCTCTTGGGTTTTTATTGTAAAAACTTGAGTTTTCTCCTTGAATTTCACGGTACAGTTGGCAGGGATGAGACTATGATGAATCAGAATTTGACAGAACAAAGACATCCCTTTTTGGGATGGAAAAATGGGTATGGGTGGAAAAATTTAAATGGAAGAAGTCTGAGAGGACTGGGACAAGCACAATTGCCTACACAGGAGAAAGATTTCAAATAGTTGTTGTATGAATGTTCAAAGGTCTTGACCCATAAAGGTCTTGTGAATGGGGAAGAACAAATAAAAATATTTGGAACAGATTTTAAGGGCAAGCCTGTTCCATTTTCAACAAAGGTTTGCATCTAGAACAGAAACAAGACAAGTTATTTCTACGGTCTCCTGTTCTGTTTCTGCTCTGAGCCAAGAAGAAGACCCATGAGCAAGCCCAACGCAGAGCTGAGCTTGCACTGTAGTTGCTGTCCAGGCGCACGAGCTCAGCGCTGCTGGGAACTTGGGTCCCAGCTCCACACTAACAAATATTCATTGGAGTTTCTGTCTGGGGCTGAGTGAGCTTGATAAGGGTGAAAGAATGCACAGTACAGAAACCTGAGAGAGGCTCATGTCTGGTTTCATGATTAGGACATTCATTAAGAGATGAGGATTCTAGAGCCATTTTAATTATTGGTATAATGTCATAAGAAGAGACTCAGAACATAGTCTTCCTCTGAGTGCCCTGCATTTGTGAAAGCCTGGACTCAGAAACTTCCCCTTTGCATGGACTAACTCTTGAGGTCTGTGACAGCCATTCTCCTTCCAGTAATGTTGTGCCTCTCAACCCTTTGTTCCATTTATTTGCCTACAGCAGAGTTAGAAATGAAAAAATCAGGGAAAGATTCAGAAATTATTAATCCTGATATGATCTGAGGTGATTTTTTTTTAAGCTACTGCACCAAAAAAGCAATTTTTCATACAACCATATTTTAAGTGCATATTTTAAGTGCAAAGAATATCTGGCTAAGTTTCTGAACTAGAGGAACACTTATTCTCCATGAGTCTCTGATCTGAGTCCTTTAAGATTTAATCATAATTTCCCATTACTTTGAATACAAGGAATACATCCATGTATGCTAGAGATGAATAGAGAATTCATTCTCAAAATCTAAGTCCCACATTCTCACTCAATTTATCTTTAAACTACTTTATTACTGGTATCCTCGGGCTAGCTCCTTCATACTTCTTGCTCTTGTATGTATGGGGGGTTTAATGTTCACAGCACCCATTCAACTAAGTATAATCACAGACAGAATGCCAACATCACCACTTTTGTTCAGTTCTGTGCACATTTAGTTGCACCAAATCATGGACAGAATAAAATATGGGGGGACACTTTGGTAGTAAACTCTATGTGTGTAATGTTTAAAAGGAGCCTTGTAAGCAAGATTAACTGCTGAACAATGTCCACTTCAAAAGATCATATAAAACACTAAGAAGCCTGTGAACATCTGGTTGATATCCAGAATCACTGACAGATTAAACAGACATGGAAACAAAAAGGGTATGTTTATCATAACATGTGTTTTGGCACCTACTAACCGGATCGTCACATGAGTACTGAAAGTCTTGAGATGGTAACTTAAAGAAAATGCTGGAACAAATTTTTACTTATGAAAGCTAAAATCTGTAACTGGTTATGAGGTACAGTAAATCATACTTGTAGAATTTATACAAGGTTCATAGTCTGTCAGTTTATTTGCATGTGTACTGATACAAGTCATATTTATGTAAGCTGCATAATTTATGATACAAAAAGTAAGTAGTTGATTCACACCTGGGTGAAAAAATGCATGTAAAATTGATATCCCTAAAGGAAAAAAATTCGCTTACTTATGTGGGTCAATTTACATTGATCACTGCTGTATTTTCTAGAGACAAATTCAATTTTGTAAACTAGAACATAAATTCATAAGAATAAAAGACTTTTACCAGAACTAGACCATCCAGTTCAGCCTGTAAATATATTTATTTGGGCTACACTGCCCTATTTTTTCACCCTACAGATCTTGGGACAGAACTCTTGAGAAGCCGTTTCCTTATAGTTTAACTGGTGACTACAGTGTTATAGACTTAATCTGTATCAGCTAAAAATTAATTTTTTATCAATTTGGTATGGATTAAAAGAGTCCATTACTGTAAAAAAAAAGTGGTATGATGAAAATCAAGCTCCTAGAAGGAAAACCAGGATCCTCTACTAATTTTAGTAATTTATATTCTGGTTTTTTTCCTTTTTTTTTCTTAGTAAAGCAGGATAGTATACCAACTATTTTTGTTCAGAAAGAAAGCTCTCAGTAAGACTTGAAAAGCCACAAGAAAGACAGAAACCAAGCCAGAAAGGACAGAAGACTGACAGAAAAAACAAAACAGAACTCTAGTAGCCTGAAAACAGAATGTGTGAATGAGGCTATGAGGTGAAAGACGTAGCTGAGGCTGTAAGTACTGCAGAGAGTCTGCTGAAGTTAACTTTGCATAAACTATGTAGCAAATATAAAATAGAAAAAAATATAGCTGAGAAAAGGGTCATCTTAGAATCTGTTCAGTGTATTCTGGGACTGAGTAACTAAATGAAAACAGCATTAAAGTGATGTGGGATATAAGAAATGTCATTACAAAACCAATCCAGCCCTCCATCTACTCTACTATTCTATTTTTAGCAGTGACTCTCAGTGCCATAATGTGTTTTAAAGAAAGCTGGGAGAAGACATGTGCTAAGCAATTATAAAATCTGCCCTGAGGGAAAAGTTTCTTTCTTCAACCCATCAGTTAGAGGTTTGTTTATGCCTTTAGGCATGAGGTTTAATATTCCCTCCAAATGCTTTTGTTTTATAAGCTTTATCTTGTTTTTTCCTAAAAATGTTCATTTTAATAATAATAATAATTATTATTATTAATGATTCTGACCCTCTGGAAGCCAAGGATGTCTGCAACAATAAATTCCACCATATAGTTATTTATGTGACAGAAATGTACTTTATGTCTTTAAAGGGTAGCTGGAATAAGTTTGTGCTTCCAAAGACTTATTGAGGTCATCACTAACGAAACAGAAAGGTGAGAAGAATTAAAAAGGAAAATGGTATTTAAGGGAAGAAATGAGATGGAATGCAAATAGCTAAAACAACAGCAGCTTCAGCAGACAGTTATCATTCATCTAGTCCTTGTGAATGCCAAAAGTAAAGGTGATAGACTTTAGCCAGTTGTTACTTATAGTTGTTTAGATTGGATTTACCCAAACTTTCTAAGAGTCAGCAAGACTACCTATTCACCTAAGTTCATTTATACATTCAAGTCTAAACTGCAGTAGCATCTATAATGAAAACACCCCAATAAAGAGCTGCTTATGAAGATTTTTTTTTACTGCTTTGGGAAGCTATATGCAAGACAAGTCAAAATAAATGCTACAGTGCCAATAAGACACTAAGGATTAAATAAAGGCTCACACATTCTCATTTTTAAGAAAATACAGTATGCAAGCATTTCTGTTTTCCTTTCAATACCTGAACTCTTAGGAGGTACTTGAGGTTTTGTAATAGACAGGAAATGCTCATATTTTCTACTTGTAAAATGAACAGTATGATTTAGAGATATCATAAAATATGTATGTAAAGAACAGAAAACTTCCGGTAAGTATCAAGTCTCACAAGAGTTCTGGAGAAAAAAAAACATAACAATGTAAGACCAAGTAATTCTGTGGTGACCCACACCCATCTAATATATTCTGAAATACATATTGGTTGCAGAAATCCCTCCTAGCCCAAATCTTATGCATCTATAAAAAGCAAAGTGAGAGAAAGAACAGGTCAGAAGAGGATGGATGTTAGAGAGGAGGAAACAGTAATACTATGACAAATAAAGGTCTTAGCTGTGGCATTTAACCACAGAACTACAGTGGATGTAATGAAAAGCTATCTTGCTTGTGGTGATGCTTAGGGAGCAATTAGCTAAAGATAACCTTCTTGAGTTCCTGATGTCAGAGAGCTCTGCTGCTGATGGCAGTCTTTTAAATAGCCTGTGTGGCCTCCAAGCTAGTGACCTAAGAAGAAAAACTGCTATTTTGCCTTCTGTCCACTTTCTGCAGCACTGGCCATCCCCTCACTGCTCAAAGAGGAAGTCCTTCCTTTATTCTCCAAACTCCATCCCAGATATAAATAGCTATCACAGGAGATACTCAGAGGAAGAAGGACTAAGGGAAAGTTAAAATATTAAGTCACTCTGCATCCTTCCCTCCCAGCTCTCGCCTTATGCAGTACTTCAGAATCAGAGATATTTGCAATTGTCTTTGCAATTCTGTTTTTTTGCTATGCCAAAATCAGGACTGCAAACTTCCTGGTAAGATCTTGTAGTTTAGGTTGTTGTGATAGATAAAGGACTTGCTTGTAAACTGATCCTTATTCTGTTTTCACTTACCCTGGTAACAGATAGCACTGAAATGTGTATAATATGGGTTCTTTTGTACCTCGTTTTTCATTTTCTATTTTTCACTCTATTTTTCTGCTGATTACATGACAGCTGGGAGGATTTTCCATTTCCTTTGTTTGTGTAAAATTTCAAAGAACTTCAACAAGCAGGTAACTTTTTATTCCTTTAATTGTAGCACTCATTTAACTCTAGTTATATTAAGTTTCAATAATAATAGATATAAATACCATGACCTAATCCTTATAATGGGTAGACTCTATTGTTTTACCTCACATTTTATACAGCATTGGGTTTCACTCTGTGAGGCAGATTTGCCAGGAAAGGTTTGACTATGCAAGCAGTGAAAGTGAAAAAGACAGACTGTATTCTAAGTCCGATGTCCAATGACGAGCTGTTGCCTACTAACTTCAACTTGCATTTAAGCAAGTTCATTTCTAATCTTGAGACCTCTTTGGCACCTGCATCTAATTATGCCCTTAAGACCCACTTGCAATCAACCCTGTTCCCATAAACATAGGGAGAATACATTAGTGCAATACAGAACTGTACAGGAGGAGGTCAGGACTTTTTCCCAGCACATGTGCCAGCTTTTATCATCCTGCAATATGCATGTCTCCTATTGTTTGTCTGCAACTGACATATGTATGCTTTCACACATATCTGGATTTTTCAGTGCAGCAGAATATATTTTTTTCCCCAGGTAGGTTACTGACATTTTTATTCTGAATAAAACTGAGTAAAATTTTAGTCAAGCTTGCCCTGAAATGTCAGAGAAAGTTAGATAAATTGGGCAGCTTTTAAACACTGTGCTTCCCACATATTGACTCCTCCTAGCTCGGGTGTGGGAACCGACCTCTTGCAGACTGGCTGTAACTCGTCTGGCCAATGTAATAATGCAGTGCTTTAGGGCTGAAGAGGTATGGAATATTGTAAAGGAATCAGGTTTACTTGCAATGAAATTTCTTATAAGCCTTTAAAAAGAATGCAGAATTTTTTACTTGGACAATGTGTGCATACAACACAGAATGGATGACAAGGATATTTTTCAGGTAATACATGGATTTGTAGAACTAAAAAGGTAAATACATTCTCATTTTCCAGAGTGGATGAATGGGATCTAAACTGAGAAAATGTGCAGGGCCTCCTCTCTGTGCAGTGGGCAATGTCACTCTGGCAGTAAGTCATGTAACCTTTCTTTGGCAAAATTGTAACAGCATGCTTTGGTGTGTAGTCCACTTGCATACCTAAGAGCGCTTTCTAGTCCTTTGCCCTTCTAGTGTCCTTGGACATTCTTGCCTCTGTGGGGGACATGTGGCCCTTCTCCTTAACAGAAATTATGACATCAATTGCAGCGCTTTTATCAACTCTCTGAGAAAAAGGTATTACTCTCATCCCACCCATGTTATGGGTTTCACCAATTACACAATTACCATGCTTTTTCCTAAACTTTTCCTAAAGAGAAAAATAACAGTGCCTCATAATTTTTTGTCTGCTCACGTTCTCTATCGAAGTGGTACAATTCACACATTATGCCTTGATTGAAATCCAGCTGTATCACAACAATCAGGGATTTTGTCTCCAAAACAGCAGCCTTTTAACATTGTAAACTGTGAATGCTCTTAGGGATTAGTTTACTTACTAGCTTGATAAGAAGGGTGCTTCTGAGCTTCTTTAAAACAATTTTCTGTCAATTTTCAACAAATACCATAGATAAATATGGCATATGGTGGCAATAAAAAACATGCACATCTCTAGCAGCAGGACTCAGCCTTCCTTGAAATACTGATTTGGAGACTGTGAAAGAGATCTTGCAATTGCATTAAAAATGGAATTCTGCTTGGGTTTAAGACTGTGTCAATAGTAACATAATCCACAATGTCTGTAAAGTGCTGTTTATGATGCTACCATCAGCTGCCACTTTGCAGAATACCATTAGAGAGTGATATTTACTACAAGAAAATATTCTTAGGAAGCAGAGTGAGCTGCAAAATGAAATCAATGATAGCTCACTTTCTTTAGATGAGTCCAGTTTTGAGATGCTATTGTATCTGTTTTCACTGGAATTAGCTGTGGACAGGGAGCATTCACTGTATATGGCTCTGCAATAGGTTATCCTACAATAAAATATAGTTGGGCTGGAATCCATGAGAATATTGGTACAATGCTTAAACAGATAATATCATTTGCAGATCTGTTGGGACTATGGTTTAGGTGCTGTATTTGTTTCTTCTATGTAGTAATTTTTGACCACTAGATGGAACTGTGCAACTTCATGCAATTGTATTAACTACAATATTTGAGGGTTTATTTTACTTGCAATTAGTACTTTTCTTTATCCCACGGAAAGAGGGCTTTGTCCCCAACCTTTGAAAAGGGTGAAATGAGCAGAGCCTCTTATAAACAAGGATCCCTGTAATTCTTGTGAGAACCAAAAAATAGCAAACATTACAGTCCATCCAAAGATCTATAAAAGCTCCAGCATGCATTAAGAAACAGTTTTAAAGTTGTAACAAATCATCTTATCATCTGTGGAGTCTAACACTGCAATCATCCTTCTTGACTCTGCACCACTACTACTACATATTTCATCTTCATCATCTTTCTCCTTGGTGTTCAATTATCTTGGCTGTTAACAGCTGAGCCTGACTCTCTAAACTATGCGTTATACACATTTCTTTCCAATCTTAGGCTCAGTCAGGGTTCTGTGATACTTTATTCAGATTAAGATGCTGTAAGGAGTAAAAGAAATGACAACCAGTTATCCCTTTCCCAGCTAATTCATTGCATTCGTCTTTTGTTTCCCAGTGATTAGATTCATAGTGATCTGGAGGCTGTAGCAGTAAGGCACTTTCTACTTTGATGAACTCAGCAGGTTTTATTTCATTTTGAAAGAATGTATGGCAGATGGAAAACTGAACTTGGTTGGCTATTGTGATTATAATACCTTTTTTTTCCTTCCAAAATATTTTTGTTGGTTTGGACTTTTTTTTCTTTTGGTTTTATTTTTCTTATTCTCCATCTTAGAATAGTAATTACCCCATGGCTCTTTTCATTTGACATCTAAAGAGGTTGACTTTCATCAGCATAGAATAACACACTTAAATCCCAAGGCTATTTTAATCTGGAATGTTCAGGAAAGGTCTTGACCATGTGACAAGGGTTGTTGCTGAATTTATTTTTGTTTCTTGTTAGAAATGTGACTTTCAAACTCTGTGACTCTCTTTTAAAAAAACTAAATAAAAGGGAAAAAAGTGAAACTTTATTTTTTGTTTGTGTGTCTGGAATATTTGATAAGAGCATCTGGAGCACACTTACAGATTTAGGGCCAACTCGAACAATTTTACTCATCCAGTCCTTTTTGTGGCAAATACTATCTAAAATACTTGTATATCCACAATGCATCTCTAACCTGTCTTTCACCATTTAAGCTCAGGCACAGAAAGCCATCTAATTTGTGGTTTATTGTTCCCCACTGAGAATTTGTACTTTGAAATAACAAGCTAGAGGATAAAAACAGTATTATTCCATTTTACCTAGGCAGGACAGAATAGCGACAATACCATACTGAAATAACATCCAGCTGATATCCACATACATTGTAGAACAGTGGTTCCTCATGAAGTGACTTTTTGGTACATGAATCCACCATAGTTACTGAGATACTCTCAACAAGATGAATTCCCATGTTCCAGTAAATATTCTTTCCCTCTGGGGTCCAGACATGTCTCAGAAATGCCTTATTAAGACAGAGAGCCAGAAACAGAGGAGGGAGAATGAGCAAGATGTCTTTTACCATTGCCAGGAGGACAACAGTAATTAATAAGATGACATAATTAAAATAGTTTCTATTTCTTACTGCTGTGTAAATGGTGTGAACATGCCTGTATGTCATAGGTATATAGATAAAAACATGCATTTTGTTTATTTAATGACAAATTAAGTGTGGTTATCTATTCATGTGTATTTGAAACTAACTGTTTTAACCTTGGCTGATACTCTATTTTCATTGTGGGTGAGAAAATCTGACTGGCAGGGTTCTTTGGCATTTTCAAAAATCTACAGGAGTGTCTGACTCAGCAGAACCTAAGACTCAATGTGTGTACAAAGAAAAAGTATAGGCTGTCCTCTGTGCATTATCGAAAGAGAGCATGGATGGTACATGCACATAGGTGTAAATATATATATATGTGTGTGTACAGTTTCATAAATGCCTATTGAAGGCTACTTCTGTCACTGTCTCAGGTGTATTTAGAAAAGTTCCTGGAGTGTCAAAGATACCTTGCAAAACTTACAGAACTTTTCCAGCAGTAGCACCCTTTTGTTGGTCAACTCTGCATATCCTGCTTCATAATTGGCTTCAAAGGCTTGCTTTCCAGCCATACACCACAAATTGGTATGCACCATGGAGAAGAAAGAATATACAACAGCTGCAATTTCCTAAGCAGAGGTACCTGGCATTGCAACATGTACTTAACCTATTTCCCATTTTCTTATCACTGACAGTGGGAAGAAGGTCGTGTGTGTGTGCAAAGGAACAACTGCAGGGTGAGATTGTTTCACATCTGAACCTGGACTGGATCAGGCCTACCTGAACTCCTAAGATGTGGGAAGCCAGACCAGTCTCAAGAATATTCTTCACTCTTTCCCTGAGCTTCATGAAGCAGGTATGTGGAAAAAAAAAGGCAAGATTTCTCCCACCTTAAAATGCTTACCTTTTATAGAAAATTTTTACAGTTCCTTGCTTCAAACAATAGCTTAGAGCTTTACAGTTTCCTCCACAGAGAGAGATTATGACTGCTGCTCCTGTTGTTTACCTAAAGTAGAATGCAAGCACTGCTGCTGATTTAGAAATGAGAGACCTATTCTTCCTTATCCTTCATGTTCCCAGGCGCCTGGCTGTTTTATTTAGCCTTGTTGCTAGAGAGAAAATTCTGTCTTTAGACAGACCTGCTTTTGCATTAGAATTCCTGATTTTCAGAAAATACGATTGCTTCTTAGAAATCACATATTTTTATGAGTAAAGCTGACACATTATCTCTTTCCATTTGCGTATACAAGCTTGAGGTTACATGAGATCCTATGCAAATATTTTTGAGGTTACATGAAGTTCTTGTGTAAGACGGAAGCTGTATTTTGAGGTCCCCCCTCCCCCAAATATTTGTGTGGAGGTTATTTCATAGGACGAAGTTAGTTGTTCCTGCTACTCATCGAGTTTATGCAGTGTCTAGAGGTCTAGCATGGACATTACCTGCAATATGCTTATGGCATCCAGCTTGTCTCTGCTGAGGGAGCTGAGCAGATGTTTTAGCCCATCAGTAACATGGGGTATCGATGAGGGCTGCCTCCGAATACCAGCACTACAGTCTGAGGGGCCAACAGCTCTAATAGTTTCTTTAAAGGAGGGCATTATCTTACTCATTTTTTCTTATGTAGAGCAAGCTGATGAAAAGTGTTTGATAGCAGTGGTTTAGATGACAGTAACTGGGTTAACACGGTTAATTCTCCTGTGTAGTGGTTTACAGTTTCAAACCTTACCTCACTGTAAGTGTTAAATAAGTGTCTGAAGATGTGAATGTGGTCTTGGAGAAATGAAGGAAGAATTTTGAGATTTGTTTGTATTGTAAGTGGATTAACCATGGATTTAATTCATTTTTATAGTTTTAGAACCTAAAACACTATGAATCCTATCTGATGGTGTGGATTTTATAGAGAAATACTTATCTGACTTGAGTTACAGGCTAAGTGAAGTAAACATCAATGTGTTGTATTCTCTGGGGTGTGTAATCATTATAAATTGGATACTAGTCTACTCACAGAGAGCCCAAAACACTAACATGTTTCTTGAAAAGGATAAAAGGGTACATCTTCCCATTAGCTGCCTGAGCCTGTTTGAAAGTTTGCAGTGAAAGGAAAAAAATGGTACCTGATAGCCTGTGTCAGCCAGGAACAACTTTTGGACTTGCAGGTCCCAGAGGGTTTTATAAAGTGTTATGTTTTGTAATAGCATCATGGCTAAAAACATAAGACATTTAAGAGTGTATCAATATGTGTGGACTCACTGGAGACTAAGAAAACCAAAATGGTTGAGGAATTGTTTGAGGATATCTCCCACTGGACAAAGAACTTCTAAATTGTGTGTAGCACAGGATCTGTAAAAAGTAAAGTTGAGCTATGATTCATGCCCCCAAAACAGTTCTTTTTATCTTTATGCAGAGAAAAAAAATCCCTGAACAAACCAACAAGAAAAAAAACCCAAACAAACCAAAAACAGCCAACCCCAAAACATGGATAGCTCTGAGAATAATCTATAGAAGAACTGTCAGGCAAGACACATTCTTTGTGGGTCTAGAAAAAACAGATTTAAAAAAAAATATATATATATATAAGAATTAAATAAGTGCCAACAAGAGGAGAAGACTGATACTGACATGGGGTTTTTTTTGTTTGTTTGTTCTGGTGTGGGGTGGGGTTTTTTTTGGTTTTGTCTTTATTTTTTTTTTGTTTGGGGTTTTTGTTGTTGTTGTGATACCCTCAGGTTTGCAGCAGATTCATTTAGGAATAAAAAAATTAGTACACTTGAGGGCTGTATGAAAATTCATACAGTCATTCAGTGTGCATTTTAGGGGACACTATTCTCTCAGGCTACTCCTGGTCATGTTAAGGCTTACCAAGAAAGTGCTTGAATATGGAGATGTCTGAATGTGATGAAAGAATGGTAGAAAAGCATGACTCCAGACTCGGCGCAGCTGAGGAAGAAGTGGACCTGATAAATTAAAGCTTACTAAGAAGAACATTAAGTTGAAATGAAGATAACACACTTGGGAAATCCTGCACAGAAAAGTGAGCAAACAGGCCATATTAAACAGACGCCCAGGTCTGTAGTTACAGATGTCTGCAAGGAACTTGTTGATACAGTCCTTTTCTCATATGATAGCCCTGGAGGTGTGTGGCTTATGCATCACTGTCACTAAGGAAAATTAAACAGAAAAATGTCTTTGGCCTTAGTCTCTGAGAATAAAAATAGTTTGGTTTTATTATTTACAGAAGGTGACTGTTAGCTGAAACTGACTCTAAGCCACTTACTGCATTGCCAAAAGGTGCCTGGCAAACAGGATCTAGTGAAGAGAAGCATCATTTTCAGCAGCAAATGCATACTTTTCCAGAACACAGGATTTGAGGAAAAAATGGGTTATTTGAGATACAGATTCTCAGGCTGCTTGACAAAGGTGGGTGGGTAGGACTTCAGAGGTTCTATAGCTTCTATACCTGCCCATCTCATTCAAAGCAAGCAAAGAGATCTGCCCTGCAAAGGCAAGGTGAGGGGTCATTCTAGTACCATATCTTATAGGTGGTAAAACAAGACTATTATCCTGAGGCAATCAAGTATTTTAGTAAACAGGATTTTGTTGAAAGATACCTGAAGAGCTGCAGAAGAATATTATAACAGGGAAAAAACAAGGTGATGCAGAGCTGAAAAACATCTTAAAAAAATTTATTTTATACACCAAGAAGACTGATACAAAAGAATTCATAAGGGTTTTTTTCCATGCATCAAGAATAGGGGATAGTGCAAGTAGTTTAAGAACAACAGTTCTTGTAAACAGCTCCAGAAAAGTGGCTGCTGAAGTAATGTATGCACAGAGGCATTTGCACTTAGGAGAAAATTATTAAACATCGCTCTCTACCTTGCATTCTTTTTGGGCTGCTGTTCTCTCTTCACTGTTGGAAATATGTACTTACAGATAAATCTGGGCTGTGCAAATCAAATGCATCTCCTTCAGATATTAACTGTATTATATAATAGTTTACAATGGAGTTTAGGAGATATGAGATGAGCCATTTCCTATATAACCTATTCAGAAAAGTGTTCAACTCACCCTTCTCTTGTTTTCCTGTCAAATTATAGAACAACGGAAAAGGGGGTGTGTGTTGTTACCTGTTGGCAATTTTACTAATCTAAAACTGCAAAGTAGAGCACCTTCCCTTGTCAAAATGTGATATCAGAGCACTTAGGGATCTGCAGTTAAATGTGCAGATAAAGCAGATATGGAGGTATAGAAGCTGCTGAAACAACCTCTCATGGTCACAGAGTTTATCAATCCAGAAACACATGTACTACTGAATTCCCTGCTTCCTAGCAGAACTTCTATGGAAGAACCAGATTAATCAGGTACAGAGAGCCTTTTTTTTCCTCCCCTAAATAAAATGGGATCCTGAGAGACGATGAGTTTTTGGTATCCCACAAGCCTTTTGGGATGACCCTCAAGGTTACTAATCCTGAAAGATGGTCTGGCATCCTCTTAGAAGAGTAGCAATAAGGTGGACCGTTGGCCATGTTTGGGACAAAAAACAGGTACTCACCAAATCTTCTTTAAATGTTTGTTTACCTATAGCCCCTAAACAAATGCAAGCTTTTATCTTTGGCAACATTAATTTTCAGGATTTCTTCCTGCTCTTTCCAAAATGACAGGCTCAGGATCATAAAGTGTTAGAACAGCTCTTGCAGCTCTCTCTGCAGAGGAGCTGGGTAACAGCTGGAAGACAAGGGGTACTCTATTTTAGGATTTCCAGGCTGCAGGGAGTATCCCTGAGGAAGCCTTGAAAAATGGTGTACTGTCAAGCACTGCGAGCCTGCCTGTGGCTGTCACGTCTCGGTGATGGTGGGTAGCTGAACCAAGTTTCCCAAGGGAAGGTAGTTCTCTCTTCTGGTGAGAGTGTGCACAGAGCACCTGCAGCTCACACATGTCTCTCTAAGGAATCCTTCACAGCAAAACAATTTTGCACTGAATGCCCAAACCATCCTGAAAGGGGCTTTGAGTAGGGTGATTGACACACCCTTGAGAAGTCAAGCTGGAAGGTGGAGGATGATAGTAAATACAACGGGGTGTAATGGGTATAGACTACAGACTTCTGCCTTATGCATCCCAAAGTCACAGATAGACTGTCTTGGGACAGTCCAAAATGATTTTTGGTGTGTTTTTCCACATGCCCGCAGCTGAGGCTACACAGTCCTGTGGGAGCACAAAGAGACCAATATGGTCAGAGTGTTCTGGCTGATGTCTCAGATACAGGGACACATGGTTAGGGAGAAGAGTAGCCACAGGCATGTGGCTGCAGAGAGGTGGCACATATGCATGTTTCTGGCAAGTGATGTTGGCTGAACCTCATCACACCAAAGTCTGGCCGAGTTGCTGATTTCCAGATGAAAATTTCATTTTGTGGCTGAGAAAACTGGACTTGGGATCTAAGCAGAGGAGAATGTTGTCTGCAGACTTCAAAGAGATTGTTGGGTCTATAAGTGCAGCTGTGTGGCTCCACCTCATCAACTTCTGGTTTTAGGTGAGAGACAAAATGTTGCTGCACTCATTTTGTGCTGTTCTGGCAGTAGGGCATGGATGGTGATACTGGTGTGTGTATTCATACTGGGCTGTCTGGTGAAGTATGTCTTGAAAGATACAAATAACTCCTAGTGCAGGGAGTGATCAAAGTGCCAGGCGTAGTCCTCTACAGCATAATTTAAAGGACTAAGTGCTAGCTAACATTTGTGCTCAGGCATACCAGGATGCACTGAAAGACCTCTCTGTAGATGAGAGATTTGGCAGTACAGACACAGCCAGGGTTAGTCTAACAAAGCAGTATATATGCAAGCTGTAGTAAAGCTGCAGTGTGAAAAGAGAACTGGTGAGATGAAAGATGCCAGAAACCTGAGTGTTAAAGATAACTCCCCCCCCCCCCAAAAAAAAATCTGCTTAAAAACCTGAATGTTTGAAGTGAGTGGCTGCAGTTACAAAAAATTGAATAAAATAATTACACTTTCTGCCTGGAACTGCATAGTTTTGGCTTTTTTCTAAGAAGGTAGGTGAAGTTTATATTGACTTGATTTATCCTTAATGCAGCCCAAAGCACTAAGTATTTCACCTCAGCTGGTGACCATAATGTTTTCAGACAAAGCAAAAGTAGAGCACATTTTTGTTATGAACAGCCATGCAAAGTTGACATGATTCATTTGAAAAAGTTAACACAATAGCCTCCAACTTCTTGATTATTTTTTAAAAATTAAAAAAAAATTATTATTAGTTTGGATCATATTGAGCATTTTTTCATCTTGTACAGTTCTGCATGTTTTGATGAAAAAAATGAACCAAATATTGAAACTTGCCTGTACATTTATGGAATCATGGAACCATTTAGGTTGGAAAAAAATCCTAAGATCATTGAGTTCAACCCCAGTCCTTACACAGCCAAATCCACCATTTCTCCAAGTGCTGTATCTCCATATTCAGGGATGGTGACTCAGCCACTTCCCTGGGCAGCCTGTTTCAATACCTGGTAACACTTTCAGTGAAGAATTTTTTCTTAATATCTGATATAAACCTCCCTGGTGCAACTTGAGGCCATTTCCTCTTGTCTTATTGCTCATTTCTTAGAGAAGAGACCAACACCCACCTCACCCTAACCTTCTTTTAGGTGGTTGTAGAGACTGATAGTCTTCCCTGAGCCTCCTTTTCTCCAGGCTATATAACCCCAGCTCTCTCAGCTGCTCCTCATAAAACTTGTGCTCTAGACCCTTCACTAGCACTGTTGCCCTTTTCTGGACACACACCAAACCCTCACTGTCTTTCTTGTAGTGAGGGGCTCAGAACTGAACACAGGATTTGAGGTGTGGCCTCACCAGTGTCAAGCAAATGGGGACAGTCACTGGCCTGGTCCTGCTGGCCACGTTATTGTTGATACATGCCAGGATGTCTTTGGCCTTCTTGGCCACCTGGGCACACACTGGCTCTTGTTCAGCTGCTGTCAACCAGCACCCCAGGTCCCTTTCCTTCCTTGGAAGCTTTCCACTCTTCCCCCAGGGTGTAGCACTGCATGGGGTTGTTGTGACCCAAGTCCAGAACCTGTCACTTGACCTTTTGAACCTCTTGCAATTGGCCTCAGTTCATCAATCCAGCCTGTACAGATCTCCCTGTAAAGCCTTCCTACCAACACTCACACCTTGGTGTTGCCTGCAAACTGACTGAGAGGGCACTCAATCCCCTCGACCAGGTGTGCCAGTTTGGACAAATTTGGAGGAAAAATATCCTCTGATAGGAGGCAGGTTACAACCAGCCCTCCCCCACCAGGTTTGGGAAAAAATGAATTTTCCTCGAAGGAAAGTGAAAGAGATAAAAACTACTTATCTAACAAGCACACAGGGAAAGGATAATAATGCTAAATAATAAAACCTCTCGCTGTGGAGAGAAACCTGGGAAAAATTTCAGAGTCCTTCTGTAGATCTCTGTCTCCCCCTCCTTGGAGCTGGGTCGTGGTGGGCCCACCTCCAGGGCCAAGACCTCGGTGGAAAGTCCTCCCAATGTATTCTGATGTTGAAACAGTCCAGCAGAGAGAAAAGGGAAAAAAACGAAGTCCCAGGAAAACAAAAGTTCAACTCTCTGTCTCCCTCTGGAGAAAAAGAAAACTGAAAGCTGGCTGGAAAGCAAGCAGTGTGCTTCCTCTGCTCTCTACCGCAGAAAGCAGAATGCAGAGGAGTCTGTGTATCTGGGTTCTTGAAAACAAACTGTAAACTGCTTTGAAAGTTTTGCTGGTTTTTTTTTTTCTCTCCCCCCTCTCAGGCTCAGTTTAAAGGCACAGAAAAGGCAAAAAATTAATTTCTGGGCATAGAGCAGAGGTAGGGGATGCACATCATAAAGTCACCCCAAGACACCAGGTCATTGATAAAGTTACTAAACAGGACCACCTCCAATACTGAGCCCTGGGGAAGGACACTAGTAACTGGTAACTAGTAACTAGTAAACTCCATTTACCACATCATAATTTGATCCTCAGATAAATTTAAAATTTAAATTTACATTGCTTAATAACTTGCCTCATCTGCAAAAATTTTGTGTTAAAACTCCTGTGCAGCCAATACTTAACAGGAGACCCAGGCAGTCTTGTATCATGGACAGTATGCTCCAAGGGTATATATAAAAAAATAAATGATGATGAAAAGAAAAAATTTTATTTATTTTATTTATTTGTTATACTTTGGTCATCTCGCTTGCTGTAGACAAGTTATATTTATTTTGCTCTGACCTAAAGCAATTTCTTTGGTAATCAACAGTGAGAAAAGAGTGTAAGGCAACCATGAGCACAGGATTCATGTGGTAGCACAGATGCCATTCCCAGCAGGTTTTCAGTGAGTGAAAATTCTACTCATCTTTTATATCCAAGAGCAATCTTCTCTAGCTGTGCCGCTCAGATATTTGCTCTCTCAATGTCTTACATACCAAAATAGTGACTATGATGGTAATCACAAATCTCCGCATCAGCAAATTTCCTTCTTTTGGAAGGAGCTTATGCATTTTCTGTTCAACACTGAAGCTGTAATAACTGCTTTTAAAGAAGTAATTTATCTCTGAGAAAAATGATAATCTTTTTTTTTTACTGTTTTATGTGTGCTCTTAATTAAAGTTCAGCTCTTACATTTGATGAAAAAACTAATACTTAACTCCATGCTTGGTAATGAAGGTGAAATGACACCTAAAACCTGCTTTTTTTGAATTCAGACAAGTTAGGTTTCTTGGAGGGGATGGGATTTAAAATACAAGAGAATAGTTCATTTCTGAAATCAATAATTTTTCTTTAATGGCTTGATTATAGCCTATGAAGACTCCTGGGATAGAATTCTAACATAACTAGGTTTGTTCTTAATATATTCAAACCTCATCAATTTTGCTTAAATGATATTCAAGCATGAATGTTAACTAGTAGAACTGTAGTCTTTGGATTTTTATAATTGCTGTGGAATCATGGTGGAATAAGGAAGATGTTATTCTTTTATGGTTCTGACTGCACTGTTCAGCAAGGACATTGTGCAAATCACTGGATTTAATAGACACTGATTCTGAACTAAGTAAAAACAAGATAAAATGTCTCCTAATGAACCTTTTCAGCATGTAGTTTAAAGGAGGGTAGTTTACTTGCTATGGTACTGATTTTTCAATAGCAATATCATCTCCTCCATGTCTCTTACAGAAAAATTGCACAGAATTTGAGGAAGAAACAGAAAGGCATGTATTTATGGCAAGTAGCATAGCTTTATGCTTTCTATCATCAAAAAAGGAACTGTCTTAAGATCAGTCCAGAGAACTGAGCCAGCTAGTGCATGGGCTGTTCTCCACATATGGCTTCTGTTCTGATGTATATTTGCATATTCACATGGCTTGTAATATATTTGGTGAAGCTTAAAACATGTAACTGCAGTTAGTTGTGTACTGCTGTGTAATTTGGGGGGGGGAGGGTTTGAGAAGGATCAGGTTTGAGAAGGAAGAGCTTTTCAATAGTTTGAGCTAGAAAAGTCTCAAGTTCCAATACATCCTGTCTATTTTGACATGCTTTTGCTCTTTTGGGTCATTGATCTTTTTGACTTGCTTTTTTTCATAGTTGATAATCTGTTCATAAGCTATCAGTCTTCTTATTAGACTTTCCCCGCACTTTTTCAACACCTTGACCTTTTATAGTTTTTAGTTCTAGACACTTTTACAACAGCAGAGTTCAAAGAGTGCTTCTCTGCATCCCTGCTGCTCTCCTGAGGCACATCTTTTAGTGTGTAAGTTGACGTGCAGCTTCACTTCCCTTTGAGGTATGTTGTGGAAGGTGCCAGGTCTGAGGTGCTTTAAGGCTCAGAGACTTCCTCGTTTCAAGGAAAAGAAGTATATTTGATCAAGAAGGATGATTACTGAGCTGCTTATATTTGAGTTTAAATTATACCATCCAAGGATAGGTTAAGATACAGGCAACTTGCTTTCCCTGCAGCAGTTCAGTATCTCAGTTTAAGTCTTTATTCACTATTAGTTAATGACTAGAAAACAATGCACTGATTGTGTTGATACCATGATATAAAAACCTTCCCTTTTTTCTTGTATTGTAACCTATATAGTCTAAGTAATTTCCTAACTTGGCTGATATAATTAGGCAGAGCAGTTTGAGTCATGATTTCTGACTTGAAAAAACAGGAAAAAAGGAAAACTCTACTGAATATGACATAGTGTCTTTTTTTACATTACGTCTTATTGATGGTACAATGGAAATAAAATGATATGCGGAATATTACATTAAAAGTTGAGAACACACACACAAAAAAGACCCAACCCCAAATGCATAAAGGAGAATTCTGTGAGAAAAGACTGAAGAGATAGTGAAGGAGAGGTCAGATCTCAATATACAAACAAAGACACCTATGTGTAAAAAAGGCAGGAAATCAGGAGAAGATTGTTATATGCCATTTGTTGAGCAGTAGGTTTTTATCTCAGATGTGTAATAATTTGAAATCAGTGATACTGAGACTAACATAGAGGCACATCTGAAATGACACTCTACCACTGTGTTTTGGGTATAACTTCAAACTTTTTAATCTTAAAATGCCATGGGTTAAATTGTAGTCTATTATGTCTGTGTACCTCTAGCAAAAGCACTTGAATTCAAAGAAATTACAGTGGCTACTAATCAGAGAAAAAACCTTCTGGCTTGAGATCAGCATTATAAAAGAGAAATAAAACAACTGGCAGTTCAGAGTAGAGTAAAGCACTGAATGTGGAATCCTAAACCCTAGTTTTTTATTACCAAAGAGGATCTTTGAATACTTTTCTGATAGTCATTAAATGAGAAGGAAAATGTACCTGAGAATATAATTCTGTTTTAGTTAAATACAAATCTTTGACCTTGCTGCATAATTCACTATTTGAAATTGAGGAATTCAGAAGTATTACGTTATATATATGCCACTCTTTTAATTTTCTTTTGGTACTTTTCTCCTAATGTTATTTAAAAGTCAACACAGCTAACAAAATGATTAGTTATTAATGATAATTTTTATTGCATATTTGTGCCACAAATGAATGCTGTTATTCAGCATATATGACATTCATATAAATGTCATTTGAAGAATTGTTGTTGTTTACTGTGTTTTTTTTTTTAAATTTGCTCGAGGTTCTTTTTCATAGGGGGAAAAAATTGCTAAGTATTAAGTTTAACTATGCCAGAAAAGAGGTGTGAAAGCTGTGCCTGATAAACTCACTGCTCACTGGTAATAATGTCAGAATTAGTTGCTCTGAATGTGATATTGCAGTGCAAACAGTGTCAGAAGCTTTTTTTTTTTTAACAAAACATTTGATAAAGTTTGTTTCTTACAGCAGTGTAATCCAGAATTATTTTTTAAAGATTTATAAATTAAGACCAAAATCCCCATCCTTCAGGACTTCAGCTAGTGTTAGAAAAAGAATGAATATTATGATTGTCAATATGATTGTCAATACCTTCTTTTGGCATTGGGAACAAAATGCATACTTTTCTAAACTCAAGACAAAGTACTATTCATTAATGATAAGGTGAAAGATACTGTTGCTGTCCACATTTATTTTCCTTGCAATCTGAACTTTATTAAAAAATGAACAATAACAAAAAATATGACTAAATCCCAGCATGCATTGTGTATGGTATTTTCATCATTTTACTACTTGAGAAATAAGTTCAGGAGTGGATTCAGATTTCATGTACTTAATAAAGTAACTGCCACAAACTGAAAATTCAAACAACATTTGGCATTTCACCCTTTATTTGCATAAGGGCTGAAATTATCTTTGGATTGCTGATTTTCCCATATAGCCAAAGCTTTTCTTTTGAGATGTAAATTTCTTTGCAGCTTTACTTAGCTGTGAAATTTCCTTGACAATCTTGAGCTCTCTCCTGTCTTTCAGAACAGTTGCATGAAAATGGATAAAAACTATGACCACTGGAAGAATGCAGCAAATGGCGGTGAAACACCAGGCAAGACCTGTATTAGAGTACAAACAATAACATGTCATCATTCTGGATGCAAGGTATTCTCTACTGCCAGTAGAGTGTAGTAGACACTATGGTACTAAGGTAGAGAACTATGAGGAGTTCACCAAATGTGGACCACTAATGGTGCCCCCTCCCAGCAGCTGTGTTACGAAAGTAATTACGTTTAAATTGCTTTTCAAATGTATTGAATTAGTGTAAATTATACTGACAAAATGATGCCTCTTTCTTAGTTAGGTTAACACACATCCAATACCAAAATATTTAACTTATACCTGTTTTTGAGATTTAAGTTGCACTAGGTAGTTTTAGTGATGTTCCTCAGAAATGCTAAACTTAATTCCTAGTTGCCAAATCCAAAGGAGACAATCTTTCTTCAAATAGCTAACATCCTCTTTAGGCAGTTCTCTTTTTCACAGCATCATATGAAATGTTTAGTAAACCAATGAGTTTAGTAAACTAATGAGGACTAAATATGTAATTTATCTCATAGTATTGTAAGTGGCAAATTATTTTTCTTCCTTACATCTTTAAAATGGAGAAAGTTGAGTATGTGACTCATTTCTTTATGGACTCCATCTTGAAAATATTGGAATTACTATAATGCTGTTAATTTCAGTCATTCTGTGATTTTACTGAAGGCTTTGTGAAAGTTACTTCAGAATGTCCAGAGCAGAATTCTGGTCTCGACAACTTGGAAAAAGTGGCATTCCCTTAATTTTTAATAATTTTATGAGGACTAATACACAGTTTAATGGAGCCTCCGCACAGCTGTGCAAAACAGCTACTACTAATGGGCCACCAAAATTGCTTTAGGTTTTTTTCCAGTAATTAAAAACACATGGTCAATAACATTTTCCACAGTTTCTAAACAAACTTAGTAGCTACTACTTGTGTAATCAAACACTGATTTACTAGTTTATAAAATGATTTTGTGACTGGATAAGGACAAAAAGTGGTTAGGGGAAAAAACTGATCTTGGTAACATAATATTATCCTATTGAAGACAATAGCTAGTCTGGATTTACATCAGGATAGAAGATAACATTTAACCCACACTTCATAACTCTTGATTTTGAGTATTAAAGAGCATAAAGGTCTCAGTATAGAAGCTTCAGAAATATTCCCCACCATAATTTACATTCATAATCAACTTTTCCTGCATACAGTTGCTCCTGATTCCTCCTCTCACCCACTTTACTAACACCCTAACTTATATTGTTGAAGAAATGTTGCAGGTTTGCATAGATCTAGCTGTGCTCAGTTGGATCATACACCCTCCCTGAATAATTGTAGAGCTTTTGACATCGTTGGTACCCCCAGATAGTACAGTGAGACAGGTTCTGTGTGTTCCACATCCATGAATAAGTGACAAAATAAGGGAGATGTCTGCAGCAATGTTTAGTTTTGAAGAACTTAATTTTTAATATGTTGTCTCTGTCACAGAATCTCTACATTCTCAGATTAGTGTAAAGTTGTTCAATGCAGGGTTATAGGAGCCTCCATAAGTAATGATTTCAAATTCTTAAACTACCCTTAAGAAGTGCTTAAATAAAGCATGTATATTTAAAGAATCTTTTTTATTTTTATGATCTGTAAATGCCTCCTTTTACACACAGTTAGATACTGCATTTTTTATTCTAAAAGCCAATGTCTATACCTTTTCATTTGCACAAAAAATGTTGCTCTGTGCCTAGAAGCTCAGAAGGTATCAAATACAAAATTTGAGAGACAAGAAAGGTTATGAAACTTTGAGTCCTTGATAGGCAGGTGGATGTGGGGAGAAACCTTGAGTTCTATTTAATGGTGTGATTTCTATAGGAGAGGTTAAAATGCCCTGAAAGCAACATTCTCAGCTGATTTAATCTTTTCTTGATCCTAGCAGAATTCAGTGAAAATTTAGAATTTTATCTGGTATAGCTCTCTGCTCAAAACACTTATCTGGATATAACAGATCTGAAACACCTAAATACATTAACAAATTTAGCAATTAGAAGGTTGTGATATCATTAAACATTTCCTAAGCAGAATACAGAATAATATGTATGTCTGTCTTCTTGTGGTTTTGTCTATGTTGTTTTGTTGTCTAGGAATAGCCTTCCAGAGGCCAGTGTGTGGAGATGAATTGCTAGCTGTAGTTTGTCTAGCTACAAAGTAGGTGCAGCATATATAAGGAAACAAAGTCCCAGTGAGGTTCTGTAACCCAGGGCAGTTGTAGCATTCTTCATTTCTTCCTTCAGGAAGATTCTGTGCAAAGGGTGGAAAGGGGAATCACATTGGCTTGATCTCCATTATGAGTTTATATCAGTATCTGCAAATAAAAATGAGACTAAATGGTAATGTAAGGACATGTGTCCCCTTTCCTTTAAAAAAAAAAACAAAACAAACTGGTTTTGGCTGAATGTGGAGTATCAGTTGAATCTGACACAAAATATCCACCCTTAGGTGCTCTGGATAACTTTACAGTCTTAGTAAAACTTCAGGATCTAGTGGCATTCAATCCATCAAAAGGATGGAGTGGTGTTAATGGCAATCATGATAATTACATCCAAGGGGTTAAAATCTATTTCAGTGATGCTTTGTGGTTAATGGAATTGATCTTGACCCTTCTCTTGCAGATATCCCTGCACAGAGTTGTGTATAATGCCAGTACTGTTCTCAGCATGAATTTTGGTTAATTGTCCAGTAGAACATACACCCCTGCTGGCACACTTGATGCAGCACAGATAGGGGATTCTAATACAATAAACTGTGGTGAGACTAACATAAATCACTTCTATGTGTGCATGCATAAATACCTGCCTTCTTTTTTTCCAGTAAAATCTCTGAGTCAGAAACCCACATAAATCTGCATCCCTCTGTGGAAGACACACCTGATTTACAGCTTGTCCTTATTGAATAACGCCTCATTTTGTCTATCACCGCCATGATTTGTCTGTGGAATACCAAAGGCACCTGATACTGCAGAAAAAATATAGCTTCCAAGTTGTACTCAACAGCTGGGCTGTGTGCTGTATGCAAGTTCCTGTTGAGTATTTTGTTCATTTCCATGGGTGTAAAATAGTTGTGTACAAAAAATGGGGATTTTCTCTTGGATATAATTGTTGACAAAATGGCTTTTTTTCAAGATAAAACTCAAATGATCATCTCATACATTTTATCTTCTACTACTTCTGGCTTATTTTTGGATTTTAGACCATGTTTCTGATTCATGCCACATTTACTGAAGTACAGCTAAACAACTATTGTTAAATACATCATACTGCAGGTGAAAAGGTAAAATGCTAAAGTGGTGCCCTATGAAACTAGTAGAGCAGGGTAAGGCTTATCCATATGTTGTGCACTAATAGAACTAATAAAATGAGAAATATATAGCGATATTTTTCCTTGAATGGTTCACTGTAATATCTTCAATTTCATTTTAAGCTCGTGGAGGTAAATCAAAAGAAAAAAAGGTTGTTTCAGTCATGCTAGGAAAAAGGCCTAGATTTATTGGGAACCTCCAGCCTACTGTTTGCTAGTTCCATAGTACAAAAAATGTCTGTGATTTATGTGCCAGGGTTTAAAGTGACAGTTATAGAAAATATATTGATATGCCAATTAATATATTTTTTATTCTGGAAATAGAATGGGAAGGACAATAAAAGACATCAGAGATTTAGAATTATTTTAATATTTCTTGCCATTACAAATATTTCCCTAAAATCTAGAATGCAAGGCAGTCTCTTTTCCTATAGATTTCTCTCAGATCAGTTTGACTTTGGAGTCTAGGAAGGTTAAAAGTCATCTTGAAGTCTTTCTCTGAGGACAGGTATTCAAAGGAACTTTTGCCTCCATTTTCATTGAAATTGTGCAAGTGCAATTATTTCCTGAGACTGTTTCCCTTGTGTCAAATTCTTCTTAAATCATTCAGTTCATGTGAAAATAATTGAAGACATATTCAGACACTGACAGCAGCACAGAGAAAATTACTGGATCAGTTTGGTGTCCGTGGGCAAAAAGCTGAAGTTAACCAATAGATAATTCATGATAAAAGAGCTTCATTGGAGTTCAGAGGTAAGGAAGAGGCTCCCCACACCTGCAAGATGATTTTAGTGCATCCAATGTTCTCACTTGTGTAGTCACATTTGTTTGTATTTTAAATGCACTGTAATGTTTACCAATGGATTTCAATGTTGCCATTTTATTTCCTTCCTTGAGACCTGTTACTATTCTTGTTAATACTCTTGCTTTTCTAAGAATGAGAATTGATGTTACTACCATTACCTGGTATCTAGAGGTCATCCATTTCAGACTCAGAATTTTTGAAATCAATTTCTAGTTTCTGCTTGATAACAGGAACAAGAATATCAGGAGATAGAAAGAAACATAACTGACCTGCATCATGTTAGTTTTCTGAGGTGTCTCAGAAACTCTTCTTCAATCACTTTCAAAGAACCCTGAAAATGTTGCAACCCAGAAAAGATTTGCAACAGACTCTTCTCTCAAAAAATATTTCACCTACCCCCTCAACTTCAAAAATATTTTTATTGTTCTATTTTGTTGTTGTGCAAAATGTGTCATTGTTAAATGACAAAGTGTCAGTGTTAAATAATAGTCTACAAAAACCATTTTAGAACATAAATGTTAATGTGCTACTGTCATGAGTCTGAATTGTAGTGATCTTTCACTTCACTTCATTTATCTGTGTGTTGTTAGAATGCTTTAGTATAACCAAGACATAAACAGTGCTGGAGCCACATTGATTTCAAATGAAGGGATGGTAATGATTCCTGCAGTTATGAGTTACTTTTCTGCATGGGAGTTTCTAGCTAGTGAGCTGGAAAAAGAATATTACAAGTGATAAATAATGAGCCAGAGAACCACTCATCCATCACTATATTTTGCAATGATAATTTTCTGATAAGTAGGAGTCTGTAATGCCTCAGAACTCTTCCCCAAGTTCCTTAAGACATCTAATTATTCAGTATGATGTTTTATTCAGACACAACTAAATTCAAATATGAAGATTTGTTTTGACACTGTGGAATACAGTAATAACTGTATCCCTTAATTTTCTGAACTTTACTTCATTTACTTAGTAGCTTCTACAGTCATGCTAAAAAAATAACATGAGTATCTAAACAGTCATTGTAATTACACATAATTCGAAAGCCACAATCAGAAAAGCAGTCCCTAGTAGCAGGTAACACTGAAGTACAAAACTAAAACTAAGCCTAGAGACTTTTCATTATGAAATTCCAGGAGAAAGAAAAATAAAATAAATAGAAGTGTCTGAAATACTGTAAGAGCCAGAAGGGAAAGAGGAGATTTTAAGTTTTTTTTTTCTTTTAGAAACTACTACATAATTCTAGTCCAAAGAATTGTGATAGCAGTCTATACCTTCTGTATTAGAGCTGTTTTGAAGCTGGAGTTGATGCCCACTGCTTTCTCTACTCATCTTTTCTTTTCCTCTGGCCAATGGAACATATGAAGAGAGGGTAGGAACCAGAATCCAGGCAACAAACAGTTATCTTTCACAGCCTAGTAAATAGGAATTTTACCATGGTTAGTTTAAATAGATAGACTTTGTATTGATCTGGTAGGACTTAGGCCTGGACTGATTTTAGCATCTTTTAACAATTTTCTAGAGTTGACTCTTGCTTATCTGCTTTAACTCAACCTCATCCTTGATATCTGACACATGTAGGGAGTAGATTAACAGGTCTAGCACACAAGGTAGTATGGTAGTCCAGCAAACAGCAGCCTTTTGTGCCAGCTGAGACAGTGGGAGCTTATTCTGCAGCTTTCAAAATCCCCCTGAAAACCAGTGCAGGGAGCATAAGGGAGGGGAAATAGACTGTGATGAGAAAATATTTAAAAATAGATTCAAGTGAATCCAAGAGTGAGGAGGAAAAGATCCCCATCACCAGCATTGTGCTGGTCCTGGTGGATTATTATGAGTGCTGGTAACTCACAGTGGCACGTCACAGGACAGCTCTGCCTGGAGAAGACCTGAAGTCACCAATCTTCTGACTTGGGAGGACATTGGAAAGGAGGAGACTACAACATGAGAGAAATTGAGTGTATAATAAGTTTTCCTTCATGACAGTTTTAAGGGCTTTTTTATTATTATTAATAGACTATCGATCTTATTATATCTAAATTAATGGGAGGTATTGTATTTTGAATAATTTGGGTGTTGTCTGAGCTAAAACTAAATTTTTGGTTCCACTTATAAAGTGTGTTCTAATTTTACCAACAGGACTTAAACCATAACAAACACTTTCAGTAAAGTCTTTGTGGAGACAGTGTTAACCTGAGCCATGCTGAAAAATATTTCTCTCTCTTCCATTTTTTCCCTTCCAAGGTTTTGACTGCTGGGGAGAGCTGTGGGTATACTGGGCTGAGAAGCAGTGTGGGGTCTAAAAGATTCCAAAGCTAGACAGAGACTCTGGTTCTGCAGGGACATGAGGTACAGTTCTTGCTGTCAGAGGATCCTCCTGATATGGACATTGAGATTCAGTCACTTGTGAGTTCCTCTAAAATATATGGAATGATTGGGAAAATACAGTTTTTGAGAGGGTTGTAGACTGTATCCTGGAATTAGAGAAAACACAGCAGGCTTTGGGGTTAGAGAGTGGAAGGCTGAGGAGCAGAGTTGCATTGTTTTTCAGTCTTGGTTTGGCAAGATGCAGAAGGGGACACAGGGAGGGAAGGAGAATGTAGTTTTTTGCAAAACAGGTTTTGGATTGTAGTTACTAGAGCCTTGAAGTTTGAAGAATGGCATAATTTTGGGGTTTTTTTTCCAATTGTTTTCTTGTAAAAAAATGAAGAAGACAGTCACATTTACATCTTTGCAAGTCTGGAGAACCAAGAAGTTTTTAAATGTTTGTAGTCCACTCATTTTACCTTTCGATTTGTGTGGGAATCTTGGACTGGACACCATGTGCTTGTTTCTTGCTACTCCTACATGTGTTACAGTCCTTTGCTTTTGAATTTTTTGCATCTCTCAAAGGAGAATCCTACATTCACAGGGTTTTGTTTTAGGAATTCCCTGATCTTTCAAACATACCAAGTTGCATTTGTCAACCCTCTCCACACCACCATGTTTTCTCCTGAATATCCTTCATTTTCAGTGATATAGTCAGCCCTAATTGGGTAATCAGTGCTCTCTTGGTGGAAGGGGAGCAACATGTCCAGCAATCAGCATCACTTATCTCTTTAAAGCGCATACAGCTCAATTACTTTCTGTAAAAGTGTTCAAAGTAGCATTTCTCATGAGTATGCAGCCAAGTCTGTGACTCCATCCACCATGAAATGTGAGCATACTCTGATAGGTGCGCTCTGCAGACTGCACGTGGTTATCTGCCAAGAGCAAAATTCGGTAGATGTAGCTAAGGTGTAGTAATCACAATATATACTCTTAAACTATGTGACTGTGAGCTGCTGGAAATCCATCTGTCTGGCTTGTCTGTGTACATGTATTTTGAATCTTTCTAGCAAGGGAGCATTTAAAATATGTTGTTTTAGAGACCTATACCCTCCATTGATATATTTTCTGGTTTTGTTCCTAAGGGAGCACCTCCATGTACTACCATATGTAAGCATCACCCAACTGGTCTTATGGATTAGTGGGAAGGAGCATTTCGTGGTAAGCTCTTTATAATAGGGTTTGATTTGAAGTCTTCTCTTCAAAAGACCAGGATTGGTCCACTATTATTGTCCATTATCTTGAGATGTGGAAAAGTCTGTCATGGTAAGAATAGCTATGCAAAATTTAAAAAAAGGTTTAGAAAATTTATCTCTCCTCAGCACCAAACTTGGTTTAAAAACAGCCGTAGTGCAGTTGGATTGCTGTATTTTTTAAAAATTCTTGTCTGGTAGTGTTACATTTTGAAGTGAGCTGGACCACAATTTTAGTTGGTTTTTTTTTTTTTTTTTTTTTTTTTTTTTTTTTAAATTTTGTGCAATGAAAGACACTTTTAATGGAGAAGTCCTACATGAGGCTTTCATTTCTTGGACACCTAGGAAAAAGTAGAATCTTTTTTTCACTCTGACGCACAAAACTCAAGTAACATATTTTTCTACAACAGACCACCCCAGAGGACACAGTGCAGTATGGTTTCCTGACTTCTTTGTGTACATTTATCTCTCCAACAGCAGAGTTTTCCCAAACAGGAAAGGCTCTTAAGATCCATTTTTTAAATTATGGTAAAGAAAAATCCCCATGAAGTCTGAATTTGCAGACCTAGAATTCCTGATTTCAAGTGGAATGAGACAAGGCAACTATTTTTAATCATGTCAGTAAGTAGTTCAATAATGTGCTTTCACTGACAGACAATGTATGTGAAATAGGGTCCAGATTCTGTAAGCCTGTTGGGTCAGCAAAAACGAATTCTAGTTTTCTCATTGTATTTATTGAAATCCAGATACTATGAAAGTAACAGAATTTGGCATGAAGGAACATATTCTGAGCAATTAACTGAATTTTGAGAAAAAACAAGGGCGTTCACATATTTTAAACATTTCAACTTGAAAAATGTTTTTCTGGGTTTTGCTCTCAGTTTTGACCCGAGTTGGATAGACATTAGTATATCCATAACGGCACAGAAATTTTTGAACTTCAAATAGTTATTTAAAATAATAACTATTATTTTTGCGCTTCTGTAAGTTTTTTAGAACTATACTAAAACCATCCCTATAAACACCTTCCAGAATGAAGGATCCAATGAAGAATTTCAGCAATGATTAAATCTGGAAGAAGTGTTTGTAATGGAAATGCTGAAATGACATTAACAATAAAAGTGTGTTTATTAATAATGAACAGTTTGATAATGGGTCTTATAATGAGTTACAAACTTTTTTGTGCAGTAGAAGTGATGGTGATTGCATGACTAAAATTTATTTAACTTTTGTAATTGTAGATTAGCACGTACATTTGTTCAGCTGTTAAAATTCACTTACAATTGTTTTAGCTTTCTAAAATAAAGTGTGTTTCTATTCCAAAGTTATAATGGACCTGCTAATGGGGTATTGACTACTGTTTCTTGTCATCCATCTTCTGCTGGAAAGGTGATCATTACTTTTCACTAAATAATTCCCAGTTTTCTACACATTCACGTAAAATTCCTTTTACAAGTAATTCATTCCACTCACATTTGAAGATATTAGCAGCAGCTAGTGTTTAATAGTTATTTTTTGTATAGTATAAAAATATATTTTCAGGGATTCACAAGGATTAAGAACTGTTTTCTTAACTTGAGATTTATTGACCATATACATGTCTTCAGACGTGAAATTTGGGTGTTATCAACACAACTGATATGGAAAATCTTATATAAAATTGATTAAAAAAAATATGTTGTGGTGGAATGTTTCATTGAAATGAACTGTTGTTGAGAAACTCTTGGAAAAGAGTGAAGTTGTAACTATAATTCTTTGGATTTCTACATTCTTCAAATAGAAGTCAAAGAGAAGTTTCCAAGCATTTGGTTCTATCAAGCTTGGCACAAGAAGAAGAAAATGCAAGAAACCTCCATATACCCACTTTTTCAGTAGGTCCTTGGGATAGTTTCTGCTTTTATTAGAGTTCATATTGCCTTATGTTTCCTGGACAACTCCAAAAATTTCAAAAAATTTACCCACCTTAAATGTATGTGTATGGTTGAATCACCAATGGCTAAAGTCAAACTGCACTTTAGAAAGCAATGCTTGGGTATGAACTGTAGCTCTCTCTTAGGTTAAAACATTAATTCCCTGGAATTGTACTATTTTCCTGAATTCAAGTGCATAAAATCTCTGCTTCAATTATCAAAGAATGACTGAGCACAGAGACACAATTATTTTGTATTATTGGTAGATCTTCATAAACGTATTTATACTGGAAGAGCATTGTCAGAAAGTTTTAACAGTCCAGTTCATATTCTGCTTAAACTGCACTTTAGCTTTCTGATGAGCAGCTCCAACAGGACTGTAAAAGAAAGGATGAGAATACAGAATAGAGGTTTTAAAGGTTTCAGTTATCGAAAGAATCCATTCAGTGCTTGGAAATTTTCCAGATTTCTAGACAGGGTGTAGAACCTGTAACCAAACCAAAGGAAACTCTTTGTCATGCAAGTTTAAAGTTAGCTTTATCTATGATCTGCCAGTAAAAACATTCCCAGTTCCTGACCTCAGTTCCCATGGCAAACTGTGCCAACTCCAAGTTAAGAGTTAAAAGCTTTGTGTGCACACTTTAAATGTGGGAGTTCAGCTATGAGTGACTGACCTTGGTTTTGTTAAAACTCTCATGTTCTGAGTTTTCTCAACAGTTATGGGTGTGAGAACTGGACATATTAAATAAAAAGTGAACTTACTAAATAGAAATATTCTTTTTCTTTTCTTTTTCTATCTAGGGATTGTCTGAGATTTTGGTGTAGTCTTCCAGCCTGCCTCTATGGTAAGCTTTTACAGATTTTTTTTTTCTCCACTTAAGGAATTTCTTTCATGTTAGAACATAGTGAAAAAAGTCATGACGTGGTGCAAAAGATAGTTCCTTACGTTTAATCAGCTATAATCAATTAATTCTAGTCAATACTGAGAAACAGACTTAACAGTGGTTACCACGTACTACTACCTGAGAAACATTGAAAAGGTATTAAGATCTGTATTCAAACCTTACCATACAAGTAGGCACTAATGTTGTCACTTTCTGATTGCCTCTTCTTTTGAGCCCACATAATAAACACATGTAACATGTAAATATAAAATTTGAAGGCACAGACATTTATGGATAGCGAGAGCAAACAAAATTAGCCATATGCTGAAGCATTAATTTAGAATTGAGTCATTGATTTATTTTAAAAGGCCATTGTGCCAGCAAGTTTGTAATAACAGGGAAGATGAAATAGAAATTATCAAATGAATGAAATCCATATCTAGACACATATTTTCTTAAAGCCAAACTGCTAAAAATATGTAATTTCACCTGTACAACATAAATCAAAGCTATTGATATGTTTGATCTTTTACTCCCCTGTGTGCAAAAGTCATCAGGATAGCACTTTGAAATTCATAGTGTGCTACTCTCTAAAGAGAACTTATTTCAGACTATCTAATATGCCTCTTCCATATAAAATGGTTTTCACAGCTAATTGTAAGACTCTCATTTGACCTCCTGAGATCAGTCAATCAGCAGGGTGGTGTCTTAGTTGACTTCAGAAGTGGTAAAATTTCCTAGCACCCAAGTTTTCTGCTGTGGTAGTTTAAACTTTTCATCTTTAATTGTACACTTGATAAAAAAGTGAGGGATTCTCAGGCATTAATTATGAGCCCTGTGGTCCCACATACTCACACAAGGCATAAGGGAACTGAAAGGAGCAGACTTTGGAAAGGAGCACAGTGAGGTAAAGGTTCTCTTATCTTATCTTGCAGCTCTGGAGAGAGATCCAAGTCTGGCTACCCTGTGCATTATTCCCCTAAGATTTACAATTCTTATGGCAGTAGACTTTACTACTCTAATAAGGAGCAAGTTACTCTGCATAACTCATTTTGCTGCATGTTAAATACATCACCTACATCCCAACATGACTCACCATGCAGTACTGTCTAAGCATGAGGGAGATTAAAGAAATGTGGAAATAATTCAATTGTCCTTGTCTGCTCTTGGTATTTAGAAGTTTTTATTCAATTCCTCCAAAACTTGCTTTCTTTCTTGATTAACTTTTAAGAGCAAATGGTGCAGTAATACAGCAGTGGCATCACAAAATTTATTCAAAACCTTAGGGACTGACAATAAAGGTTTGATTATATGGAAATAACTGAAAATGCTCTGCAAATGTTCCATGGACTACAATACTACCATGCTTTTACAGTATAAACAGATTTTTAATTCACCTTATTTTCCATGAGAGGAAGAAAATTATCATTCCATTTACATTCCAGCAAAGAGGAGAATGTAGTAAGGTTCAACAATGCTGTGCATTTGCTCCCAACAAAAAAATAATGTAGTTGGGTCATTGGAATGTTAACAAAAATCATTATCACAGTTGTCATTTTTGATAGGAACAGTATCCAGGTCTTTGATCTGTGACATGGTATAGAAAATATTGCTGACTTACTCTGCTAGAAAAATTAATAAGGCATGTTATGGCCCAGAATGTAGTACTGCAGAAAGAAATTATTTTGAGAACCATTTTGCTCATCTGCTTAAGTAGCTGTACTTTGGTTTTCTCCTGTGCATTGTTACCTGAAAGAGTTAAATCTTACTTACTTTGTTGCTTGCATTTGTCTCTGTCTCTACTAACCTGATTTTCAGAAGCACTACAAATTTATGCTCCAGAGGGATGGAGCACTCCTTTCTGCACGTCTGCTACCTTGTACCTGCACCCACAGTGATACATGAAGACAGCAGACCAATTCTGCAGTGCAGAGAGCAGGACTCCATGGTATACTTTAGGAAAGCACTTCATCTTATATCATATAATGTCCAGACAAATCTGCTTTTTAAAATATAGTTCACATTCCTGCCAGGACTGCAGAACAAACAGATATTGGAGTGTTTTATTTGTAGAAAACATGTTGAGTACCCAGAGACGATGAGCTAGGAATTTCTTCTATTAAAAAAAAAGCCCAAACATACATATATATATTCTCATAAACTTTATCCTCTGTGTAGCCTTTTTTCATCATGGTATATTATTCTTCAAACACTGGGGGAAAATTGTGCAGTATCAAGAGAGATATAAGTTCCTTGAAGTTGGTCAGATGTTTGTAGCTTCCATTATTGGCAAAAAAGAGCAGGAACAAAACCAGTTCTGTAGATCAGTTTAATTCCCAAGCCCCATGTACAGAGAGGGCTTTGGACTGAGTCAGTTTTAGACTGAGTCTTTGTTTCAGAGGAAAGTGTTTATACTAACATCTAGTCTGTCATTCCAATTCCATTGGTTTGTCTGGAACTTTGCACAGAAGAGCCTCTATGGGGCACAGGATCGTTTGGTTTACAGATAAAAATATCTTTGAAATTAGAGAAAGTGCAGCATAAAGTGTGATCTGGGAACACCTTTTACTCTGCTTTATAAGCAGTCTCATCTCAATAGCCAATTATCTCCTGTGTATCAGAGCTCTGAGGAACATATGTTATATCAAATTTTGTGAGATTCAGCTTGGGAAATCTCAGCCTGTTCCCATAGACCACCTGGCTGTGGAGCAAGGGTTTTAAAGCCACTACTTTAAAAATTTGGTTTGTTGTGGTTATTCTTTTAAAATGATTGTGGGGTGAGATGATGAAAATATTCAGGCAGTTTTATCACAGAAATTATGTGTGCAATGTCAGTTCTGTGATGAGAGAAATAATGGTAAAACCAGGTCTAAGCAGATCAAACTGTACTGAAGTCAGTCTTTGCACTAATTTCAAAGCAACAAGGAGATCATCCAAGTAAGATGTTGGGGCAGGCACAGTCAAAGCATTGGCATAGTTCCATAGAATCTGTGGAATATTTGCAAAGCATTTTCTCAGTTATTTTCCATGAAAACAAGCCTCCCTTCAGATCCTTGAATACCAGTATTTTTGTAATTCTTGTGTTAGCACTGCTGCTCTAGTGCTCTCAAAATCTGTATAGTACAGCTTCATGACTGACAAGTGCAAAAGAAAGATGCCAGAGGCATATTTCATGCTGCAGAAAGAAGAAATTTGTGTTTCCACATTTGAACTGTCAGCTGTGAGCTGTTAGCAGGATGGGGAAGAACCAGATACAGCACTACTGTGCGTAGCCTGCTCCTTCACAATACTTGAACAGATCATCAAGGCACGTAACCACTCACACAGACTTCCAGCTACCAGGGAAAGCAACCATACATCACTAGATAGATAACTATATTGGTCAGAAATCACAATATATTAACATGATTTTCTAATATATCTAAGCTGGTAAAAGTCATCTAATGTAAGTATGAGAAGGTGTTAATTGGCCACATAAGAAGCTTATTTAGATCCACAATGCTTAGAAACGCTCCGTAACTTAGCAAAGAGCCAAAATGAAGGAAGTTGAACTTCTCCAGGGCTTGTGGTTTTGTACTTTTTGTATTTTATATTTTTGGAACTAAGTGGAATACTGTGAACAAGTACAAATCCTTCTGCTTACTTTCTTCTAAGTATCACTGAAGATTTCAGTTCTACCCAGTATCATCACACAACTAGAATAATTTAAGCTCCTAGCAAACCTTGAGGGATCAGTCTTGTAATCTGGCCTAAACTACATGTGTTGTAGGTCTCCTATTTCCTGTAAAGAAGTAAAAGGAGTGCCAGGGGTTAGGAAACCTGTCAGAGTGGTGAAAAAGACAAATAATGTTTCAACACTGTGAGACAAAATTAAACTTAGAATATAAATGTCCCACGTGCTGGCAACTTAGTTTGGCTAGAATTACTCTGTTGCTTTTGAGTACTAAAAAAGGACTTTTATCTGACCAGAAATGTTCCCCTTTGTGTTTTACAGTACCAGAGCATCCAATGTTACCGAGCTCAGAAGCACACAAAATTGATGCTGCTGGTATTACATGAGTTAGAGTGAGGCAATGTTTTGCTCTTTTTATTTCTGTTGTTAGAGGGCATTGTATTAAAGAATATAGAAAAGTGTATGGGTTTTTAATACTGTATTTTATTGATGTTTCATACATCAAAGAAAAGTCTGGTAACTAAACAGACTTTGTAGAATTAGAAATGTAGCAAGCAGTCTTCCCTCATTCTCACTTTTATTTGTGTTCTATATATATATGTGAGAGAATTCAGGCCAGCCTAATGCATTACTCACTGAAGAATCTTTTCACTGAAGAATAAATTCAATAATGAAGTAGTTGGAAGCCCTGTATATTCACATTTGTAAATGGGAAAATTATCAGCAAAGGCATGTTGTTATTGATTTTATAATAAGCTGCACTAATTAACTAACTAATAGGCCAGCTGGAAGTCAAAATGGATTTTTTTTTTTTTTTTTTTTTTTCTTTTTTGCACACAGGTTGAGAGAAGCAAAATTACTGCTGGAAGTATTGGAATTTTGTATTATTTCAAAGGCATGTGCTGGGAAAATAAAGGAGTCCAAAGCAATCGTGTAGTATGGTTTTCCAAAGAGGCAATAAATAAACTGAACCACTACAAAGAAACTTTCCCCTGCAAAAAGGTACATGTTTCTACCTGAGTTGTTTAAATTAATTTTCTTTACTGGGAGTGCCATCCATTATTTTGATATGTTTTATGGTGAGTAAATATCCTTGATTGTAGCCGCATACCAAAGGAAGGAGTTTTGCCACTTTTCATTAAAACTGTCTTCAGAAATGTCAGAGACCATTTGAATGTCATTGCTTGAGAAATTACTTCAGGAATGCTCCAAAATGAGCTTTTTTTGGAGATGGCAGCTTTTGAAATAATAATAATAATAATAATAAAAATGATAGTACTGCAAACGTGTCTGTCTAGCTGTATTCGAATCACCTTTATACAAGTCTTCTTGTAGGCAGATAAGAAATGTATTAGTCATGTGCTCAAAACCAGAGTGCCCCCATAAGTAAAAACACTGGAACATTTCTCACAGAGAGAAATTCACAGGTTACTTCCAAGTAAGATAAATTGGACTGACTTCAATTTGGCTGCTTTCTCATGGATAGAAAAATAGGACACAAGAATTGCTGGTAGTTTGTTTGATTCTTTTTACTGAAATTTCTAATATAAAACTCTAGTACTCTGAAGCACAGGTATTGCACCTCTATTACTTTGTAAGTGCATAATTTACAAGGCATTTTTGAAAAATAAGAGAAAATTACTGGATTGTTTTTTATTGTGGTATAGATTTGCATATCATTCTGGAGACCTCAGCAAAATTTTTAATGTTTCTTTATTACCTTTTAGGTGTTTCAGTTCATGAATTTTGAAGTGAGATGTCCAAACCACCATGATAATCTCATTCTGGCTTCCTTTGCTGCAGAAGCTATAGAACTTCTGTGAATGATATCTGACTGGAAGATGCACAGAGCTCAGTAGTCCCTGCTCCTAGAAAAAAACTTCAAGCCTTCAATCTCTTATTTTTATTGATGAACAATGCTTGGTAAGTCATGCCAGTGGCTAATTTTACTCTCTTTTATAAAGATGGAAAAAATTTTTATATTTAATTTATTAACCTTTAGTCTACAACTTGTACACATCTCATTATATCTTAATTTGGGGAACAGAGGAGATGGATTTAAAAACCTGCTTTCTTTGTCTTTTATACCCAGGTTGTATGTTTCTTTGCAATCTACTACACTGAATTAACTTCTTAATTTCTCTATAACTCAAAGATTATGATTCTTTGAATGTTCATGGGGGTTTATATTTTTTGTTGTTTCCAATTTTTTGATATTATTTCTAAAATGTGAAGGCTATACCTAGATTGAGTGGTCTAATAGTGGTCATATCACTAGCTCAGTTTACACAGAGATAATGTAACCTTTCTTCTTCCACCGTGGCCTACATGATAATAAAATAAGTAAATAATCCCAGGATGCAAACTCTTTGTGCCACAGCCCTGCAAGTTCACTGTATGATGTGATGTCTTCAGAAGTGAAGAGTTGTGCCTAATAAACCCACTCCCTGCTTCTCCGAAAATTCACTTATATTCAGGAACCTGTGTTAGTCGACATGGAGATATTCCCTGCCTCCAAGCCACTTGGATGAAACCTTCAAAATGTCCTGAGCCCTCCTCAAACTCCCAAGAAATGGTGAGAGCAACAATTATAGGCAAGTAGCTGATCTTAAGGAAACAACGGGCTTCCTAGAAGTACAGTGCAGAGATCCTCCAAGCTAGCTGGGGTTTTGTGCTTCAAGCCAGCTCTATGAGTTTTGTCTCCACCTAAATTAACAAAATGCTCTGTAGCAGGGTACCTGATCTGCTGCTGGTGCCGTGCACTGAAATGGTGCTGTACTTCCAGAGCAGGGGCATTTGCCTCCAGTTACAGTTCTGGCAGCGATTGCACAGTAGTGTTGGTTTGTTTTATTTCGGTTTGTTTTGTTTGTTTGTTTGTCCTTTTAAAATTTTATTTAAAATTTAAAGAGTATAGCCAGGTCCTATGATATCTCATAGGATGTAATCCATATGTAATTTGAAGGATAGTGAACTGAATAAGAGAACTTGGAACAGTCTCTAAGCCTGACACTTGATTTTCTTTATAAACATAATTTCTGGACCTCAAAGTTTTTATAATCCCTATTATTACACCTCAGCATGAAACCAAATCTTGCATGAATGCAAAAAGAATTCATTCTTTTGACCATGGTTCATAGATTGATACACTGACTTTACATCTAATAAAATACAATGAATTTAATGAATTTAATGTGCTCAGAAAATGTTTTTGACTGTGCTTATATTTTAACTGTGTTGACACATTTTCAGAGATTAAGGGTGCCTGTTACTGTGTTAGACTTTGTAATTACTCATCACAGAGGAAGAAACAAACCTCCAGCTGATGAAGATGATTTATCTGTAATACTTCTGTTGCTTTATTTTGGCTGGTGAATGTAATTTTCACATCTACACTTTGCTTCCATTTGACCATACTCCAGATATAGTGAAATCTGGTTACACTTTTCTGTTGCATGACAGAGCAATATGAAATATATGTCAGGAGTTAAATATGAAGTGAAGAAAAATGTTTAATTGTTTTACAGGTCAAGACTCTGCATCATATTGTTTGCTTCTATTCCTGCCATCATCGCAGACTCTGTTGGCTTTCTGCTTTGGGGATGACAAGGTAATACAATGCAAGAGTTGACTTTTGCCTACCAAAATCTCCTATGCTGAAGTCCTGACAATATACACTGAAAGTGATATAACTGATAATGAAGGAACAGGGAAAATATGCCTTCTCTGGCAGAGGTAAATTGAATTTGTCCTTTCTGCATTGCTCTATCTAGTTCTCAGTTTCATGTTTCCTTCCTTTTTCCCCAGAAGGTACAATTATGTGTGAGCGGGCTGCAGTGCTGCTCTCTATCATTTTTTCAGAATACATTTTCATTTCACATGTCACCTCCATCCTCTGTGGTCTTCATGTCCTGCAAGGGTGTGGAATGTTGCCATGCATATCTGCATACTTCATATTTCTTGAGAGGAAATTTCTTCTTTATGAACTCTGTTGTAGGCTTTATTGATCCTAATATTTTATCTTCATTAACTCAGCTGGAAAATATTAAGAAATAATAAAAATGGGAACACTGACCCTGCTTCCAATTGCATAAAATCTGGGACAATTCAGATAATTTCCTTGCCTTCTATACTTCCTTTCACGAGCAAAGTTTATATTTGTTCCCATTCCATACTAGATAAGAGCAACAGTAAAAGCTATGAATGTTTTAAGTCATTATTGTTTCAGTAGGTCAAATAAAGATTTACAGACCCTGCCGAGTGGTAATAGATGGATCATTAATGCTTGTAATGATATGTAACTTGTCATATTTGCTTTTGAAAGTTCAAACAGTTTTGGTCTGTGTTTTTGCTTTCCTGACTATGTCAGCTCTGACATAGTTTTTAATTCTTATGTCACTTTTCATTTTGTTATTCAGCTTGAATGTAATTTATAATTAAAAAGCCCCCCAATATTGATTCACTGACTTATTGATCTGTTCACCAAATAGTTCAAATTAAGTCATTACCCTCTTGACCTCTGCATTTGCTGTTTGCTTTGCTTTCATTTCACCAGTCTGGATACTGCAGAGTTTTGTTTTTAAGAGGTGTGAAAACAATTGGATTTGCAAATTGTATGCATGCTGTGATTTTTTTATGCTTTTTAAAGACTTCTCATTTAAGCATTTAAGATTTTTTCTTCCCTCCAGGATAGCTGTGTTGGAAGAGGTTGCTGATTTTTGTACAAGTGATATAGTATCAAAGCCCTCCTAGGGATTAGAATCACACCAGCTTTGTATGGGTGTTCAGCTCCTCTGTAGCAACCATTTACATTTCCCTTTCATATTTGCAAGGCTTACAAAGATGGTTTTCTTGTTTTTATTGGTAGAAAGATAATGAGGTAAATAATTCTATGTGCTCCCTAACAAGGTAAAAAAGATTTTTTAATTTTCTAAAGGAGAAACAAATTTGCTCCTTTGGTCTTCACTCATGTTTTTCCATCAGAAATGACCACAAGTCTGAGTTCCCAGTTTTGCCTGTTAGTCTTGGAAGAACACTTTTTTTTCAGATGAAACTGCTTGATAACCTGCAGTTTCTGAGCAAGCCCCTTCAGAGCACCACAAATCACTAATTACTCTGCAAATATAGATCAAAATGAGCCAAAATATAGATTTAGATCAGATTTCTGTAACTAAAATAAGGAACAAAAAGGTACCTATATATTATGAAAGGAGTTCTTGAAAATTAGTCTAATTCTTTGTAAAAAATGGAATAATTTTTAAAATGAATGTGCTTAATTGGGACTTTTGCTTGCTTGCTAATATTTTTAAAGTGTGAATACTGTCCTTTTCCTCTTCTATTTTTTTTGGAAGTTATCTTCAGTTTCTACAGCACTATATGTGAAAGAAATACAAATACGAAATCACAAAAAAAAGAATCTCCTCATGTGCATAGATGTCAGATACTTTCTGAACTTCTATTACTTCTTGTTCATTTCATAGGGAAAAAAGGATTTGACAAAAGCCTCCATCATGTTTGTGTCAGTGCCTGGAATTAGATGCACAGTGCTACTGTGTATCTGAAAATGCTAGTACATCTACAAATTCTAGAGAGAACCAGGAAAGATGAATGTGAAATTATGAGGACCTTAGAGCATCCTGTTGTCCTTGTCTGGCTGTTCTAGCAGGAATTTTGATATCAGGAAATTATCAAGAAGCTTATATGTGGTTTTTCCCCCAGTATTAATGCATCCCTGGGAGAGTTGGATGTAACATGATCATCTGTAAGGAGATAATAATTTTAGTATTTTTCCTCACTGTAATAAAGCCATAAAAAAACTGATAAGTCTCTCCTTTGGGCTAGCATGTCAGCAGTCTTGGATAACACTTTGTAATTGGTAATAAAAGTGTCATTTGCCTTAAACCCTATATAAGGATTTGGCATTTGCCAGTCATTTATTAACATACGTAGGAGAGAACATGTGGGTGCTTTTTTTACTTTCTGTTCTCTTAGGTCAGTTTATAATTTTGTAGCATAATTGACTAAAAAGAGTTATTTTCTCTTTACAGCTCTGTAAGTCAAAGAACAATCAGTGCTGTAATTTTAATTTTTTAAAAAATTTTTAAATTTAAGAATTCTTGTATCAGCTTGATGAATCTGTAAGTGATTTTTGCTTGGGTATATGCACTGTGGAGAGAAGAGCTTGGCATTTTCAGAGGTGATTTGTAGTCTGGAGCTGAATATGGTCAGTAAACAAATCTAAGTCTCAAGACTGTCTAAAGTCCTGATGAGACCACATGAGATGATGTGCAAAGCTAATACAGGGCCAACTTAAAATTGCAGATGAAGCACAGTGGGGGAACTGTGGCTCAAATTTGATTATTTCTGGGGATGAGAACCCAGCAGGTTTCTCTATGATTTGAAAGGGCCAAGGTACAGGCCCTTTCAAGGAAGGTACAGAAAAAAATTTCATTGCTGATCACTGTAGAAGTTCTCTGTGTATGGCAAACAACACCAGCAACTGAGAGCACACAAAACTCTCCACATTAATCCTTTCCCTTTGATCGTGTACGCTATTCAAGTGCAAGGTGAAACCATCTGTGCCGTCTGTACAATTTTTTGGCTTCTTTTTTTGTACAGACAGCCTGTAATGCTGAAAAAGGAGTGATCTGCTTTCAATTAAGGTAGAGTTAATTTCTTCTCAGTAGTTGTTGCAGTGCTGTGCTTTGGATTCAGAATGAGAATCATGTTGATAACACAGTGTTTTGCTTTTTTTGCTAAATCGTGTTTATCCTAAATCAAGGACCTTTTTCCTTGTCTAATGCTCTGTCAGTGAGGAGGCACACAAAAAACCAAAAAATCTCAAGAAAGCCCAAGAAACCAACCAATAAAAAAACCCAAAACCCCTGAAAAAACCTCTGGGAGGATGCTTTGCTGGGACAGATTACCTGAACTCAGCAACAGGATATTGCACACCACAGCATGTCATATCTGCTGTAGAAACCAGGAGAGTTACCCGGAAGGAGCAGCCACTCTGGATTCAGGAAGGGGGGGGTCTAGCATCAGTCAGAGGGTGGTGAGCAATTACATTGTGCATCATTTGGATTTCTTTTATTCTTTTTATTATCATTATTATTATTCTTTACCATTATTATTGTATTTTGCCTTATTTTCAATTATTCATCTGTTCTTATCTCAACAGACAAGTTTTACTTCGATTCTCCTCCCCATTCCACCAGAATGTGGGAAAGAGAGTAGGTCTTGAGTGAGTGGCTGTGTGTGTTTCATCTCCAGCTGGGTTTAAACCATTACAGGGAGAAGTATTTTTCCCAGTGCCACAGCTCTTGAAAGTTAACTGGATTGTCTATACTGGAAGCAAGTAACCTGGTTTCCTTCCAGCTTATGCAAGGAATCTGTCTTAGGAGTTCTGTGTTTTGGCAGACTTTTTTTTTTCCTGCCTTTAACAATGCATGATCGGGTGATATCTCATTTCCTTCTTAATACTTTGAGATATGTTTGACAGTGGAAGCAGTTTATAGTACTTATTATGTGCATGAATTATACCTTTAGCTGTACCTGGAAATCCAGATGCTTCTTTAATTAAAGTTTCTCCTGGGCTCAGAGTCAAGATTTGATTTGTATGATTAATCTGCATCTTAGATGAATATCCTTCATACCATGCAACTGAATGTACTGGGATGAGTTGCTTTTAATCTATTCTTTATTTTCTATAAGTAATTAGGTATCCATAGATTCAAAGAGTAGCTCTACTTACCTGGAATATGCCAGAATCAACCAAGTCCATATTCACCTGCTTCAGTGCAGATGCATGAATCTGAGCAGTTCTTGCTTTGATTTGAAATGATGTATGTAGAGAACTTGGTCTAAGAAGAAAGTCTTCCACAGAACATTCTACTTTTTCTTCCTTTTAATTTTGCAATGGAAAAAGGTATTGTATTCAGGAAAATTCCACATATCTCTAAGTACTGCTGTGCCACACTTATAACTGTCAGTGATCAATAGCTGTTTTTCTTGGTTTGGTCTTTGATGTCATAGATATGCTGACAAAAGCATTTGATTTTGTAAAAAGCTGCGAGGAAAGAAGATGATGGGGTATGTTCAAATCATCAATGTGGTTGTTTAAGTTAGGCAGCTCTCCCTATCCTTCCTGTACCACTGGGCCTTTTTCTTTACTTCTCCAAATGTTCAGGATAGGAGATTCCTTTTTTTTGGTCTGAATTGCACAAAGCAATTCCTTCTTTTCTCAAGGGTTTGCAGTCTAGCTCTAAGGAGACTATTATGTTAGCTTCAGCCTAAGATAGATTGTTGAGATTAGAATATGTGAATATTCATCCTGTCAATGAGTCAATTTCTGTTAGTTTCTGTTTCAGTGCCTAGAAAATGGAAGACTTGGAAAGGACAATCAATATGTTACTCAAGTATGGAAGGTAATGACTTATAGAATTACACTTAAATATTTTTTCTTGTTAGGACAATTTTGGTTGACTTTGGGATATTTTTTTTCCCCTTTGCGAGGTGTTTAAATGCAAGGATTGTTTTTATTTGTTCTATATCATTCACTTTGACTGACAGCTCACATAATTAAACAGAATGAAATCCTGTGTCTGATTACATTTTAAGAATCTCTTTCCATCTGGAAATAATACTTCATTGGCTTACTCTGAGATAAATGCACGATTAAATCCTAACAGGTGTTTCCTTAAGGAGGAAGGTTTTGCAGACCTGTTGAGTCCTCAGGTTATGTGACCACTCTGTATTTCTCAGGCAGAAGTAATATTTTCTTTTGCATAGTAAAGGAAATCAAGTTTTTCAAACTCTCAAGTCTGTTCTAGTGTTTTAACTACTGATCAGTGTTGCTGTGATTTCTTTTAAAATATTTCTTTGGATTGTAGGGAGTTCAGGTACAGATGTAGTTTTTTATGTTGAAGTTAGATATGTCTAAACCACCTGACAATTTAGAAATTTTTATTTTATTATCATCCAGTTATTAAGACTATGCACAGTCTTGGTCAAAATATATGCAGTACAAGGGTTAAAACCTGTATTTAGGGGAATTGGATTAGATTCTATGTCAGAAGATTTTTTATTACACTTACATACTAAATGGCATTTTAGTTAGAAAGCAGTAGAAATTTCATTGGAATCCAGCACCAGTGCCACAAACAATTAAGAAGCACTCTACTTATTCCTGTAATTTACTTCTTTATCTTGTGTATTTCTCCAGAATCTGTCCCTGTGAAACTTCCTAGGAAAATATTTCTGAGCAAAAGAGGGTTTTATGTGTGCTCGTGTATGTGTGTGGGGAGGAATGAGAAGAAGCTAGAAAAGGGGAGACAAGTGAAAATAGATGAGAACATCAGTATGGCTAGGGAATGCTAAAGGATCTCATATCCATTTTTGCACTGTAAATGCTACCCTAGACATTGTAAATAGCTACTCTTTCTGCAAACACCTTAGCAAATGGTTCTTTGAAATTCACTGTCCTTTGCAACTCTGCCTTGTTTGTAAGCTCCTATCATTTATCATGGGAGCAGCTGTCATGGCAGGACTATAGGCTGAGACAATCTGTGACCCAAACGCTGCTGTTGTATGCTTCTGTGAAATTTAGCTTAGGTTCTTCCTAGCCTATCAGGATAGAATCCATTCAGCATGGAAAGTAGTCTTAACAGGAAGAACTTGGCTGGGAAAGGATCAGAAATATATTTGTAAAACAAAGTGAAATTGATTCAGCAAGAACAAGGAGGAAATCAAGACCATGTAGGAATTGGTGAAGGCCAGTAAAGTCTGAGAGGAATTGAATTTGCAAAGGAATTGCCATCTATAGCACCTGGGTTTTACTGCAATAGTCATCCTGATGTACTAAAGGAGGAAAAGTCAGCAATTTTTGCTTCGCAAAAAGACAGATACTTATAAAGGTTATGCGTATCTAAGACCCATCTTAGAAAAATGTAATTCCTAGATTATATACAGGGGCGTACTTCTGCTGTTGGTTACATGGATTAGAAGAATGTAGAACTTTTTAGACTGCCTCAGAATCACAGCCTCCCTGAAAACAGACATGTTTGTCAGACAAACACTTTGGGTGTCAGTTTTTTACTAGCTGATTCAGGAGAAATGATCACATCTAGATTCAAATACTTTTCCTTAAATAAAAAGAATTAGCGTAATAAATTAAGTTCTTTCCTGTAACATGGTAAGTGTATCTTTCTCCTTTCATGCTGTTACGTATCTTGTTTCCTCTTCGTAAATTGGGTCAACACTAGCAAATGTGCAGTGGAAGTACAAAAACCCCACAGATATAATGTTTATTTTGCAGAGCTTCACTGAATCAAATTGAGTGAAACCTGTGCTATCCTTGTTTTCTGGATGTGTGCATTGTAACAACCATATGTTGTTTAAAGACCAGTGAGATATTTTTGGTTACTGATGTGCAGCCGATGTCATAAAAGATGCATGGCAAGAGGGACAAGGTGTTTCCTCCAATTCAGCTCACGAGAGCTGGGAAGCAGTCTGCAGTGGTGTAATTGCAAGCAGTATTTTGACTGAGGTCCTGTTTTCATGCAAACTCTTTAAAGCCACATGATCTCTCATATAAGCTGGAGGTAGTAACTAGGCCTGCTATTTTCATTAAAATGAAGGAAATGTCATAAGCTTAAAGTTGAATTTTGTGGAAAAAATAGATTATAGGAGAAAGGATAGAAGAGATAAATCTAGCATATGGGTTTTTTTGTCATCTAATGGCTAGAACTAGTCCAAGAGCTGGCAGTCACTAGTGTAGAAGTGAAGTAAATCAACGAAGATGGTAGAAGTTACTACATTTGCAGTTATTTATAACCTTAGAAAATGGAAAACCTAATAACTAGGCCAGAAACTTAGATGTATAGCTTAAGTTTTTAGTGTGAGGTGCCTCACCTCTGAAATAAATGTTTAGCAGCTGATATTGTAGAATAAAATAATACAGGTGGGAAAAATATTTGCAACTTTTTTGTGCCCACGCTCTTAGTGAACTCTTTCATATCAAAACTTGTTTTGGTTAGGTGCAGCAACATATTTGTATACATTGCTATATTTCCTTGCTACAGGAAAACTGGTTATTAAACTAAAAATTTTGATACATGCTCTACTAGGTATCAAATATTTCACTTAACTAAAATTTGGAAGTTACATGTTTTTATTATTTATTATTAAATATAAAACTTGTACCTTTACAAACAGTTTTGTTTGCTTTGAAGAATAGATTCAAGAATATCTTTGTATGCACATGGGACTGTTAGTTTTAAAGCACAGTAGTTCAATAGTATTACAAGCTTCTTAAAATAATCTTCCATGCTTCTCTCACTTGCAGCCTGAGTGTTGTCTGCTGTGGAGTGCTCAGTGGAAAAGGAAATTTTACCTTGAACCCTTGCTTGCAATCCCCTTCAGTTTTCTGACTGTACTCTCACTCTGCAGGTGAGAATTTATATTTATATGCATCATAAAGCAGAAAAAAATGATTCTGTAAATCTGAAAGGCTTATAAATGCAATGTCTAAATACACGTGTTCACCATGAATTTTGAATGATTCAAAAAGAACAAGTGATCATTCTCTATGGCTGTAGTTTGCAGTGTGGTCTTACATCTAAAGCTTCCTATCTAGTAAGCAAAGACTGCACATTTAGTAAAGGTTTGGAAGAAAAGACTCATTTGAGCTGCCATCCTCCTTGACCAGTTGAGTTCTGGAGGGATGGAAAATGAGAAAATAATTTATGTAACCAAACTTTTCTAATTGACTTTTACAGCTCTACCGTGGTAGAGGAAACAGTATGAGACTCTTATATCATCATTAATAGTAATAGTTCATCCTTCAGAGAAGGCTGCTACAATCTAAACCATCTGTATCTTTTCACATTGCCAAGAGAAGCCAAATCCTAAACCGAGGAGGGCATATGCTCAGGAATCTCACAGGGAGAAAATCTGCCATTAAGTCAGTGGTGCAACTGTGAGCTTCTCCTAAATGCTATTACCTACCAATAATTACTAATCTGAATGAGCTGTCAGAGACCAAGGGGAGAGGAGACCAACATATGAGAAAAGACTTATTAGGAAATAATGTCTTTGATTGTTCTGTCTTTCACAATAAAACTGACAAGAAAGGTGTATGTTAAAATGAATGTCTTCTTAGCATTTAGGAGGTGATTCTGTTTTGCTCTGCTCCTCTCTGGTGAGACCCCACCTGGATACTGCATCCAGCTCTGGGATCCCCAGCATAGGAAGGACACCACCTGTTGGAACGGGTCCAGAGGAAGGCCAGCAAGATTATTAGAGGGATGAAGTACCTCTCCTATGAGGAAAGGTTAAGGCAATTTAGATTGTTCAGCTTGGAAAAAGAAGGCTTCAGGGTGACCTAATTGCGGTCTTCCAGTACCTGAAGGGAGTGTACAAGAAAGATGGAGACAATTTACAAGGGCCTGTAGTGACAGGACAAGGGGGAATGGCTTTAAACTGAAAAATAAAAGGTTTAGATTAGATATCAGGAAGAAATTCTTTACTGTGAGGGTGGTAAGGTTCTGGAAGAGTTTGCTCAGAGAAGATATGAAAATGTTCATGGCCAGGCTGGATGGGGCCCTGAGCAACCCGGTTGAGTGAAAGATGTCCCTGTGCATAGCAAAGGCGTTGGAAATAGATGATCTTTAAGGTCTCTTCCAGCCCAAGCCATTCAATGATTCTATGATTTATGAGCTATTTATAAAAACACCCTAGCCACTTATGAAACAGAAACAGTGGTTTGTATAGTCCTAAATATATAAACTGCTTGGATCTTGGCTTCCCTTATTCCTATGTCAGAAAGACACGGTCTTCTGTGATGCAACAAATTAAACTAGGGTAAAGAAAGGGCTTTCAAAGAAGTCAAGTAGACCATTGTGATCTACACAGATACTGTTGGTGGAAGATATGGCAGAAGAGAAAGACAGGTATGACTTCTCAGATGCAGTGCCGTGCCACAAGTACTGGCGATGACACCTTTGCAGATGGTATTGATGGAGGAGGTTTCTTGTGCTTCCAGATAGGTGGAGTACACTGTCCTGTATCTAGCAGAGGTACCTCTGGTAGTTTAGTTTAAAGTATTAGATTTCTGACAGCATGAGGTTCTGTCTTGCCTAATTTTCCTTGCTGAGAAGACAGATGAATTTGAACTCAGTATTGTGCTGCAGCTGGTGCACACTGCTAAATAAGATGCCCCCTGAACTCTCTTGCAGGACACCACACGTGCTGTAATCTTGTATTTTCCCTTCATCAGGCCTGGGCTAAAGAAATTCCCTTTCAATAACCCGCTAGACCCTGGGAAATATTACCTTTATTAATGTGTGTGTGCACATGTTTTGTGTAGATGTGAAAATATCACCGAGGCGTCCCTTTTATGACTTTTTATAACTAGAAATGGAAGTCAGAAGAAAAGTACTGGTTCAGCTGAAGCAATTTGTACTTCAAGGCAATAACAAAGATGCTCTTTATTGCAGGATGTTATGCTTGGGTCATTGCTTTTAGCATTACCTGTGCACTTCCAGGTATTGTCAAACTTGTCACAGAAAATAGCATATTTTTTCTTCCACTGGTGTTGCTCTGTAAATGTGTTACCTAGGATAATAGAATAAGAATACAATTGGAAGACTTTTTGTCACTGCTGTTAGTGCAATTTTTGAGGACTTTTGCAGTCATTCTGAAAAATTTGGAATAGCAGCACTTTGGGAAGGTTGGCCAAAGCTCTAAATTAATTGAAATATGTGGCAGTCTTGTTCAGCTCAAAAATGTTAACTACTGCTACAAGGAAAACATGAATGTGAGAAAATTTTTTATTGGCTGTTTTCCTAGAATACTATTTCTGCTTTCAACTCCTGGTAGTGTTTTGGATCCACATTATGCCAGCTGAGACTATTAAGGTGAGGTCTGTAACTTGGTACATAAGGTATTAGACATGTTTATAATCTTAAAAGCCCTACATATATATCAATACAAAAACTTAAAGTACCAATAGCAAAATAAAATATCATTATTCCCAAGGGGAGATGAGAGAAGTGTTTTTGATAATGTCTAAATGAGAATAGTACCCATTACTACTTATGAGAATGTTGTGCAAGCTGTAATAGAGCACCTCTTTACTTGAACTCTTATGTGTTGTCTCTGTCCTATAAATAGACATTCTATTTCCACTATATTCTTTGTAATAAGAAAGTAGGAAACTTAATACATTTTGCATCTTTGGGTTTGATTTTTTGTTCAGTTGTATTTGAAATGTGCATTAAAAAAGACAGAAGTTGTTGCAGAAAATTCCCTTTCAATTCTGACATAAAGTGAAGGAGTGCCATTCTAATCTCACAGCTCTTAATTGACTTTAGTGGATAAAAGAGAAGTGGAATTTATACCATGTTTGAAATATGTGTATATAAATCTACATATATAAATGCATGAAACTGCAGAAGATAGCAGCCAGCCTCACTCAGAAATCCTTGCTAGAAGAGTGGGATGAAATACACTAAAAATGTTGTGCTTGGTCAAACAATTAAATGTCACAATTTAGATGAAGGAAAACATGCAAGGTGGGCTAGCCAAATGTAAACAGGTTAGTGAATATATTTTCTGAGAAGAAACCTCAAAAAAATAGTCCCCTCAAATAAACAGCTTAATTTTTGCTAAATATGTGCCATTTTATTATTTCCACAGCACCAATATAAATGATTCTGTCTCCTACCCTGTTTCTTCCTGCAAACATTACCTTCAATGTCTACCAAAAGTTATTCATTTTCCAACCTTTACCTGCTTAAGAAAATGGGGAGGAAAGGAACTAAGCTAGTAGACAGAAAATACTGTTGCTCATAAGGCTCTGTTTTTAGGTGGATTTTCTGTTGGGATATCCAGTGTTCGTCAACCTCTTAGGCTACAAAAAGTGTTGCAAGAGCCATTTTTCCCTTCGTGTGCCCTGGCCAGCTTTAAATTATATATCTGGCTACTATCTATCTTTCCTACCATCTATCTAGTTGTTTTAGCTAGAGAATGTACTATATGGTGGTTTCCAAATAGTTTTGTTGAGGTTTTTCTTTCATTATGTTTAGTGAATGAAAAACTTTTAAAGAATATTAGAGTGTAGTGGTTTGGTCCAAAATACTCATTACTGTTTACCTTCTGTGAGATAAGAATTAGGAGAAATGCAAAGCAGGCACCAAACTTGAGAGAATATAAAGAAGTTTATTAACAGACCTAAAAGAAGAAAAAAAAATTATACCACACCTTCAGAACACTTATCCTCCCCCCACCTTTCTCCCTTCTCCAAGTGACAATGTAAAAAGACAACCCTTGAGATGTTCAGTCTGTTACCACTTCCATAATAACCTTGTTCAGTCCATTTAGGAAGAGGAGTCTCTCTTGCCCATGCAATGAACATATTATCACAATGAGACAGCCGCCCACTTCCAAATAACTCTGTTCAGTCCATTTAGGAAGAGGAGTCTCTCTGCTCGCATGTGAGTCCCTTCCCCCGACTTGCAGCTTTTTTTGCAACTGCTTTTGAGGGTCCACTCTTGAAGTTTTTTGGGGTACAATTTTAAGGTTGAGCTGTTCAGAAACAAAAGTTCTCTTCACCCATCTCTGGGAGCATTTCATCTCTAAGAACAGAAGTCCTTCTCCTTCCCTGGGAGCAAAGGGTCTTCCTCATCTTCATCGTTAGGACTATCTCTGGGAGTATCTCTAGGAACTGAGGTTTTCTCCTTTCCCATTTGGAGTAAAAGTCCTCATCGCTTCCATCTCTCCCTGTCCAAACTTCTCATGAAATTACAGCTGCGTCAGCATCTGCCTATCTCAGCGCAGGTGCTTTTGCTCACAACTACAAGTTGAACACTCCACTCCCCATGCCTTCAGAAATTCCAACGGGATACTCTGATATATCATAGCTTCACAACAGAATTTCAGCTTTAAGCATCTCCTCTTTCTCTGCCCTCAGGTTTTCAGCTCTTCACAGCACTAAAAGGGTTAATCTCACCTCGGCCTTGCAGCTGGAATGTTGCTTATCGCTGTTGGTCACATGATCTCTGCCGGACAGCGGTGGGCAGCTTTAGCTGAATCTTGGCCGAACTGGAGCGTGGGGGCCGCCCGTCTGCCCATAGCAGGGCTGTGTGGGGGTTCCGCAGGTGGAACAGGTCCATGGCTCCAGGATGGCCGTGGCCCGGCCTGGCCTGGCCCGAGCAGGGCCTGGGCCGGGCCCGCTGGCCCCCACACGGGGCCCGCAGCCACCTGTGCCAGCGCCGGAAACGAGACAGAGCCTCTGCCTCAGGGTTTCCTATTCTTAAGTGTGGATCACAGAGGTGGTCACAATTTTAAGTGGCTTAGAGAATTGTCCATATTCAAACTGGCCAGCTGATAGGTTCTGTCAGGTCATAGAGGAAGCTGTAAGCACCCCTTTGCAAGAACATCACTTCCAGGACTATGCTTGCTAACCCAAAATGGCTGGTTTGCACCCCCATGAAAACAAAAGGCCATTTCTAATGGTATAAATCCAATGCAACTTCCAAAAAAGTATTTATAATTTCAGCTCTGATAACTCTCCCTCTTGCATGCTTAGAGGGAAATAAATTAGTGTCCTTAATTTTATTTTTTTTTAAAGTGATCTTCATGTTATTGCCCTACTTGGACAATCCACCTCAAACTAAGAAAGGAGTCACCTCTCAGATGAAGGTTGGAACATTAGAAATGTCACCCCATAAAATATTAGGAGCCTTCCAGGAAGGGGAGTCCTAAAACTGCTGATGTAAGAAAACTGGAGAATTAGCAAGTAAAGTTCCTAAGCCAGAGGCACAACAATAATTCTTAATAGAAAAAAAGCCCAAATAGAATAGTTGAAACTATTTATGGTACCATTGTCTATAAAAGAGCCATTAAATTTGAACAGAAAAAAGCTCAACGCAGAAGCCTGGGTCTACCCTAATAGAAGCACTAAATAATGACCTCCTCCACTGAAAAATACATGAACTTTTGCAAAAAGACTAATATTAAAATGTTATATCATTGCAAATACCTATGATTTTATTCCTTAATAGTGGTATAAGTCAGGCATAAACCAGGACAAATGACATTATCAGGAAAACAAAACAGATCATTAACAGGACAGTAACTTTGCCTTGTAAAGGACGCTCCAGCAGTCTTTGGTACTGCTTGAACTCCAGCTGACATTGCTGCAGGAACTATTGAAAGCTTTTATGCTCAGTACCATCTCTGTTACTACAAGGAGATGATGGTAGTCAAAACTATTCTCTTGCTTAGCCAGCCATAAGAACATTTTCTATCCCCTCGAGCTGTGTATTTTATGTATGATCTGATGAAGATATTTTTAACTAGTTTATGTCTTCTACCTTTATACATACATTTATGGATTGCAGCCTCTGAAAGGATAGAATCATACTGCCATGCTGCAAACCTAACCTAGTTATTTTTGTTGATTCAATTCAAATCTCATGAAAACCTCTCTTAAAATTCTGGAAGGGCAAATTTTACTTAAGATTTTCAAGCACACACTAGAATTTTAAATCCCCAACTGATTAAGCTCCTTGTGAAAACCAGGTCCTTAACCCAGTTTTTTTGTTGTTAGTATTGATACTTTCCCAGAATCAGGTTCTTTTGTTAAGTAAGGATTAGATCCGGTTCTTCATGATACAGGAAAAAAAGCCAAAAAGATTGGAAGGAGATTTGCTTCATTCATGTATTTATTTAAGTATAAACATGGAAAGTATAGTGACTACTACATTGCTTCAGTATGGAGTAAGAGTTTTGCTTAAATCTGAATGTAGGACAAAAAAGTGACTGTATAGTTTATTCGCTCTTCAGTGTTTCAGCTGAGACACCAGAAAGCAGTACCTGCTGTAATATTAATTTTTTCTTTTTGAAGTCTTATGTGACATTATTGACACCTTTGTGAGGATGGTTCTATATTCATAACAATGATAGAATTATTTAAAGTTTTACTATAATTAATTATGGCTGATATTAAAATACCTGCTCTGCAAGATACTTATTACTGTCAATCCCTATTTCACTGAACCTTAGGGTACCAAACAAATATAATAACTGTTTCAGCAGTTATCAAAAAAGAATTTAGTGAAATATGGATCTCAAATTGCTGAATTTGTCAGTGGGGCAGAACAAAAGCAATTGGAAAGAAAATGAAGGAGAAGAAAAATTTTGTGGGGAATTGTTGCCTCTTGAAATAAAAAATTGGTGTCAAAATTTAAGTATTCAGGGCTGTCTTCTGAATGCAGTTCTTTTTAATTTTTGTGGTTTTTTCCCCCACTACTTCAATGATACGCAAAGACATCATATATTTTCAAATAAACTAGCAGATATTCCTCAAGAGATAGTTTCCAAGCACTGTGGACCTCAGCTAGGATTAATGGTCTAGAAATCAGCCTGCCCCTCTAGTGACTCTCTCCACTGAACTAACCTCTCTGGAATTAATTTTTTATGGTCAGATAAGAAAGATTAAAATAAAACAGAGCTGAGTGTTGAGTGGTATAATTGTTGTAATATAAAAGAGAGTGTTTGAGCTCTTTCATTTCCCTAAACCACCTGCACAGTTTTAATGGCAAATATGCTAGAAGCATTCTGTCCTTTTTGTAAAAGAATTCTGTCCTCCCAATGTGGAGCCTCAGTTCCTCTGAAGCAGCTCTCAGACCTTTACTGAAAGGATTACCACCTTGAATTTGTAATCTCTTTTGGAGATGGACCGGTTGTTACACAGCTGGCACTGTTATTGCACAGTCCCATTTTAGTAATCTGTAATAGCCATCTGTGCACTCTCAAAACCTTTCCAGATAAAACCCAAGCATTTCTACAGTCCAAAGGTGTATACTAATGTTTCAGGGTGGATTTATGATGAGTATTTAATGGGAACATAAAATTATGCTATAAGGAGAATATTGGCTTTAGAGGAATTCTTCTATGTACTGAAAAAAGATCCAGATCTTCACATTAAGCAATTTGAGCATTTTTTGTCCTACTTAATTTTATTTTGAACTGCTGAAAATCAGCGAAGTCTTATGTTGTAATGGTTTGCTGAATCTCTTTAAAGAAGAAACTTTATCATCTCATGTGAACTAAGACAATTAATTGTCTTAATTGAGCTTCAAAATATGTGATTTTTAGAAGGAGAAGGAAAGTTTGACCCTCTATGCCTTTTATAAACCTTTTTCTAAATGGAGAGTGGGAAATATGATTGATAACTGTTTAGTAATTTAGTTTATTTTCATTCATTTCATTCACGTATAACAGATGAGTAAGCAATGAGTAGACTGAACTTATAGTTTTGGGCTTTTATTTTTCTTTCCTTTCAGCTATTATTTTCTTTTCTAGATGAAAATGAATTTTAACTTTAAAAAGAAAAAAAAAGGTCACGTTTTCACAATTCTGTCAAGTTTTGTGTATTTTGCCCATAGGGGAACTTTGTACTGTACACTCAACAAATTTCTATATTCTTTTGTTTTGTTTGCTGGATCGTGCTGATAAAATGATATAAAACAGAGTTAGAGATGTTTGCTTCTTGTCACAAGCTAAACATTCGGGATAGAGGACTGTAGTGTGCTATTGGTACTTAGATTCTTTTAAACACCAAAAGGCAGCAGAATTTCCACTGCAGATTTAACTTAAACCATTGCTGACCCCAATTCTACCTAAATTATGACTTTAGTTGGAGACCAAGATCTGCTTTTGTTGCTCAGATCAGTGGGTAAATCTAAACCTATGTTCCTACTGAAAGCAGTCAAAGCCAATAAAATGTTTTTTAGAACATTTTTCTGCAGTGGATGATGATAGCAAGCTTTGTATGAGCAGCTTCCTCAGGGAAAGACAGTAAAAGGAGAGGGAAATGGTCCTTGCCCCTTTCCTGTGTTTTACTACCTCTTTGTCTCAGGCTATTCCAGTACAACAGCAGATTCTGCAGGGTGAGAAGAGGATAATGAGGGAAATATGAGATATCTCAGTTTCTTCTACCCTTGTTCATAAAGGAAGAATTTGGGTTTTTTCCCTCCAGAAAAAACCCTCTGTTTTCAGAGTGGTCTTTTCTGCATCTTCAGAATAGCAGGACTTGAAGAAGTCTTTTTACATGATATGCAAAGTAAACAACCCAGTTTATTTGTATCTGAGTGGTGGCTTATTTTTAAGCATCAGTTGATTTCCAGAAATTCAGTAGTTCAGAAGGTAAAATATGATTGCTATATCTGGGTTAAGTAGTCAGGAATCCTTTTCATGCCTTTTTATATCTTTTCACATAGTAGTGAACCCAGAGAAGTTACTTTCTGTTGTTGATGCACATCATATTGTGACAGTGTGTCATGCACCTGTGTTTGCTTCTATGGCTATAGACCCAAATGTGTACACATGGTAAAAGTGGTAGCAAGGATTTTAATACTCATATCTACTTCTGTTTTCATAAGTGAAACAAAGATCAATTGTTAAAATTATCTTTTTTTGTAGCTTGACCATAAACCCAGAAAAAATACTGGCAGCTAAAAATGTTATTCTAAGCAGAAACTACTGAGTCTGTTTCCTGAGCACAGAAAATGTAATTCTTGGGAGAATATTTAAGATTTTTTTTTTTTTTTTCAAAGAGTAAGGGAATGAAAATGAGCAATGGAATAGTTCTCAGAGAGGTGTGATTATAGAGCCTGCATGATGCCACTACATGAAAATGAAGGTGTTTTCTCACAATCATGTAGAACTTTGTGTAATTTACTTAATTACATAATAGAACAAACAATGCTTTTGTAACAGAGTAGACATCCCATATAGCCATAAATCATATAGTAAGGTCAGGTCAGGGAAAGCCTGAAAGGTGTCTGAAGAGTCTGATTTCTTATGGAAACTCCGAACCTGCCATTAACCCTGTCACATTCTCAAATAATGTGACATTGTAAAAGCCTTTCTTCCAATCATAATAATGATGTTAGATGATAGTAACTTTCTGTGCAATAATACAAAGCCTTGTTTAATTTATTGTTTAACCAGTCATTATGACTTGTCATTTATTTTAATCCCTCTGAAGGATAATCCTATTTAAGAATTGCAACAGGATTTGAATACTGTTCAGAGACAGAAGTGAAATTTCTCTTTTATCATAAAATATTTTTTGCAATGGCTATCATACTATTTCAGTACCAAAATTAAAAAGTGACTTTGCCTATACTGGTTTGCTTGGTTATACAGCTATATGTATTTAAAAATTCTGTTAGTAGTAAGCAGTTTTCAACAGATGAACATACAATAAAAATACTGTAAAGCACACACTTCTCAGGTTATTCTAAGATCTATAGTTGAGAAGACAAAATATAGAAAATGAAATTTAATGAGATGAAAATTTATTAGAGATACACACCTTCTAAAATTTCTGTATTGAAAGATTTGTGGTCCACAGCTTCAATAGGAAGATAGGAAAAATAAATCACTCTGTTTTTGGAACATTTTGATTTTACTGTTCTGGGAATTATCAGCCTTATTTATAGGTACTATTCAATTTGATTTATTAAATGATTTTACAGAGAATGTTTTACAGTGCAATAAAATCATAGAGCTTAACACTAAGGTGACCTTCATCTGAAATATGCATATGAAAATACTCAGTTCATGTAAGGATAACCATTATTTTTTTTTTTAGCTATATTAAATAATCATTTCCATTTATACAGCAGATATTGCTGATCTGTCCCAATAATTTATCCAATAGTTTATCATCTAACTTTACTTGGTGGTAAAATAAAAACATCTAAACCATGCAATCACTGGGATATGGCTTTAATGATTTGATGAAACAATATTCAAAGAGCTGAGAAAAATAGTTTCCTGTCACTGAGATTGTCCTTCTGAAACTTCTGTCTCATTCAGGTCTTTTTATTTCACTGTGTTTTGTAATTTTATCTGATTTTTCACTGCCCATTTTGGGGCTTGAATATATTTTTTTACATCACTATGGCACAGCAAAATTTATGATAATCATTAACATTGAGAATTCCACTTTTACCCACTCTTCCGTCATAAAATAGTAAGTCATGAAAAAGAACTTTGTTGGGGATCTAGAGCATAAATCTTCAGATCTGGTGGTGTGGAGATCAGGAAAGATGTGACAAAAGTGAATACTATTATGTAACAAAATAAGTACCAACGAAAAAAAGAGAAAAAAAGATGAGAAATAGCACATGAATTAAAAAAAAAAAAGATAAAAATCTATAAAAGAGTAGGGTACATCATCAAATGTTTTCTCTTGAGCAGCACTGCTCTGAGTATCCCTTTAGCTTTTCCTGTGCTCTGAACAGACTACCTCTCATTGTAGGAAGACTCTTCAACTTTACTTACCCTGAGGCAAATTACCCAGGCTGGCAAAGCTGCATATTTTGACTTTTATGCTTTATTATTTGGAAATGCAATGATCAGTTGCTACGATCATTTACATTGGCAAAAAGTAAGTATTGCTTCCTTTGCTTTAGAGAAAATATATCTAGAGAGGTCCCTTCCAACCCTAACTATTCTGTGATTCTGTAATTATGATGTAATAGGCAATACTTTGATAAAGTCTGTGCTTTCCCCCTTTGGAAAATGCTGATTGACCTTAGAAATAATGACTGGTAATTAATTTTTTAGTACCTTTTATTTCAACAAGCCTTTCAATGTGGGGAGGTGCTGCACACTTTTTGAAAAACACTTATGTTCTCTTTTTGATGGAGATTGTGGGGAGAGTTCAGAATCATAATGTTCTTGTCCGGTTTAGTGAATAAATCAAAGCATTTTTTCTTGCTTAAGTATGATTTTAAAATCTCTATTCTTTTAGAGTCCTATTTTCATTTAGGAGTGGATATTCATATTCATATACCTCTGACCCTTTTTTTTCTGATTGTATAGGCTTTTGCTCCTTGTGCTAGTTTTCTTACAATGTAGTAGTGGCTTTCTAGTTTTATCACATTGATTAAGAGAAGATGTCATAATTTCAGATACAAAGTAACTTCTATCAAGCGTACCATAAGGAGACTCACCTTGACTCACCATATACAAAGAATCTCCTTTTAGAATTTGATAAGAAAATGCTGGGAATGTTTGCCAGATTAAAAGAAAAGGACCCAACAACACACAAACAAAAAACTCCTCAAAACACAGAATTTTTTTTTTTTTTTTAAGGAACTGAAATGTCTCTTCAGTGGTTCTCAGGGCAAATTCCTAGGCAGCTCGTAGTCAGCATGTCACATATTGTTGGTATACACATAGGATCATATGGAAGTCTGTTAGTACTATACCTGTAGTGCAACATCTACATTTGGGACCCAGCAGAAGTAGAATCCTGGTGTTCTGCTTCTGGGCAGGAGGTAGATTATTTGAAATGATTGAAATTTAGCCTATTTGTGCAGCATGGATTTATCAGCAATAGCCTTACTTCCAGGTTTCCATTTCTCTCATTCTGTCCCTGCCTCTGTAAGTACATATGAATTTACAATATAGTTCACAGATGGCTTTCTAGCAAAAACTTCCTTTGTGAATAAGACAAGCAAGAACTTGTTTGTGCAGAGCACAAGGTACAGTAACAAGAGGAGGCAGCTATTTGAGTAGTGTAGGCTAGAGAAGGTCTCTTAATCAGTCTAAATATTAATATAGAACCGATTACAAATGCAGTAAGAACTTTCCAGTACTTGTACTCAACCTGAGATGCAAATTGTAGCAACATCATTACATTCAATACTAAAACAAAGTGCTTGTTTAGTAGTTTATCTACACAGAGCTAGATTTAATAGGAAGCAGTGGACTGTACTACAGTCAACACATTAATATATCTATAATTAAAAAATAAATAGAATTATTAAGTCAGAATCACTTCCCCCATTAGTCTAGTGAAATTCTTTTATTTATATATAGAGAATACATGTCACAAAATAGAACAGATTTGCCTTTGATCATACTATTGCATGAGAGAAGGCCCAGCCAACAAGAACAGTAGAAAGTAGAGCATTAATAAAAATAGAGTCAAGAAGCAATAAAATGAAAGAATAAGAAAGAAATGGTAAAATACTTGTACACTAGAAGTATTTTCTCTGTGAACCCAGACAATGAAGTAATCATAGGGAAGGAAAATTCTATTAAGCCAAGAACTTTCTTGTACACTCTGATATTGCAAAAAAGTGAATATTTTCTAATTTTGGCATGCTCATAATCTAAGATGTTCATTCTCTTCTCATAATCTGGTGAAGCCTTATGTGGTCATCTTTTGCTTTTAATTCATTATATTTGGGTTATTGTATACTGGCAACAAATAAATGACCAATTATGTGAATTTGGGTCCATTATATTTTGTTTCCATTTAACATATTTAGGGCCTTCTGGTATCTGACTTTGTCAGCAGTAAACTCATTGCTTTTGTTTAATTAATTTAATTTGTCATACTATTATGAAAATAATTAAACAAGGGTTTTGTGCATTCTCTATAGTATTTGCCTTTCACTGAGTCCTTTAGAATTAGATTCGAAATGCTGCATCATATCTTTCTTCTTGCAATGAAAGAAATTTGAACAAGTGCTGTTAACAACCTCTTTTATTGTAGTTTGCTTTTATTTGGGGGTGACCTTAGATGACTCAAGTAGGAGTCCACCTACTAGAAACAAGATTTTAGAAGTAATGCCAATAAGAATAAGCTAATAGTATTCTGCTTACAGAACCTGTTTTGGCATCTCCAAATTATACTTCTCCTTCACATCTGGCTTGAATATCTCAAAAGCCTTGAGATAACATAATCTTATGCGTACCAGAAATAAACTATGCTCTAACAATCAATGAAAAATGCTGTGTGCCAAGGTATGTCTTAAACCTAGCTCCTACAGAAGGCTGTGGGAAATCTACAGAGATTTAGCACCTACAGAAGACTAAGAAGAAACAGCATATGCTGTCATACCCACTCTGTGGCCCATGAAAAGAAAAAAAATTGACAGATATTTGTGTAGGTTATGAGAATTGATAATAAAGTCATAGGAAATTTTACAGAATCACAGAATATTCTGAGCTGGAATTTGAAATTACAATTCTCCTGTAGCCGTAGGAAGTTGAAAAAGATAATCTAGCCAGTGCAGCTCAGGTACAGTGCCCAAGTCTTTTGACATTAGTCAGGATTAGGTAAGGGTGGAAACATGGGAATGTATGTGGGATATGAATTGACTCAAATTTGGTCAGTTTAGTCACTGTACATGTCCAGTGAGTTGTAGCTTGTCCTGCTGTTTCTGTGCCAGACGTACTGTAAGTCTGGCAGAAGGTTTCATAGCTGTTTCAAAGACCAAGCACAGCTTTACTACCCTTGGAAACCAAGGTAAAAAAGGACACATTGAGAATTTTGATGTGTGTTGTTTCTCTTGCCCAACCATGCTGGGCTGTGTTTCTGAATCTTTTATGTTAGACATAAATATAAAATAATCTAGACAGAAGTCAACATTTTCTTTATATGTTGACAGATAACTATAATTTACTTTTAAGAATGACTAAAATTAATTTTCAACAGTTTTTAGCAAACACAAGATCATTTGTGCTAAAATTCCTTACCTTTTAATTTAGATTAGTAAAAATAGATATGTGCTTGCATTATAGCACACATTAAACACCCTAGAGAAGCAGTTCCTATATTTTGGAAAGCTATCACATACCTTCAATTTGAAATTAATGTTTAAAAATGCAGAGTCCAGCAGCATGCATCAGATTAAAAAAAGAACAATTCAGATTACATATTTTAACCATATTGGTAACAAAATGTTTTATGTTTTTTGCAAAGTTACCGAAGTCCTGAAAGCAATTTTAAATTGATGGTCAGAAGAGTTTGGAAAAAAAGCAATTCATTCTCAAGAACAATAGCACTTAATATGGAACCTTTATTTGCTGTTGGCATTACAGTAAAACAAGTGTGATTGTGATCCATGGAGACTTCAGGTTTTTGCTGTAAATCCTCCTACGAGGATAACGTGATACCCTGCAAACCACTGTAGATTCACAGTAGATCCACAGACTAGTAAATATCCTGGGCTTTCAAAATGAAAGACATTAAAAATATAACTCATAGAGATCCCTATTTCTCTAAATATATGCCTGTATTTCTAATTATATTTTACATCTCTCTGAACTATTTAATTACACAATTCTTTCTCAATCCAAGGACTACCTTTGACACTGCTGATGTGAAATGCACTAGATTGGTTGAAGCATTCTTTTTAAAACATGTGTTGCTAAAATAATATTAAACATTTGTGATTCTGCTATCAGAAATAACAAAAGAAATAGGAAAAATGAGATGCAATTATTCCTGATTTGTTTAAATGCTGCTGCCATAGTGATCTTCCAGCCATGCTTCTGAGGTAGTTTTACTGCAGACTTTTTCTGGATTTATTTGCTTTCAGATTTTAGCTCTGCTGTTATGTTCTTTCCTTGTAGGCACCTGCAAACCCTGCAGTTATGAAGCAGTATTTGTTATTCATCCTGTTTTCTGGGGCAAGTGGGAGACAAGAAGGACCATAGGTCACCATAAACCGTTCAGGTCAAGCAGTTTGGGTTTCAGAATCCCTCAGAGCTATCATCCTCCTGCTTTCTCAACGGCTAACAGCATATCATAAAATGTCAGTGGTTTTGGTGTCAAGAAATGAGTAAAAGCAATTCCAGAAAATAAATTTAATTCCTGTTTAATCTGAACAAAGGTCCTGAATACTGTTGCAGTTCTGCGGGAGTTTCTTAAATTTATTTTCCATCTGGCCTTAACAATGGTCCCTTAAGATATGTGGGCAGATCCTTGCTGACTAGCATGTAATACCATCAGTGTTGAACAAAAATAAGATGCAGAGAGTCTATTTCCAGCTTGTATTTTGCCATCCATTTTCATTATATGTTTGTTTGTGAGCGGCAGCTTCCTGTTCCACCTATTTAGTGACTGTTCTCAAAGTCCACAAAAGCCTAAGAGAAGTTTCAAGGAAAAAAAAGGAAACTTCAATAATTCTGAAAAATATCAAACATTGGATAGACACTTGTAAAGGAAATCTGTAAAAGTAATTTGTAAAGGTAAAAGCCTTCCTGCTGTATCTTCTTGCCTTCATATTGATGTATTTTTACTATTGTTAAGGACAGAGAGTATCAACACAGAAAATAAGATTGCAATATGGAACTCTAAGCTGGTTTGTATTGGAGAGTTTTCTGAACCCGTCAGTCTTTAGCCAATGTGCTTTTTTTCTGTATACCAATTTCAGCCACATTTTTTACATGGTGCCCACGTTAAAGCAGAAGTCTGTTACTTGTGAAACACCAGCTGTTGACATTTTTGAAGTTGCATGGGGAAATTTGAGCCTTTTGTAAAATGTGTCCAGCAGGATATAGAAAATTTAGGGGAGAAAGGGCACTTTTGAACAAAAATGCAATCATCTTCCTATTTTTCATGGCAACTAACAGAGATCTAGTTTCTTTTACCTTCAGTGGGAAATTCTATTTTTATTAAGCAGAGCAGTAAATTAGCTTCTGGCATTTTGTATCTTGGACAGCTGCAATGCTCAGAGCCACAGAGATGACAATTAGAAAAGAAATTACATGAGTAGTGTGGTAAACTGAAGGGGGAAGAGAGAGTTGTCTTAGGCCAAATCATTTATCCAGAAAAGATTTCATCAGGCTAATGTCAAAAAATTTTCAAAAGAAATGTGCTTTCTGCTTCCCTGAAAAAAATCTGGCAGAATTTTCATCTGTTCCTGGTGTATTTGCCCTACTGGCTATGTATTCCATGATACCCCATGTTAATGTACATTAATTACCATTATTTATAGACTAAGTTAGAAAAGTGATTTCTTTTACAGTAAACACTATAAGATGCTCTTCCTTCTTGAAAGGAATTAATTTAAAAAGTAATTAAATTCTCTGGGTTTTTTTAGAAAAAGTATCTTTAGGGAAACAAAAATACTTCCTATACAATTGTATGAACTGCTAAATCTATTCTACCCTGAGTTTATCCATACTCTTTTAGAGAGGAATTTCTGATTTGAGTTGTGGGATGGTATTATATAAACAGTGTTTTTTCATTACTATTTCTTTTCCTTCTTTTGCTGTTGGAAAATTAGAGATGCAACTTCATTAGTCTCTAATGGTAAAAAAGGTAATAATTTCAGTACTTTGAATTTACTTCCGTTTCCAACAAATAGAGAATATGGCAAGAAGGCGAATGATTGCATGGATATCTTTGATAATTGTTATATTGAAGAAGTCAATTATTAGGCCAGACTCAAAAAAGCCCATTTACATTTGACTTTCCTTCTGTTTCAGTAAAATTGCACACTATTGCTGTACAGTGGTTTATGTCTCTCAGTTTCCATAAATTAGTTTGTGCAATCTGTCCCTGTGACCTCAGGAACAATTCTCCTTCTGTTTGTATGAGGCATATGAACAGGGATGCTGAGACTGGAAAACTTAGTAGAGCTGATAATTGATTATTTGCCCTGTAAGTAAACATCAGCTGTGGCTAACATTGAGTTGGATGCGTAACTTTCTTGTATCACAGCCACACACCACCACCACACAGCAGGAGGGAAGAGAAACTTGTCAGCTGCTCTCAGATTAGAAGGAAAGAAGGGGTTTTTTTTCTCCTTGTCAGACTAGCAAATTGTTATGGACTTCTAGCACTGAGTGTGAGATAGAGACTGATGTGTTCCTGTTGGTTCCTTCTGTAGCTCTGACCCCCTAACATCAAACCAAATCTTTGAGAGCACACATGTATGGGAGGGAGGAAGGATTGGTGATTAAGATTACAAATTGTGGATATACAGCTAGAAAAGGAGAAAATAAAAAAGGTGATTTAAAGAACAAAAATAGAGTGGGCTTCTTGAGGTACTTGACGCTCTGTTCCCTTCCCCACTCTTATGTTTTCACATATGTTTATGTTACTTAACATTTACCTCCCCCTCATAACAGTTAATAAAATGCTTTTCAATGCACTTTGATAAACCTGAGATCTACAGAAAGAGCTAAAAGCATCAATTTTCCGCAAGATTAAAGCAGGAGAGATCAGATACTCACAAAACAGTTCTGTTCCTGCAAACCTTACCTTTGAGGTCAAAAAGATGGCTAGGGAAGGCTTTTAAACCCAAGCTTTCTGTTTTGCTCCATGATCCTTTGCCAGGTTTTCTCTCATTTGCAGAGAACTTAAGTGCTCCCTCCACATTTTAATTTCTGTTTCAGAAGTTCTGCCTGTGAAAGCAGGCAGTTATTACAAGCAGAATTTATTTTAGCATGACCATAGACAATTATATCTCATAACTGAAGTAATTCTTCACTCATCTTAATATTTGCTCCTGTCCCTTCAATATTTGCAGATTTTATCAGCTTCCGTTTTCAGTTTTACTGCTGCAAACTAAACAATCCAGGTTCTTTTAATCTATTTTTTAACTAAAGAAGAAGTTTTCCCTTCATCTAATCATTGTGTATCAGTCCTGCTATGGAACCCATTCCAGTTTAAATTAACATTTCTAAAAAAAAATAATTAAAAGAGACCAGAAATATATGCAGTATTCGGAGGTTTTTCCAGTTTGGCAACTGATTCTGAGTTAATTTACCAGTAGGTTTAAAACAATTAGGCTCTTAGTCATTCTTGTTTTTGTTAAATTATAGCATCGCCTTTAATTCCTTTCCTGGCATTTCATGTCATAAAAAAGGAATCACAAAAGCATTTGTTTCCCAATTAGCCTTTATTTTTGTTTTCTTTCATTATGTGCGGGTTTTTTTTTTTCTTCTCATTTATAATTCTAATAGTAATAAAAAAAAAAGATCTGAAGTTGACTTTGGTGAAAGATTTCATCATGTGTCTTCACAACTAGAGATTATATTATAGTGATAAAAATAAACTTGCTAAGAGCATAAATATGTTATTTGCTTGTCTCCTTCTAAATATTACAAGTAACTTTGGTAATAAAGGTCAAGGTTTCCTATATCTATAAAATATCATAAATGTTACATATAAACATAGCTGAGAATATGTTACTGTAATAAAGTGTATCTATTATTTGTTATCCAAATAGAGAAATGTTATACTAGTGGAACATTTATTTAAAAAAAAAATCAATAAAACTGGTATATCAAGTTTTCTACTGATCTGATACTGCTTGTGGATTTAGGCATGTTGCCTGGGGCCATCCTGCAGCTTTAGAAGAAAATAGCTAGAGGTTATAAAACTGACTGTGATGCTTTAGCTTGATTGAGCAAGACTGAGCAAGAAGAATGGGAAAGAGAAGGTATTTGATCACAGTTAGTTGAGTTTCTATTACACTTATTTTTCTTGCCAATTTAAGAGTTAACAGAAGAAAAGCAATATAATGAAAACATAAGGTAACAACCTATTCCTAGACATTCCTGAAAGAAAAGATAATGCACAACACAATGCAGTTGCAGCAATGGTCAGAGAAAATGACACAGTATGTATGGACAATAAGATGCAAACTCCGAGCTTAGGCTTTGATCATGTTTCCTTCGGGATCAGCACTTCATTCGATGATACAGATACAAGTGGAAATGGGAGGGAGATATAAACCGTTTTCAGCTATGAAGTATTTATTAGTAATGATGACAGATTTCTTTATTGCTACTGACAGGAATGCTTTTCAAGATATTGTTAACACTTTCCTTTTGTTCCCCTGTCAAACACCAGACATACCTATTTAAGCATTTCATTTGATCATTGGTTGTTGGATGTCCTTGGTCCTAGATTATCCAGCTGTATGAATTAATATGAAAAATCCTATATTTAGTTTTCAGAAGAGTACACCTCTGAATATACAGAGAGATTGGCAGGGGGTGGTGGGGGTGAAGAATTTTTCATTTCTATAGAGGGATATTAAAAGACCGTTTAGGTTATAGTGATATTTTGAGTGGGACTCAATTAATAGACTTTTTGTTGACCTACTGTGCTGAGGTGAATTTTATTTAGAGAGAGGAGATCTGTAAAAAAAGTCAAGAGCAACAGAATAGTTTAATATTAAGAAGCCATATTGATATGTGATATATTCAGTGGATCTTTGTTTCCCCAGTAGAATTCCAGTGGCTAAAATACCAGGTTTAAATTCAGTCCAAAGCATTTGAACTGCAGTCTTATTTGTGTCACGTCTGTCATAGAATCATAGAATGATTTGTGTTGGAAGGGACCTTAAAGATCATCGAGTTCCAACCCCCGCTACCATGGGCAGAGACACCTTCCATTAGACCAGGTTGCTCAAGGACCCATTGAACTTGGCCTTGAGCATGTCCAGGGATGCAGCAATTTTCTGCTGCCGCTGTGCTTCATCTTCAGTCAGTTGGCGTAAGAAAATAAATCCAGAAGTGCTAATTAGCTGAAGGTAATGACAACAGAATGTGTCACTAACCACTGAAATATAGTGTGGGAATTTCAAAAAATCAATAAATCGTCACACCTTGTTAAATCAAATCAGTCACTATAATAAACCAATGACAGTGCAGTGATGTATAGAAAATACTGAGCAAAAAATATCACCTATCTTTGCACCCCAGACCATAATTCACCAGCAGTTATGAAAGAATATAGTTTAATAAAGTCAGCAGGTGCCGTTATACTGAGGAAGACTGCCTTGACAGAGTCTGTGCATCCAGTGAAACTCCTATCACTCCTAGAAGCAGCTGAATCTTATGCTGATTGCAGCCCTTCAAATGGAGTTTCCCTTCATTTTTGGGACTATCCTGTTGAAAGCCAAACTATGCACAAAACAGGAGGAGATTTTTTAATGTGTTCCCTTGCAAATATGAAGATGCTTTGGCTTCTAACATCATGCTTTTTTTCTCCCCATAGTTTGATAAATAACTCTTCAGTATTTTTAATTATCAGAATCAAATGCTGGTCATGCTCCATTCACTATGGGTTTCGCCTATTTGTTTTGCTACTATTTGTTTTTTTCCATGTACATCATAAAAAAAGTAATTTTGGAAATGGATTCATTAATAACTGCAATCATGATGCTGTAACTTTAATTTCTTTGAAATGGAATGAATAGCTGCTATATTACTTTTTAATTTACAAGCTGGTTATCCAGGGAGCACAAGGAGGTAAAATGTATTTCAGAATTTAAACTCTGGATGTTTATGAGTACAATAGTAACAGTAAGGAAAGAATTAATAAATCAGGTAAGGCACAATGTAACTAACTTTAAATTTAACCTGAGGATGGTAAGAGTATATGTGACATGTCTAAGAATGCAGTCCTGCAAGCTGTTACTGCTGTGGCAACATAGATTTTGTCAAGAACACAACCAAACTAGGTGTTGTACACATTCATTACCAGCAAGAGAGAACGAAAGTGGCTAATGGGCAATACTAGTTTTTGTGCCATCTGTGACTCTGTTGGTGTCACATAGCACTCTGCCTTGTACACAACAGGAAAGGACATTTGCAACAGAAGATTGAAAGGTCATCTCTCCTGTGCTCCTGGAGTCCTGTGTCCCACAAGGTAAGCCTGTAGTTTGGTCCTTTCCATTTTACTCTTCTTTTGTGTCTAGGGATTTCCCACATAAAAAAAGGTGTCACTAATAAAACTGGGTGCATTTTTAGCAGCTCTGGAAAACCTAAATTGGTTGAATTCAGTGCAGTGATTAATTTAAAAACAAAATGTAGATCAGGCAATGTTGCCCAGCTGTCTCTGGAAATACTTTAATAAGATCTAAAAAAGATGTGTAGCATTTTTAAATCTCATACTGAGATAGCCAGTGGCATGGCAGCAAAGGGCAACTTCCAGCTGTGATGTTCCTTCTCAGTGGTCAGCTTAGTTCTGAAGGAATGAGGTGTAAACTGGCAGTGCTGTCATGCTGTTGGGCACCACCACTCACTGCAAGCCGTGCTCCCCTTGCATGTGACTTTCAGACAGCACAGAAAGTGCTGGAACATAGTTAAACAAGTGGCTGGTTTATGAGACCAGTTGGAGAGGTTGCTATGCATCGAACTGTCCGGTTTAAGATGATAGTTTAGGTATTGGAATTAACGTGCTACGTCTTGGATTATTTTAATGTATAAATAACTGTAATGAGAATCCTCACTCTGCTGGGTTTTGCTGAAACTTGAAGCTCCTGACCCTTCTTTCCTGGATATATACTGTTTTGTTGAGTTTTGTTTTGTATGTGATAATGGTCCTAAACAATGATTAGTCTAAATGGTTATTTTAGCAGATTTGATTAGGTGCCAGCTACTACGAAGTTAATGTGTAATTTTGTGATTTGGTGTCCTGAGTATCCTATGACTGAAATGAATTTCTATTACTCCTGCAGGAGTTGGGTTTCTGTAAATATTTCTAGGAATCTGCCCATGACATAATTCCTCAACATAAGAAAAACACCTTTGTAGACTCTTCCTGAATTTCTTGTCCATTCAGACTTTCAAAAGCATGTGCTTTTGGTCCCAAAGTTCAATTGAAGAGAAGGCATGGCTAAAGTGAGGTATTTTGCTATCATCAATACCTTAAAAATAGTCACTCTTCTACCCTGACAGCACCGATTTACTGATTAATGGCCCGTCATCTTGGCTTTGTATGAAGCAATTGCACTCAGCTCCTGCTGAATTACCAAAGGAGCTGTATAACAGACTGCTGCACACTGTAAATGTTTCTACCACTCAAAACTCAGTGAGAACCACCAAATCATATTAGGACAGCAATTCCCATCTCCTGTTGTGTTCCTGAGGCAGATGACGACCTATTGCTCCCAATAAGGACAGTTTGGGAGCTTGAGACTGTACAAATCAGTAGCCTCCACTGGACGGATCTGTGCCCCACTAAAATAGTGTACTCACACTTTCAGCTTTCATTTCTGCCCCATTGAGAAGCCAGCTTGAAAGGATTTTCACAGCTCTTATGCCCTCTTTGTATTTCCACTGAAACTCAAAGTAGATCTTAACTAGTGAGTAGTTAATTGAGTTGACTTAAATCAGTTGTCTGCAGGCCTGGTCTCTGGGATGGAGAAATTATAAGTGCCTTGGAAATGGAGATGGAAGAATGCAATTCTAGTTGCTACTGAATGACTCCTGACAGCAGGGTAGAAACATGAGGTCCTGGAGGTGTCATATCCTTTCCAAACCCTTCATTTAGATCTGTAGTGTTCGTGCCGCCTTGGCTCTTGGGAGTATATTTATTTTATGGACAAACCATTTACTCATCACCTGAATGACCACAAAGTACAGTTGTTCTTTGGAATTTGTTTTCAAAGAATATTTTGCCCTTCTTTCCCTCTGCTTTTTTGTGTAGACAGCTTTTGAATGTGCTGGTGCACCCTGCCCAACCATTCCGCTGCAGCTGTCTCTTGGCTGTAAATTCTTCCTCTGATATTTTGCCTTCATAAATTATAGAAGTTGTGGAGAATATAAGATGTTGCTTTCTATATCTTCTGCAGCACTGTTTGCAGCCCTGTTCACTTTTTAAATTCTTCTCATTTGTATCCCAATGGTAATAGCATTTGCTGGGAGGAAAGAATTAATAGTGGGAGAATGGCAAGGGGGATAGTAGATTTACTCAAGTGACCTTGTATCTGGGAATGCCAAGTCCTGGCAAATAACAGTGTGGGAAAATATATATTATGCCTAGTGCTGCTTATCCTCTGTTTTGAGAAGTAGACTTTCTGTGTAGAGACAACATAGGTGTTTACAAAGACTTGGAGACCCTCTCCAAGACATGCTTGAGCTTCCTGTCTTGGGAGAGAGATCAAAGCAGAGGTCATAAAAAGCACAGAGAAAATCATGGAGGTAAACTGGGCATGTGCCAGACTGTTTGATATATTGAGCCTGGGGAACAGGTCACGTGCTTTTTGCCCCTGCTAAGGTGGAATGAACTTAGCAGTGTATGTGCCCCAGCTTGCTCATGAAATCCTCCAGCCTGAAAAGTGATGGAATAAATCTATTCTTCTCACTTCAGCTGTGGGTCATGCTCACCTTGGTTACTTGCATCTATCTGTTCATGCAGTATTATATTTCATAATTCATGTTGATAAATTCAAAGCACTTGTGGCTGATATCCAGAACCATCTTTTCTTAAGCCTGGAGCTAGAAATTATCAAGTGTCTAGCCAGCTCTCTGGCCCTGAAGTTTGTATTTCACTCCTGCCAGCAGTGTGTTTCCTTATATGTGCATGTCACAATTTGACATATAGCTTGTAAGGTCTTCAAGATATTATATGTTAACAAGTTAATCCATTGAAGAGAAGTTTCATTAATTGAATAAGAACAGATGTGTGCATAAGGTAACATATTCCACATTAGAGAAGAAAGTGTATGACCTTTGGAGCACTTAAGTGCTGATAGGTAGATGGTATGGAAGATTACCTTTCTTTGAGTATCTTGTCTGAGCCATTTGATGCTAGTTTATATTACATATATCAGTCAGCTAATGCTCAATAGATCTTTGTCATACTGTAGAAGGTGTGGTAGATTCTAACAGAACCTATTTGATGTAAATAATAGATTTTTAATAAGTAAATGGATTTCCATTTTTGGAAATTAGCTTTTGAATTTTTTGCATGGCTGTGAAGTGGAAATTTGCAGGTCTCCACTGCTAGAGCTATGCCCCAAATTAGCTCATATGTGCACTACCAAATAGAGACTTGGTTACAGAGCAGGAATCAACAATATTTTTTTTAAGTTGTCCTTAGTGACTATTTGGCATTTGATTACTGACCTATGGTGATTTACATGCCCTCCAGTGACCACAGGCCACTTCCCAGCAGAACTGCAGATGAATACAGTCCCATTCTCCATGGACATTTTCTCTTTGAGTGTTTGGTGGAGATAACTACTAGTAGTACTGTATCTTGCAGTGGCAAAAGCAAAAGGTGCTCACATTGGGCTCTGACATTCATCATAAATTTTTTAGAGATTGTTTTTCTCAACAGCTCTACCCTTCTGGTTTGCTGTGTTTTCTTTAGTGATACTCAGTCAGCACAGGCCCTGAACATTCCCCACAATTATAGTCCCCACAAATAAAAAAACTTCAGGCCATTTAGATAACAATATAGCTTTTTCATCTTTCCTTTCTCAGTTTGCACCCTCTGGAGAAGGCCAACAGCAAAGGTTCACCATTTCTATCACCCTGGTTAGAGCTAGTCAGAGGACTCTGAAATCAGATAGCCTTTTGTGTGTGTGATAGTGTATCATATTCTGCCTTAAATCTTCTTTGAGCTTAGTAACCCAAGAGTTCTGTCAGCTTGTCAGTTCTTCAGTTCTTGTCAGTTCTTCAGTTCTCTTGGTTTCTTTCTTGCCCCATGTTAGCCTCATGATCTATAATTAGGCATTTCAAGTTTCATCCAGATGTAAAAAAAAAAAAAAAATTTAAAAGGAAAACTCAAAAAGCAAACACACAGACTGTCAGTGGACTTAATGCCATCCTCAAAACCTCATGATTTTTTAAAGCTCTGTAACATTCATAAGGTTTTTTCAGCATGTTAATAAGGGCAACAAATACAGTGCTGGTAACAATCTGAAAATAAAAATCCAACTCTTTTCTTGCTGCAGTGCTTTAGAATTAATTTCATATTTACAAACCCCGATTTCTTTCCTCATGAGTTTAAAAAATTAAGGAAATCCAACTGTAGTTAATTTAAAGCTTTCTGATAAAAATCTATCTTAAGACCTCTGATAAAGATTTTGAGACATATCTGTTATATGTGTCTACCTCTTGTGCTTTGAATTTTGCCATTTAAATGCTCAGTCAGGTCTGGCCACGAGTATGATAAAGAATGTTAGCAAAATATCTCTAATCTGAATCCAGTCTAGGTTTGACTTAGAATAAGCATCTCATTTTTCATTCTGTAGCCATAAATTTCACTCTAACACATCTTGCAATGTCGTGATTGAGTATATTCCGGAGAACCGGAGAACCTTTTTCCTAATTCTTCCCAAATCTTACCCTAGTTCGGGAAATTACTTACCTATGGAGGGCTTTAGAATTGACTGCCCAGTAGATCCACAGAAAATTGCTAGGCTTAGTTCAGACAAGGACTTCTCCTATCAGTTGAAGCGCTACATTTCTTTATTTGCTGGATCTGAAGGCAAGGGCAATCTCACTGTGTACTTCAACTTACTTACTGTGAAAAAGAGGTGGTAGAATATAACGAGCATTCTACATAAAACATTATTTCAGCTGATATGTGCTAGATTGAAAAAAGGAATACATGCTGCAGATTCTTTGGTTAGAAAATAATGTCTAAACAGCATCTTTTCTAGCTGTGGCTCCAAAATTAAATCCATTTAGAGTGCACTTACAATAAACAGAAAATGTTTTGTGGATGCAATTGTTCTGTTGCATGAAATCACTTCCAAATCATTGTTTTTCTGGGTTTAAAGTACTTTGTATAACTGCAGTTGTGTAATGAAAAGAAGATTAGTATACTGCATGTATGAGACTTGTATTGTAACTGCAAAGAAAAATTACTCTCCTTGCATCCAGCCTACATTTTCTAAAATGTTAGGCTGAATGCAAGGAAAGTCATTTGCATTAATGAAGTCAAGCCCAAAAGGTAGATTTTTTCCTTTTAGGAAAATGTGAACCTAAAACTGAAGTATGGAAATTAATTAACGTGTGCTGTGTTGAAGATCATATCTGGACAGCCAGAATCAAAAGTACCAGGAAAATGAAGGTTTTTTTCCTTTGGAAGTATCACCATTCTAAACTAAAAAGACAGAGCAAAGGAGGTTAAAGAAAGGTTTCAGTAGTAGCACTGTCTATGTAAGATAAATAAGTGGCATAGTTCAGAAATCTGCACTAGAGGGCTTATCTTCTGCGTTTTAGATTAGTCAGAATTATTTAGCACACTCTATTTAGCAGAAAAAGTCTTTTAAACTTTAAACCCATTGAGCTGTTTCTATTACAGAATATGTATTCACTGTTGAGTCAATCCTAGGGAACAGAATTGATAATCTTTTATCCATTTTATATCAGATCACCCATCATTAAGTTTCAGAACTCACCTATCAGTGACAATGAAATTTCATATGGGTGTTGCTTGTTAATTGCTCTAATTTACTTCTTAGGTGAGGAGATAAGAGAACAAGAAAGGCACTGAAGATAACTTTGAAAAAATTCCCTTACCTACATGGTCATGTATTGATGTTTCATGTACAAATATCCATTTAATCATGGATTAAAAACTGAGGTGAGGTTAGAGACAGCCCAAGTGATAATAATAAACCGATGCAGGTCAGAGAGCACAGGTGACCCTAAGGGAAAGAAAGGCCAGGAGAGCAGTTAGAATAGAAAAAATGTAGAATTCAGGAGGAAAGGTGAAGTTGCAGTTTCATCTGCTAAAACTGCTTAGTGTCAGGCTAATTCCACTCCCTGAGAGGTCAGTGGGAATTTTATTTCTGATTTCAGTGGGAACAATTAAACAAAGTGGGTCAAAAACCTGACTGAGTCCTATGCTACATCTTACAGTTATTTGAACTCAGTGGTGGGCTGATTAGATTTTATGTATAAAACTTTTTGCTAACTTTTGCCCTGTTCTTTTAGGAGAGTGCCAAGGCAGTGGGCAAGTGATAAGAAAAGTACAAGTAATATTAACTGTTTAAGTTAATAAGCTAGTTTAATGTGATGATTGGAAAATACGTAAAAATCCTGAAGGACAGTCTCAGAGGTAGCTTGTTATAGTGTTTTGGATTACTGTAATATTGATCTTAATTCTTGTACAGAAAAGCTGAATAATATTTAAAGATGAGTGTCTTGTGTTAAATGTTATAAAAGGCAGAAGCAACTATTATAATGTTATAATCATAATACTCTATCTTCTGTGCTCCATCCTCCTGCTCTAATTGGTGAATCCCTGAACAGACAGCTCCTTTGGGAGCATTCCTCACACCAGCTTCAAAGTGCCATCATGACCTGGCACAAAAGAGAAAAAAGGCATCTGCTGGGTCCTAGTCCCACTAAGTAAAGTGGGGAAGGGGATTAAAATATCTTCTGCGTGGTGAGACAATCCAGTCAGAAGATGGCATCAATAGATATGAGTATGAGCTTTTGTTGCTGAGCCTCAGCATGTTTCATTCCGATATGCGTTACCTCCTCGGAAACGTGTATCTTCTGATTTTGGTTAATGAGAAAGCTGACAAACTCCTTCTGTTTCTGACCTCTTTTGCAGCTGTTCTCAAGTCTTCAGAAAATAGCTCAGGGACACAGATATATTTGTCTTTACCTCCTATGAACAGATGATGAGGTAAGTATTGCCCTCCATTGTTTCCCCTTGAGTTGAAACATGGTATATAGAGGTTCCAGTGATTTGGTACTCACATCTTGATAACCCTGTTTCTAATTAATGTATGTTGTCTGTATTCAGGCTGTAGCTTCAGTATTTCTTATGACCTACAGGATAATTGCCATGGATGTATCTCATTCAGACAGAATTACTGATAAAAGGGAACTGCAAAAACACGCCGGGTCTTTTCTGGGTTACCACCACAACAGGAAGTTATTTTTTCCAATATAATTACTGGTAACGTTTAAAATTTTTGTTAATTTTGAGATTAACTACAGTTATGACTTTCTCAGTGACCCATGTGATTTTAACACACAGGTCACTGTGAAATATACATGCAAAATTCTTATAGGGTATTCATCAGTATCAAAGGCTGTGCTTCCAGATGAAATGAATGATTCTTGAATTCAGGTAAAAGCAAAACTAAAAGAAAACAAAAATAATTGTTTATTTCATGGAAAGTTAAGATCTTTTAAATGACAGTGTTTGTAGAAAATAACAACTTATTCCTTTCACATTAAAAAAAAAATAAAGTGGAAATTCGTAAGGAGTACAGAGAGTTTGCAGTTCTTGGGCAGAAAAATCTTTACAACTGAGCTGTCAGCAGGCCAGCCCTCCAGTTCTCTACCTTGCCAAGCTGGGCATATCTGCATGTTGATCATTGTACTAATTTGATTGGGTGTGTGAAAGTCCTAAACTCCAGCTCTTCACCTGATCCTGTATTTTGGGCAGTTACTGTCAGATCATGAGTCCACAGTTCACAGCAACCTTATGACAGCCCTAAAAGTCAGTACAGACATGTAAGTCATGTCTTTGCTCGTGCACAGCATGTACAGAGAGCATTTGGCCCTGGGATTTTTCTAAAGACAGAAAAAAAGCAATGTTAGTGCTGCTGCAGAGAACAGAAATGAACTGCTGAGATGCATCTAAAATGGTTTTACCACTGGCAAAAACCATTTGGGACTATGTTTTTCCAGTTTTGTAATCAAACAGGCTGGTTCCTGGGGAAAAAAAGAAAGAAAAAAAGAAATCAAAAATGTATGTTTCCCTCTGGTAAAACCAGGAAAGAAAACCCGAAAGAAAATCTAGAGGTAATTGTTGAGGGTTTTTTAACAAAACCCTGTACTGATTCAAGTAAATTTTGAATTTATGGCTCAGCAGTGAGTAAGGGACTCCATATTATAAAGGTGATTACATTTCTCATGAGTGGCGAAACCAAAAACATGTCAGTATTGTTCTGTAAGAATGGAGTTGTTAGCACTCTGTTCCAATTCCCGATTGGATAATTATTTTCTCCTTACCTAATTTCACCTGCAGTTCAAAATAGATGCAACCTTCGATTTCTATTATAAAATACTGTGTAAAATCAATATAGCCCCTGAAATTCACCTTAGACATAGCTACGGTTCCAGGGCCCGAAAAGTTTCTTGCATGGTATACATTCAATTTGTAAAGAACTTTGTAAACCTTGTGAAGTGATTTGAGTATATGAATATATAACATCACTAAATGTTAGGTAAAGTGGGGATTTCTAGCTAAAACAAGTCAAATGATGCAAGATTTAACTAATCTTTGATAGGAAGGAATGAATCAACCCTTTAGATCTTTTTTTCTCTTCCTTCACAGTTCTGTCAGTTACTCGATCAGAACCTTTTCTGTGGAGGGAGGTAGGAGATGAAAAAGAAAGAAGGTTGACTAAAGAGAGAAATTCTGTTGTAGCTTAATCATCAGCTGAAAGAGCTGTAACATTCGTGAAGTCAGATTGTACCACAATGGAGGAGCATATTCCTTCCGTCACAAGAAACACCCCTCCTTCATATCTCTCCTTCGTATCTCTTACCTCTCAATACAGGAATACTGCTCTTACAGCTGCACTTTTCTTCCTGATGTTACACTGGCTATTAATATGGTCATGAGATCTCTGAAAAGCTGGGGCATTTACTCTGTTGGTAAATGCTTTGAGATGGGAAAAGATGAGGGTGGAAAAAGTCAGACATGCATTGTGGGCTACTGATGGCACATATCTCTTTGACTTTATTATTTGTACCAGTGGTTCTAAAAGCTTGTTGTCTTCCAAAATACACCTGTAGAATCATTAAGAAATAGAATTTTTAAGCAATGAAAACATTACTTTATTTCTTTTTCTTCTGTCCCAGTTATCATGTGGGATGCTTGACTTATTTTTCATGCTTGAAAAAAAGGTATTTTTGGATGAATCTCATTATTTTTCTCCCCACATGTAAAATTTAGCACCAAGAGAAGTGCATGACTTTGTCAGCAGAAATTTTTTTTTTGCTACGTAATTTACAGGTGCTTTTGCATCGGTCTTTTTTATAGGCTTCTCTGATTCGAATATATTCTTTGAATTGAATGATTGATTTTGAATTTATGTAATGGATATTGTTTTTACCATCTCAAGTTTTTTCCTTGTGCCATCTCTTCACAACTTTTCTTCTAATCCAGTACCTCCAACTATTACAAGTGGTTTGAAACTGTTGCCAACATGCCTTTGAACGCTGAAAATTGTTATGGAAGTGCTGGTGTTTATGCCATGATTTTTAGCTCCCTCAGCACAAAAACCTGCATCACTTAACAAGTTACACTGATTTAAATCTTTAAGCCAAAATTCCAAAATGGGATACTGACATCCAGTTCCATTATCCACTACATAAAAATAGGTTGGAGATAATTATTACTGCTTGATCGGTAACTGATCGCTCATTGATCCTGTTGAGAATCTGAAGCTAATTTGCTTTTGCTTCTTTGCGTGTGAAGTACGTATTCCTTCATCAATATAGAAATTGTCAATACTTTATGGACTTTGTGTATTTCTTTTTCTCTTAAAAGCGTGTAAATGACACTCCTTTATCCATTCCCTATTCAGATCAATGACAATATCACTGCTAACACCCCCCCAAATCACACTTTTTAATGTACTTTAAAGGAACAATTGAGATAATTTTTGATGATGAGTGTCATACATGAGACATAGTTAATTCAACCCGTACTCCCCCAAATCAAGCAAAAGAAAGCATAAAGATCACTTTTGGTAATAGGGTAGAAGACATCTCAACAGTAAAAACAGTAATTCTACAAAATGAATAGTTTCAAATGACATACTTAATTTCCTATGAAATGTATGTCACCTTAACAAACATGCATTAAAGAGGTGCTGTCATGAATTTAAAATTTGCTGGAAAAGCAGAATGTTTCTTTTTATATTGTACAACCTAGGGAATAAAAAAAATGGCACCAAGTGCTCTTAATATTCCAACTTGTGAGTGAACATTATAAATAATTACTACTTGTATCCATAAAAATGAATGCCAGTTTCAAAACTAGATTATAAGTTTGCATGAAGATGATACAATTTGAGTAACAACTATAAAGTCTCATTTTTTCAGGGATTTTAATGTGTGTTACCAACATATCTGCTTCTAGATTTGGTCCAGAGATTTAAAAAAACAATTTTCAGAAGACTTTTCTGTATAATTAGAACATTTTACAAATCTCTGCTTCTATATGCCTGTCCTAAGTTTACACAACTTATGTCCATGTAATTATTCCTTGGGGTTAGGCGTCTTTATAGGCATCAGCTATTGAACAAAGATGTTTCCATTATCTTCCCTTTGAAGCATTTCTCTTTTTAATGATAAAAATCCTTATTTGCTTTTACATCTTTGGGTCATTATGACTGTATGCAGTGATTTCTAAAATGGCAATTTTAGAGGTTCCAAAAGCAAGGGCTGTCTCATGGCAAAAGACCAATAAGATAGTGAGTACTGAGCCAAGGAGCACAGTGGAATGCTCTGTCTCTAGTACCGTTTAATTACCTATTTAGGAATTGTCCTCTGTATGTGATTAACACTATCAATAAAATGACTGTCTCTAGTAATACCATATATGTCTATACTTTCATTTTATAGACAATTTCTAACATGATTCCTTTCTGACCTCAATTTTACATGTATTACAAAAATTTCTTTCTCATTTAATTAATTTTGATCATCAAACTGTCTCCAATTTCTTCAATGAAGATTGAGAATGCTTGACCCCCAAATCTGTGTACAGCATGCTCTTTGGAAAAAAACCTAATTCCCTAGAAAATAGATTTATATTTTAGAATACAAAAATTCCTTCCTTCCTTCCTTCCTTCCTTCCTTCCTTCCTTCCTTCCTTCCTTCCTTCCTTCCTTCCTTCCTTCCTTCCTTCCTTCCTTCCTTCCTTCCTTCCTTCCTAATTCCTTCCTTCCTTCCGAATTCCTTCCGAATTCCTTCCTTCCTTCCTTCCGAATTCCTTCCGAATTCCTTCCTTCCTTCCTTCCGAATTCCTTCCTTCCGAATTCCTTCCTTCCTTCCTTCCGAATTCCTTCCTTCCTTCCGAATTCCTTCCTCCCTCCCTCCCTCCCTCCCTTCTCCTCATCATGCAATGTTGTTAATAATTTTAATAAAGTCCACATTAAAATCAATTTGATGTTTGGGGTTCCCAGTATTTTGGTAACAAGGCACTTGCTTTGAATTTCCAGAAGGATTTCAGTTCTTCTGCCCAATTTATGGTCATTTGTTCTTGTGTCACATTATCCTTGAAATGAAATTACATTTTTCTTTTTTTGATACAGTGCCTCTTGATATGTCTGCAGAGGGCAATCATATCAAACCTTGGACTTTCGGCAGGCTAAAAAGTCTGGTTCTTCTCTCCCACAGTATCTATTTCTCTGTGATATCTGTAGCTCTCTTCTGTATCTGTAGCAGGAATGATCAGAAGATTTGTGAAATCTGAAAGCCCTTTGAGCCTCGTCTGGTCACAGAAATGCTTCTTTGTCTCTGCAGAGATTGAGAAGCCCTTGCCAAATTTGCTCAGAGGGATCTTGTTCTCTCCAAGTGTGGTGTGGAGTGCTTTGGTACTGAACGAGGCAGGAACTCTGGTGTAGTGCCACTGCAAAGAAAATCTTGTCTTCTCTTTTACCTGCAGTGTAATAATGAATAAGTTTGGACATTCATAATCTGGCTCAAGGGCATAGTAAAAGGTGGTTTAGCTTATAACCTCATGATGCTATATGTTCAAAACAGAAATCCTGCTAGTGTGGGAGCATCCTGATGTCTGTTTATGTACCTAAATTGCTGAGTTCCCATTTGTAGGAAAATGGGAGTTTTAGAATGGAGGTCGAACATAAGTAGGTGTGATTAATTTCCAAGGGAGTCATTCTTGTACTGAGCATATTTCTTTCACAGCTGCAGAAACCTGAGCTGCTTAGGTTCAGGTTATAATTTGAATGGTTCGTTTGAGTAGCAACATGGCTGAAAAATAAGGTCTCAGGAAGGTCTGCCAATGAAGACTGCCACTCAAAGACAGAAATACTACTTAACAAGTAGAGGTAGGCATATTTAGAAAGATATCTTTGAAATAATTTTCAACATAATATGAACAAAATTGAATAAGCCAAATTTATGCAAATTTCCTATTATTCCACTCTGTGTAATATATGTGTTACACTGCTAAAGACTGTGGTCTCATCACTACACTGAAAATTTTGCAACTGATTAGAGTAAGATGCAGATTTTTTCAATAGTCCAGTGGACACTCATTTACAGCTATTGTGAGACAATAGATGCTGTCATCCTTTCATTACTTTGTAACTTTTATCATATGAGTGTGACTAAATTATTTGAAACTCACATGTTTATCCAGAGAAAATGCAGGGCGGGATTCTGGATAAATTCAGTGAATACAATGCAGATTTGTTTTGCATCTATGTAAAAACATTTAAAAATATTGGTAGACAAATTTATCTGAAAGCAATTTTCCACATTTCATTTTTTAGAGACAAGCATACATCACACATAATATTTTCAAAATTAATTCCTTTAAATATTTAATTGTAAAAATTAGCACTAACAATGAAATATCATTTATGAAATGCTCTTGGTTTGCTTTTTTAAAATTATTTTGTAAGTTAACTGTGAAAAAATGAGAAAATACCCCTGTGTTTCTAATCCCCACTCAAATCTTTGAGATTGCTTTGCCTGCTTAAAAAAAGGAAATTAAAATAGGTCATTAGATGCTCTGCCTTATTATTTATTTATTTATTTATATCAAATCTTTATTATATTTCATTAAGGAAATAAGGCAGTGAGGCCACTTTATCAAACATTTAGAAATGTAGCATGAAATAAAGTCAGAACTGTACCCACTTAAATGTTAATGTAAGAAAGATTTTGATTCTATGTAATAACAGCTGCACAGGAAGACTGTTTCATTTTAGGTGATTTCAAATAGGATCTATATAGAGTAAAGCTTCATAACAATGGTTGCTAATCTATTTTCTTCTGATTTTTTTTTTAGAAAAACAATGGCTTAATTTTATAAGACTTTGCAGGCTATATAAAACTCTCACCAGTGATCGATATTCTTCCATTTAAGAAATTAACTGTAATTCAGGAATAATAATAATAACAAAAAAGTGTTGGGAGATTGGTGCAGTGGGGCTTATTTTATGTCTTTTTTTAGTAGCAGAACCAATTTGGACATGTGTAAGCCAAGTAAAAACTGAAGAAAATAAACTTGTTGAAAACCAGATATATTCACAGAATGGGTAAGGTTGGAAGGGACCACATTCTGGCTGGGTCCGGTCCAGCCTCCCTGCTCAAGCAGAGTCATCCCAGAGCACAACACACAGGGTTATTTCCAGAAAGTTCTTGAATATCGCCAGTGAGGGAGACTCCACAACCTCTCTGGGCAACCTGTTCCAGTGCTCAGTCACCTGCAGAGTAAGAATGTTCTTCTTCATATTCAGGTGGACCTTCCTGGGCATCAGTTTCTGCCCCATTGCCTCTTGTCCTATTGCTCAGCACCACCGAGCAGAGCCTGGCTCCACCCTCTGCCACCCTCCCTGCAGATACCGACAGACACTGATGAGGTCCCCTCTCAGTTGTCTCTTTTCATGGCTGAACAGGCCCAGCTCCCTCAGCCTTTCCTCATAAGAGAGATGCTCCTGTCTCCCAATTATCCTTGCTGCTCTCCACTGGACCCAGATAAAGAATGAATGATTTAATTAAAAGGAAATAAAGGGCTATAATGGCCCTGTGAAAAATGCTTTAATGATGTACTAGAAAGTGGGAAAATAAGACTTTTAATTTACATTTCATTAAAATGAATCAGTGTATAAAAGCACTCAATTTTGAAGAGTATGAACATAGTGTTTTCAACTGTCTGGTTAACCTTGTTTATCACAGGCATACTGTAATATCAGCCAACGACTGTGGAATTCATGATACTTTATGGTTCTATTCCTCATATTTATTTGGATATATCTTTTGAAAGTGAGGTCATAAATGTTTCCTTTACTTACTAAAAGACATCTCTTTCTTTTTTATTAAATAACTATGCTGCCATTAAAACAATGAAAAGCCCAATATCTGTAAGGTATAGATGAGTATGTACAATAAAGTATGCACCATGAGTTATAACTTATTAATCATACACCAAGCTGCTTTTTAGGATAAAGTTTGGGTCAAACAGAGCTGTGGTAAAGATAAAGTATACAATGCATAGATGAACTCAAATACAGAATAAAGAAATAATCCCAAAGCAATTGTACCTGAAGGTGCTAGAATGAAATCACATAAAAAGTATTGCTTAATAAAAAAATGAAAATCACATAAGCAAGAGAACATATTGTTTATTACCTGTATATTTTCGTAGTAGGGTTGCTTGAAAGATACTGTTTCTATTGATTTATTTGTGTCAAAAAATGTAACATCGCTGATCTATTCTAGACAAATTTAATATCCTTTTTTTAGGAATTGCAATACTGGAGTGAGTGGACCAGAAGCCTAACTTCCCCAGCATTTTTATTCTGACCTTAGGAAGGATCTTATTTACTGTATCCATAGCTACAGAAAAAAAAAGAGAATTTCTTAGTTGTTTAATCTAGAAAAATTTTCTCTTTTCCTTTCTGTTCCTCTAAGTCTTAAACTTCTGCTGGATAGAAATCTCTTAGCCTTACTCCTACAGTTTTGTACATATTCCAAAACCAAACCAAAGTGTATTGACACTCGTAAGAACTCTGGATGTTGATTAGAGATATATGTTCTTTTTGGATCACTAAGATTTTGGCCTCAGTAGCTTTGAGGAACAGTGAATTCCATTCTGCTATGTGGAAAAAAAAAGTTATTATTAATTTATCATCCTTTAATTGAATTCTTTCATGCCTATTTATTACAAGAAATGGATATGAGAAGCCCCCAACCATTTCCAGACTATCAGTGCCTGTGTTTTTATACTGATGGGCTTACATGAAAATAAAGAGTATCTGTTTTGTATCACCTTTTTGAGTAAAATGATCCTAACCTTACTGAGTGTTTTTCCACCCCTTTGTTAATTTCTCTGGATTTTTTTTTCAGAGATTTGAGCTTCCTTTTCTGAACCACTGCCAGTTTAACACTTTTTTTGAAACCTTGTGATCAATGCTGCACATAATATTCTGGACAAGATGACATTTTAGATGGATATGTGGTAATTTCTTTACTGTAATGGCACATTGAGCCATTGACGTTTTTTATTTCCTCCTTTTCTCTGTCTTCATTGTCAGTTAGTTTGGAAGACACAAACTGTATATGAGTACCACACAGAAATTGAAAGGAGATATGATCACTCTTTTTAGTCTCTTCCTTCATATCAGTGTTGAATTCAATTACTGCTGTCCTTGAAGTTTTCTGGCCCAGTTACAAAGAATATCCTCTCCTTTGATAAGTGATTTGGTTTGGGGAGAAGTACTGGGATGGTGGCTGGGGTAAGGGATTGCTCTGCTTTCCTCTGAAAAAGTGGAGCTCCATTGGCAGCTGGCAAGGATAGATGCCAGGGAAGCCTCTCACTGCAGTCACTTTTAGACCCTTTAGTGGCATGCAGCTGGTTGGTGTGACAGTCTCTAATTCTCTGCCCTAGATTAAACTCTCATGGCAAGGGGTTTACTTCTGGATGATATTCATGGTCCCTTCCAACACGACGCATTCTATGATTTGAGGGAAAGAAGGAGTTTTGCCTTTTGTCAGACTTTTTTATTCTGTAGTGTTTTATATTATCTTGTTTCAGGGAACATCAGGGGAGTTCCCTGACCAGAAAGTTGCAGAATTTCTAAACATAGGCAGTATCCTTAATCACTGCTTCCTCCTCTGGTGTGCTTTCATTTTAAAGGCTCTTGATCTTTCATATTAAGGGCTCCATTCTCTGATCAGATGCTGAGGCATAATTTGTGCATTGAGGGGTATTTAAAATCTTGTGGATGGGACACTGAAGAGTTTCACACCATCTGTGTATCAGATGTACATCTGATTAACTTGGTGGAAGTAGCCTTATAGGACCAGTGCTTTGTACTCTGTGTTCCTAAGTGTGTGTGTAATGGGAAGAGGGAAAAGAGGAAGAGGTCAAGAGAAGTTATAGGGAAAGAAAGGATTTGGAGTGAATGTGAACATAACTGCATTCTTAAAGAGGGGTGTTTGCTGTATTAGAGGGTGTGACCTGAGACAGGAATGCAGTCTCCAAAGCTGTTCATTGATTTTACTTCAAGTAGTTAGAACATAGACCGAAATTTATCCCTGACTGTAACCTGTGTTCTGGGCTGCAGAGTACCTTTTCCACGGTCTAGTCCACTTGCTTTGAAAACGTTGTATGGAGGTGGCTTCCAGCTATGCTCTGTGATTTTTGTGGGTTTCGAGACTCCTCTTTCTCTCTATACTTAAGTTGAATTTAGGAAACTAAGTCAGAGGTATATCCTCATTAATGTGAGCAAACAAGAAAAATTTGATATTTGAGTGTTGTGGAATTTAAATCTCTCTTAGATTTGGATCTAAGATCTGTCTCAGATAGAAAGGCTTTCCATAATAATGAATTCTACATGAATAGTCATAATCAGAAAAAAATGTTATGGGAAATTGTCCAAATGCCCAAAAAAGTCCAAATTTCTCTACCATTTCAGACTAATCCTACAAATTTGGAGATTACCTAAAAATGAAGAGTAAAATTTGAGCTTCTATACAGGTCCTTTCAAGTTATTTTTCACTCCTCTTTAATGCTTTATGGTATAGGTGACCTTGGAAAATACATTTCTTTTTCTTTTTGTTTTGGTATTACTATCTTAACTTTTTTTTCTTTCTGAAGAACTAAGCTTATCATGAATTCTAAAATCTAATCTTCTGCAAGTGCTAGTAATGAGACAGTGGAGCAGAGAGGCATGGCTTCTTCCCACAAGGTTTTGCTTTCATAATGAATTAAGTCATATGCAGTGTGGAATCTGAGATAAGGCATGAAATTTTTAGATGGTGCCAGCTGGATTAGCTCCTTTAAAATCAATGGAAAGACACCAGTTTTCACCACCAGCTTGTGACTCATTCCCAGGGGAAATAAAAATGGTTGCTATAAATGTTTCAGTCATGAGCCTTTTAGAGTGACCTATTAACATGGCAAGAACAGATGCTAGTATTCAAAATTGAAGATAATTTAGGATATTATATTCTGGATGTGATAGAATCTGTTGGTTTTCTCTCTCTCCCATCAAGTATCGCTTTGAACCTGACTCATATTTGAGCTTTTTAGAAAGTAGCTGAATAATGTGAAGTTTCTTGGGGCTGTGGAGTAAACTGTGGGCTGCTGCACAGTATTAGAATGAATCCTTGCTTTTCATAAAGACTCAGGCAGGGGAGGGGAAAATCAAATCTTTTCCCCTTCGTTCCTCACCAGACACATATTGAATTGTACTACTGAGTCCTTTGCAGCCATATGACTATTGACAGATACTGTTACTACTCAGTTCAGTAAACCCATATTTGTGCTGATAAATATGCATGTCATTTTTTGATTTTACTGTAAGGTGGGTGTGGGATGTCATTTTCCAAAGTGAATGTGGCAATAGCAACAGCCAAATCCATGTGTGAGGGTGCATGGATGTGCTTGGAAAGAAGGGGAAGCAGCTACGGGTTTTTCAAGAACCACTTTCAGATTTTGTGAATTCCTACTGTGAGCTCAGGAAGTCCCCAAGCAAGAAAAATCTAGAATAAGAAGCAGAAACATAGATGATTTATCTACTTTACTCTTTAACACCGAGATGAACACAGAGGAAAAGAAGCAGGTAAGAGGCAAAACAGAATGGTCCTTTCACTGGGAAACAGTGATAGACCTTTATGAGTCCTGTTTATGCAAGATGTGAAAGCATTTCATTTCATAGACAGCCTGGTTTCCCCATTTACATTACCCTTGGATCAGTGCACAAGCAAGTTTCTCACTGTGGAGTTTTATTAATGAGGTTATTGTTAAGCAAGAAAGCTCAACTGCTTTTCTTCCAAATGAAAAAGGGAGCATTTCCACGGGCTAAGATTTGCCCTCTAGCTGGGCTCCTGAAATCTCACCATGTTAAAACTTATCCTCTGCCTATATTAACTGTTGTATAATAGCATGTTATATAATATTATATATTATATATATATATTATATAATATATATAATGCTATATAATCCTCTGCCTATGTTAACTGACAATGGATGGATTTTAAGCCGTTTCAAAATATGCCCCATTAACTATAGTATTTGCTAAACTTTGTGGCAAAATTTTAATTTTCTGTCTTTCCATAAAGTTGTGCTTTTCCCTCTGATGAAACTTTTCTGCCAAGGAGAATACTACTAGTAGAACAATAACGATTTTATTTTTCCTGAATTCTTAAATTATTGAAATCATAAGTTAGAATCAGAGGATATTGCAGACTGGAAAGAACCTCAGGAGACATCCTTATGCAATTTCCTATTCAGGGCACTATCAGCTGTGAGGTGAGACCAGGTTACTCAGAGCTTTATCCAACCAACTCTTGAAAACTGTACTAAAAAATTATAAGAACAGAATAGAAATAGTGAGAACTTCTAAGTTCTTGATATTGGAGAAATTATAAATCCACAGTTATTAGATTAAAGATATTAGAAGGTGCCTTTTTGCTAATTCACTTTAGTACCTGTTTATGGCACTATTGTCTTTAAATTTGTCTGAGGTTTTTTAATCTACTACTTCCAAGGGACTCCTGAGGCAACAAATTTCAGAAGTTCACTTGCTACTGCACAAATGTATTTTCTTTTAATGGCTTTTAACTGATATGATGAATTCATTAAGAGCTGGCTGTTTCTCTTTGGGCTTATTCAATAAATAGTTCTGAGTTCACTCACCCTTGTGATTTTACAGACCTTCAAGCATACCCCATCATCCTTCTCTTTGCATCAAAGGATACCAGTCTTTCTCATCTGTCCCTGTTAAGGTTATTACTCCTCTCCATATGTTCTTAGTTCCATGATGTTTGTCTTGAGGTGCAGAAGTGCCCACAGTACAGAAGATGTTTGTGTGGAGAAGGCTGCTTAGCCATCCCTCGATGCCTGAAGTCTGCCAGAGACAGATGGGTAAACCATAGCTTTTAAATGATGGTAATGAAGAGAAAGGAACTGTATGGCTGTGGTGTAAGTAAAAAAGGAAATTCACTGTTGATCTTAATGATGGTGGTGGACATCCAGTTTATCTGGATGTCTTACTTGTTTTTGGGCTGAATTTTTTTCCTTGCTCTCTTTCACTGCATCATCGAGTGTGGTTGTGTTGTGATCACTAATGAGTTAGGAAATATCTACGAAGGTGAGCAATTAATATTTGTGATGCTGTTACACTAAGAGTAAGGCAAAAGCTTCAGAAAAAACCCATAAAACTAAGAAAAGGTTTTGTATAGATTTCTGGACATCTGAGGATGACCTAGAAATCCACATTCACTGTTTATCAGGACTGCAGACATAACTGGGGTATGTTCTACATCTCATCAAACTCTTGCACTTGTTTCTGTTCTGGCACAGGAGGACATAGGCTTGGAGATACGGCTGATGCTTGCTTGAATGTGGCAGGGGGCTCTCAAGTCTGCCAGAAAAATATTCCTGCCTGTCTTGTTCTTGCCAGTTACGTGGCGAGAAGACACTTCTCATAAGAGAAACAGATCAGTACACCTAATTAATGGCTAATTTAACTGAGCAGTCAGAAATATTCTGTTTCCTCTCCTTCCTTATGTCATCTGGACAGCTTCTTAAATTACAGCTAAATGTCTTTTTCTCTGATGCCATCTCTGAGAGGTGCTAGTCCTGGCTTTCAAGATTCATATCACCTCATCAAATACATTCCTGTACTGCAATAGCTGAACAAAAGTTAAAGGAAATGAAAAAATATGTAAAAGAAATTTTGAAAGTTTGAAGCCAGACTTGAGTCATGCAAGTAATACAAGTTTCCTCAGAATGTAGTGACTTATTTTAACTGGAATTAGAGAATATTGTTTTTCAAAATATAAACTGTCATGTTACATGAAATTTTATTTCCTGCTACCAGCAGTGATTTTATTGACAAACTGTTCAAAGAGGTTTTATTTTCAACTACCTGGTCAGTCATCACAAGGCCATTCACTGGAAAAGAGGAGTGTGATTTTTTGTGATGGCTCACATTTATTTTTGCTCAATGATGGAAATAATGAATTGTTTTCATGAAAGATTCGTGTCAAAATATGTGTTGTGGAAGCAGAAATGTTTCTTATTCAGATCTCTCCATATTCCACTCAGAAAACATCCAACTTTGGAAACTTTCCAGTCAGAAACTGGATAAAAAGAAATATTAACCATAAGAACAGTATGAAGTCTTCTAGTGTCAACAAGTCTACAGTCTCAGGCAAGCAAAACCAAAAATATTCTGAACAAATTAATCACTACTTAAAGGTCTTCTAGACTAACCCTGGAAATTCAGGAGCTGGGTCATCCTTCCTGGGAAATTTTGCTAAGATTTCCTTGAGATTAGGTAAAATATGATTCAGTATACATTAGTGCCTATTTAACAAACATTTTGTTGTGGTATTTACTTATGAAGTTTGCTAAAGGGAAGCCTTTACAGATGCAATATCTCACTTTAATTTCAGTCCTGAGGGACGGGAAGAACCTCATGCATAATAACTATCATTTTCATAAAGCTAATGAATTCACACTGCTTGTAAATAATAATTGTGTATCAAATGTGAAAATATGCAGTAGGAGATTAACAATTTGTTAAAGCACTGACAAGACCCCTGAGAGAGAAATATAATTCATTTTTCTAAGCTACATTTCCAAGTTACTCTTTACTTCTTCTTCTTTTAGATGAGTTATGAAATAGTAACATCACTGAGACAGTTGAAGGTTATGATACAGTAGCAGATTACAAAATAAAATGAGAAAACAACCTGTTAATCCTCTATCCTATTCTGTGTAGTTTAGCTTCCTCTTTGTTCCTGCATTTAGATTACATTTTCATCACTATTCGAATTCTTTCCTATGTGTAGTGGGTACTTTTAACAAGACGTTTTAATCACAAAATTTTAAGTAATGCTATTTTGGTAAGAGTTCTGAGAAGAGCTTGGAATTTTGACTCAGTTCTACTGTGTTTCCATTGGAAAGTCAAAATAAATTCAGAAACATCTTCAACACATTTATGCAGTAGGGGCAAAGGTTTCATGCCAAATTTCAGTTAGCCTTATCTTGATACCATCATAATATTGTCAGTCTCTAAGTGTACCCAAAGCATCATTACAGAGGCTGGAAGTCAGCTAGAGTGAAGTGGCACTCTGGCATGCCTCTGCCATCAAGTCTTCACTTAAATTTCATTGCCACAAAGCGGATGTTGTAGTGACATCTCTGCCATCAATCTGCCATTAAGGGATCCCCTTAGCTGCTAATCCAGAGAAGTTTTATAACTCCTTTGCACATTCATACCGTGCAGCATATCAGGATAAAGATCATAACGTTTTTCCAAAACAGTGCTTAAGCACTTTAAAATGGGCTCTGGATATATTTCCTCTTGTCATTATCTTCCCTTTTGTCAAACAATATTGTAGTTCCACTACTGTAATGTAACAGTATTTTATAATGTGTATAATATCTGCAACACTCTATCAATACATATTTTATGAGAAAAGCTCACATATGTAGCTCTTTTGCCTCATAGAAGCAGGAAAAAGCCTGTTTTTTTTTTAAATCTGACTCCTAATCAATAAATAAACTGCATTGTGTCTCAAAATCCTAACAAAAATAACTGTATTCTGTAGCCTCCTTGCAGCAGAAAATTCACTAGTCATATAAAGACAAGGAAACGTTTAACAGGAAATTTAAATGTAATCATGTAAATTTGAAAAATATGGGAGTGATATGTAGCATGTATGCATGGAAAGAAATTTCCCCCATCCACAAAACTGGAGGTATTTTGTGGAACATACCTGCCCTGAGTTGATGAGAAGCTTTCTCAAGCAACACTTCACTGTTTGCATCAACTCTTGCAACCAACCTTCCTCAAATTCTCAGCAAGAATCTAGCCATAACCTATGTGTCTTTTTACCAGGTTTTTATTAGTGCCCTAAGTGCCTTCTGCCTTCTTTTGACTCACCAAAAAATTTTGTTAAACCAGTGATTTAATAAGTTACTAACTACCTATATCCATACAGTGAAACCCCTTGTGCTGTGATTTATTTCATTTATTAACAGTAAATTTATTATTTTGCAGTAGCACCTCATCAAACTCATAACGAATTGGCAAGTAAGAATAGCATTGGTGAGATCCAAAGAAATATTAGGACACTAACCAATTATTGATATAACTGCACTAATCAAAGTAAAAGTTAAAATCAAAGATGTTCACAGAGATATGTCAGTTAGAAAAATTGGTTTGTTGTACTTCTAGGGTTGCTGTAATTGAAAATGAAGAAGAAATGAAGAATAAAATGGCTAGCAATTATTTTACTTGCATCATTCCTGCCAATGCACTTGAATACTTTTCTTTTGACTGTGTCCTCTAGTGAGCTACTTTGACTTGCTACTTTTGGTGATATTTAGAGTGGAGAAGATGAGAAGGTAACAAAGAAAAATGGAAATATAGAAAATGAAGACAAGGAAGACTCACATACAAGGCCTGATAATGTTTTCAGACACTTGGACTTGGCTAGATCTCAAAGCAATGATTTCTCTGTAGAAATAAATATTTGAAAGTCACATTCTTTCATACTGTAAGTCCCTAATGATGGGTACCATAAATTTATTTTATCTGATTGAATTTGGCACTGGTCCTGAGTCATTTCCCTGGCAAAGGAGGTAAAACGATCTAATTTGTGGCTACTTTCATTTGATGTTATTGGTAATTTAGTGTAGGCTGAAGCAATCCTGAAAGTCTTCTGTATAACTCTCCAAAATCTTGAGTCACATTATGGTTGGGGACCTAAACAACTGCTGCAGAGCAACTGTTTTCTCCCTTGTGAGTGCACAAGCCAAACTATAAATGAAAAGTTGGGCTATGAAATTGCATTTTTCTCTCAGAGTAGCCAGAAATGTTAAATGTTCAAACTCATGTAATCATTATGTGTAATTTTAAATACAATAAAGCAGATGGCTCAGAACAGAACCAGCCTCTTTTGGTTGTTGACTTGCTAAAAGAAAAATGTCTATTGGTATTAGTGCAGGAAAATTTTAGCTGTGAATTTGGGTTCCTTTGTTGCTTTACTTGTCTCTGCAATTAGGAAAATATTTCAAAAAATTAAAAAGTTGTTTTGTAAGCTTTCTTGTATTTCATCCAGCTGATGTGTACTTTGACTTTATGATTAACACATCCTTGTTTTGATAGAGTACAGATAACATCATTTTTAGAAAAGTGGCTGCCATTAATAAATGATCCAGAAATTCTGATTCCAATGCTGGCTTTTCTCAAGAGTTGATGTAGTTTGCAGGTAAAACTATCTTTGAGCTTTAAATTTCATAAGAACATGAATAGAAAATAATCTTGCTTGCATTTCATCCTAGAGTATCATTGTTCAGCATGTTAATTTGGAAATTTAGCAACAGCTTCAATTTTGATTTTCCTTTTTCCCAGTTGTGATATAATCACTGTATATATCAATTAGCAGAAAGACCCAGGTTTGGGTTTCTTGTGATTTTAGAAAGAATGTAACCTTGCAGCTATAGCTCGTGACCTGTTAAGTGTTTAAATAAAAATACATGGCCTCATCCAAGGACTTCTGAAACCAGTAACTTTCTTTGGATCCCTCCCCTGCCATTTGGTGATGTCTTGTAAACGAAACTGTGCTCCCTTGTTCCACATGCTAAAGACTGGAAAGTAGCTGTATTTTTTTAGTCAGTTGTGGTTTGTCTTGCTTAGTTTGTTTTGGTGTGCACATATTTCTGTGAGGAGAATGACTGAATTTTAAGTTACTTAAATAAAAATGATCACCCATAGGACTTAAAAATACTCTGTGTATTATGGAATTTTTCTATCATCATTTCATAATTAAGAAAAAATATGATGGATTGATTTACAGAAGTCTACTCTAGAAGTTAGTGATACTCGTGCAAAAATAATCTAAGATGTGCAGATACTGTAGATCACACTAAGTGAAAAGCAATGCTAGTCTAGCATATCTTGTTATATCTTTTTTTCATTGAGCCATATATGTGCATTTAAAAATATTATATAAAAATCTGATACCTTCCCAGTGGGGTTTCAACTCTGCAATGGACTACAGGAAGAGAAGATGATAGAGAAACTAAGCAATCAGTCTGTTTGATTTTATGTCAGTTGTCCAGATAGCTACTTAGGAATGTTGAGACATATATAGATATATGGATCTCTCTTTCCTAAGAGGACTTAATTGAGGAGAATGTCAACATATCATAAACTAAGTAGCCTAATTTTACCTGCTTTGAATCATCACTTTCTTGAGTACAGAACTAGTTTCAACAGGCCAGCTGAAAACTTCATGTCCCAGGGAAGAAACTTGAGGCAACTCAGTGGCTGAGAGGACATAGATAAATAAATAGGAAAGAATGAAACCAGGAAGTTTCACTGTGTGGAATTGTGATGTGTTTTCTCTTCAGACATAAAGGAACAACAGAACTCTGTCTTATTTCTGGGAATGTCAGTGCATTTGTCTTTGCATTTGACAGTCAAAACAATACAATCCTTTTTTATTATATTACGTCAACATAGTTCTTGAGGAAAAACCAGTGCTCTGTTAGATCACTCAGGAATGCAGCAATGGAAATGAATGTCCAGTAAAAGCTCATCCATGTCCTGCTTAGACCCACAGGGTATCTGCAGCTCTCACCCAGCAGTAGACATGAGAAACCTTGTCTCATCTAAAGGCTGCACAAGGTAGAGCCACGAGTGGCTGTCTTAGATGAGACCTATTTATTTGAGAACATTTTTCTCCTCTCACCCTTTCCCTCCGCTAATCAGCTGCAGCTCAGGCAGCTCTTTCTGTATTTTGTGGCTTTTCTCTTTGTTTTCCTTCCTTCAGAAGATCAGAATGGGCTGGTGCTGACAAGTGAAACCTTTACAGATCTTTTGCAAAGAGTGAGGTGCTGTAGGCCTCACACTGTAGGTGTTTTCCCACACTGCTAGTCCACAGGGCTGTTCCCAGCTGAGCCTCAACAATCAGGTCAGTGTCTGCCTTTCAGTGCTGATTGGGATAGAGCAGTCAAAGAGAGTTGCTGGAGAGTTCTGGATAATGCGAACCTGAGGTCTTGGCAAAAGCGTGGGATTGGGAACATACGTTTGCAGGAACATAGATGTGGAAGATTACTGTAACTATGGCTGGCAGCCATGCATTCTGGTGGCTTGAAGCTTGCCACTGATGACTTGCAATGTGAAGAATTTCATATTAGATCTAATGAAATTTCTTCACCATATGGAGTGGATCACTCTCACCAGACATGCCAGTGCTACTGGAACACCAAAGTCTGCTAAGGATATGTGAGGCTAGTCTTATGGTCTGTGTATCACAGAGACACAAGGAGGCAAGTTAAGCACCAAGATGTGTTTTTTCTGGAAATATTTCATGAAAATGTAGTTCTGTTGCTCATCTTTCTACATGTGTTGGCAGACTGATGCAGAATCAAGCGAGGATGCTGTGGAGGCTCACAGCAGCAACAAAGAGGGACAACAACTAAGAGACTTCTTACTCAGTAATGAAGGAGATGAGCTAAAATAGAAGCTCAGGACTTGGGGATTAAATGTGTTAGATTTATTCAGTTATTAACAACCTATGTCTTTGAAAACTGAGAGATCGTTTCATTTCTATTAAAATGTTACATTATATCCAAAGTGCCATGCTGTGTAATTGTGAAAGGATAGTAACTAGAAGAAAATCACACATAAAAGAATTCTTCTAAAAACATGTATCTGTAACTTGGGCACAGAAAGAAAATCTGGTTATTTAGCAAAGGAGAAAGAGTGGGGTGGGGTAACAGACTACTACAGTGAGAGTTAATAAGTGAAGTTATACAATGGACTGATTTTTATGACTCAGTCATAAACTTTTGAATGCAAGGGTCTGTAAAGTAAATGCTGACACTCTCTTAAACACTGTAAAACATTCTGTAATGGTACCAGGTTACTGGGATTTCTTTATAAATATATATATTTTAATAGCTAAGCCTTTTGCAAAGAAATAGTACAGATTACAGTAAGAACTACAGATAAAGGTATCTTTTTCTTTGCTCCAGTATAAAAGCTGTCAGTGACTTTCCAGCAACATACTGTAAGTAACCACAGTAAAACTCCTGACCTTCTGCCGTTCAGTTAAAACCTTCAATGTGAATTACACTTTTAAAAATACCCTTTTAAAAATAAAAGCTACTTAGTTATTTGAAATAATTCTGCTGACTATTGATTTTTTTTTCTCAGTATGTTCACATTCTTCTCTCACAAGAAATGGCTTCTTGGTTCAGAAATGAAATATCTATAAGTGCCACATTTCTTAAAGATGAGTTTGTGCGCTTCTAGATAACCATAATCATTCCATCTGTGCACCAAGCTTGTAATATTACTTTTAGCTGTAAATTCATAATTTTAAACCACAAGTAACATACACAGAAACACTAATTTATTGTTATGAACCTGATTTAATCTCATCTCCTTTGAAAACAGCAAATCTCCTTGGTAGGTAAGGATTTTAAAGTATAAAATTATATTAAATTGCTGGTTTGGTTTTTTTTTTTCTTTTCAGTTGTGCACATTTTTATCTACTACCATTCTATTATTGTTAAGTTATAATTTAAAAACCTCATGATCTATTACGGATAACAGGTATTTGTCAAGTTTAAACTTGTCCTCACCTGCAAAGCTGAACTTTTTTAGAGATTATTACTGGGAACTGTTGCAGGAGGAGTAGCTTCTGGTTCATGACAACCTTAAGCCTTTCTACAGGTAGTGTGGGAAATGATTCTGTTTAGAAATAAAGAATCATTATCATCACCCCTTCCCATCCTTCCACAGCAATGACCGATTATACCCAGGCTGGGATGAGTATTTAACACCTTTTTAAAAAGCAAGATGCCTCCTTTTAAAGAAGGAGCTAGAACCTAGTATTCACTGAAGTAGGTATACACTGAAAATGCTGGAGGTGAAAGCATCGTACGTCCTTCCCCTATGAGTGAAGCTCATGAAAAATGAGCTATTTGTCATTTTCTCCAAACCCTGGTGTCATAAGATGGTGGTGTGTAACTAGTGTAATGATTATCTGAGTTTTAGGGGGCTGGAACTTCTGCTCTGTTTTTCCAAGGATCTGGTATCATCAATTCCAGACCGTGCGTACCATCAGCCTTCACAGACAAGGCTGTTGAAAGCCTCATGTGAAATGGCTTCAGCAGTATTTGTGTGCTAGGCTGAACATAAGAAATTGTTTAAGTAGAATACCTTTTATACCGAATATAAGGGATGAAATTTTTTTAGCTACATGCTTGTGTGGTACAGCATCTAGGGGATGGATAAAGAATGTTGAATAAAAATGAAGGGATTTCTTTGACTGCTAGTAAACGTTACAAGATTAAGCAATGCTGATCAGTTTTAGAGTAGTGGAAAATAAGATTTACCAAGAGAATGTGTATTGTAACAACTTTTGTTGTGTTTGAACCAGTGACCTCTTTGGAACTGGCTTCTCTGGAGCCACAGAAGAGGAGGGGAGAATGAGTGAATTCCTTACTATGGTGTCAAGTTTGAAAAATATATTTTTATGTTTTTTAACTGTTTCTAAATGTCTGCTTTCATAAGAGAAGTTTGCATGTATCTGTATAGACATTCCCTTCTTTTTGTCTGTTAACCAGCTGTGAATGTTTATTCCCACAAGAATTTCCACATACATAAAAAATTTTACTTTATTTGTTTTCCTCTCTTGAAATTTGGTTTCCTATTACTGTTTCCATGACTCTTATGAAAAGACACTTAGCATGGTTGCAAAGACCCCCAGGGTATTTTCTGATTTTTCTGGGTTTATTTCATCAAAACCTTTTTCCATTTGATTTTTTCAACCCAGTTTTAAAGTTAAAAAAGTTTAGTGTTAATATTAAATGTCTAATCTAGATTCACATTTCTATATCCAAGTCAGAAATGTGTGCATGAAATATTGTTGCAACATTCTCTCCTTATTTAAGCCACATGATACTTTGAGCTGATGTTATTACCAGGGAGAAAATAAAGAGATTTCACAGTTAATCAGATGAAGTCCGCAAGTACTTTTTGATTTAGTTCCTGGAACATCAGCTTATTCTGTAGGATGTATTGAAGTTTAAAAAATAGAGTACGAAAAAAAATAGACACCCCCAAAATCTTCTCCTGCTTTTAAAGACTAATCTAAGAGAAGTGGCACTCTAAAAAAGGAGCTATAAATTGAAGGTGAAAACACGTCCAAGTGGCTTGTAACAGCAATACGGTTCAAGACGAATTCTGCAGTGTATCAGTCGCAACATGTCTGGTCCTTGTTATCTTTGAATTATCTTTATATCTCTGTAAAAAACAGCTAGTCCATTATCTCTTAATATCATGTAGAGAAGATTAATGTGTGACACAAGAGTGTCTGAGGAATTTGTACCCCTTGAAATGTTTTTTCAAAGGCAAATCACATCAGATTGGCCTTTCTGTCTTCCTAGAGTCTTGGTGCTGTTAAGAAGCACACCAGGTTATATATTGCAAAACAGGTCACGCTTTGTGTTATAGTTTTAGTAAGTGCTAAAATATACTTACCTATTAGAACAGTTCATTTTGTTATCCTATTTGAAATCCTTTTTAAGGTAACAAGGTGATGAACAATAAGAGAATTATTTGTATGTTTTCTATAAAACTGAAACTTTACTCTTGCAGCTCAAAACAATTTTGTGTTGCCACTGTTCTTTTTCCTTAGGCAGAACACTCTCATGAGTCCTTTGTTTCTGATGGTATAAACCAATGCATTTGGAGCTTTTATACTGTTAATGGCTTTTTTTGTTTAGCTGTTATCAACAGCAAATTCTAAAGCTGTAATTAAATCTATAAGCCAAATTCACTCCTTGGCTGGAGGAAACACTTGGAAATTTAGGGCCAGCACAAGGGTTCTTCTGTATTTTTTTTAGTGTTTTGCTATGGATTCACATGCTGTATTCTGTATTATAACAGTATTCTGAGGACTGATTTTAGTTAAAAAAATATTTTATAAATGTAGTATCTATGTATATAACACCATGCCATTTCATTAGGTTTGTAGATGGTGCAGAATTAAAATGTCTGGTTGATTGAGGAGAGCATGGAACTTCTGGAAAAGTTGGTTGACCATTCAACCACCCTTGAGCCTCCTCAATCCACTGAAAATGTGGCTTGATAATTTATCCATTAGCTGTAAGCAAACTGGAAGTGTAATTGTCTCCTCTTCTCATCCCCAAAGACAAACTTTGAAATAACATTTCTGTGAGAACAGAAACTAGTGTTGTAATTTTCAGAAATATTTCCTGGAACAGAAAATTTTTCGTTCCTAATTCTAACTAAAAGACATTTGGAGCTTCCAAAAACCCTTGGAAAATGTGCTAGAAGTGACATTCGTGCCAAGTTATTGAATATAAAAGCAGTACAATGTGATCCAGAGTTGTGACTCAGAAAAAGTCAAGTGCTAGAAAAGTGGAAGAAGCCAGAAGCAAGTACTAGAATTGTCAAAAAAGGTAACCAAGTTATGTTTCCTGTATTAATTCAATCACCTAGGATCCAGGAGAGAAAGCGATCATGGATGGTGGTCTGTGCAAAATGCTGGGGGACAGATTGTTTGCTCCCAAGTTTTCTTGTGGAATACATGTCAGAAACAATAAAAAGATACCAAGTATGCAGATCCAACCACATTTACCCTGCTCAAAATCATGTTGATGCAAATATATTTTCTTATTAACTGAATTGTAGGAAATTTGCAATTAGTGTACTCATATGGGGTTTACACTATTTTGTTATTACAGACTATATAGGTCACATTTATACAGCCAGTTCAGGATCTTTCTGAACAAATCACTGCTGAGGAGAATAGGGATACATGGAGCAGAGGAATCCTTGCTATTGTTTGTGACTACTGAAAATAGGAAGAGACAGCTGTGTGTGTGATTAATTGTCTTGATTTGGGTAGTGTGGGGACACTTTCTGGCTGCACATCCCTTTCCTAAATATCAGGGTGATGTGCTCTTGTTTTTATTCTGCCTTCTTTGATGAAATGTAAACAGACTGTACATTAGCTACCAGTATATCTGCAGTACAAAAGTAATATCAGATCTCTAGTCCCAACTTTTACCAGTTTAAATAAACTTTTACCAGTTTATCTGAGTTGGATACATGGAGACAGAGAGTAAGAGGACATGCTTGGCACCAGGAATTGCTCTTTTAAGAGATTTTAAACAAAAAATTTTCAAGTAATATATATTTACTAGACATTTATACCTCTGCAGACAGTGGAATGATCCCCAGCTCAGGTCTCATCATATCCCACTCTACATCTCAAATTGCATCTCCTTCTCTCTCCTGAATTTGTGAAGGCTCTGTGGATTTCTGCTCACTACACACTAAAAAAGGTTGGTGAAAAATCAAGCAAGAGGTAATATTGTGTGTTCTCTCTGTGGCTTTGGATTAGCCTCCCCAAAAGTGGTTGGCCATTGAGTTACAGTGACAAGTAATGAATGATGCTAAACTTTTTATTCTAGTTGTATCCATTTGGGGGCAGAGGCTGTGGATGATGTCCCTTATCTAATCACTGTCTTGTTGTGCAACAGGCAAGCCCTGAAACTTGGTAAAATTATAAAATGTGCCCTGTGAATTTATAAACTCTAGATTTCCCTATAAGCTTTGTTTTTAAAGAATTTATCACTAGTATGTAGAATGAACTACATATTGCTTTGAGCATAGATGTAACTTTCTGAAGTGCTGGACCACAGAGCTAAATGGAAAATGCAAATCTTTATTGTTAGGATGTTGGTGTTTTAGTTTGGTGGCTTTTGTTGATTTTGTTTTTTTAAATTACAAATCTGAACAAAAGGTCAGCTCATTGACGACATTGTCTGTCATGGGGTTTCCAGATATTTTAACGACTGATGTGGAATTTTTCAGTTTGCTGGCAATACCTGCAGTGAATGACAATAGTTTGTGCCCTAAGCTGCAAGGCTACCAGGCTGCCTGAGAGGACCAGGAACCAATTAACCCAGGAGCTGGGAACCTAAAACAAACTGACACCTAGGGCTTGCTTTGGAATTTCTTGCTAAGATGCTGACAGTTGATTTGTTTGGAATTTACTGCTAAAAGGGCACCCAGTCACCATCTCAGAAACCCAGTTAATTAATCCTTGTTGGAAGAGCTTTACCCTGAATGCCTAATGTCTAGTTATACTGACCTTTAAAGTAACACTTGTAGCTGAGATATCTGCCTAAGAGCACCTTCCCTGCTGAATGCTGGGTTTCCAAAATAGGCACAGCAGGGTTCTCATCCTCTCTTCCTTTTGTTCAAGACTGTCATACTTGTCCTGCTTTTTTTCATAACTTTTCATCTAGCTATAGTGCAGACACAGCTATGGCTGAGAACACTTATGCTTTTCATGTTCCCTACGGCCTCTTGCAGACATAGCCAGTACCTTCTCCGAGGACTTCCCTGTGCTTGTAATTGCATTGTCATCCTTAAAAAGTTTTATCTGGCTGAAATGCATTTCTCACTGCTCACAAAACTTCCACCTGTTACAACAGTTTATAGCTCTAGTCTCATAAAACTGATTCACAAGGCATGCATATAAACAGATCTGTAATTTCTGATTTACTTTTAGCTTTTAGTACAGACCATTTGCAAGATATAAACATGAGGTTTGGTTTTAAGAGTGGATCATCCAAACATCTCCTCTGTACCTTTTATCAGACACTGGCATACCATTACACAGCTGGGCAATGGGTAAGCAGCAAGTCAGGTCCCTCAGCAGCTCACACATAAACAAGCTGTCAAAAAAACTGGCAAAAAAGGCTACCAGGCTTTCTATATTTGCAGCTACTTGGGCATTAAAACCCCTCACAAGGCAGCTTCCTGTGCCCTGGGGTTCAGAGTTTGCTTCAGCAGGCTGCTGCTACCTGAGCAGCTGATGAGCCAAGTGGTGTGGCCAGGAGCGGTGAGAGTGGGCAGGTCAGTTCTTCATCAGCATCCTGCTGCCTCTCCTGTTTGCCAGGGCATGGGAAACACTGGAAGCCATGTCTCCCTGAAACATCATAAAGAAGTTGTTGGGAACCCATGAAGTCATGGAACTGCACTTTTTGGGACTGTTTCTAGCACGAGGAAGTTGGTGACTGGCAAGAAGTCAGTAAGCATTGCCTCAAAAATTGGAAATCAGCTCGTTCTAGCTTTGCTGAATCAGAATTTCCAGAGGAAAGCTGTTAGGTCAGAAGATTTTTCCACCTGATGTCATGAACAGAGCAGTAAAAGCAGCACACATTCCAGGAGGAGATTTTGAAAAGGTCATTGACTAAGTATTCATTTTCCATTGAGGACTACAAGCATATTTCAAGGCCTGAATGATGCCCAAGTGCTGAATTGGCTTTGGAAAGTTACATTTTTTTGTCTCTATAGCCCAGCCTGAATGGTTGAATGTCTGCTGCCTAAGATTCCCTTCGGAAAATAATCTCCACATGTGGTTTGTACAATTTGCACTGTAAGTTAAAGTTCACTCTTTTTTTTTTCTCTTTTCTTTTTTTTCCCCCCTGTAACAGTTTAAAATTCTTGAATTACAGTATTTTAGGAAAATAAGTTTATGTTATTCTGATTTATATGCAGGCAATACACAAAAATCACTACCTTAAAATATAATTTGACTTTCTAGAGGCATAAATCTGACACTGTCCATCAGAAAATGTGGGCTATCTGCAAAGGCACTAGAGACAGTCACCTGTCTGCACAACTAAACAAAAGAGAGAGATATTTTATAGGTATTTTAAAAACACACTTTACAACTAAACAAGAAAAGTGCACTTCAAAATCCAATGACGTTAGAAATGCCATTTTACAAGGACAGTAATTGTTTCTTAAATGCAGACAGAAAGCAGAAAATAGAAACACTGTTTCAACTGAAAAGAAAAACAAAAAGAAAGTGACACATTGTGTTTTTGTTCTAATTTGCAAGCACTCTTACTGGAACACACACATAAATGAGGAAAAAGGAGTAGAAATAAAAGAATCCAGAAAAATTTGGCTTTACCTTTTTTATTTTACTCTACTGTATCATGATAACATATAACTAAAACTAAACAAATATTGCTAGTGCTAGGAAATATAAATCAGAGAAAAAGGGTGACAAGAGATTGGTCATACCTCCCCTGTTCCCCCTGTGCATCCTTTGATAACAAACAAGGTGGTGCTTTGTATTGCATTGTTTTTCATCACACTTCCATGACTATTTCAGCCAAAAATAAGAGGAATCAGCAAACCTGATAAATCAAATATTCAAACAGAAAACAATATAATTCTATTTTCCTTATTGCATGGCAGAGTTTGCACTCATCTCTGCCTTTTTCTGTATTCGGTAATTGATACCAAGTTAATGAGATGAGACACACGTGATTATCTGCCATTTTGTGTTGGACATCCTCTATTCAAAAGCAATAAATGATCTGAAGGCTTTTACGTGACAGAAATATATATTAGCCATCATTAAATTATACTATAGCATATAACACAATTTTAATTATAGTTAGAATGAAACATTTTGAAACATTTCACCCTAGATATTTAAGCAGTTATTTGAGCTATTACTGCAAATGGGATTGTGCTAGGTGCTAGATAAATGCATTGCTTGGTATAGATAGATCTTTAGTGATGTGGTACAAAAATTGTAGTTGCTGTGAGACTTTTCACTGACTCCAAGTGTTTGATGTGAAGCCTTTCATTACTGTAACTTTCTTGGTTATTTTTATAAACATGCTGTACTGTATCCTAGGAAGAACTTACAGATCACACCCAGTTACAGAGGAGCAGGGGATGAAACAGGCATTTGCAGCTTCTTACTCCAGGTGCCAAGGTGCAGAGTTTGTTCTCAATTGCCTTACAAAATATTGGAAAAAAACCAACCCAACACAGTCAATATTTTATTTCATATTGCAATATGTCTGCGCTCTCTACCCAAACCCAAATAACAGAAGGGTTGCATTTGAGCTGTATATCATGTTTCTGAAAAAGAGAAAGCAAAGTGTCATGAAAGTTGAATGGTTAGAAGCCTTAAAGTGTTATTCTGAACTGGAGGATAGAAGCAAGAGGAGGATAAAGATTGTAAATCCCTTGAGACAGATTTATAAAATCATCCACAGGCAGTTCTTTATGAAATCCCTCAAATAAACCAATATTCTCTCTCTTATGCACTTTTTCACAAAAGCACATTTTCCAATAACTTACAAATATTTTAATACTTTTGTAGCCACTGTAGTAGCACCAGTGCAGTACAAAAATCACATGATCTGCACTACTTTTAGTTCCACATATGGTGGTACAATTTTATTCCCAAAATGATAAACAGAAACAAGAAGGTGGAGTTTATAAAGAAACTGCGGTGTGATTCTATCAGAATCATAATTTCATCAGAAGAAAACAGCCACCTTTTTCTGATGTAATGCATGACAGAAGCTGTGAAAGGGATGAGTCTGGAATGGGCTAGTCATAACTGGAGAGAAGTGTCCAGTTAGTGGAATGCTCTTTAGGCAACAACAGTGTGTAGATAGAGAAATATTTCCCATTTATTTTTGTGATTTTTTTTCTCCTACAAGTAGGGCTGTCAGTGGTTCAATTAGTAGCTCATAGACCTTAACCTTGTGAACACCTCTACTTGGTGCTTATAGCAAACACTGTTTACAACAAATGAATTTATTTATAACTATTTATAAATTGCAAATTTCTGCTCAGTAGGCAAATGTACAGTAGCTGGCACATCTTTTCATCCTTGATTCTGTATGGCATGATGAATGTTTCTGTGTTTAGCAGAAAGATTTGTCTCATCTGAAAATGAAATTCATAGATGTTTTATGATATTGGTCTTGGCACGTGAAAACACCAGTCTTGATGCTAATTTAGGGAAAAATAATCTAAATGTTGGTCCTCTAAAAGAATTCATGTGGTATCCCTCTTCAAATCAAGTTTTTCTTTGGATGTATGTGTATGTGTGTGTAGGCCTGTGTGTGCATTTTTCTTGAATATGGAGTAAGTGTGAGAACTCTTACAGTTTGGAAAAGACAGAAGGTTCAAGATAAGGTTCCTGAGGAATCATCTTCTTTTCTAGGTAGAGCTGTTTTGAGTACTCCAATAATATTTTTGCTACAAAGAAGATTGGCAAATGGCTTTTTAATAGGTGTCCTGATGAATAGGTGTGCAAATATCATGGTGTTAAGGTTTCTGAAACAGTAATAGTTTATGGCATCATCGTGTATATTGCAGTGTTACCAATTTCATAGATCTAAGATTTATTCATATTGAGCTCAACACCTTCATCTGTTATAAATAACAATATTTTGATTTTAACCATATCTGTACAGATATTTGTATAATTGCAACAAAATAAGGAACAATGAGATACAGAAATGCATCCAAAGCTGAAATATGGATAATAATAAGAAATTGAATCTTAAATAATTTGAATTTTAATTCTGTTCTAGGCACATTATAATAGATTTTTTCTTTAGAAACAGGATAGGTTAAAAGAAAAACAAAATTAAAAGTTATCTGAGCTGGTTGCTTCCATCTATAGTAAATTTTTGCTAATACTTGAAGATAATAAGCCACGTCTAGCCAGGACGGAAGTGAAATTCTTATTGAAAGTATTACTGACTTCCATATGTTTATATACTGGCTGAGTTTGATCTTACATAATCCAAACCTAAGGGAAAAAAATTCAGTGTAGGATTCTGAATCTTTTATGCTGAACTATAATTTCCAATACAGCATTTACAAGCTTTCAGTATAATTGTACTTATTTTACATGTGTTCTAGGCCATTGATTTTGGTAGCCTTTCTCTGCAGAGTTAAGACATGGTTTTGATTTTTTGATTTTTCTAAATGCTAAATAAATAAATAATGTCTCTCGACTTCTGTTTAGAAAAATAACTTACACCAGAACAGCAAGAAATCCATAGAAAAGCTCTTGGGAACAGTGTAACCTGAAGGAATAGGATCAGAAAACACTTACTCAAGGTGATAAAGCAGTACTGCAGTGACCAAAAGGAATTATTTAGCTTCTACAAGGTGAGTTATTTTGAGAGTGCTACAGAAACGCTGTTATCAAAAGCCACCACAAGATTCAGAAATATTATACTGCATGTGTGACAAATTTTCTAGGAATCTTCTGGCCTAGGTTGTACCAGCTGTATGATGCTCCCAGTTGATTTCTGACAAGCTGAAGTACCCGGTAAGGACAAGAGCAGTTGACTTGGAAGTGTTCCTTGATTCCTCAAAAAAATTTTTCTGGCATCATCATTATCCTGAATTGGAAGACTATAGTAGACTCCCACAGTGACATCCACATTATTTGTTTGCCGCTCAGTTCTTACCCAGAGGCTCCCAACTGTGCCATGGCCAACTGTGAGCTCCATACATTCTAGCCCTTCCATTACACACAGTGCCCTGCCTCCCCTTGTTCTGTCCTGTGTATCCCTCCAGAAGGGCCTGTAACAATCAACAGGGCACTCTGATCACAGCACTCATCCCATCAGGTTTCACTTACGCAGGTGATATCAAAAATCTGAGACTGGGCCAAAGCTTTGCGCTTGTCATGTTTGCTCCTCACTCTGCCTGCATTTGTGTAGAAATGTTTCAGGTGGTTCTTTGCAGCCACAACACCTCCTGAAGCAGATGGAAGGATCCCCATTATTGATCATTTCCTCAAGTTTAGGCACACCGTCCCCTTGCTCATCACTGGCAAGCCAGGTATTTTCTCTTTCCCCCTTCCAAACTAATTAATGGCACTCCTTCAGCAGAGTTTTTGTAGCTTAATCTCATGATTACTGAATTTTTTTAACATGTATTTTCTGTAAGGTAAAGTTACAAGTGAAGATTTCTGTAATGTATAAAAGAATAATTATTTAGGTGAAAAAAAAATGTTCCTGTGATAGCCACTGTCTGCACTGTGAATCAACGTATTTTATCAGAGCTTTCCAAAATCACAAAGAAGAGAAAACTGAATATAATCTTTCTCGCTCAAACCAACAAGAAGGCTTTTGCCTTCTCCTAGTTACAACATGGATTGCATATTTACAAGAATCATGACAAGTTCCTGGACAATGTATAGCTGTCTCTTCTCTAGGGAATTCTAAAAAAATATGTTAATTACTAATTTTTAAAAAAATTCCAAATGAATTTGTGTTAACATATAGCACATCAAATTTTAGTAGATTTTTTATAACTGAAAATTTTAAAATAAATTTAGAAATGACGTTTTAAACTATGGGAAGTGTAGCATCTGCTTTAAGTTTTGCTCTTCTCAGTCCTATCAACATTTTACCTATTCAAAAGGTCTTTACTAGAACAGGTTTTTAGTTATGCAAAAAAAAATCAGTGCAGTCCTTTATAAAATATTTTGTTTAAGTCTATAATTCTATGAATTGAAACCCAAAGTTGGGTTCCTTTAGAGTGTGAAAGTTGTTACATAATTTTAAATCTAGTTATGATAACTCACCCAAATCCTAACCCCAATTACAACTTTGGTTTTAATGTTATTGTAGGTTTAGGGATACTTCTCACCACAAAGCTGATGTAGCACCTCATGCTTTGGAAAGAGAGTAGTTTTGTGCTTTGTGCAATGAAACAGATTAAAGGAAATGTTCAAATATGTCTCTAGGTGGGGGCTAAAGCAATTCATGTTACATTATTGGCCATCCATGCTGAGCATTATTACAAATGTGGAAAGAGAAAGTTATCTGTCTTTGACTAAATTCCTAATATTTTAATTTACTGTCCATGGAATATAGGTAGCTCAGGGACAGACTGTCACGGTACAAGTATGCTGATACTTCTTTCCATGTTAAAGAAACACAAATTTTAGTTTTCAAGAAAATAAGGTTTTTACCAGAAACTTGTCCCTCTGGGCCAACTACTGTCACAATTATGAAGAGTAGTCCCACTGCACTGAAGAATGAATTCTCAACTATTTCACAGGGCTGTGAAACAGTGCAAGGGCTCTTGAGCTGGATCAAATCAATGGTGTCTAATATAATTTATCTGCAATCATTTCATCTCTACAGGTTTCAGGAGTAAAACTGCTCTCAATTTCAGTCAGTTATTCAAGCATTGTTGAGAGAACACTCCCTAGAAATGAAAAGTGGGCTGAAACTTTAATTAGCTCTTTCTGTTTTTTAGTGAGCTATGAGAGTCGGTCAGATATACAGCACACACAGGGCACAATTTTAACAGTGCATATAGCACTAAATTGTTCAACTGTACAACACTTCAGCTCCTCTAGACAGTACAGAACCTGGCAAGAGACCAAAGCATCTATAGAGGCTTTTGCATGTGCTAACCTCCTAAAATAAAAATTGCTCACTGATGGCTTACATTTGTGAGGTATCTGCCTTTCTGACCCAGAGTACGCATGAGCCCTGGTATGCTCTGCATGCATGTCCAAAACTGCTCCCCTCTGAAGAATGAGACACATCAATAATCCAAAACCTTGCCAGAGAAGTGGTGCCTGAAGTGGCCACCTAAAAACAGAGACTAGACAAGAATAAGGGAATAAAGGTAGGTATTTATTTGAAGGGCCTTAATAGGTTTTTTAAAAAGCCCAAAGGTACACCCCAGAGAGTCCAGAGGCTGCTGCCAAAATGGACCCAAGATGGACCGCAGGTCATGAGCTCTTCACACTTTTATAAGTTTGGTTCATTTGCATATCAGGGTTAATTCTCCAGTTAAAGCTTCAGGTAATGATGTAATTTCCTTAAGCTTTCCCCCCCCTTTAGAGGCTCTTTGGTTTATGCTTTTTGGGCCTAAGATGGTCTGGGTGTCCTTGAAGACAAAGCCTGGAAAGGCTTTGTTATGTCTACCTGGCATGAGAGAGCAGAAGTTAACAGGCCACATAAAACTTCAGAGTTACACACTAGGCAGTACAGGATTTGAAAACTATGAAAGTTAAAACCTGAGGCATCAGAAGGACTGCAGTAGCTTGAGAAACCCAATCTAATAAGTTTTCCCAGTGAGATAAATGCACCAGCAACTGCCTCTCAATCTGTGAGTGATGCAGTGCTGTGGTATGGTCTCACCTACTGGGTGTGACTGGTGGAGCTGCAGGATACTGTGCTGCAGCATCTCCTCAGTCAGAAGAAATTCAGCAGAGACTCAGCATGGAGCAGCGACTTCATTCAAAGTGAACAGAGGCACCACGCTTTAAGGCAGGGTAGGAAGTTAGATACATGCGTGGGTTTATAATTCTCCGTTGGTTTGCTCCAGACTGCTTTCCTCCCTTTCTCCTCACAGCTAGCACATTAAGATTGTTCTCAGCAGGTGGCTAATTTCTTTCTGTGCTGCCTATAGGAAGCCAAGTAGGCCTCTAAGTTCTCTGGGTTAGAATCAGCTAGTATGCTTTTAGTTTCGTTTGTGTGATCTGTGCTTCGGAAGTGTAGTTCTGCCAAAGGTAAAAGGGTTTTTTTTTTGAAGAGAGAATCTGGAGGGGCTGGTGAAATAAATGCAAAACAACCTTTTGAATTACATGCGATGCTGCACGTCTTTCACTGAGTTGTAGAGAACACCATTGCTGAGGTTATCAGTCTGCTGTTTCCACTCACTGAGAGAATATTTAAATTCAGGTGACAGAAAGTGAAATAGTTGCTTCAATTTCTCTAAGGCTAGCGTTTCTGAAAAAAGAAAAAAGAGAATTCCATAAGATAGCTAATGTCTCATGCTTTGCATGCTGTACAACTGGACAGGTGTTTTGTGAAGAACCCCCAGGGAATGTCTGCATTGATGTAAACAGGAAGGAGTTTTCATTTCATGAATCACTAGATTGTCAGTGATGCATTATAGCTTGTCACAGATATTATGGAGCAAAAATGAGGTATTACCCTGAGTTTTATACCCCCATGACTAGAAAATTTGAACCTAGGGATTTGCAAATTTAAACTGTAATCATCAATGGCAATTTTTTAAACTGCAATTAGAACTATTAGCATTTTTGAGTCACTTTTTCTTTGTAGATTTTGTAACTGGATATAGCAATTAATCCTTTAATATCTTCTCAATGATAGCCACTATCTTCTGTCAAAGGCAAAATATGACAGTACTGAATAGCAAGCAATTGCTTTGTGAAATAAATACTGTAACACATTGCTGTAAGGGAAGATTTGTGAGTTGTTCACTCTGAATAGTGATAGATAAAATAGCCCTTAAACATGTACTGTGTAGTAGGTATACCAGAGAGTCAGGCATTCATTAGTGACACTATGAAGCAGGAAACACTTTTGTACCTCTCATCATGCTCAACCAAACATGCCAGTAGAAACTGGTGGAGAAAGCTGAGATAGCCAAGGTAATGACATGTGCTTACCCTTCCTAGCTCAGAAGAGCAGAAGACTAGAGGAATACTCATATAAGGCATAGAAAATAACATTTTCCAACAGTGCTGAATACTGATGTAGAAAGACTGTGGGGTTGTTGGTGTTTGGGGTTTTTTCCCCTGTCTTGGTGGTCATTCATTTCACTGAGAGATAGATCAGTGGCAGAAATACTTGTCCAAGCCTTGAGGAAGAGGTACTGGACTTAAAAAAATTAAAATTACATATGTGGCTATTTGTAAAGTTCTTTTTGGTTTGGAATTCTTTTATTCCCCACCCCAAAAGTCTCTCACTGAAGCCAGTGTGTCAGTCTGGCGTTCACAACTTGGTACGTTACTTTGAACTTTAAGGATAAACCTGTTGTAAACATTTTGCATAAGGTGTTTGTACCACTAACTAAACATAACATATCCGTTTATTTTGAATGGTGTATTATTCCTGAATATATTGTATAAAATGAATATGCAAATGAACTTTGAGTTTATTCACTTTTGCATAGTCAAATTTTTCCTTCGACTGTTCCCAGCTGTTACCACTTTGTCATTCAGTAAGGGCAGAAAATATAGCTATCACCTCTGCAAAAAACATTTTTGACCTTGTGAATTTCCAAAATTTCATTCTATTAATTTAAAAGCTAAGATTTAGTGTAGTGAACATCAGGCAATCTGTAGCACTTAATCTACTTGCTCAGCAAAACACCAAATTAATTCAAATTTGAAAAGGCCTCTCCATCTGTAGCAAAAGCATGTTCTCAATTACATATTGAATTAAATAAGAGATAGGAATATTTTTGAAAGCTTGAAATTTATGGTTTCATTAGACTGAAAAATTAAACCTAAAAATGTGTAAAAATCCACATTAATAATTTAGTTTTAGCACATAAATGCAAATGGCTTGGAACTGAACTTCATTTCAGACTGTAAGTAGTAATTACCTAGTGACACCTCATCAGCTTCATTAGAACCCTGCTTTTAATAAAAGTGGGGAGAACTAGGGATCTGCACAAATAAGAGGATTATGGTATTTAATCACCACAAAGTGGTAATGATAAAACTTCATTAGATAGGATTTCCAAATATGAAATCCAAGAAGGCAATCAAATATGAGTTAAATGATCATTTAAAAGTATTTTATTTAGTGAGTTCTCTTTTCTTCTGTTCATGAGTGTGCTGATTTGTATGAATTATTTTGTTGCTCGAAACAATCATATTCAACAATTAGTAGATGGGAAATTCTTTCCTCCAAAGTGTTGATCTTATACAAGGCCAGTCTACAATTTGGTTTAGTTATTCATTAGTATTTTAGTATTTGTTATCCATTGTTTGTGATATCTAATAACTACTTCTGTACAAAATTATTTCTGGTCCATTTCTGGCCTGTAATCCACAAGGTACATGTTCATATACAAATATATACATGAGAATTTATATTATGGTGAAAGTAACGATACAGAAGACTCCTCTTGACCAGCATTTTACATTGGTTTGAATTAGTATTTAAAAGACTTAAGGAAGAACATTAAAGAGGGTTTTAGGGTACATGCATGCTATATGTAGAGACAAAGACAATGGAAGTATAAAGTTAAAATGATAATGAAAAGAGAAAGACCTACTTCTCCCTCTGTGAAGCAGATTTTGGATAAGAGGAATCTCTTCTGCTGTTCAAGCTTGTATGTAATTCCTATAAGCAAAATGATTAAATCATTTTCTATACTTTCTTTTCTGTCTTACGCCAGTGAACTCAGGTTCTATATTTTTGCTGGTTATTTATTTGCATTCACCCCTAAATATGTTGCAAATACTCTGCCTGTATATGTGTGAGGGGAATTCTTCAGATGACAGTTTTGTGAGCTTGTCTAGAATCCAACACAGTATTTGGTACCTCATGATCTACTGTGACATTGTATTCAGGTTGAAAATGTTCATCTACTGTTCTTACAAAGCACCGAGGCCTTGTTTTCCATTCTTTGTTTTATATTCTCCTCATGCTCTCATACACTGTCTTTTTGTTTATAGCACAAAATTTCACCCAGTGTCTTATTCCATTGCTTTGGAGGTTGGCTGTATCTCGTGGTGTGATATCATCACCACTGCAGCTTTATCATCCGTGCGTTTATAACTGTGCCAAGTGCTAACCTTCTGGAGTCCTCTTTCATCTGTTCATATGCAGATCCAAATGTTCTGTTCTTTTTATCTAGTTGTGAATAGCTTACACTTGTACAAATTGGAAGGTTCAGTAAAGAGTGGTGCTTAAACAGGTTGGGTAACTTCACAAATGGCCTACACAAGACTCAATTCAGAAAATGTATGAAATTATTGCACGTCAGCAATTGCATTTTTAATCACCCCAAATGTCCAATTGCATGTCTTGAACCTGCTGATCTTTGCATTAATTTGGTAACTCAGGGCTGTTTCAGAAGAAAATTATTTTAAAATTGCATCTTTCAAGCACAGAAGGTTTACAGTTGAAAAATGCCCAAGCAATATTGAAGATTGAGGATGATTCTTGGAGAATGCTTATTCTGGTTAGGCAGATGGAATTTTATATGATTTCATATATTTTATCATTAAAGCCAGAATTTTAAGTCATTATGCTATTGCATCAATATGTAATCTAGATGGTCTCAGCAATAGTATGTTTATGAATCTATTTTACCTTTTGTATTGTTTCCTCTTTTACACCATGATTTACACTGGTTTTAGTATTCTGAAATTCCCATTTTTTCTCTTACACTGTGTAACAGTTCTCACACTATGTGGATCTCAACTAGTGCATTCAATATAAAATGCAGTACTTTACCCAGCAGTCATTACACCATGCAGTTACAGCCTTAACAAAGCATTAGTGCCGCTGGTTTTCTCATTAAATTTCTTCTAAAGATGTTTTAGAACATGTGGATTTCTTTCACCACAGTTGCCACTTCATTGCAATAAAAAAGTCTTCGTTCTTCTATGGTTTTTATATAACTTGCTCTGTAGTTTCTCATTAACCTGTTTTTCCCAGAAAGCTTATAATCCCTTTCAGTCCTATTGTGTGTAATTCACAAATTTCTCAGAATGACATTTCTGTAGCATCCAAATTCTTCATACTTAGACCTGAAGAAAAGTAACATTAAGGTCAAAATGCTTAGGTCTGTGCTGTCTCATCAGCAACTGACCTCAGAGAATAAGATATTTTAATATAATCCAATAGCAAATTGGATTGATCGTAGAAGAGTTTGGGTTGAAAGGGGCCTTTAAAATTTATCTAGAACAACCCTCCTGCAATGAGCAGGAACATCTTCAATTAGATTATGTTGCTCAGAGCCCCATCCAGTCTGACTTTGAATGTTTCCAGAGTGAAGGCATCTATCACCTCTCTGGGCAACCTGTGCCAGTGTTTCGCCACCCTCACTATAATTTTTTTTCCTTTCATGTAGCCTGAATCTACCCTGAGCCAGTTTAAAACCATTGCACCTTTTCCTGTTGCAACAGACTCTGCTGAAAAGTTTCTACCCATCTCTTTTATGAGCCTCCTTTAGATGGCCTAACTGCAGTAAGGTCTTCCTGGAATTTTCTCTTCTCTCTCAGCCTTTCCTCATAGAAGAGGTGCTCCATCCCTCTAATCATCTTGATGTTCCTCCTCTGGACTCACTCCAACAGACCCATGTCCTTCCTGTGCTGGGGACCCCAGAGCTGGAGGCAGCACTGCAGGTGGGGTCTTACAAGTGCAGAGCAGAGAGGCAGAATGCCCTTCCTTGCCCTGCTGGCCACGCTGCTTTGGATGCAGCCCAGGGAATGGTTGGCTTTCTGGCAGCAAGATCCTTCTAGAACAGGAAGAGTGCATGCACATCCTTTTTCAAGCACTTCAATTATTCATAAAATCTTTGAGATCTGACTGTGTTAAAAAAATTTCATGTTGATCTCAAATTACTTTTGATTTACTTGAAACCTTTTCTGATTTAATAAAATGTTTACAAAAAGTAGTGCTTACACTAGGAGGAAGTTGAAAATTATCACTATGGCACAAAGTAATTCTAATGTCTTTGTCTTCTTTGACATTACCATGGTTTGTAGGTGAATCCAAGCTCATTTATTGCTGCAAAAGTTTGTAGGACTGTCCCTAAAATCTGAATCTGTCCATCATAAGAATTTTTTCTATCTAAGAAGCAATGCCTCCAGGCTTTCAGAAAAAAATACAGCTGTTTTATTTCCCAGCCATCTGTCTAGATTGAAATACAAAAAATTGATACAACTTACAGCATCTGCATCATTTAGCACTGGAACCGTTAATGACATGAAAGTCAAAAAACCCAAAACTTAAAGCCTTTCTGGTTAAAAATGACTGCTTAGTTAGAGTCAAACCCTATTATGTTGACACTTATGTAATAAAACAGTTTATCAATATTAATGTTTTGGGAATAACTGATCTTTTCTTGTTTGAAGTATGAATATTCAGAAAATATATAGAAACTCTCAGGAGTGACCCTGGAACTATTTAAAACCAAAAAATCTAAGTTCATTTAATAATGAATTCCCAACAAATAAATAATTAAAAAGAAAGACAAATAACTGCATTATCTAGTGTCATAGTTATGGATTATCTATAATGAACATATGTGACCCTTTGAAATCTCTGGTTGCATCTGTCAGCTATTCTCAAAATAACTGACACACAATCTTTCTGAGCTTGCAGACAGATGCATTGTTCCAGATGCAGCTCAGCTGGTTAAAAAGTTGGTTCATAGCTTCTTTTATTTGTGAGAGTTATCACCACCTGTGAGAGTTATCACCACTTATTTGCCAGCCTAGGACCACACTCACTCACTACCAATTTGCTTCTGTAAAATTATCTGGGTTAGAAAACACCCCTACTATTAGCTTATGCTAATGTCGAGTGCTGATACCCAGGTTAAGCCACTAGATCTGAGGGGATGTCAATGAGAAGAGAAGGAAAGAGTGACAAGGAGTGGATAACAGTACAGTCTCAAACCAGCAGTGCTGCAGCCTAAAAAAGCACATTAAATTATTGTATTATATGATCACAAGGATTTTCTTGTACTGTGCTCTTCCCTTACTTAAGCGCAGTAACATCAGCTGGACCATGAGATGGTCAGTTAGCAAAATAAGTTGTGAATAAGTTGCTTGAATAAGATTCATTCTAACATTCTGTTGCTTCATTTTCAGTTTGGTAGTCAAGAAAAAGACGACCACCACCCCCTCCCAGAAAAAGAGAAAAGAGTCAGATGCATGCGATCACTTTGGATGGCTGGCATACCTGATCAGAGTGATACAGCTGATTTGGATTACTGCTGAGGAACGAGAAGAAGCTAGAGGAGACACATGCAAATTCAATATTTGTAATTAATGACAGTGTACAGAAAATTTTAGACATGAATTTAAATATGTTCTTGTGTGCCCCAGAAGTAATATAAACCTGTTGAGGCTCCGGGCTAGGAAATATTATTCTATAGATGATGTAGCAGACGGTTGTGTTTTATGTCTTTTTAACAAATCTCCAAAGTTAAGAAACACCAGACCAAATTTATGCTGATTCCAAGATGTGGATCTGACATTTTTTTAGCTCATTTAACCCTATTAATGTAACTGATGTTACCAGGGTATTCCTCAGATTGTAGTGATATAAACACACTCGGAGTGTAAATGAAGAGAAGATATAAACATATTACTCTTTAGAGCTACCAATTTCTGGCTTAAAAGACTTTTCCTTACTTTGGAAAGATTTAATTCTATATTTCCAAACAGTTAAAATGCCATCTAGCCTAACACATTTTTCTTGGAATTATCACAAAAATTAATTCTGTTCAATTTTCTTTTTTTTTAATTCCACTACCTGTGGCAATTTAATTCCAACAGAATGTAAGCAGTATCATAAAATGAAAATTCTTGTGATCAATTGTCCCTAGAATGACCCTTGGCATAATAAGTATGTAAATATAGGATATTTCTGCACTCTGATGGCCTTTATTCAATATTACAAAAATAATAAGGTAAAGATCAGTTTAAACATACATTAGTAGAAAACAAGCAAGCTGTAATGCTTTAATTTGGAAAAGGCAGTGCAATTAAGACCAGACAGCTGTTGTGGAAACCTTAAGGTTTAAGGGGAAGAGTTATAAATCATGATTTATAGTGAGAGAATGCAATTTCTTGGAATGTATGAAGCCTGTATTAAATCTGTTCCAAAAGTGGACTTTATAAGTTTTTTTTTATGACTTTATATGATCTGAAAAATGTCGCTTAAATGGTAGCCAGGGATATAATTTGTGCTTCCCATGAGAAAATAGAAACAAAATTAAGGCTAAAGAGAATGTAAAGCAATTGCATGTTCCAGCCATCAGTTCATCCTCACAATATCTCTACAAAGTCTCTTTTTAACAAAGTTTTTTTTTTTTTTTTTTACACTAGCATTGGACATTTCACAATATTTCTGGGGTCTTTGGCCTTCTTGGGATCATAGATTTAGGATCTAATTTGTACCCCAGAACAGCAAACAACAGGACAGCATTATTTCGGAGTTTTTCTTCAGAGTGAGAATGTACATGAAGGTAAAGAGAAATGTTAGTGGGGGGGGGAAAACACTCCATATACCAGCACAGATTTACACTGTCAGCCCCTCCTCTTGCTGACAGAGTTGAGTAGCAAGTAGATGTTATCTAACATGACTGAAACTATGAATGTGTTAATGACTGAATAGGTTAATGGTGCCCATTGCACAAATTTTATATAGGGACAAATCATAGGGACAGATCATCAATATCTGATCTTGCCCCACAGCAGAGGAATGTTAAATTGTCAATGGAATATCAGTGGATGGGACAGTCTTGGGCAATAACCTCTCAGCCTTGTCATGAAATGGTAGAAGCAGAACTTTGACAGATTTTTTTATTTCCTGGTGCTTTCAGTGTCCTGTTGGATGGCAGTGTGTCTTAATTTCTAGAAGCCCCAAAATACATGTGTTCAACATCTCCTTTTTCTTCCACTTTGCTGGAGTAAGAAAGATATTCAACAATGTCAGAGGTCATTTTCTTATGTACGCTAGAAATGGTGATAACCAGCAGAGGAGACTGAGATTGGTACCTGCATATCCTTCAGCTGCCCGTGGCTTCACAGAAGATAAACTATTACTCAAAAGGGGAGCTTACACAAGTAAGAAAATATCCATTCTATTGGAAATTATTGTTTAAATCAAAACCAAGCTGCATGTTGTTTTCAGAGTCAGTTGTCTGTGTCAAAATCTGATTGAACAAGCCTGTTGTGGGATTTATCTTTTCTGCTGACAGACATGCAGTGTTACCACTGGTGCTACAGGCAGGAGCACAAGGCACATGGGTGCTGCCATTTTCAGAGCTATTAGCATTACAGGAACTGAGAAAGCACAGAAAATAACCCAAAAATATGTAAACACATTAAAATGATTCAAATTCAGGAAATTATTTAAACAAACAAGCAACAGAAATAAAAAACAGAGACCAAATATTGAGCAGCATACTCAATTTCCTAATCTATTTTCATAGCCTATTAGGCCTGTAAATCCACAGTAGGAGACAAACAGACACACACATTATAAAATTTAGTTACACTAGGTTAGAACTGTAGTATTCCACAAAATGGATAAACACATAAATGTTACAGTTTCTATCCTCATTTTCTGAGTTGTAAAATGATGAGCATGGAAAGATGCTGTGTAACTACAGTGTAGCAATTATAGGAAATTGAAGCATTCTGGTTATGTTTAGAAAAAGGAGATTGTTGATCGCTCAAATGAAGATTTGAGTCTTCATTTAGAAATGATTATCAGATCTGTGGATGAGGGGAACCTGTGTGTGGAAGTATAGGTGCACATATATATACCAAAAAGTTGTATTTAAGAAAGACAAATGGCTCATTTTTTTTCACTTTTGTATAAACCAAATATTTGAATCATGCTTTTCTGTGCATTCTGAGTTTCTTGCAGCATATTGTGGTGGGCTGGCCCTGGCTAACAGTCAAACACCTACCTGGCTGTTTGCTCACTCCCTCTCCTCAATGGGGTAGAGGGGACAAAAGAAGGAGAAGAGTAGGGAGAAGGTTCATGGGTCAGGATAAAGGCACAGAGATTGCTTACCAGTTACTGTCACAAGCAAAATAGGCTCAGCTGGGGAAAAAAAACCCATCTACTCCTAATTAAAGTAGGCATTTATTAATTTGGGTAGTGGAAAACAGAAAGAAAAATGTTAAAACAACACCTTTCCCTCTGACTCTGCCCTGTTCCCTTTTCTATGCTCTACATCATTCTTTCATTTCTGACTCTTCTAACCCTGCTCCAAGTGTTGCAGGAGTTTACAGTCAGTACCTGGCAGTTTCTTTGCTCCTCTGTGCTGCTCCTTCCTCCTCACACTTCTGTGCTCCGGCGTGGACCCTTCACAAGCTGCAGGGGAAATATCAGTTTTCCCGTGGCTCTGACTTCAGTTGTCTCTCTATTGTTTCTCACTCCTTTTTTTCCCCCTCCTCCTCTCTCTGTCTGGAATTTTATGAATTTTTTAAAGTATGTTTTCATGGAGGTGTCATCAGCTTGGCTGATGTGTTCACTTGCGTCCCGTTGTGGATCCATTGGAGCTGGTTGCACCTGACTGTGTCTGGCACTGAGCAACCCCTGGCTCCTCCTACAGAGGCCCCCTACAGTCCCACCAGCCTACCACCTTGCCAAGAGCTGGAAAATTTTGTAAAACTTTAATCGTGTAGGAAATCCAGTTACTTTCCAAATTTTTTTTATTTCTCACTGCTACATGTCACAAGAGACCACTTGCTCTGAATTGAGTATGAGAGTCGGAACTGCAAAATCATTGATTAAAAATTAAAATACACGGTCCAGAATACCAGCTGTATTGCTAAGTCTTTGCTTTCAGAAAACATAATTTCTTTTATTCCTTAGCGCTGCTAATTTAAATTGCCATCTCCCCTCTCCCCACCAAAATAATTCTGAAATCTAGTGCTGATTAAGAGGAAAAAGAATATCACCTCTGGAAAACTTAACCTTAAAGCTTCTAATTTTCAATAACTGACATGCAATTAACCAATTAATTTTATTGTTTAATTCTCAAACTTTAACATCCTTTAAAAATGCTGTTATAAAGATCCATTGTTTATGATCCCACAATTGTAAGACAATGTTATTTGCAGCTTGGCAGGTATTTAATCTCTGGTGACTGTGAGATAGGTCATTTATCTCTGCCTGAAAGCTCTTTGGTAGTATTTTGTATTTCCTGCCATTAGCTAGTCACCATCATTTTGGCATAGAAGTCTGTTCTTCTAGTTCACCTTTGTGGCAGCTATTAGAATAAAAAATGTCTTCAATTTTAGTCAGTGCACTAAGAATTTAAGGATTAGTAATCACAGTTCTGGCATGCTAGCAAGAGAAACAAAAAGACTGAAAGACTGGGTGTTTGACCTTTTATGGCAGGAACTTGCAAATCATACTATTACAAGCTTTGCTTGCCTACAGCTTCACAGTAAATAGCTACAAAATGTTCTGCTATAATGTTGAGCTATTTAAAAAAAATTAGTAAAGAGAGGTTCAACTGCTGACAAAAGAAAAAATACTTCACAAAGAGGGCATAGAGAAAAGCAAAGTGCAGAAAAGAAGCAATCAAAGAGGAAAGCTAATGCAGAAATGAAGAAGAGTACTTTATGTGCTGGATATGATAAAGGCTGGACAAAGCAAATTAAACACCTTCACTCGAGTAGCCTACTTTTTAATGAAGTACAAAGCTGTCAACAAAAGAGAAAATGTCCCCAAATGTCAGCAACAGAATAAGCACAATATAAATCAGAACATATTACTTGAGATAAAAGCTGCATAAACTCCACTAAACTTTCCCAATCAAGTTCTAAAAAAAAAAAAAATCCTTACAGAGAAAATGTCAATGCTAATAGACAGTCAAATAGAAAACAACACTATTGGGACAGAATGAAAAATAAATTTCTCTCAAGTGACATCAAACTACAGACTGACCTGAATGAATGGCCTTGTACAGGAGCCACTAATTCTAAAGAGAACAAAAATTGTGAAATACAACACAAGGCAGTGAGTTGTTTTACAAAAAATTAGATGTTCTGTGGTAGTGTATAAGTGAGTTCTGTATAGTGTAACTTAGGATCTTAGTAGTCTTCTCTTCTTCTACTGTAAAGAAATGATGCCTTTTGCATCTTCCCTGCAGTTAGATGCTTTAGTTCTGCTTTGGCAGTGAAGAATAAGTTCAGTCCCTTACTAGAGAAAACATCTTGGGCTCAGGTTATCTGGAGAGCATGAGCTTTGTTTTCCATTTTCCACTGCCTTAAGAAAATTTTCACCCTCATCTGTTTTTTCCAAACACCCCTCTCACGTGATTAGGGGGAAGTGTCCTCATTACCATCTCCCAACATTTTTTTCCTTTGTATGAAATCAAGACCTATTAGTGCAAACTATGAAACATTCATAATCTATATTGGGTAATCAACCTATGAATAGTTTTGGGTTTTACTTATACTGTATATACTGTATACAATAGAGGGAAGGAAGAAAGAAATATGTAGGTAAAGGGGAATTTGGTAGAAGAAATATATTACCTTGAAACAAATGCAAGATTTAGTTTCTATCAAAAAGGAAAGAAAACAATTCAAATAGATGAAATCAGGTGTAATGCTACTATCACAGAAACAGTGGAAAGATCACAGCTCTCTAGGTTTTGCCTCTACTATGAGTTTAGTAGTGTGTTTGCTGCAGCATCATCAACATCTAAACAATACATTAAGTGCTTCTGCTGGCTCTGCAAATGCCAAGCTAGTTTCTGAGGATTTAAAAAAAGAAGGTGTAAGAAAAAGAAAGAGAAGTAGAGACAGTAAGAACCAAGAGCCCTGCATCAATGTAATTCTTGAAATAGGAAGTATCTGTATTTTCCCACCAGTCAGGAGAAACTAACCTAAAATTTCATGACTGCTTGTATTGAATTTGTCTGGGACAGAGTTAATTTTCTTCATATAGCCAATATGAAACTGTGTTCTAAGTTTGTGATTGAAATGGACACTAATGTTTTAGCTATTGTAAACAGTGCTTGCCATCATATTTCATGCACTTGAAAGAGTGTATGTCCCCTCCTTACTGTATGCTGCAAAAGAAGGACTCCACTAGGCCCTCTGATTCCCAGTGTGGTAGTTTAAAAAGTCACTAATGGAATGGCAGTTAGTCAAACAAAACAAAACTGACAAAACTATATATAAACAAACAAACAAATAAATATTTATATATACACATACATGCAGGAAATCCCTTAAAAGATGCTATGCTTCAGGAAAGAATATCTTAGAACCAAAAAAGCCTAAGCAATGCATGAGGTTCTTTGTTCAAGAAGTACTTTAGTGGCTGGGAAAAAAGCCTACATTTCTTTGTAGAAACAGTTGCAACTGATTAGTGTCCTGATTCAGGTATCTCAAGAGATATAAGACCCTTTCTCACTCATCACTTCCTCTTGATCAGCCTGGCACTGGGTTTTCTGATTCTTGTTCCTAGACTTTCTCTCCATAAACCAAAGAGTTGAGACGGATCGTGTGGGATTGTGAACCCTACAAGATGACAAAGTACTTAAACCCAAGTTGCTAGTATGTCTCAGCCCCCCAAGCTTTATGTGTGTATTGATGATGAACAGTGACGTCACAACAGTGAACAAATGGCCTTCCCATTATTTCCCCTACCTTTGACCGCTGAAAGATCCAATTCTCAAAGACTTAAGCTCCATGAATGTAGCTCCACTGAATTCAAGAGCAGAATTTATGTTTGTGTTTATTCAGTATATGACCCCTTCAGGCTTTTCATCCATGGACAAATGCAGCCAAATAAAAACAACCAGAATCACAGAGGTCCTGCTCTCTGTGTCAGCTTTCCGTGGTGTTTTTTGTATTCCAGCTCTCCCATTTTTGTTTTATTTCCATCGGAATTACTGGGTAATTTAAAGGGTGCATTTACGGCCTGTTATTCATTGTGAGATTAGTGTGGACATTCAGACTCAGATCAACAAAGTACTCACCTAGGAATTTAGGAAAGTTTATGAGCTCTAAGGATCTTGTTCACTAGATGGGAGGAATGTTAGCTGGTGCTACAGTAATTAATGGTTAAATTACCCTTGGGTAGTAGGTAGTAGGTAGCATAACTTTACAATCTGGTAGCTTTAAATTTTGGGACTAATTGTAGCAGTGGGAGTTAGAATGCAGGTTGAAGACATAATGAAATTACCATAGGGAGGAACAGACTAATGAACTGAAGTCCAACAAAAGTTATGGCTACATTACTGTCAACTTGAAAATCTGTAAATAACAACTTTGAAAACCATTGAGGGCACTAGACAATGGGTTTTATGTGTATATAAGTATGAAATGTGGATTGGGAGGAATAATTGAGTTTGCTAGATTGTCAAGTATGTACTTGGAAAAAAATCACTTGGTCATCATTTAATCTTCTTTGCACACCTTTTTCATCTTATTTGCATTTTTAATGCAAACCCCCACAGAATATCTCTTCAATCATACTGAATTGGTTTGTGTCAAGTAGTTAATGCATATACAACTTTGCAAGTCTTTTAATTCTTCAGCAAAAAACTTTGAGGAAAGCATAATAAACTCTTTATGTCTTTGGTACTTGGAACTTCAAAGTCAAACTTTCCTGGTTTTATTAAGAATTCTGAAATTATGGTTTATTGAATAGTAATTCTTAACCAGCTTTTTAATGAAGTGGACTGTTTTAAACCAAATTATTTTCAGTTAATAAAGTATAGATGAGTGAATCCAGTGCTTTAGGAAACTGATCCCTATGGATGTCTTTTCTTCCAGGTATTTTAACATGAATTTATAGGTTTAAAGTTCCTGTTCTGTGGAAATGTCATATGAAAATCAGGTATCTTGCTTTACCTGCTGCAGAAGTTTGAAAGAATGGCATTTGACCTCCTAAAGGAGGCCACATCCTGTACTTGTTATAGAAGCTTACATACATTTCATGGACTCTACCTCTATAACATCATCCTCCTATCTATTGTGAGGTTTTTTTCATGGATTATCACTTGTATCAGCTACATCAGCTGTATCAGTTTCACCTATATCAGCAATATTATTTTCTGCTTTAAGCAGACCTGGGTATTACCTAGCCTGTAAAGTGCTCCAATAGTAGAAATTCCATTAGCTTACTGGTCAACCTGCACCATCAGGTCAGTCCTTCTAATCTGAATTATTTCATAATATCCTGCCTTTTCTACTGTTTATTCCCTGTTTATTCTTGTCCTATATGTCACTATAATGCAGGAATAACTTTTCCCTTTGTTCCACAGCTTTTAACATAATTAAAATCTATCCCACATCCACATTCAGTTTTGTTTTTATGTCAAAAAGATGTCCAGTCTTGTCAGTTACAGCAGTAACCAAGGCTGCTCAATTCATGAAGGCTGTGCCCCCGATAACTAGAGCAGGGAACAGGTATTTAGACACACATCTGCTACCTAGGTGGCTCTTTTGCATCCTGTCCCCTTTATCACGGATCTGTTTGGCTGCTGTTGGACAACTGTAATATCTTGCACAAATTTCCAGTTTTTCACCTGTACATTGTCCTGCAATTTAGATGCCATCTCCCTTACCTTCGTGTAGGTTCAGTAAGTATTCTCTGCCCCACTATCCATGCCATTAATGAAGCCATTGAATGGATCCTAGGTAAGTATAGGCTTCTGTATATCCCCCCAAACCTTCTGAATTTCATTATGCTAACTGCCCTCTGGCTACAATTATCTGTGATTATCCAAGTTGTTTTGCACCTACCATCTAGCAGTTAAATCAATTTGAGCTTTCTGGCTTCTTATGGGCCTGTATTATGACATTGAAGTGTATGATCTGTATTGCCTCTGTAGGATATTTGTAAATGGTTTGCTCAGACTTTTCTCAGAACTAAGAACAAGTTTGTTGTATTTCTTTAGTTTCATTTTGGTTGCTTTTTATTTTCTTTTTCCCTATAAACACTATGCTTACTACATTTACTAACACTGTTTTTATTAATTTCCACTCTTTTGGTGCTTAACTCCTTGGTGATTTCACAAAGAGAATGATTCTGTGAGTTTTCAGATCATATTTAAATACCTCAGGAAGAAGTCCATCAAATCTCAAGGTTTTGAAAATATGTAATGTAGACATTACCTTGTAAACTTTTCCTTCCCTTTTCTGGGCTGACACCATATTACCTTCTTTGTTAGCTTTAATTAGTGCCAGGTAGTTACACGTTTCCATTTAACTGTTTTTATGAAGACTGATGCAAAAATGTGAAACAAGCATTTCAGCTCTCTCAGCATCCCCTGTCACTTTTTTTTCCTCCACTTATTACCAAATTAACACTTTCCCTGAGGTTTTTCTGCCTAGGAATACATTTAGTAGACTTCTGTATATTACAGTATTTCACATATCAACCAGTCATCCTTGAATTTTGCCAAAAAACTGGTATGGCTAGATTGAGGCTGTTTTCTCAAAAAGTAGTCAGTAGATGTAGTGGGAAGATATTCAGAACTGAGTAATAATAAATTTCCTTGATAATACATTACAGCGGTGAATCATACAAAACATGGTTAATAATTTCTGCTTAATTTTCAATTTGAGTTTTTCTAATTAGAGCTTCCAGTCATTAATCCTCCCTTTGGTACACCTCCTTTGCTGGATTAACTGCCAGTCTTTTCTTTCTGTAAATGCACTTGTAAGCTGTGATGAGTTCAATTTGCATTTCACCTCTGAGAAAACAGTCTGAATTCTCCCTGCAAATGTCTATTTCCAATAGTATATCTATCAACCTATCTGGTTTTATTCACTCTTTCCTACTGATGTATGTCCCAGGATATAATTAATCAGTTCTATGATGGCTGTTAAAGGGCTGGTCAAGGTGGTAAAATGTGAATGTACAGGGTTAAAAAGAACTGACTAGATAAAGGTATGAGGTTTGGAGATAATGGGTGCTAAAATGTGAGAGGAAAAGTGAGGAGTAAGGAAATGGGAATTTCTATGCTGAGCATAAATAAAGAGTGTAAAGATAAAGATTGCTTTTTCTTTTTCTTTCTCTTTTTCTTTTTCTTTTTCAATACCTGACTTGACTGAATTTTTGATTTTGTAGGTAATACCTGTTAAAAATTAAATTTCATAAATATTATAAAGATTTACAAATTAAGTGTTTTCTTATTTCCATTTAATTCTGAGAATGTCATTGAGCCTGTCTGAAGGCTTTGTTTTGACACATATCCCTGAAATACAAAAATATTCCATTTTTGTATTTGTGGTTTAATTAATAAAATATATAGTAAGAAAGCATAAAGATGCAGGTTGCAAGTATATACAAGCATAAACCAAGGCTGAAAGTTAAATTCCTACACTTGAAAAATATGATGATATTATAATTCTAAAAGGATTCTTTTAATCCTCTCCTACAATGTTCCTTGTAGCATATACATTTAGGCATTGTGTGCAGTTCATATGATCAAAATTTTGATTTCAGGTAAATTTAGAAAAAATAGGGGGCACTAATTCTGGACCAAGTAAATATTAAGAACTTAACGAAAATAACAATATCCCCTCCCCAACTTCTTATTCATTATCAGTGTCATAGCTATCTCCAGTTCAGTACTAGCTCGAACTACCTATATTTGAATTAGCATCTCAAGTCCCCTTAGTTGCAATTCAAGTGGTCACAATGCAAATACACACATTGAACTACAGCTGCTGGCTCAATTGGTAACAGAACACAGCTGCACCAGCCTCTTGGAGCACATGGGACTCCAGTGCAGTACTAGGTTAATCAGGAACATGCAGCTGTCATTATTTTCCTGCTGGCAGACGGTTTTTGAATTTAAAGTCCTACTTAACCTGAGGTGGAAACTTCTGTAGGTACATGAGAATGGAGTTCTCAATGAGGTATAACTCCTCCTGTTTCTGAAGCTATCATTGCACTAAAAACAAGAGCACAGAGCAGTCAAGCACTTCAGTAGTACTTACACCTCCACTGGCCCTCAATTTCTGTTTTACTTTATTCTACCATCAACCTTCTTCATAAAATAAAATGCATAATCAAAGCAGGGAGCTAAGATAAAAGTGAAAAAAAGCACTAGAATCTCCACTTTGTGTAGGCTTTTTTTCCTGACAAGCTTAGTCTTTGATCATTTTCCATTTGATCAAAGAGAGCTTTGATGCTCTTTGAAGAAGTACTGAATTATTGGAATAAAGATATGGAATTTGATTCACATTTTCATCCGAAGAAAATAAGCAAAAGAACTGGGCTAGTAGTTTGCAGTAGATTTGTCTAAGGATATACAAATAATTGGAAAAAAAATCCTACAAATATAAAGAAAAAAGGAGTATAATCTATGAAAAGCAAAAGTTAACAGTGGGAAAGAAAGCCAGATGTATAGCATGTTTGTTCTAGAAAATGTGTCTCTAACTGCCAGTCAAACTGTGATAAATGTCTTCGACTTGGAAGGAAATGTATGCTTATGAATATCAAAGTGCAAAATGTATTGCAGATCCATGCCTGAGCAATATTTACCACAGCTGGAATGCTTTACTCTAAGCAACGCTAGAAAGGAAGGAAAAAAGTCTAGGAAAAAGCAAGTATAGTTTTAGCTCTATGTTTTATGTAGTGTTGTGTAGTAAGTGAGGTGAGGATTTTGGTGAGTTTTTTTGTTTGATGACAGAAAGGGAAAAGTTCAAACTTCTTTTGGAAGTCATCAAAATGAATATATGCAAAGTCTGTAATCTGGGGTTAAATTCATGGTTTTGAGCCTTTAATTAAATACTTCAGCTTCATTTTGGAGCGTGGATGGTCAAAGGTAGCCAAGAAACCCAGCCAAATTTCAAAGTACGTATTATTTTGTTGTTGTTGGGATTTTTATTTTTTTTTTTCTTCAGTTTTCTGTTTTGACCTCCTAAGTAGCCCTGTGCTAGAAGTGTCAGCAAGGTCAGATAGAAAGACAGGAAAGACTGAAAGCTGCATTTAGTCTAGAAAGGAAAAGACTGTTATTCATATATATATATTGGTCAACTCTTGTTGCAGAACAGTTATTTAATGAATACTTTATCTCACTTGTAAATATTGATTTAAAGATGCAATAGCTTTAGAAGGTAATAACCAGTTATTCCTATTTTGAGGAGAATGGTTACAGTGTTGGAGCTGTGTCTACCCTAAAGCAACTTACATTATAGTAATGTTTTAGGTCTCTGTGATTTGATTGCAGTAACGTTAGTTGAAGTTCTGGTACTCAATCTTTTCAGCAAAATCCCTTCCTTCAACAGAGATTTTAATAATTTTTTTTTAAGTGGTACGAAAAGATGGGAAGACTTCCTAAATTCAAGCTGTTGTTCATTGTAGGTGGTAGAATGAGATTCAGGTAAGACAACTTGTCAGGTTAATTTGGCTCTAACAGTAAATAGACCTAACCAGGCATGAAGAGAGGCAGATGAGCTCCATGCTAAACAAAATAATGCAAATTTGGGAAAGAAATTCCAAACAAACAAAACCCAGACAACCAGTTCTTGGATGTGAAAAAGATTTCAACAACAGAGAATACACCCTGAGAAAGGAGGAGAAAGATGATTCATATTTAAGGAAGGGGGCATTTGAAAACTTTTTTGCTTTGTCCCACCAGTGCATAGAGCACAGAGCAATAGAGCTTAAAACAGAAAGAAGAATAAAGCTAACTCTTACTCCATCTGTCAAAAACTCATTAGAAGCAGCCTCAGATAATGACTTGGAGTATTTTTCAAGTCTTTTAGATCTTCCCAGAAAATTACTCGACTTCCTAACTCACTGAAGTCAAGTTTACCATCCTAATGTTCTTTTTAAAGAACTCTTGGACTAACAGGGACACTCCAGAAAACTGGGAAAATGGTAAATTTTGAATTAGCTGGATGATGTGCAATTGCCTCACTCTAGATTCACATTGACACATTACCAAAGTAGAAATGTTTTAATATGCACAAATGAAGAATTTAAGAATAAGGACCACTGAAGATTTTAGAGTGAGAAAAGCTGCAACACTGAGAAAACTCTATGAATTATTAAGATAAGTAAATGAAAGAAAACTACAATATAGGGCTGTGTCTAAAAGGGTTAATATAATTCCTACATATTTAAAGGGAGTGGGACTGAGAAGCCATTATCCATCTGTCTACACACTGGTAAAATCAAGAGCAGAATATTCCATACAGTCTGATAGATTTAAAATGGATATTTTGTAATTAGTACTGGTGAATAATATCCCCCTACTATAGTTATTTAAAGTGACAGAAAACTGTCTGTCATTGAAAGAAGTCAATTTGAGGGATGATACTTACAGAACTTGTCCATCAGAATGTCAATCCATATTTATTTTGAAATTAATTATTAAATAACGGTATATTTCTGTGCATATAGTATTTCCCAGAATGAAAATGCATCTCTTTTATTTTAGTTGAGTAATTTCTATTTTTCAAATTATGATAGGAATCTTTGTTCATATCCACTAATAAAGAGATTATGCAATTTAAAATTCTCTCTGTTTTGGGTCATTTTTTTCTCCTTCTATGTCTTTGGCTATAAAGGCAATGCTCTGGTTTCTTTGGAGACTTGCTTTTCCATTGTCATAGATTAGATGTGAGAATGCTTTGGATGATTTGTTTAGCTATATTTGCTGAAGAGTAAACTTTCTTTTTGTTTTGTGGTTTAAAAAAGAAATGAACAAAAATCTAGGTGGCTATACCCACGGAATATAAAATAAAAAGAACAATCAATAGCAAATGTAGAAGATTAGATTGAAGTAGTGGGAAAAAAACTGCATACAGAAGAATATGATGTTTTCATAGAAAATATTTATCTCTTTCAGGTACTTTTTGGACATGGTAGCTGTTTTGCTACTTTTTTTTTGAAAACTTATAAATAAAGTTTTATATATCAAAATAAATTTTAGAAAAAAAGACAGATCCACCAGACATTTCAAATGGTAAAGAAAACTAATAAAACTGAGACTTTCTGAAAAGATATTTTACATGAGAAATTATTGAATAATGTAGTTGAAATCAAAATTATAGGAAAACATAAAACATGCAGATTTTAACTTGCAGTACAAATACATTACCATGCAAATGTGTTCTATCACTGGGGTTTTTTAGTCATTGTATGGCGAATATTGCTTGTCTTTGATGCAAATCCCATCAGAGCCTATTTCCAGTTACTTCAAATGATTCAGGCTAAACTGCAAGCCTCTGGCCTGCATCAGATCAACAATGATAAAGGAAAAACTTACTGTAGGCAGATCACTTATTAAGAGTCAAGAAACAGATGAGAGGGTCATCTTGGACCAGTGGCATCTGCTTAAAGGCTAGAAAGCATGGATATCAAGTGTTCTCAAAAGCAGTAACAATAGGTACAGCTGTAGAAAATAATTTACTTTCCAGGTTTTGAGAATGACAGTTGTCTTTAATGGAATCACTCACATTTAAATGATTTACTGTGGTATTCTGGTCACTTTTGTAACAGAATAGAAATAACAAGCATATTCACACATAGATGTCCTAAATTGCTACTATGTCTCTTGTCTGCTACAGAAAACCTATAGGAAAGAATGGTGTCCGTATTCTTATTATTCTTATTACAGTACAGATTTATTTCCAGTTTACAAACTCATTATTTCTTTTGTGAAAGAGAAAATAAGTTTTTTTTTTTTTGTGGAACAAAACTTACAATGCCTCAAGGTTACAGTCATATCACTGTTCTTGCAGTTGTGTTTATATGAAGCAACACTGACGCAGTTGCTGTCGTGTTGAAAATAGATCTATTTTTTCTTATGATATATGTCTGCAAAAATGTCAACTATTTGACTCTCCTACTGTATTAGAAGTTATCATAGAGCGAAATTCCAAAGGCTCCAGCTTCTTGTTACTGTCCAGTCCAATTTATCAAGCACATTGAAATGACAAGTGCAAGACAGAAAGTTCTTGTTGCCCTTGGGCTGGCAAAAAATGGTCTGGTCATCTAAAAATCAGAATAAGGTTTGTAGCTGGATATTACAGTTACATTTGATGACATTTTTATTTTTAAATCAGTGAATTATTTTGCATATAGTTCAGTCCATAAGCAGAAAACCAGTTTTAGGCTGGAAAATGAAGGAAGATCCCAGCATATTCTGAATTAAGATATATGTGCTCAATTCAGCACACTGTATGTATCACAGACACAAATATTTTTGGTTGGAAAACTCCACAAAAATAATTTTATTCTTGTTGGCATGTCTTCAGGTCTCTGAGCAATCACTGTCTAATTCCTTGAAGGTGGGCCAGGCAGATACAGAAACAGGTTTATGTGGTTAACCATAGGAGTAAATGAGTATAATAATTGTCAGGTTGTTTTAGTGCTTCTGTTCCCTTTAATAATGGGTAGAGCATGTGAAAAGAGGATAAAGCTAGAAGAACTGAATGTTTTAAAATAGGTTGTATACATTCTGGGCTGAAATAGAAAGTTGATGGGTTTTAGCCCCTATGTTAAAAGTGGCTGAGGTAACACACCTGTTTATTTTTGAAGAAAAATCTTGCTTCAGCAATAAAAATTGCACCAAATAAGACTCAGAGTATGATCAGGTAAGTGCTTGAGTGCCTAATAGACTGATTTTAAATGTTTATTTAAGACATGTAATTAAGTGTGTGACTCTGCTGTAGTGGACATTAAGATAGAGGACATTTTTTGTGAACTTATGTACAAAATGTACATTCCATGTTTTAGAGGCACAGGATTCTCCTTTTTTGTTTGAGGAAAATGTTATCATAGAATTACAGAGTGGTTTGGGTTGGAAGAGACCCTAAAGATCATTTGGTTCCAAACCTCCTGCCATGGGCAGGGACACTTTCTGTTAAACTAGGATGCTCCAAGCCCCATCCAACCTGGCCTTGTATATTTCCAAGGATGAGACAGCCTCAGCTTCTCTGGGCGGTGTGTTCCAGGGTGTCGTAGTCTGCATAGTGAAGAATTTCTTCGTCATCTATAACCTAAATCTACCTGCTTCCAGTTTAAAACTCTTGCCCCTATTCCTGTCCTCTCACTACACTCCTTGACAAAGAGTCCCTGATAAAAACTGTTTGTGGCTTTTCCTGTGTAAGGAGTTTTATTATTCCCTTGGGTGGGACACCCAAGGGGCACACTGCAGAACATTTGCTGACTGAGTTATCTTTTCTTCCTTTCCTTACTACATAGCTGGATGTAAAAGTCAACGTACTTAAATAATACCCTTAAATAAGTCAGCAAGCTTAAGTAATGAAACTAGAGAAGTAATAGAGTAAGAAAGGTAAAAAGTTGAGAAAAATTGCAGATTAATTTCCCTGTGGAGTTTAAAAAAATTAGGGACATAGTTGTGCTCTTACATAGTTTTCTTCCTGTTCTGTTCCCATGGTAGTAGAGCTTTTCGCTGTCTCTTGCTACTGACTGCTGGGGAAATTTTAAATCTGAATTTTTGAATTGTTGAATCTTACTAAGAGAGGTTTGGTCTTTATAACAGAAGCCCATGTACTTCCAAGTGATGTGTGTTGCATATACATACAAATGAATTACAGTAGAAATAAAAATAATTCAAACATTTTCAAGACGTCTGTAATTTGAAGCTCAGAATGGGTATAATAAAATTGTGGGTCTCTTTGTAAAGAAAACACCCAGATGGGCTCACCATCTACTCTCCATATGGCACTCAGAGTCTGCTCTGCATCCCGCTGTGCTCACAGTGTAATCCATATGGACCTTACTTAATTGGTTTCCTGTTCCTGTAACATTGACTGTTCATAGCTTTCCATCAAGCGTACACTCACTGCTGAGAGAACACGTTACTAGGTGATGATTTCCTAGATTGCTGGAAGTGTGAAAGAATTAATTTTTTGTGTGTGTTTATCTATGCTGTGGCTTTGGCCATTAGTGGTGAGGTAGAGTTCACACATATAAAGCCAACATGCAGAATTTCAGCCAACTTATAAGTGCTCATATGCACCCTCTAAAGACAGCTGGCAAGCATTCTCTGTTCAAGCAGCATGCTCCTAGGATGTGCAAGGCACAAAAAGGAGGGCTGGGAACTTGGAGGAAGGCCATGGGCAAGTATCTAGTGGCTTTAGGGGAATTCCTCCAGGTTTGAACTGGATATAGAATTTAAGGGGCGCTCTGCAGTTGCTAGGGTGTCAATTGCATGTGCATAGATGGGAGACACAGAGAACAAAGGAAGTGCAAGTGTCACTCTGTCGAGGTTTTCAGTTTTCAAGTTGAATTAGCAGTGCTTGTACACTGCAAGCTGAATACATGTAATGCAATGCTAAAACAGGGTCTACACCTGAAGATCCAGGTCATACAAATTCCAGATTTAATGCTCACTAGATATTTGCATAAAAACCATGTGAAGAGCTCATTAAGTATTGACACAAATTGCAGGAGTTGATCTCACAATCATATCTTGCTAGTGTTCATAAGAAAGGGGTACAACTTTGATGTTAAGTTGTTTTGAAAGCTACTTTCAGTTCTGATTGTCCTGATTCTAAAGAGATTAAGCAAGAGGATGCAATGCTGTATGATGACAGATCATAAGAACATGACCAACAGACCACAAAGATAAAAATGTGGAAAAAGTGAAAGGGAACAGTTGGTCTAATGACTATATGATAGAGGTTCAAAAGAATGAAGAGAAGGAAAAGGGTTTTTTGATGTACCTTTTGTTATAGTGAACCATGCTAAAAGGTATTCTTTTGAACGTATTACAATTATCCTGTGGAACTCTGACATTAAGTATGTCCACAGCAAAGAAAATAGTGGCATTCAGTAAAGAATCAGATAATCATACAGATGATGAAAACATTCAGAAATTTGTTATGTTATATAAGTTATCTATAACTATAGATTTAATTTTTTTTTTAATGTGAAAATATATGTTTGTATCTTATAGAAATTTACCTAGCTGCTGGCCAGTAAGATTTAGGATTATGCTTGTTGTGTATATATATATACATACACGCACATTTACATAGAGAGATATATATATATTTATCCACTCACAAAAAATTCTCGGAGGTTTCGGCATCTTCCTTGAACTGTGCATAGTAAAAAGGAACATAAGGGAAGCCTTGGGACTGGTGACACAACTGAAAATTCATAAAATATAGGCATGCTGGAGGACAAAGGGGGAAATCAGCATCTTTTTTGGCAGTCGGTATCTCTTCTACATGGTAATGCTTATATAAGGGAAAATACTTGTGATAAAATATAGCCTATTATATCCTTTATTTTTATTGCTGTCATGACAGCTGATAAACTCAAACTGCTGATTGTGTCTGGTTCAGTGACAACTTGTAACAATTTCTCTTTCTTTCCCTGCATTTTCCCTTTACCCTTTTCCCCAGCTCCAAGAATAATTTAAACAAATTACCACTATAATCTACATCACAGTTTCTCACTATATTTATTTTCAGATATAAGATATTCATACCTATCGATTTACAGATATAGGTATGGCTTTTTTTCAGGCACCAAATTTGCTTGTGCTGCCCACACAGTTCTATGTGCACCCTGGCAGCCAGTGTATAATCACCATTGCTACTACATCACAGAATCACAGAACAGGTGAGGTTGGCACCTCTGGATCATCTGGTCAAAACTCCATCTCAAGGCAGGGACACCTAGGGCTGCTTGCTAAGGGCTGTATATGATCAGGTTTTGGATATTGCCAAGGAGGAGGACTCCACACCCTCTCTGGGCAACCTGTGGGGAAAAAAAATAAAGGTTTTTCTTGCGCTTAAACAGATTTTTCTCTATTTTAGTTTGTGCCTTCTTGTCTAGTCATTAGGTCCCATGAGGAAAAGTTTGGCTCCATTTTCTTTACTTCCCCAATCAGGTATTTATAAACACCCAAAACATCTCCTCTGAGCCATTTCTTCTTCAGTTTAAGTAGTCCCAGCACTTTCAATCTCTCTTTGTATGACAGATGCTCCAGTCCCTTAATCATCTTTGTTGCCCTTTGCTGGACCCATTCCAATATATCCCTGTCTTCTGTTGGAGAGACCAGACCTAGGCACAGTGCTCCAGATGCATCTCACTAGGCTGAGCAGCCATCCCACTTCTGGCAATGTTCTTCTTAATACAGTCCAGGAGGTTTTTGGCCTTCTGTGACACAAGGGCACATGGACTGTGGTTGATTTTCAACTTGTTTAACAGGGCCCCAAATCCTTTTTGGCAAAGCAGTTTTCCAACCAGTCTGCAGCCTGTACTGGTACGTGGGTTGTTCCTATGCGGGTGCAGGCATTTATTTTTCTGTTTGCTGTACTTCATGAGATTCCTGTCAGCCCATTCTTTCAGCCTGTTCAGATCCCTTTGAATATCAGCACCACTTTGTGGTTTATCAATTGCTTATCTCAGTTTTTTGTCATGTCCAAACTTGCTGAGAATGTATTCTGTCTCATTATCCAGTTAACTAATGAAGATGTTAAACAGTGTTTGCCTAGTGTTGACCCTTGGGGTACATTACATATATGACTTGGACTGCTGCTGCCTTCCCGTGTTATTTCTGTGGGAGATACTGGGGTTATTCAAGGTTCCCATGAGTATCGTGGCCTGAAAAAGTGAAATTATGTGAAGGTTTCATCTGAATTTTCCTGATCAGGTGTCCTGCAGCAGATGCACTCAGTTGTACCAGCCACTTTGGCCTGACATCTAACCCTGACCCATAAGGTCTCAGCTCTTCATTCATCAGATAGAAGATCTTCATGTATTCACTCCCATAAAATGACTCCCCCTTTGTGCCATCCTGGCCTGTACTCAAATCTCCCTGAACTGGGACATGTCTCCATCAACTGCAGCACTTCAGTTGTGTGAATTCTTACCACACCTCTATGGCTGCATGCTGACCTCTATTTCCTCATTTGTTCCCCATGTTTCATGTGTTGCTATGCAGGCACTTCAGAGGCACCTAGCCATGCTCATGTACCAGAAAAGGTACAAGTGTGTTCCCCATGATCCTGTATTTGCTTGCAGGTACTCCTTTATTTCTGTGTCTATGCTTTAAGTGGACCCCTTTCAACTTCTCTTTTTTTTTTCATGGTGTGGATGTTCCAGTCCACACCACCCTGGACCCCTTGCTTGCCAACTTAGTCCGCTATTTCCTCACTTAATTGCTGGTTATGGACTTTGTCCCGTTGTTCCTACTTTAAAGCTCTTCCCTCTTGCTTGCACAGCCTGATGACAAAGATGATTTTTCCCACTTTGAAAGGTGGGTCCTGTCTCTTTCCAGGAGTTCTTAATCCTTGAATAGTCCCATGGTCACAAAAAACATCCATGTTTTCAACACCAGCCATGCAGCTGGCTGTTCACCCACAGAACCAGTCGGTCCCCATCTAAATCAAGGAGACCAACTGATGCCTTGCAATGTGCTGATCTCCTGTCCCTACTTGTTTACTTGGCAAGACAGACCCTCTGTCAGTGCATTCCTCCTGCCACCCCAGCCTCAGCAAGAGAGCCCAGGCATCCTTACAGTATGAGACCTGAAGAGATGCATCTGTACTTGAGTTGAGACCCTGAATGTGCCGGGGAAGAGCTCCAGTGGGGTGGGGTCTGAGCCCTGCAGTGTCTCCACTGCTGCTGAGCAGCACATATGCTGCTCTGCCCAGAGTTTCTGCCCCCACTCTGTGCCCTTCTGCATAAACTGCTGCCTCTGTTATACAGCAAGCCATCACCAGAGCAAATGAATTTCTAGTCTGAACTAGCAGGTACCTGATGTTCTTTGTAATTCTGCAGTGGTTTGCTTCTCCCTGCTTTATTACAGTGTCAGAATAATGCTTTGTGGTTTAACAGCAGGGAACTGTATTGTTTATTCAACAATACATTAGGCCTGGAGAAGGAAAGGTGTGAGGGCAGGAATGGGCACACATAATCTCAAATACCAGCAGAATGTCAGGCTTTTAATAACTTGATCAAAGCTGGAGATGTGTATTAACCTGCTCCATACTAAGGCAGATATGACCTGCACAGAGTAATTGAAAAGGGGTTAGCAAAAACCAAATAATATCTCTAGGATTTTTGTTGTTTTTTTCCTCAGTTTGCTTTTTCTTAGGCTATACAGACTTACATTTTAGTGTCTAGGGTGTTTTCCTTCATTATAATTTGAGATGCAAAGGCTTCATTTACAAGAAGAGAAATAGTCTTTAAAATGTCATTTTGCCACAGGCATCAAGAAGTATTTATACACACTGATTAGCAGCCACTGTCTTTATAATGAGAAATGGGATGTCATTTTTCATTGTAGCAGATCCTGCTGCACTGTATTTTTAGCAACTCCATAATAAATAACTGAATACAACAAAGTGAATAGCTGCAATGCTCCCAAATGAGGAAATCTTCAAAAACCTTCACCAAAGCTCCAAAATGGTTATCTCTCTTCCTTAGAGAGTTACTCTAATTTTTTTTATAAATATATTCTCTTTGCAACATATAGTAACAGTATATTAACTAACTTTATTAGATTCTAATTAATGATTTTAAACGTTAAAATTGCATTAGAAAAATGAAAAAAAAATGTAGATCTATTCATGTCGTGCTGGTGGTGGGGAGACAGACTTACGTGAATGTGGAATAATTTTTCATGTTATGCAGTCCTGAGTGCTACCAGAAACAATGAATGAAGCCTGAAGTCCCAGAGTAATTTTTTTCCTCCCAGATACATTTAGGCTTCTTTCTTCTAGTTAACAAATCATGGCTTCGGCTGTCTTTGATATACATGTGAATTTAGACATTGATGTTAATAGAAGCACCTGTGGACCCTGAAAAACTGAAATATTCTGGAAAACTACAGTCCTCGTAATGAATATTGCCTAAAAGTAAATGACTTGGACAACATTTCTATACAGTGGACACTAAATTGAATTTGCAGTAAAATGAGATGATGGTGGCAAGTGTAGTCTAGTCACATCTGGTGCAGCACAGCTCTTACTGTTAGAGTTTCTCACAGGTCAAGTGTTTGTGCTCCCACAAATGTTCCTTTGCTTACCTGAGCACCAGGGCCTGATGGTGACCCTTGTAAAGTAACAAAGGACTGGTTTTAGGGATTTTATGACCTTTGAATTTGTTTGTGATTTCTTCCCCCCCCCCCCCCCCCCCTCCAGATTTCCGCAGCAACAAGATTTTGAACCAATTACTTCATCGTTAAAAGAGAAACTTCAGAGAACAGGGAAGATACGTATTACTGAAGTGCATAAGTAAGTCTGGTGTTCATGACAAATACTGAAAATTTGAGGAAATGCCTTTGTATTATGTAAGTTTACTTTATGTTGTTGTTTAAATGATACAACATTACTGGTGCTTTATCTTCTGCATTGCAAAAACCTCTATCTAGTATGAATTTTAACAGGTCAGGATTCTGATAAACACCACGGTTACACACATCATTATGCATATGGCAACTCAGTGGGCTGAAAGGTTAGGTCAAATACAACACTGAAGTGGAATTTTTGCTTAAACATCAGTTCTAATCACTGATTTTCTGACTTTTGAAAAAGGTCTAAGTGGATGTGGGTTCATGTTTTTGCTGCATAGATGTTTTGGCAAATGGGAATTTAATTACTTTTACCTTATTTTACAGCAGCAAATATGATGGATATATATTTGTTACAGTGGGTAAGCGTCAGAATTTTCATGTTTTCTGCAACTATTAGTTGCATGTAATGTAACCATACGAGGCTCATGAAGATGAAAAGGGGAAAATGAAGCAAATGCTTTAAGCACTTTTAGTGAGTGTTTTAAAAATATGTAAGGTAACTGTGCCAGTTAACTGATAACATTAGTTGCTATTGAAAGAGATGAGCTAGAGCTGCAGTAAATGCAGGAACTTGTGCTTGGAAACAAGAAACATCAAAACAGAACTTTCCTTAACTTTAGTGCCATCATGACAGAACTTCAGTTGTGCTGTTAAGGAATATTTGCATTTTCAAGCTAAGTATATCAACCTAGAAAATGTAAAGTGGGATGAATCAATAATATTTAGATAGAGATCATGATGTTTTCCAACCTAGTAACAGGTCTAGAGCTCTCCTTCTCTGAAAGCTACTGCAGTGGGGGAGGAGATTTTCTTGCTATGGGCTCTTCATTATTCAAAGTTAGTAGGTTGTATTGCTGGCTTTTTGTCACAGCTGTTGAGAGCATCAGACAGGAATGCAGAAATTGTTATTGCTGCAGGTCGTTTCCTGAGACATTTGAGAAGCTGGGCACAGAGAAAGAACCCCTGTACATATAGAAAACCTTACACAACCAAACCATAGCAGTCATGATACCAATAGGTGGCTCTGTGTTTGACAAAGTGGGATAGAAGTGTGACCCCTCCTTGGGCACCATACAGTGGGCATTCTCTGTGATGTTAAGAGTTTTCAGTGTGATAAAATGTAATTAAGCAACACTGAGTTTGAAATTAATTTGGCAACAACTCAGATGTTTCTCAAGTTTGTGTTGTTCATTAGTATGAAAAACTGCGGCCTTTACCACATTTACATTCATCTGAGGAGTATGTAATGAGGGAAAGTAGCAAGAAAACATATAAAAGCTATCTGCATAGCAGTGCAATAGCAGTTAAGAAATACAATAAAATGAACACAACCACCTAGAATTAAATGCTAATTAGAATGATGTATTGTGCTCATGCACAGAGTTTGATCTAAGCTCTTGATTACTGGTGAGCGCAGGCTGTTCAGCAACAGGCAGATAAGCTTTCTAGAGCCATCTGTCTGCCAAAGTGGTCCTATGCAAAGTGCTTTCCTATATGATGTTCAACTGATTATCTGAGCCAAACATTTTACTTATTTTTCGGCACAAAAATACATGCTTTATTTATTGAGCATGGAGATCCTTTATCCTTCTCACTGGCAATAATGAACTTGTGAAAAAGAAGTATTATAACTTTCTGTATAGAAACAGTCTGGAAGAAATTCGCTATTGGGTCATTGATTGCAGTGTTTCACAGCTGTAGGGAAGCATTAAATACAGTGGTTTCCAATCCTTTCTAGAAAGGTAATACAGCTGTCATCTCTTCATCACAAAACTGGAAAAAATATTTAATTTAGATTTGGGTTGTTTTTTTCTCTTCATCATACAGACAAAATCAAAATATTTTGTTGACATTGCTTCTGAAAAGCTTGGACCCCTTGTTGCATTGTGGAACTAATCACAGTTTACCTTATCCTTATTGACTTCAGAGGTATTATTTGGAATTATGGTGATGCCTTTTCCTGGTGTTAAAATCAAGAGGCATACACAGTTAGAAGGGGAAAAGGGATTTTACCTTGGGATTTGTTTTTAAGGATCCTTAGGTGCACACGTCCAGGTCATATGCATCGAGATGCACCCCACCGAGTCTTTCCCTGTGTCTCTGTGTCTCCGTGTCCCCCCCCCCAACATCGGGTAGAACATTATAGGTCTTACTAATTAGCATATCTATCAAAGATTCCCCAATGAGAGGCTCAAGTGAGCCCCCCCTCCCCAAGGAGCCTTCCCCTGGATGGTTCTATCTTGGTTCACAGAATGTGTTCTGGAGAGGACCTTGGGGTCTGGGGCACACTGATCCTTAGCTACGAAGCTTCTAAAATGTTTAGTCTCTTAGCTTGGCAAACAAGCCCAAGAATGTAGGCAAAAAGCACTGAGAATACAGAAGTTGTAAAAGGTATAACAGGGGTATAAAAGAAAAGGCAAAAATCTTCATGGCATCAATGGTAGTATTGCATGGTGCAGTAGTTCAGACCACTGCTGATATACCATTAGAATATTTTTGTCTGCAGTTCAAGAAACATGCAGTGTAATACTGTGTTTCATAGGGATTTTGCAGTAGCATGTTGCAAGTAGAGTTCCATTTACAATTCTGCAATGAAAAAAAAAACAAACCAGAGAAAAATGGGCTAGAAACCTTAAAAGAGTCTGTCTTTAATTAGTACTATTTAATTTATTTTTTTATTTTGCTGAATCATCTGCCACCCTTAAGCATAGACAACTCCATTAAAGTGTTTTTCTCCTTCTAGAAGGAACCTTCAATCTATTTTATTTGACGGCTAACTAACATGTACAGTTTTCCTTTCTTCACTTTCATGGCCTATTAATCTCCCTTATAAGGCCAATCAATTTTGTTACCGTTAGCCAAAGATACCACATTAGACAAAGAGGTAGAAGCTGTTCCCAAGCTACATCTCTGTGAACTCTGCTACTAAAATGGTCTTCCTCAACACTGATTAGGGCCAGAACACTGTGAACTTGGAGACTTGTATTCACCTAAAGCAAAGCAAAATTAAGTAATTTTGCCCACAAACTATGTAGTGTGAACATTCAAAGGTAACTGACTGCTTTTTGAGAATGGTTTTTGGGTTTGTGAACCTTGCATGAAGCAGAGTGCTCCCCAGTTCCAAACTTGTTCTAAGGACTGTGTATTGCACCAAGACTGCAGTAAATTTGTCAGCAGTGCCCAGCATTCTGTTTCAGGATTGAGAGACATTTGCACAGTGCAAGGACCTGTGCTGTATGCCAGTCTCTGCCACAAGACTGGAACACAAGATAAGTGTAGGTGATACCCAGAAAAAATGGTGTGAGCTTCATTGCACTGGGAACAGGGGAAGCTCCTCAAAAGTAGGACAAAGACTGAATTTTTTATTAGTATTCAAAATCACAGAAGGATTTGCAAAGAAATAAAGAGAGATTGATTTAAGATCACAGGAAATGTAGTCTTAAGGGTCAGTCATAACTGGGAGGTAATTACAGAGGTGTAACGCTATGATTTAAGAAATAAATGAGCTGTTTTCTGGAGAGGAGTGGCAGAGATGTCCACCCCCTCCTGGGTGATGTCTGTGAAGAAAGGGGGCGGGGGACACAGAGACAAGGTTCCTATGCAGAGAACAAAACTGATAATTTTCTAGGAAAATATTTTGTTGTTTTAGTGAAAAATCTAGGTGTCAGTAATTTCCATGTCATGTATGTAGCAGGCTTAGGTGGACCCGAAATGAGGAGTCAGGACTCAGACTCGCCTGCCAGTTAATGCAGTGACGCCCATGGTATTTACTTGGTAGGCGAGAGAATCACTCTTGGAATTGTCATGCTTTGCTCACAATAGCAGCTTAAATTCCTTACACCTGTTTCAAGTAAATACTTCTATTAGTTTACAGATCACGACTGAGTAAAATTCACTCATTCATCTTTGCTGGAGATTTGTTTGCATTTGGTAACTCAATACACGATAAAGCCATGAACTTCCAGCTTCCCCAAATCAGGTGGAGTAACTGCACTTTTATTAACTCTCTCTTCTGATTCTTCTTCCCATCTTCCCTTACTTCTCTTTTGAAAGTTTCATTTCATGGAGACAGAAAGTATTTTTACTTTAGTATCTTTCCTAGCTTGCCCTGGCAGGTGTGATGTTTTGGGTTCTTTTTGTGTTTTGTTATTTCTTTTTTTTCCCTTAGATTTATATATCTCTTGGGCTGTGCAAAGTAAGATAGATCTTTGAATATCTGTTCAAAATATATACCCAGAAATTTTATGGTCCAGGAATTGCATGGCAAAATGGATGGACACATCAAGGGAATTTTCTCAAATTAATAAAAGTTTACAAATTTACTGATCTAGAACGGAGATCTGAATAAAATGGTTTAACACCTAACAGGTAATTTTTGACAGACAAATCTCTCTGGCTTTAGAAATGCCAAGGTTTAGAAATAGAAATGCCAGCTTCTTTCAGGTGAGAGAACAATTTCTACTGGTACTGAGGTAATAGATACATAGAAATCAAGTCTAGAGCACATAGAAAATGGTTACGTTTGGAGGATTTCTAGCTTGACTGAGGTATAATAAGAGTTTTGATCATGAGTTTTTTTTACAAGGTCTAATTTCCCCATGACTCAGCAAGGAACCCACCTTTATTCACTCAATTTTGTGATAAAAATTCATGGAAAGTCCTTTTGTTCACAGAAATATTTAGATAAGAGCTTCTGTGTGTGTGAATAAGGCTACTGGACCATGAATGATTTTTTTTTTTTTTTTTGGTGCAAACAAGGGTATTCATGCTGAAATTTCTTAACTAGCTCCCCAGTACAAAAAGGCTTTATGTATCTATGAGTTATGGGTCAGCAATCAGCGGAAGACAAAAAGTGTTTTAAAACATGAGAAATAGGTAAGCTTTGGTATGAATTAATGTGAACATAAAAATTTGAATTACATGATCATATTAGTAATAGCAAAAAATAATCACTGAAAGAACAGGTCTGTGCTCCTGGGAGGAAAACTATTATTCTGAAACATGTGGCTCATCAGCCTCACCTCAGTCCCAGGGAAGATGATTGAAAACCCAGTTCTGGAAGCCATTTCTAGGCACATGAGGGACAAGAAAACAGGACCAGTCAGCATGGACCCACCAAGGGGAAGTCATGTTTGACCAGCTTGAAAATATTGTGCAATAAAATGGTTGGCTTGCTAAATGAGGGGGGAGTAGCAGATGTTTCCTAGATTTCAGTAATTATTCCAATGTTGTTTCCTTTAAGATTCTCATACAGAAGCTGCTGGAGCACGGGCTGGATGAGCAGGCAGAGGTGGGTTGAAAACTGGCTGAATAGCTTGGACTAAGGGATGGCAATCTGTGGTACGAAGTCTGGTTGGGGGCCAGTAATCAGCAGTGAACCCCAGGGATCTGTAGTTGTTCCAGTCCCATACAATACCCTCACTAATGGTTTGGTTGATGGGGCAGAGTGTACCTTCAGCAGGTCTGCTGATGGCACTGACTTGAGAGGTGTGGCTGATATGCAGGAGGGTTGCGCTGCCATCCAGAGGGACCTTGACAGGCTGGAGAAAGGGAGAAAAGAAACAGAATAACTTGCTTGAATTTACATTAGTCTTCAACTAGGATGCCTGTGGGATCTGCACTTAAAGTGTGGTTTTGAATTTTCCTATCGCAGCTAATGCAGCAATAGTGATAACAATTAATACATACATTTTAGTAGTTAGCAGCATCACAGTATTCTGAAGTATCACCCTTTATGCCCATGTTTTAGACAGGAGAGATCTACAGTAATTTTTAACCATATTATGGCTTCTAACACAGATATAATGAACACAGATGAAAGTGTTTATGGTTTTTTCACTGCTGTTCTCAGTTCAGCTGTCCTCTCCATACTGACTGTCACCTTGAAACATATTACTGGTTGTATAGACCTGTAGACCTGTTCTGCAAGGTTGGTATACAACATTTCCAGGTGAATATTAACATTTATTAATTGATCTGTAAATTTTCACTTAGACATTCAAGATTATAAAGTTCTGAACCTATAAAATGGTGACAAAGTACTCAAGATGAAGGTTTTGGAAGAAGAATGTTGGAAACTCTTGCATACTTGTTGTCACAATCAAGATATTCTCATGCTGTTTCAATTTGTCCATGTTGCAAAATGAATTACGGATAAATTTACATTTCCTAGAGATGTTTCACATGTATTGAGGCCTAGGTCAAGCAAATATTATGATGATATGGAACACATGATCACATTTTTAGAGGCTTTGAAGCTCCTTGTAGTTTACATAATTTGCATGACTCATGGTAAAAATTAATGCAAATTAATATTTCTTTGGACAATTTGCACTTTTTTTACAGCCGACGTCAAAGTTTGATGGAAATTTGGCAGGGATCAATAAGAGTCAGCAGAAAGAATAAAGTAAGCTGGGGAAGCCAGACAAAGCAGCCTGGTTGTTCAACAGGCAGGGTAAGAAAATTGATCCAGTGGCATGACTGCCTGTCTGGAGTCAGGAGCAGTTATGTAATGTCCTGGTAGTCACCAGCAGCCAAAGCACAGCTGAAGCAGTAATTCTTAAGGAGTAGAAAGAGGAGAATAATCAGACTCAAAAAGTCAAGACCTTATTTACCTAAAGAAATGACTTCTCCAAGGTAGTTGGTAGGACTACACAATAAATGCACTAATGTAGAGAAGAACAATGTGACATAAGTGTCTCAAAGAATCAACAAAACTGCAAGGGAACAGACTGTTGCCTGTCTCTTTGGTTGTAAATTGTGTAATCTTCATTCCTTAAAACTAGCACAGATGGACTAGATATTTGTTACTTATGTGTCTGACTTCCTGATTATGTGGTTCAGTTACCAGAAATGTCAGTGCATATTCTTTTTGTCAAACACTACTACAGCTCCACTAAATGTTTTAGAAATGCTCAACGAATCTTTCCTGAATTCCATCTGTACTCCTGTGAGACACCCCTGTTTCAGCTGCTTTTGAGCCTTTGCTACTGTTTTTTTTGGGGGTCACTGTAGAATTGGGTAGGGGCTGTCTGCAAATTCGACCTGTCTATCTGCTCGTTGCTAAGAATTGATTTTCACCTACTTCTTGTTTCCCTCAAAACCTCACCTTCAGGATTCTGTACCTCACAGAAATGAGGAGTAACCTTTCTGATAGCTGTAGTCTTTTAAAGTTCATGATTTATCTATATAGAAATGGACTAGAGCTCCACTCTATAATGGATTCCATAGTTTTGAATCCCTGTTATACCCATGCATTTTTTTGTCTTTATCAGTTTTTCTTGCTCATGCTACAGTTTGTTCTACTCTCTGCTGCAGTTCTGCTAAGCTGAGAATTTGCTCTCTCCCACTAAACACTATTCCAGTAGTGATGTACTGTGCTGTAAAGGCAATGCCCTTAGGTTCAGCAGAACTAAATCCTTCCAACCTCTGTAGCCTTTTGCATTATCTCTTAACTGTTTCAATTCTTTTTCATCAAATTGTTCAATCACAGGTACCTGTGATGTTAAGTATTGAAATAGACATCCCTGAAAAAGAAGCTTAAGCAGTCTGCATTAGACTTTGTTTCTTTTGCTCATTAAGCTGTGAACCACCACCAGAGAAATATTCTGGAGTTTCACATCCTGTAAGTACAGATTTAATGTACATTTATGACACGTTACACCATTCCTCTTAACTGTGTTACAAATATGCTCTAAGATTTTCATGTTTGATTATGCACAGAATTATATAGAATCCATAGAGTCATAGAACCATTAGGGTTGGAGGAGGTCTTTAAGATCATCCAGTCCAACCCTCCACCCAGCACTAACACTGTTACCTCCTAAACCACTGAACCACACCTCCCAGTGCCAGATCCAGACGCCCCTTAAACATGTCAAGGGATGGTGGCTCCACCACCTCTCTGAGCAACTTATTCCAATGCCTGACCACCCTCAACAGTGAAAATTTTTTACTAATATCTAATCTGAATCTCCCCTGTCTCAGCTTAAGGCCATTTCCTCTGCTTCTCACTGCAGGCATGGTAGAAGAGACTGGCCCTCTCCTCACTACACCTTCCTTTCAGGTGGTTGCAGAGAGCAATAAGGTCCCTCCTGAGCTTCCTTTTCTCCAGGCTAAACAACTCCAGCTCCCTCAGCCACTCCTCACAGGACGTTTGCTACATGCTTCACAAGCTTTGCCCCCCTTCTCAGGACATGATCCAGCACCTCAATGACCTTTTGGAAGTTAGGGGCCCAGAACTGAATGCAGTACCTGATTTGAGTAAACTCAAAGAAGTATTAATATTAATAATAATAAATATAAATCAAACTGTTTTATAAAGTATCTGTAAATATGGCCTAATTTTCTAATTATGTATCACAGCTTCAGGAGCTCTCTTTGTCTTTTGAATTTAATCTGCTTGTAAATCCTTAGCATATGTATGGGCTTAGCAATTAAAACAAATGTAACCGGGTTAATTTTCACTTTTGCTTTTCAGATCAAGATTATTTTATTCTTCAGGAAGAGCTATTTTTCCTGTTGAAGTTATTTTGGTGGGGACTTTAGTGACTTTGTTTTTTCAATGAAAAGCTCACAGCTACATTTTCCCATCTAATATTCAATTTGATATTAATAGCCAATCTATAATTCAGAAGGGTTCCCTCAGTGTGTAGGGCAAGATGTCAGCCCTCTGTCATCCCTGCATTCAGATTTTGAAGATTAAGGCTTTCTCTAGAAGTCCCTTTCAGTTTGATTATTTTTTTTTTTATATAACTTTTTCTTTTAATACAGAGCACTGATATGCTGATATTTAATGTGTTTAAATTAAAAATTATTGCAAATTGTTATGTTTGTGGTATCTAAATATGGATATTGGATGCTTGGATCTGTGCATGTTTTTACAGTTAATGCACTTCCTGTCCATCACAGCTTCTTGTGGTTCTGTGATTTTTCTAACTTATTATTGTCTTCCCGTTTTCTAATTCCCCTTGTGATAATCTGTTTGTCCAGTGTAAATGCATCTCAGTTTTCTTTGAACATCTTTTTGACATGTCCTTATTGCTTCTCCTGATTTAGGTTTCTGTCTTGTAGCTGTCATTCCAGTAGCTTTATATCTTTGATTCCAATCACTATTTGATCTCTTATAATGGAATCAGTCAGTATGCCATAATTACATGGTGAACGTGTTAAGTGACTGTCAGTCAAAGATTCCTCAAATTTAGAGAAATGAAAGAAATTCTGTTCTTTGAGAGGTGCATGTGATGACAATGATGTCCTTCAAAAGTTTCACTTTTCTTAGGAGCACAGTATTTCTCCTGCATATTTCAGAGACAGGTTTTTCATTCTGTATTAGTACCAAGCTAATGAGTAAATGGAGAATTCCAGGTACTGCTTTATTAAAAAAAAAACCCCACCTTTTTGTGATTGCTTTTGAGTCCAGTTGGTCATGCATAATTTCAAAATCCTGCATAAATCTTCTTTCATTCTGCAACATTGCCAAAGAACATCAGTTGCTTCTCACTCTCAATAGTATTCTTCTCTCTGTTTCAATTTCTTCGAAAACTTTTTTTTTCAAGGGCTCATTTTGGTATAATGCAACAGCTGTTGAATGTCTGGTTGTAGAGCAGCCACTCAGAAGTTAGAAACATTGCTTCTGTGTGATCTAAATTTCTTTGATTATGTAAAAAATAACCAACACACCCCAACACTTTAAAAAACCTGTTGGGAAGGTAATGTAACTGACTTCCTGCCATTTAGAGTGTTAAGTGTTGAACTGTCTTTCTAATCAGACTTATCTTGACACAGGTGTTTTTGGTTTTTTAGATTTATTTTTAATTTCTTTTGCCACTTTGCCTTGCCCCTTTGTCTTTTGCCCTCTATGTTCCTAGACTGTAGTCTTTCTAGGGAGCTGGTTTATGTCTATGTATACCAAAATGACGAGGCTGTTCACTACAGAGTCTGACAGTGATGTCAGAAAAACCCAAAACTATAGTCAGGGCCCTCCTTGAAGCCAGAGCCATGACTGCCTGCAAGATCACACTTCAAGGTCACACTGGGCTAAGGTGCACAACCAGCTCAGGCTGCAAGGGAAAGTATTCATGCAGGGAAACCTCGTGGCCCTCATTTGAGATGGTGTGGTGTGCTGTGTTGCCTTGGTCCCTATTTTTTAGTACAGATATTTAGTAAACTCTATACAGTCAAAATGAAGTATTTGAGAAAAAGCTATTAAAAATTCATGAATAATGGTGGGATTACTGTTGTATAAGAGTGGATGTTTCAGTTCAGTTTGCTGTTTTGGCTCTACTGTGAGGAATTGTGTAAGATCACATTAAGGATGCCCAGAGGACACGTGGAATAGGGTCTCCTTGATGACCTGAAGTGAAAAGAATCATCACCACAAGATAGGGTTTGAAAACTGCTAACAAAATATCAGAAAAGTCATTAGTTAGGCTGTCAGTGTCTTCTTTCACCTTTCCCCTGAAGCACTCAGAGATCCTCGTGTCTAACCCTTCATCTGTGAGGCTGGGAATTTCAGTCTGCTGCGATGCTGAATTTAAGAGTGCGTGGAAAGATGAATAGCCTACTTTTGTCTTCTGAATTAATAAATCTCAGAAACTCTGAATGAAGCTACATCCCAGTGATATCTATAGGAAGCAACCAAAATCATGATGAATATGTCTGTCTTGGGGAGACTTTATAATGTTGTATCCCATATCGCTGTTCTACGCCCAGAAATTAATTTTGTGCTTTTCTATGCCTTTAAACTGAGCCTGAGAGGGGGGAGAAGAAAACCGAGCATAGTTTTTCAAAGCAGTTTGCAGTGCGTTTTCATGTTTGAAGGACACACAGATACACACACAGACTCCTCTCGGTGCTCGGTCGGGGAGAGGAGCGGGAGGAAGCACACTTCTTGCTTTCCAGCCAGCTTTCAGCTTTCTTTTTCTCCAGAGGGAGACAGAGAGTTGAACTTTTGTTTTCCTGGGACTTCATTTTTTCCCTTTTCTCTCTGCTGGACTGTTTCAACATCAGAATACATTGAGAGGAATTTCCACCGAGGCCTTGGCCCTGGAGGTGGGCCCACCACGACCCAGCTCCAAGGAGGGGGAGAGAGATCTATGGAAGGATGCTGAAATTTCCCAGGTTTCTCTCAGCAGTGTGAGAGGTTTTATTATTTAGCATCATTATCCTTTTCCTGTGTGTTTGTTAAATAAATAGTTTTTATCCCTTTCACTTTCCTTTGAGGAAAATTCATTTTTTCCCAAACCTGGGGGGGAGGGCCGGTTGTAACCTGCCTTCTATCAGAGGATATATTTCCAAATTTGCCCAAACCGGCACAATGTGTGAATAAAGTTTAGAAGCTGGTAAGATTATCTAGAGGGGATACAAAAATGAAGTACAGAAAGGTGCTGGAAAGGATAGATTGAACTTGCCACAGAAAGCCTGTAATGTCATATGTTTTACTGAAAATTCTGCTCAGTCATGTTCAGCAAGGGAATAGTTGTTTTAGGTGAGAAGATATTACTAGCATTGCCAGCAACAGGAAAACAGGGAAGTCATCAGCTTGTTGTCAGCTGCAGTTTCATTGGGTCTTGCATCTTCTTCAACATTCCACAGTGGACCAACGGTAGTCGGGTACAGAGGTTTCCTGTGCAAGCAAAGCCTGCTATGACTCTGTGACCCTAGGCTGCCCATGGGCACTATGATGTGGAACTTTTTACACAAATGTTTGTAGGTACTGTTGAGCAGATAACAGGGCTTGATGAACATTTTGGTATGGCTCAGTACAGTTCTTTTTTTGTTTTGTATAGGCGTTAGGGAAAAGAGGAGATGTGGGTATCAAGTTGACCTCCAAAAATTTTAAGTTGTTTTCATATTAGTTTTCCCTTTTTGAGTAGGAGAGCTCAGTGCATAACTCATGAAACATCTTAAGTATGTTGTGTGATGTGAGCAAAGACAGAGAGTACCTTCCCTCTGGTGCACCACATTGCACAGCTCTGTCATTTGTTCTGTCTGGTCATCTTACAATTTAATAATTATGTCTTAATGAACGTCTAACCCCAGGATTAAATTATTGAAGAAGAGAGTTATGAATTACAGCAACTCATCCATGTTGGATACAGGCACTTAAAGCATCCTTGGGCACCTAGTCCTCTTGCAGACCTATTACAGTTGCATACCATGATTGCGTGACGTATATTCTCATCTCAGGTACTTATTACACATCCAGATGCTGATGGAGAAGGCAGCTTAAAATTCTGTTTTTTTCTATGAGATTGTATGATATCTGGATAAATATGAAGTTCTGAAACTATAAAGTAAAACTTAGAGAGACAGGGAAGTTATGCAGGTAATTCCAGAAATACATAAAATGGTTCTTGGTTGCCTTTGCAATTGAAGATCTTGACAAGCTGTTCTGTGAAAACAGTGAGGAAACAGTGTAGAAAATTTAATAAACAGTTTATCTGAATACACCAACAGTGAAATATTCCATCATCCATCTGTTGATTCCTCCATCTATTCATCTGGTGATAACTGTAGCATTTCCTTTGTCACAAAACGTGCATCACAGACTAGACTTCCTGCTGAGGGGAGTCACTTTAAAATGGCAGCCCACACTGAGAGACATCAGAACAATTCACAGCTGGGCAGATGTTGAAACAGTGCTGGTATAATACAGCGTTTTTAAAAGGCATCATAGCAATTCATTTGCAGATTCAGCCTTTACAACTACAACATTTATCTGGAGTATTCAAATGAATCGCCCTTAGTCAGGAATCTAAACATGTCTAACCATGCATTGTTCATTGTGAGAACACTTGACTGGGGTGCCTGGGCTTTAAATAATGATCTTAGACATATCAGTAATACCTCTTTCCTCTTCAGAGGTAGAGCATCAATTGCATTGGAATCTAAATGAAAATTACTTGTTTGGATATCCAAAGCAGTCCATTTTTTGCAATGAACATGTCTATGGAAAGCTATATTAGGCCTCTTTTACCTCCTATCTCTAGGAAAAAAAAGTAAACTTTCCTAAATGATTCTTCAAACTGCGATTTTTTTGGGAAGATCATGACACCCATCTGTTAGGATACACCTTTAGGATACAAGGTGTGAAACCCTCACAGGTAACCAGAATTGGGGCTGTTTGTCTCATCTGCCTCAATTCTGCATGCCCTTTTGCTCATGGCCTGCACCTGAAATCTTAGGTGTGTTGGCTGTGGATTTATCTTTTGCATCTCTCCTGGGCAGTTCCAGGAATGTTATGTAGATCCTCTTCAGTGTGTCTTTGGAAGGGAGGAAGCGATATTGACCACAGATGCATATCCTTGTCTAATGGCAAGTCTAACAACACAGCCAAGTTTCCTCATATTTACTGTAAGCTTGGAGTAAATACCTGTGTCTATTTAGTGGATTAAAAGATATTTGGTAATTTGTTCAGTCACAGGAATGTGATTATGTGCTTGATGTCTGTTTCAGTTCAGCCAAGAATATAATGCACCATGGCATGTACACCAGCAAAATCTGAGAGGCCTAATGGTGCCTTGCAGCAAGCTTTCAGGAAGGATGCTCAGGTTCTTAAGCAATAATTATTTTGTGAGTCATCCTCTGTAAGGAAAGAATTTTTGTATAAAAATCAAACTCGAGTTTTGAAGGATTATACTTTGCTTATCAACTATTGATACCCCAAAGTAGATGAATGTCCACCTTAGTAGGTAGATCATTCTGAGTCCCTATACAGTAAATGGCAGATGAAAAATAAATAAGATATCTAAGAACAGGAGCGTGGATTTTTTTGATCTCTCATGTGCCATAAAAGAAGTGGAAGCTTGTAGGCTGTGTTTGTTGCTGGGTATACAGCGCTGACTCCAATATATGAGTGACTGCAAAGCTGGTTATTTAGTTTTGCAGGAGATTACTAGTTAAATCACCCGCCAGGATACACATGTAAGGCTCTTGTGAGACCCATCTCATATTTAGGGCTTGGAAGGGGAGAAACTGCAATGAACTCACTATAAAATGCAACCTTTTGGTGCCTCTAGGAAATTCTATGTGAGGCATTTACTGGCACCAGTAAATGCTGGAATTAATTTTAGGACAATGAAGGATGTCAGTCAAGGGTTATAACATAGGACATATATCCATAATGTATGAATTGTTGCTTTGGAAATTGCCTGTGCTATGCACAATTAAGTGCTTATTTGACATGTTGCTGTCTAAGTGAAGGCAGTGTAAATGCTGTTTGTTTATATGCTGCTTATTCCATCAGCATGTACTGAAGCAAAATTTAATTTCAGTGAAAGCATTTATTAAATTGTTAGTACACAAAATTAAAGAAATAATAAGACCTACAGAAAAGACTTTAGGAAGAAAGGATTTAAAATAGTATTTGGATAGTAAATATAAAAGAGCAGAAACATATGATGTGTTGTGGGAAGCCTATCACCAAGACTGAAAGTATATTTATATGTGTATGAACATCTCCGGAAAGCCTGAAGACATTTTCTTCTACTTGTGACAAGGCAAAAAATTTGTATTGCTTACTTATAGAATATGGTTTAATTTAAGTTAAACTGATAAATATGTTGGTGGTCTAGCTTCAATTTTTTACACAAATTTAGTTGGAGTATTAGACAAGAAAGCTATTCGAGCCACCTACTTTCTTTTATCACCTACGTGGGAAACTCCTAATACTGTTTCTATTTTAGATTTTGTACTTCTCTATGTGTCTGGGACTAAGTATCTCTGCATAGTTTAGAGTTTGAACAGTTGTACATTCAGGTGACAGCTAAGCTCCATTACAGTTCAGAGATGCAGTGGCTGAACTGCTAAATTCTTCAGAGATTTTTTGCCTTCAGGAATTGTCAGAGTGGGCACTTTACCAAGCAACCAGAGCCAAGGTGGAGACATCAGAGATTAGTTCAGAATAGCATCTGAATTTTTACCTTTTTAAAAACAAGAGTTAGGGTACATCTCAAGATAGTGCAATATTAATTTTTAGGTCTCCTCTGCTCAAAGCTGCTTCTGCTCCTGAGAATGCCGTAATCACTGAGCTGATATGAGATGCTTTTATTTTGTTGTTGTACTTGTAGCACTTGGCAGTAACAAGAAGATTCTTAGAATGAAGAGAGTCTGGGGAAGAAAAGATATCACCTGGGAGTGGGAAAGGAAATTTTCCAGTTAATATTTTATATTAATGCATTCTTCTGGTTTATTCAATTTGCCAGTGAGTTGGAAAGTATGTGTATGAGGCAGAGAGACAGGGGAGGACATTTACATATAGTACCCAGGATTGTCAGGGAATTTTAAAGTCAATCAATTCTGATACATTTTCCCCAAACTGATCTTTAGTAAAATTTTTTTCCCGTTGAACTTAAGCCACTTTTATGTAGTTGTATGAACTGCAGAATATGAGAACTGGCTATCCCACTGGGAGCCGGGGACTAGTGTTGTCTCAAAGGTAATAAAAATTTGTATGACATTAATTTAGCATGAAATAGTCAGTTTTTAAAAAAATTGTTATTCAATGTAACCATTTCAATACACAGTAATCTAAAATGGGCTTATTTTATTTAATGTTCTATTTTAGAAGGATGATATTCACACTATAAATATCAAAATTACTGAACAGTTAACAGCATTTAATGCTGTCTGTACCTTAAATGATCATCTGCAGTCAGGGGAACCAGATTAACTTTAATTGTAAAAGGCCAAATAATTCTAATGTGTTTAAAGTCCTGAATGATAGTAAAGATTCTAAGTGTATGCTTAAATATATCTCTGTCAACACCAAGCATTAACATTTAAATCCTTATCTCATCATAGAACCACAGAATCACAGAGTATCCTGAGTTAGAAGGGACCCACAACAATCTTCAAAGTCTAACTACTGGCCTTGCAGAGCACCAGCCCCACGAATCACGCCATGTGCCTGAGATTGTTGTCCAAATGTTTCTTGAACTCTGTCAGGCTGGTGCTGTGACCACTTCCCTGGGGAGCTGTTCCAGTGCCCGACCACCCTCTGGGTGAGGAACCTTTTCCTGATATCCAACCTAAACCTCCCCTGACACAACTTCAGGCCATTCCCTCAGTCCTGTCACTGGTCACCACAGAGAAAAGATCAGTGCCTGCCCCTCTGCTTCCCCTCATGATTTTAGTAATCTACTATAGCATGATAGTAGCTGTCAGCAACTATCTGTCTATTACATGTGTAATTTTAAACTTTTAAAAGTACTAATAAATATGATAGCTACTCTTCATCTGCTAAAATGGTAGAAGAAATGAAGACAGAAAATAACAGAAGTTTCTGCTGAGATTACATGCCTGTAAAGCTCTGTATTCTGAATTACTACACTATGTGCCTAATTTATGTTTTTTGATCCCTTAGTAATTAGAATCTGGATTCAAGGTGTAATTATTAATCTTATAAGCAGTCAAGCAAGCAGGTCAGACACCTCCAAAGAGTAAATGACAACGCTTAAAAGATTTCCTCTTTCTGCTTATGGCATACAGTGTTTGAATAGCATAGTGTGGGTAATCTCCCACACTAGCTTTGCAGGAAACAGGTAAGCTCCATCATTAGGGAAGAGCACAGACATCCCAGACCTGTCTGAAGAACTGGCAGAGCCCTCTCACCTCACAGGTTTCAGAATGCCAGCAGGCACTGAACACACAGTTTCAGCACCTCCCTATCCATCCCGCAGCTGCGTGGTAGATTAAAAACCTGCATGTCATCCAGAATGTTTTGATTGTGTGAAGCTACATTCTGGGATGTACGAAACTTCATTATCTAGTACAGAGGCAATGAGTACGTTTAGATGACTGACGGGTCTGATAGGATTGTGCGGTAAGTGGTCTAAATTATTGCATTGAATTTGAGAACAAATACCTATAAGCCAAATGCAAAACTTTTGTTGTGTTTTTTTTGGTTTTTTTCCTGAGGAGCTTCTGAATGAGTTTGAGCAAAAAAGCAAGCTTTCCCAGTAAGATGATACCATTCAGAATGACAAAGAACCAGACCGAAATTTTAGGAGGGCCTTAAAAAAATCTCTTGGCTTCAGAAGTTATTTTTTAAAACTGTGAGCAATGAAATTAGAGTTTGCATGTAATACCCATAAACAACATCTAATAAAAGAAGGGTGACTAAAGTCACATTTTGCATCGGAAACGTGAAGAAAAACTGGCTTTGTCAGTGGAGGAGTAACTGGCACTTGCATCTATACTAAGAAAAAGTATAGGAAAGAGGCTGGGGCAAAGGAGCTCTCAAGCAGAATAAAAAAGATGATTAAATGATCCACATACTTCTTCAGTTGTAGGCATGTGAAAAGGGATTTCCAGTAGGTATCCTCTCATCTTTAGGCCTATCACCTTTTGCATCATCAGCTTCATTGTCTTCAGACTGCTCCACTCCCTCTCACACGTAGGTTGCTCTTACATTGGTGTATGGCTTGTATAGCATTGTAGCAAGAGAGACTCATTCAAATTCATTTAAAGTTTATCTGCATCAGACGTGACCTTTATCCATTACTGTTATTGGTTTCTATGTATTGATGGAAATTCAGTCTGCTCAAATTGTCTGGTATTTACAAAGCTGGAAGTTAAGCTGTAATATAGTTATGACTGACGTCTTTAGAGTTACTAAGATGCATGTTTTTTTGGTATTTCATTAGTTTCCTTAAACAAAATTATTTTCAATTTCTTGTAATATCAAGAAGATATGAAACATGTCAGCATCAGAACAGACCAGATTTATTACCTGGAAAGGTTATCTCAATTTTACTCCTCAGTTATTTCAGCAACTTGCAAGAAAGCAACAAGAATGTGCAAAGTTTGAGCTTAGATGATGAATTTCGAAGATTATTTCATATTGGCAGTTAATTTTCCATTAATAGATTTCTGTCTGACTTGAGTGATTAGTTAACAAATTCAAACCCTTTCCCATTATTTAGGTCTGAAATGTGAGGAAGGAGAAAGGTTGCAAGGGAGAAAAGCCGTCAAAGGTGTGTGTGGGATGAAAAGTTAAAGCTAATCTAACGATTTAACAGTTGGGTGGCACTAGATGGTAGAAAAATGTCAGAGTGGCAGAAATCCCTCCCCAGCAGAGCTGATTTGATATCTTTGACAGTGTGATAGATAGCTGTACAACAGACTGTACTGGTTTGCCAGGAGATGATGTGAGCCTCTTTCAGCAGTTTGTGCCATTTCACGCCAGACGTTGGCCAGATTGGTTCGTTAGCTAGGGAGCCCTCCTGATGTATTTCACTGCCTTACAGATACAACCAGTCTATTTTCTCATGCAACAGATATGAGGAAATAGCTGCTCTGTTGATTGGTTTCAGATTTGTACACTAGTGTAGCAGCAGGCAGAAGTTCAAACTATAAAGCTGGGAAAAGATCCATAACTGGCAATTAGCAGTAATTGTGATAGCGATAACGCATTCATATCACACTGGTTTCAAAATGCAGTTCTTTGGCACTTGAGTACATTTAAGGAAAGCACAAATTATTTTTCTGCCGTTATCCCTTTTCACTACTGTAACAGTGTTTGGAAGACGTGAACGAACTACATTTACAGGGAGAACATTTCCTTGGAGAGCTGTCCTCTGTCGTTTTCATACTAGTGGAAAATGAGAAAAAGAACAAAACTCATGGGCAGTATTCAGGAATTCTGGATTGCTGTGGATTCTTGCATGCCAGTGTAACTTCTTTTTCTTTCTTTTTTTTTTTTTTTTTTTATCCTTTGCCTTTAAGATTCATGTTCCATGTTGCATCTATGTCTCCTTTATCATGGACTCAGCACTGGTGAGGCTGCACCCTGAACCCTATGTTTAGTTCTGGGTGCCATTGAGTTGCTGGAGTGTTTCCAGAGAAGGGCAAGGGAGCTGGTGAAGAGTCTGGAGCACAAGTCTGAAGAGGAATGGCTGAGGGAGCTGGGGGTGTTTAGCCTGGAGAAAAGGATGCTCAGGAGATGTTATTGCTCTCTACAATTACTTTAAGGAAGTTTAAGTTGCAAGGTGGTTGTTGGCCTCTTTGTGCTCATAACAAATGACAGAATAAGAGGAAATGGCCTCAAGTTGCACTAAGGCAAGTTTAGATTGGATATTATGAAAAATTTCTTCACTGAAAGGGTTGCCAAGCATTGGAACAGGCTGGACAGGGAAGTGGTGGAGTCACAGTCTCTGGAAGCATTCAAAAGGGCGTAGATGTGGTGCTTAGAGACATGGTTTAGTGATAGACCTGGCAGTGCTGGGCTGATGGTTGGACTCTATGATGTCAGATGTCTTTTCCAACCTTAATGATTCCATGATTTTATTATTTTAGTCTAGAGTACCCTAAGATCTAATTTAGCACTTTGCTTATGGCATTGAACAACATGCCATTGTGTAAAGCTTGCCAGATAAACTAAAAGAGTACTCACAGGAGCCAGGCATTCAGATGACCTTGGTACAGGAAATAACAGAACTTCTTCAGCTGATAATCTCTGACAAGCATTTGCAGCTAACCAGCTGTGTGCTACCAGCACATTGAGTAAAGATACTACCGAGCCCTGCTGCCTTTTAATTTATTGTTTCTGTTAATGGCATCTAATCTCCTGCATAAATCACAAATATCTAATGAAATTTATAATCATTAGTGTCTGTAATTAGTAATTTACCCATAATATATTAACTTTTAAAATGCAAGAACCTTCTCTGACTAATTTTTAGTATATTTGGTTACAACCCTTATACAAAGAGACAAATTCTGTTAAATATTTCTGCTAATAGCACTGCTGATGGCATTGAAGTGTACATGATTACTTATGTTTGAATAATTTATAATCCTGGAATCAAAATTATTATTATTTTCAAATAGTTAAATCCCTATATGATTCTCTGAAGAATTGCTCTATTTAATCTTTTGAGTCACTTTTATACTAGTCTGGGGGATTTTTTAGTTACCAATTTTTCTTGATAAGTTATTTTATATTAACACAGATATGTACTTCGTATTTGACGAAAACCACGGGAAGATTTCAATGTTTACTTGGGGTATTTTTTATACTTTGATTTGTTCACATTTTCTTGTTTTCCATGATTACTCATCCTCTTCATAAAAGAAAAAATACTTCTATCTTGTTCTGCCCCTATTAAGAAGTTGGTCTCTAAAAAATATTTTTCAGCAACAGATGTTTCTTCTATGAATGTATCAAAGGAATGTAAATATTTGCTGCTCAACAAGATGTTATGAACCACATCTACTTGGACCATGACGAAGTCCAAGGATCAGAGTTACAGAATATATGCTGATGTAGTGTCATTATGTCTTGCATATGCAAGTTTATTCTTCAATTTAGATCTGGTAAAGATTGCAGTAAAATAATTATTTTCTAATTATAAATTAAAAAGGTTAATATCAAAACAAACGAAATAAAATTTAAACAGTCTTTACCAATATGAAATTAATTTCAAGAGCATTTCCTTACTGACAAGACATAAAGTATTAAAACGAATACTGAACACAAAAGGTCCCTGATAGAAATTCAAATCTAAACACCAGCCCCAATTCTAAAGAAAGCTTCTGCAAAAAGCAGAGGAAATTTTGACCCATCTGTAATGAGCATAATATGATATCAGCCAAGTAAGAATCCTTCTCTTGTTCATTTTCTTTTGTCTTGTATCATGCTAGTCTCTCAGATCTGTGCTGTTTCCTGCTGAACTAATTTAAAAGTCAGTTGTAGTGCAAACCTCATTTCCTTTTTTGGGTTTGTAATAGAAAGGTTTCCTATTAAACTCTTCAGATGATATTTTTAGGGAATCAGTGCCCCAAGAAATCTTTGACAGTTAAAAACTACAGTAAATGAACAAGTGTTGATTTAAGTTACATTTAATTTTGGCAGGTTGTTAATCAAGATGGTGTTATAATCTCCCATGCTGAAACTTGACTGTGGCAAGAAATCAAGCCACTGATTTAGCAGCTGAGGAAATCATGAACTGTAGATAATAATTCTACATATGGAATATATGTGCAAAAATTTATTATTAAAAAAGAGTTTAGTTGTGGAGGTTAAGAAATCTGAGGGAGTGTTATGTATCTGATGCAAAAATGAAGGAACAAAATATAGTACCTGTATGGTACCTACAAATATGCTGCTACTGAAGGCACCTGAAGGGAAGAAAAAGCAATGAAAAATGTCAAAATAGCAATCTATTTAAAACCTGTTTTGATTACAATTGAGATTTCATTCTTGTATTGGTAAATACTGTATTGTACCACTTAAATTGTCAGCTGATGATTTATCTGGATAATGCTTCATCCCTTCACGTATTAAGACAGGTGGTGGAGGTGGTGAGGTGCTGGAGTGGACATAATTTTGCAGTTGATATCTTACTGCATGCTGGAGTTACTGCATCCTGATTACCTTTCAACATATAAAGATTTTTCTGTGTGTCCTGCATTTCCAGCTCACTGTCAGCCTGGAGGCAGCAGTGTTTTGGTTTGTATACTCATCACAATACAGCCTTGTTGTTACCCATTTATCTTAAAATTCCAGTTCCTTCAATCCAGATAATTTTTTATTGTTTTTGCCTAGAATATTGAAAATAGGCAAACAGTTAAGACTATTTATAAAAGGCATAGAGATATGAAAAAAATTGCTTGAAATAAGAACAAACTAGAGGATTTCCTTTCTTCTTTCTTCAGATGATTTTTTTCTTTCTCTTCTAGCAAAATATTTATCAAGGTTTCTTCTTTGAGTGTGTATTACATTTCAAGCTGCACCTTTTAGAATGTTAACCTTTCTAAACTTCACCTCAGAGCACTCCCAGAGGATACCTCCTTCTGTTGTCTTTGTTAACCTTTGTAGACCATCATTCTTTTGAAATTTTCCACAGACTTCAAACAGATTAATTCTTTCTACTTGAAATTAATCCAGGAGACAGTTTAACTGTTCTTCCTCAAAATAAACTGCTCCTGTTTAGAAGAATGGCTTGGTGGAGGTGCCTTCAAGTGTTTTAGATGGTTTTGGGTGTCTGACCCAGCCTCTAACTGATGACCCAGGTGGGCACAGGTTCACTGTAACTCCTGAGAGATGGCAAGATCCCTGTGGTTGTCTTGGATACCTCAGAGCATGGGATCAAGCTCAAATTAAGACTTCTAGGTTTTCTGTTTGATTGTTTTATTTTGTCTGAAACTAGATGTGATTATAAATGTGCACTCTGGGCAGCAGCAGAGAGTTTTGAGTAACTGATCCTCCAGTCATTTGTCTTAAGGGTATTACAAGAAAGCTGCACATAAATGCAGCACAGCAGAATAAAGTCAAAGGGTTTAGGTAAACAGTCTCTCATATTTCAGAAACGAGAAGCTCTCTGTTAAGATGAAATCATGGCAGTTGCATCTGGGTAAAATATGGAAAAAATAAGTCTGCAATGAGTTTTTTTATTCTTAAAAAAAATGAAATAGCTGTGTGCCTTAGACATGTCCATCAATGTACTCTCAGAGGCTTCTAATTAATTTGCTAAGCATACTGCAAACTGTCTGAATAACTATCTGAATAACTGATTTCTATGGAAAATGAGTTTCCAAGACACGTTAGAAGTATTAATTGTAGCTGAATGCACAATGTCCCTCTTTATAATTTCTTTTCTGGAAATGACTTCCTCATCTCCGAAAACACAGAACATCATCTGTCTTTGCTGACTAGTTACTGCTGCAGTGTATGTTTCTCTCATGCCTAGAAAGATTTTTATTTCAATTTTTCTGTTTGATTCCTACCAGAAGATTGATTCCTACAACTTGTCTACTAATCTGAAAGGGTAGACATTTTAAGAAAACTTGAATTTATGTGCCTAAATTTCATGGTCTCACTGGTGGAAGGTGAGTTGCAAAGCCACCAGTTTTTGTTCAAAGTCTGCATTTATCCAGACAGTGCGTACTTCAGAGCAGTGGCCTGCTTCTTTCCATGGCTTTCCCACTGTGGGAAAGATGATGCTGCAAATATGTGTTTTGCAGGCCTCATGAGGTGTCCTAGCCAGCTTTTAACAGCTAGCTGAGGTAATAATAACAGATTAATTGTGGTATTTAATCTCACCTAATTTTAGATTAGTACTGTGTAGATGTGAAATAATCAACATAAGCTATTTTTTACAGTCCATAAAGAGAATTAAGCAGTTGCAGGTTGTAATTCATCTGACATTTTGAACATCCTTGTTAGGGTGAATTATATTCTAAATCTGTCTCCACTAGTTATGAAGGGAAACAGATGACAAACAACATATAAACATCTAGATTGTAGAAGTCTATGTTTGATCACATTTAAATATTTACCCTTGGTCACTCCAAGTTTTGAATCCTATATTTTAATTTTCTGTTTGATTCATCTGTATTTTATTAGTCATCTTACCTGACTATTTGAAGGCCAGCTCTCATTGACCTGTATACCTGCAGAGCAATAATCAATAAGCACAGTGCCCATAACGGATTTCCTTTCCCATCTCCCTCATATCCTTAAATCAAAAGCAGTCAAACTAAAGCCACATGTGTAATTTTTATGCTTCAAGCAATGTTACATCATGTCACAAAAACAGATTAGGAATATTCGTACTTCTTATCCCATGTAGAACAATCTCATCTCTTCAGATGTTAAATAATCCCTTTTCTCATTTCTTCTGTTGAATTATAACTGCACATGTTGCACTTGTACTCAAGTTATATTGTATAGCAAGACTGCAGAAAAACAAATGTAAAGTAGGAGGCTGAAATGGAAAGAAAGTTATTACTTTCTATCTTATTGAACTCAGAAAATTTATTACTAGTACAGCTACTTACAACAAAGGTGTAAAAAGAAAAAGGCCAGATTTCAATCTGATGTAGATCAAGGAATATACATCAAAAACATTGAAGGAACATTAGTCTGATCTAACTAAAGGTATGACCATTGTGTGGAAGTATTCTGAAATTTTTTTTGTGAACAGTTGCAATGTGGGAATAGGAAATCAAAATAAGATTTCTTAAGTCTTAAAGTTAAGTTTTATAAAGCTCATGTTTTCTTCTGTTGCAGTTGCATAAAACTCCCTAGATAAGGGCAGAGCATATGAAAGATTTTTCATTGTCTCATTTTCATTTGATCTGGAAGAAAGCCTTAGGTAAAAGTCTAATATGTTATGGTTAGAAAAGGGAAGATTCAGAACGTGGGGTTCATCTTACTCTGGCTTTGCTCTGTTGTAGCTCTGTTGATTGCCACTCTGTTCTGATTGTCATAGTGACTTCTGATCAGCCAGCTGTTGCCTGTTTTTTCTTTGATAGACAGGGACAGCAGGGACTGAAAAATGCTTCTCCATATAAAAGAGAGTTAAAATGGAAAAATCTCAGCCAGAAGGAAGAAAAGAGCTTTACATATTTTTTCTTTGATACTGTAGACAGATTGCAGTAGACAGAAGATAGACAGACAGAAAGACAGATGGATGGAGAGATTCCTGTCAAGTGTACTGATGCTTAGTCACATATATTTTGTCATGCTTCAGGAAAGTTACTAAAGACCTTTGCAAATGTATTAATAAGCAGGTAATATTTTCACCTATATTGTAGCACAGGTAATTACAATAGATGTAACGTAATATTTCACTGTAATATTCATTATCCATTTATCTTTCCTGTGTGTTTCACAGCAGCTTGTAAACCTGAATTTTTTAAAAGCTTGCCTTAGAGAAACAAATGCATTTTAAAGTTATGGTCTCAGATTAATCAAGAAAATATAGGAAAAGAATCACATGATCATAAAAAAAACCCTTAATCGCTCTTGAATTTTGCTACTTGTGAGTTATATATGGGAGCTTTAATATAATTTACTTTCAATATTTTACATTCTTTTACTGTCACTGAGAACAAATGGCTTAGATAAAAAGGGCTTAACAGAAAAAAGAAATATTTATCTTTCCTGCTTTATCATTAAACTATGAAACATAAAAATAAAACTAAAGTCTCATGCTTTTTCCAAGACCAAAATTCTTCATTTAAATGATACAAAAATTTCAGTTAATTCTTCTTTAGCCTTTTTGTATGCTTGAGGAAACTGCCGAAGAGCTCTGAATTTTGAGGCTTTTCAGACCTACAGCTGAGAACAGTGTAAAGTTATTTGTGCTATTGTGTGGTTCATAGGCAGACACAATTTTTATTTCTCTAATCCCTTTTTGTTTAGCAACCTTTGGGGTTTTTCCATGGTGGTAATTTTAACTTATTTCCTTTTTTTTTTAATTCATCAGGACTGTTCTGGGCCTCAGAAAAAGCCAGGAGTTGTGCCCAAGTACCAGGCATCACTTGGTGACCTCCCTGAAGGTGACCACAAAGGAAATTGTTGGATTTCAAAAGCAAAGGTCTGTCCTCTGCTTGCAGAATTCACCTTTCTAAATGAAGAGCCACCAAGATGGTTTATGTACAAATTACCCTTCATTAATTATGAGCAAGTTTTAAGAATAGCAGCTTCCATAAGGTAAGCATAATTCTGGTCTGTCAACAGCTCCCTACAACTAAGTTTTTCTAATGCTTAGCAGTAGAATGACAAGATTTTTTTAACTCTTTCAAAGCTGTCTAGCAGAGGAGATGGATGAAACCAGTTTCTATTGCTGGTGCCCTAATTTCCACTCAAACACCATCACTGAACACCAACAGTGAAACGTTGATCGATAGCTGGCGTGTCCTGCTTGTGCAAACAGGTTGCTGAGGTAGCCAGGGCTGACTACAGGGTGCAGGGAAATAAAATATTAAAAAAAAAAAGAAAAAAGAAAAAAAGAAACCCAACAAAAAAGAAAATCTAAGTCTAAAGTACTCGATATTGCAACTACCAACACTAAGTTGGCAATGTCTAATTAGAGAGTCATGTGCAGATTATCCTGATGGTAATCTAGAAGGCTGTACCAGAAAGGACAGAAATATTCTGGAAAACAAGTATCTTAATGCCTGCAGCCTCTTTCTGATGGTATGAATTTTAAACCAGTTTTGGAAACGACACCCTAATTTTTCCTCAGGGATCCAGGTGATAAACTGGGAACCAGGGAACCCTGATAAAATCTTGGGTTTAAGATAACAAACTAAGTGTTCATTACCACATTGTTATCTTGAGATAGCCAAGTAATCTGAAGCTAACCAAGCTAACTGCAGTGGGTTCTGGTTAAAGGCAATAAAGGTGAGTGACAGATAGTTATCTCTGATTTCTCTAAGTGCCATATTGCCACAATTTCCATTCTATTTACCAATGTCATAACACTATGTGCCTAAGAAAATCAAGCATTAAGAGGCACTCAAAAATCAGTGCTATTACAAGAAATGACTGATCTGAAGAATTTTGGCCTTATTTGCCTGGATAGATTTTGAAAAACACTTTTGAGGAGGAAGTTGTTATATGAAATTTAAAAATTCCAGCATCAAAAAGATGTGCTGCCTGTTAGGGGAAGTATAAATGGTAAAGTGAAAGAAGATTAAAAATCAGTAACTCATAAAGTCTACAAGCTATGGAAAAGAGAGAAGATAAATGGCTTACTCAATTTGATGTTACAGTTGAAAGTCTAGGTTTACAGAGAGGCTCCTTCTGTTGCTTTTATGTAGAGTCTTTATTCCCATCAGGTGATGAATGCTTAGGGAGGTTAGGTTATGGGCATAATAAATGTTCAGAACTCTTCCAAAATAAATGCAAATGACAAAGCTAAGAGTACATGCCCAAGAATAATTTATAATCCCCATATCATTCAGAACAATGTAACAGCAGCACAAGTTCATTATGCACAGGAACAGACCAGAGTTTGACAGCTTTTCACTACAGTTTACAGGAAAAGAAATGTTAGCTTGGTATCTCATAGCAAATGCTCTCAATGATACTCATCCTGGCAAAGCTGTAAGTTAATACACATCATTTCCCTGAGTTTCCTCTTTGCAAAGAAAGAATAAAACTGCTGACGATATAGTGATATACTGAATGTTAATTTTCAAATAATTGTCTGTACCCCTTGATGATCACACATCTAATATCCCAAGAAGGGCACATTTTCTTGCTAAGTATGCTGTTGGTGTTAAGGAAGAGCCTGGCAACATGGAAATATTGTAACAGTTTAACAACAGGAACTAGTTAAGGATTTTGACTTCCTACCTGGCGAATAGTGACAAGTTTTTTTTAATTTCTGCATCTATGTAAGATCCATGGAAAGCCATATGTAATGGTTGGTAAAGCAGTTTACATGAAATTTCTGTATAGGCAGAAGTTCTTATGGTTCTTTGAGATGACCAAATTTCAATAAAACCATGTGATTTAGATGGAAGAAATATTTATGGAAAACAGAGTACTGACTGGTTGTGGTTTAGGTCTGTTTATTTTGTACTGAATAAGGTGTGCATAGTTATGGAGGCATCAGGAACGACATGAAGATAATTTGTCCCAAAGGCTTGTAGGGTCATGCTGGCTTTCAACAGTGTGAAAGCAAATAAAACAAAGATGTTTAATTTGTCCTGAGTGTAAATTCTTAAAATAATGTAAGTACTCTGCTGCTAGCCACAGAAGTATGCAGCTAAAGAAAACTGAAAAAAAAAAAAAAAATCATTAGAGATCCAGAAAAGTTTCATTTGCAAAGGCACACACTTAAAGGGTCACATTTTCTTTTTCTATGCAGCTTTAGTCCTGAGTGAGGCAATACCTGTGGTGAATATATGCAATCCTGTAGTTGAAGATCATGTCATATTACATAAGCAAAAGTACAAAGGAATTACAATTGTCCAAGGAAATGTAAATCTGTTGTGTCTTAACATTTGTGACTTTCAACCTAAATAACCCTCTTTTAAGCTATTTTTATATAAAGATTATGTAATTGATTAAGATTTACGTTTAATGCAAAACAGGTAAAAAGCTGTGAATGTATTTTCTCCCATGTAATGTGGAACTAATTTAAATTTACAAGATCTTAACATCTGGGGGTAAGCACAGAATTCCTGTGCTGTGTTTATTGATTTGTTACCATTTTTGTGCTGCTGTATAATTGTCACACTAAAGCATCTGGTATTATTCTCTGCTTTTCCCAAAACACATGCACAGAAGGACATTGGAGTTTATAATACACAGGAAACTGAACACCTTTTCCACTGGGAAAGTGAGGGGAGAGAGGTGTTTTCTTATTGTGAAGGTTTTCTCCTGTCAATATTCACAGGCTTTGTGCAACTAAGAAGGAAATGGAGGTATTAGATCTTCTTGAAAACATCCTTTTCATTTACTGTATGAAAAAATAGCGTTTTAGAATTTCAGAGCAGAAAATACAGAAAAGCTTGTGAAATATAAAGAGTAGACAATAGAGCCCTGATCTGATCTGTCTAATCTGTGCTTTTCTTTAATTTTTTTTTTTTTGGTATTGTTCCCAACTTCTTTGGCTCTCTCTCTCTGAAGTCCCTGTTATTTTGGTTTGAGAAGTAGTTATTTTGTTTCAGAAAGTATGATCATTGCTGGCAGTACAGACTGCTGGGTAATAGCAACAACTCTACCATTTCTTCCCTCAGGGACGTGATCCCTTGTGAGGGTCTTGATGACTAGGGGAGAGCAGAAGGCAGGCTCTGTCACCTCAGCTGACTTTGCCTGATTGGAAAATGTTATATTCCTTCCTGTTTAAACACTGGAAGTAGTGCTAAACCTATGCATAACACCAATGGAGATGTCTGAGAGTCAATCCTCAGTCCTAAACTACGCTTCCAACAATGAGTCACACACGAAAAAAATGTTGCAGCGGTTTAATCACCGAGACTGTAGTTCAACACTATAGCAAATCTAAAGTCTCTTCTCTCATACATGGGGGCTCTACATTAGTGCTAGGACAAACCTCAACAGTTCTTGTCAATTACTAACTGCTTACAATATCTATAAAAGAATTTATGTACAGAGGAGAAAACATGCTGTATTATTATTGGCATAAATTGGCCAGAAAATTTCAGATATGTGCAAGTTTGTAAAAGTCATTTATGTGTGTTGACATTCTATATTATAAGTAGACAAGAAAGAACATTTCTTCATTTGATGATATTCATCCATAACGAGTGATACATACAGTTTATATTACCGAGGGCCTAAATTTAACCTTGTATTTTGATTTGAATTGCTGAAATTATAAAATTAAAACATTTTTTTCTGATTTAGATTCAGCTGTTTGATCATTAGACATTCTTTTTTTTAAAATACTTTGAGCATGTTTTAAAATACCAACTGTGCATTGCTCTAAATATTTCTAACTTTATGCTTCTGTGAACTATACAATCCATTTTTATTCCAATTTATCCGCACAGCTCTCATTAATTAAGTTTTCAATTTGATTTCTAGCCATTTGTTTTATCTAGGACCCAGGCCTTGCTGAAAAGTTTGACCCAGAATTTAGCTCAGAAGGACAAAAATATGCTCAATGGAAAATGTTTTTTGCTTTCCTGATGCAAAAATTATTTTGAAAATGAGACTAGTAGGCAAGCTATCTTGCTGATGTTGTAGTTCTGAGCCTAGAGTTAAAAATGTTGTCTTGAGGATGCACTCTGTTCCTTTCAGCTGTTTTGCTTTGTGACTTATAGTGTAAGTGTTGGTTCCCTTAATTCTTTCTCCGAGGCCTTTTAATTATACCATGACCAAAGATTTTTATGTTGTATCTCCAGTTACAACTCTCTACCTTGTCCAACACTGGAATTTTATATGAAAATGAATAATGTATATGATACAGCTTTAATTGTTAAACTCAGACTGTCGTGTTCTTCCTCAACTCCCCGAACTCACATCCTACCACTCCTACTCAGAAACAGAATTTTGCTTGTCCAACTCACTAGATCTCTGCAGTCAGCACAAGGTAGTAACACACACAGTGGTTATGTTACCACAGCAGTAATAGGGTCACTGGATTTTAAAAGCCAAAACAGACACTGAAGACATAATAAAGTCAGGAAACATGCTTCTTGTGTCTTATATGGTGAGAAAAGTATCTTACTTAATGGGCAAAATAAACCAGCATTCCAGTGTTCCTTGGCTCAGAAGTCTGAAATTTTGGATTTTTTCAATATAGAGTAATTTTGTTCTGCTTTCCAGGCCATGACAAGTTTATGCCCAACTCAACTGGTGCTCACATAAAGAAATTCAGATCTCCCTGCTTGCAAATGTATATGTTGGCTGTATCCTGAACTATTTTCTTCTATGAGGGGCCTTCTAGGGAGGAAACAAGAGCAGAATCATAGTGACTGTTCTCTCGCATGCCACACATACTCAGCTGCAAACTTCCTACTGCACTTTTGCCCTGGGAAATGTGTCATAAGGTGCAGATTTTTTGGGGAAGCTCATAGGATATTTGCTTTTGCCATACCAGGATCTACTTCTACATCCTTTGAAGATGATGTGATTAAGTGTGCACTGTTTTCTCCTCCTTTATTTCAATTAAGGTAGGACTAAACACATCTTTCTGAGAATGAATCTTGCTATATTTTGTAGTTCATCTCGGGATCCTAAATTTGCATCTCATCTATGAAAAGCTCATATTAAATATGTATTTTCTTGGGTTGTGGATTGAAAACAACAACTGTAACAACCACAAATGTTTCCTGGCATTTCTCTTTATCTGGCTTTATTGTAAGCATACAAGTTCCAACTAAATGGGTATTTTTCTAAAAACTTATGCACATTCTTTTTTTGTTTAGAGCCCTGTTTTACCAATTTCCACTTCTCACAGCATAAAGAGATACAATTCATGATGATTTACTTCTGTATTTACAAGATTTGGGCCAAACTCTGAGCCTAGAGCTGTTGGTTGCTGAGGATGGCAGCTGAGGAGCAGTCTCTACCACAGCTGGTGAGTAACCCATATAGCAGGATTACTCCTTTTGGATCCCATATACCTTCTACTTTCCACACCTGTTCTTGTCGTTCTAGTTGAAGTTAAAGCAAAGCTTTTTCGGTATCCATTGAAGAACTTGAGCATTTTAATGACTGAGCTCTTGAGGAGAGATTAAACTGGCGTCTCTCACTCACCAGCCAGCCATCCTTGAAATAAAACTTAACAAAATAAACTTTTCCCTTTTAAACTAGAGTAAGACTAACATGGCATTCTCTTTATATGTTCAGATGCTAAAGGAAACAAAATCTTCCTAATGTGCCATGCAGCAAAATGAGCTCAATGAGCTCATACTTCTGTAAGTATTTTTGCCGCTACATCAGGAAATGGTTGCTATGGAGCGAAGGTTGCTGCTAATTGACTGTAAAGTAATGTTTCTTTCTTTCTTCCTTCCTTTATTTTCCTGAAAGACCTTGTGTTTTGCACTTCCTGAAAAGGTAACATTTTGTTTTTCTTAAGGAACAACAAGTATCCCAAAACATACACCGGACTTGATTCAATGAGAATATCAACCAGCAGGAGCTACCTTATTAAAAACCTATGCAAAAATTTCTCATTCATTGTGATTTCCACTTAAGTTATGGGATGTCTTTTTCCTCACTATTTCCTCCTAATTCCTCTATACTTTCTGCTGCCTATTTGATGTCCTAATTGCCTAAAGGTAAAAGTATTCTCCCTTTCATTTGTTGATCTGCTTTCCTTTAGTATTATTAAGTAAAATTGCTTATATCCAGCTCCTATTGACTGATGTTGAGACAGTTTCTGATGCAGTGAAAATATGAGCTACTTTTTTTCTGTAGGATCTATCACCTGAAAAATGATGACTGTGATACAGCTCTGGCCAGTTTTCTATTACATGGAATGAAGATGACTTCACTGTTTGCTGTGGTACATAGATCTTCGCAGTGAAATATGTTGTAGATATGTAAAACTTGTTACTAATTAGAATTCTGACTTATTATTCTGTTTTACTTTCTTTTTCTGTTGAACTTTCTGTTGCAAAGAGGTAAGTATTACTAGGCTTTTAATTTCATGTATGTGCATTTTTCATATTACTAATACTTAATATTTAAATGTGCCTTAGTACCTGTAGAAAAATATATTATGAACTGATTAGAGATGATTATTAATTTGTAATTAATCAAATGAAACCTTCTAATGGTTTTAATTTAGCAGAAAAATCTACAAATTTCTTGTACTTTCTGTTTTTAAAAGACTAATTCCAGGATAGCATAAGTCTGTACTCCTATGTGCTTGTTTTCATGGCTCATGCCATGAAAGAAATCAGATTAAGAGAACAGAAGCCAATTAAACCTGTACCTTCTAAAGCTAAGACTAAAAACCTCAACTTCCTAGAAGTGTTCTTCAAGATAGGTCTATGTACCTAGTAATATGTTTAAAGTTGAATGAATGAAACAGTAATTTCTAATAAAGGGAGGTTTTACTCCTTTGTTTACTTGCCTGTTTGCTCTCCCTGGCTTTTCTGAGTTAGTGTCAGGGTGTCAGGAAATTTATATAACAGGTAAATGTATCTATATATCAGAATCTAAGGAAGCTGCCACACCTGGAATTCAGTAGCCATTGAAAAGAAGCTATTATTTACTCAAATAAAAAATTTCTAGAAAATAGATGCTCAAGGAGCATTTAACACCTCTTTCCATTTTTCAAATTGCTTTTCCGAATTTTTTTTTCTCAGACTAATGGTGCTATTTGGAAATGTAAAACTGGATCAACACTAGGAAAGACAATGGTGTAAGATGACTGGCATATGGTTAGCAAAACTACCCATCCCTAGCAGAAAGCACAGTTCTGACTCCATAGAGGTGTTTGCTTCTGAGCAGGTATGTGGGACATGAGTACAGAAACAGCATGTGAATACCATTCTGTCTTAAAAGGTGGTAAATAAAATATTTCTTTTTCTTATTAGTTCCGCAGTATTGTTAATCAAAGGAATCTCCTTTTAGGGATGGATCAATTTTTATGGGCATTATGGACTTGTCAGACAGAAAAAATATTACTTAAGTTTACAGTACTCTGTGTGGTCCAATTCTAGACCTCCAAACCTGGAGTTCACACTGTTGCCATAATTTGCTCTAGCATATTTTAAAAAATGTGATTTTATAATAATCTGAACTTCAGGATTGTATCTATTTTTTAAAAAATTCTTTACTATACAGAATACATTTTGTTTCCATAATGGTGGGATATATCTGTGAGTACACACACATAGCATATGTGTGTATATGAGAATGCATGCATGTTGTGTGGTCTATGTGTAAATTTATTCTCCAATAAGTAAAAAAATATAAAAAATCTGGAAAATATAAAAATATAAATTAAAAAATATATAAATTTAGGTTGTCCTATGCCCCCTTAGAAATGTATTTACATTATGAAACAAGCTGTTCATGTTACAGCACAAATGAGCTGTAACCATTCCACAAATACAGCACCATCATTAACATCTGCATGCACTTCATAACCCTGGCTACTTGTATCTATCTCATGTCGTAATTGTGATCTCTTTTTTTTCCTCCCTCTCACTTTTCCATTCATTAAGTGCCTTCAGAAAATCTTTTCGTGATGCAGAGGCAAATGATCTAGTAACCTTTTCAAAGTACTTGAAGAGTTAACTGAAATATATTTTGTCCTTTTTATGACTTTATTATGTATGAAATAAAAGAATACATAGCCTTCCAAATATTTATGGATAGCTCCCTGATTTTAGACTGCCAACATACTCTCTGATTTTAAAATGTAAACTGTAAGCTACAGTATAAATGTGTATGCATATACAATATTTCTATTGGTCTCAATTTGGAGAAGATACAAAAATTTTATCAAGATAGACATATGAATTTAGAAAACCCCACAAAACAAGACTGTTTCTCATAGGTAGAAAACACTATGATAATTCTCAGCCACCAATATATTTGTCTTATTTTTAATATCTTTTTTCCCACAACATTTTGGAGAACTTGCTGCTAATCTATCCTTATGACTTAAATATATGAGAAAAGAGGGAGAGGTCATGAATCCTGTTTCATTTTACCTAACTTGTGATGCCTTGTAAATTAAGGCATAACAGAATGTGACTGCAGCTGTATGGAGAGATTCTTGGGACACCTGAGCTCTGGTTGTCAGCCCTTGGAAAAGAAATAGCACATCCTTTTTGGTGCATCAGTGTGGACTTAGTGGTCTAGCTGAGGATAATGTTAATTTTCCAGGCCTTATGGCTGTACAACATGTCTGCCTTCTTTCTGGGATCCAAGTGGATATGACTGCTGAGTATCCAGCTGTGCTGTACAATGTTTGATGCTTACTGGGGTATCTCTACATGGTGATGCCTTCCACAGTTTTGACATGACCTGAGACACAACTCAGCTCTTACTGCCTGGAAAACTCCCAACATCCCATTGCTTTTTCCTGCATTATTCCTTCCAGCTTCATCTCCTTTCTACATCTGAAAGTCAAAGTACGTGTGTTCATTGGCAGAGAGGAGCTTAATCTTAAATTTTCTCTGATTTTTATGGGACAAGTTAGAACCAACTAAGTCAGGTGAAGATGTTGAGATAAATTTCAGTACTTTTATTTTATGTCTTGTGAATATTTCTTGGTACAATGCAGTCCCAGATTTGTAACAGAGAATTCTTAGGCTACCTTTTGAATGTCATCTCTGTTCTTTGTAGTCCCTTGAGTGAAATCTTGGGGGAACAATTGTCATAGGCAAAAACTCTTAACCTTCAGATCTTTCTCCACTCTTTTCCTTTGAAATATCTAACTCTGTGAAATTAGGGTGTACACTACTGTGTTTCTGTTCTTTATGAAATGTATCTGCAACGCTTTCTCTGGTATGTTAATTTGGTTAGCTTATCTTTCATTGCACACTCCTCTGCATCTCATTGTCCATCCGTGTCAGCAAAGTCTTACAAATGCCTTCATGGAATAATTTGATTATGCTGTAGAATCTACAGTTTTAAAATCCTTGAGAGTTTTAATGCCTGCATAGTCAAAATTTGCCTTTTAAAATAATACACTTGTACATCAGAAGTCTTTCTCAAACCAGGATTTTGGATATAATGTCTTTATTTTGTCCCTGCCCTGTGCATTCTATTTATGAAGTAAAAAGAAAAAGTAGAAGCTTGAAGATTGAAAGGAGACAAACAGGTCAGCTTCCCAAGTGCAAGTTTTATCTTCTGGGTATATAGTATTTCTTAAAATATTTCAAATAACTATAAATACATAAACAATAAATTTAAGTAAATTATAAAAGAAGATGCTTGAAAAATTGTTTATCATTTACTGGAATTTATTTATGAATTTATTTTTATTATTAATACAATTTTGTAAGCACTAAGGTTGTAAAAATAATTAGTTTCTTCTTTTTGCTACACTCATACTTTAATTCCAATAGAATCCTACCTCAATGGACCAAAAATAATTTGTCAAGATCAGAGGAAATCATCTGTCATTATAGGTGAATGCAAAATTATTTTAGCTGGCCATTTGGTAAGGAGACTTACTGGAGAGTTTTCTTTTATTTGTAAATAATACTGCTTTACTTTTGTCCCCACTTCTGCCTCCCTAAATGACACAAGTTACTCAGGAACAGTACAAACCTCTGTGGTGCTGTCTCAGACAGCCTTGCTCTGAACTAGAACTACTTCAAGGAAGCAGATTATTATTATACCAGTGTTGATAAGCCAGGTACATTTCAATTGTTGCTAAACCATGTTTACACAGAGTCAAGGCCTTTTCTGCTTTTTCAGTGAGGAGGCTGGGAGTGCACAAGAGATTGGGAAGGGATACAGCTGACCCCAACTGACCAAAGGGATATGCCATACCATAGGGCCTGTGCTCAGCATATAAGGATGGGGGATGAAGAAGGGAGGGAGGAACATTTGAAATGATGATGTTTGTATTCCCAAGTAATCCTTATGTGGGTTGTGTAAGATGGAGCCCTGCTTTCCTAGGGATGGCTGAACATCTGCCTGCCCATTGGAAGTGGTGAATGTATTCCTTGTTCTGCTTTGCTTGTGTGAGTGTTGCTTTTACTTTCCCTATTAATATGTGTTTATCTCAACCCACGAGTTTTTTCACTTTTACTTTCCTGATTCTCTCCTCCCTCCTGGGGTTAAACAACAACACTGCTCCACTGGGATTACTGTCTGCAGGTCTTATGTGTAATGCTGCCCACTGCAAATTGAATATATATGAAATGATTCTCTGTATGTGTCTCACAGTCCACTAAACAACCATGAAATGAAATTAACTTTTCTTCATTACTAACTCAAATCATATTCAAGCGAGAATACTACAGAAAATCATTCCTGATTATCAGTTTTCTGACCCATGTACTATAGTCTAGTTTGGAGCTTTTATGCAATTGATTTAGGTGGGGTTTTTTTGCTTTAGGTGGGTTTTTTTTTTGTTTTAAAACAATAGTTTCTGATTCAGGTGCATAGCACCTGAGAAGAACTCAAGCTTCTGCAGTCTCTCCTTTGTTTTGTGTATGATAAAAACTTTGAGTCTAAATATATGTGCCTAAGCTTTAGCCATTCTTTTGTATTTCCTTGTCATTGCATTATCTTCCATACCTTCCAAAAACAATCTCCAGGTTTCCTTTTCCAGTGTACCATTGTCATTATGAGTGAGCTGAAAGCAGAAGGAGAGTTTAAGACAAAATGTTTTCTCTTTTTTGACCTCTTTTTCTGTCTTTTAATTTATTTAGGTATTTAATCTATATTTTCCATTTTGCCAGAGAATACTTAAAAAATTACAAAATCCTGTTTTCTGGCTTATTAAAGGGTGTAGCAAAGGACGGTCTTGCATGAAGGCCTAGTAGATTCAAATAAACAGATAGTGACATTTCACTCACCGGTGTTTATTATTTACTTTATTTCAGGTGCCAGCAAAAAAGGTAAGGGAGAATAATTCTTTCATTGACTGAATACTGCACCAAGAAGGGATTTCTGTAAATAATGTAACTTGCATAGAAAACAATGCACTGCTGTCAATCTCAAATACATACAGCCTTCTAACATCAACCGTCAAAACTTTTATATTTTCCTAGAGGAACACATGTGAACACAGGGACAGATTAGCCCATGGATGGATGGAGAAATGAGAGAAAAATGAATGATTTGTATAGTACCCAGTTGGGTTCTCCCAGCCAATTTGCCTTTTTTTTTTTTTTTTTTTTTTTTTGGATTGGTGTTTTATTCATTTTAGGGAAAGCAAAAGAAAAAGGGATAGGTATAGCCTGCTGTACTTCCAAAGCAAAACCCTGCTCAGTTTCAAATTGGAAGCATTGTACAGCCACATGTTCCAATACCTGGGAGAGAAATGCTTAGTTCAGATTCTTGTGCCAGGTGTAGGTGCCCAGGAGCTGATAGAAGGAGTTGCAGGGATGGCCTCTGAGGGCAAAGGCCGTGGGCTACCCTGTGCCAGACACAGCCCATCCCAAGCACAGGGAGCCACCACAGGGCATAAATGAGCCCTTCAGTCACACTCATGCCACTTTTTAGAAGGAGTATTCAAGAAAGGGTATAAAACACCAGAAAGAGAGAGGTGGAGAGAACAAAAAAAGCATGTGAGGAAGGTCAACATCAGATGAGGGGAAAGTGTTGACCCAACAAACCAACAAAATCAATTTAAATTTCTCCAGGCTGAACCTGTTCTGACCACAGGCTTTCTCCTTCATGCTCTCATTATTTTCAATGCTCTCCCACAGAGAGCGGAGAGTTGAGTGGGTTAGGTGGGTACTTGGCTGGTAGCCTTGGTGGTCATGGACTCAAACTAGAGCACAATGTGGAGCAAAAGCAGTTGCAGAAATATATGAGAACAGCGAAGGGAGCTGGAATTTGCCCCACTTCCTCTTTCTCCATGGATCAACAATACAAGTCGTCAATCGCGTTTCATCAGATTTACAGGTTCTGGCTGGCTTTTTTGGATAAAACAATAGGATTGATAGATATCGCCACTGGATGAGATATTTCACACAATTTTGTCCTCCAGGGAACTTCTCAGTAGTTTTGGTGCACTGGTCAAGCCAAATATTTTTGGCAGCTCAAAGAGGGACTAGCATATCAGCTGGGCGCCGCTTGTGGATGTTATTATAATTACAAACCTATTGGTCCCCCAAGAGGCCACAGGGGGAGCTTAAAGATGCCTTAACAGCTCTACACCACTCTCAGCTTCCACGTTTCCACATTGTGTTGCTTAATGAACGCAATCTCTCTCAGGATTTTATAGTAAGAGGTAAGTTTATGACAGCATTTTGTCAAGTAAGACACCAAAAATAGTAAAATTAATGTAAATGTCATGATTTTTTTAGTCACTATTTTTTTTAATATTGGTGCAATAGATTTTCATTTCTCTTTAATAGATCAAATGGAATTATGCTATAAATTTTTAGATTCAATTAATAAAATCTATAAAAATAAGTTAAATAAACATATGGTTCTTTTCAGCCGTCTTCCATGCAAATAGCAAGCAGAAATATTTATTTGTTTTCCCAGATATTAAATTTCTGTTGGCCAAATTGCGCCTATGGGTATTACCATGCTGAGGTTGTTTAAAGTATGTTTTTATTTTCTGTATTGATTGATGTGTTAGGGGATCTCAAGAAACTTGCCTGAAGGAGTTTTTCTTTACAGTGACAGGGACAAACCCCTGTTCATTGAAAGGATAAGCCAGAACAATTTTCAGGTTCTAAAAAGCATTACAAATGAATGGAACTCCTAAAGAGGGATCAGAGTTATTTTGTTTCAAAAACTATTTACTTGGATTTCTCATTAATAAAATATGATTTCAAGCATGAAAGTAGATAAAATTGACTTTGTACCAATCAACACATATTGCCTGCCTATGCCACTAATATTATGCTGATGCACTCAGTAAGAGTAGTCTGAAATCAATATAAAAGCGCTTAAAGCAATGTTCATGGCCTTCAGCTGTGATGTTTTCAGGATGTTTGCTTTATAATTAACAAAGCTAACAAATTGTACGAAGAAAAAAGTTTTAAGCCATGCAGATTTTTCTGAGAATGAAAATATTCAGAATATTATTAGGACTGTAGGTTTTCGTTCTTCATCTGTTACAGCAAATTACATTTTTTTAATTCAAGAAGGTAATTATAGAAACCACTTATAATTTTCCTGGGTTCATACAAAGGGAGTATACTTAATCTTGAAATTGATGGGACTTTCTTGTTAACGTTCAGATTGATAATTTTTTGTTTGATGGTTTACAATTTTTGGTCGTATTTGTTTGCATTTAGACTATAAGGCCTCTATGATCAGCATCATGCCTTCACATATTTTTTTATTAGCACAATTCTGTATGGGTGAGACCTTCTGAATTCACTTGTAAAATCTTACTGTGTAAGATCAATTACCCAGTAATTGTAGTGTCTCTTAGAAAATTCTGGCTTCCTGTGACCTGGGAAAGATTTTGTTTGTATGTTAAATTTTAATCTCAACAGTAAAATAAGGTAATGTGCGATACGAATGCTAATAATTTAAGTGATGCTATTTTAAACACTGAAAATATTTGTAAAAGTCTAACTACTTAAGGAGGTGATGCTCCCTGATTCATAAAAGTTTCAATTTATTGAAAAAAACCCAATAAAAACCCTAAATGAAAGACCCACTATGCAGGAAATAACACTCCAATACTCAAAAGTTCAGTAATTTATTGCAACTGACTTTTCTTGGAAGTATTAAATGATTCCAGAACATATTATGTTTGAAATGACTAAGAAATATCTATAGCCCAAAAACTCAAAAAGAGTTAGAGTTGATTGTCTCAGTTTTTGGAGACAAAATCCTGGGAGGAAGTGCCCCGGAATGAGCGCCTCCCCCAAAGGGACAAGGGCTCCCCTCCCTCCTCTGCCAATGAGATAAATGGGTCACAAGAAGTGAAAATGGAAAAAAAAACCCAAACTGTTTATTAACACACAAACAAAACAGGGTAGAACAGGGAAAAAACCCCAAAACCTCAAAATACAACAAATTCCTGGAGAGGGAACAGTCACGTGGGCTCGGACCAGCCGGGGCCACCCCGTGGGCCCCCTGGACTGGCGAGGAGGGAAGGGAGGCAGTGAGGCAAGGGAAAAAAGAACGGGAAAAAGAACAAGAAAAAAACCAACAGAACCTTTTCCCAGCTAGCCAGAACACAAAGGAAACCCAGAAAAGCAGCACAGTGCTCCCGGAGCACTCCCTGCTGAGCCCTGCCCAGACCCTGGAGCCCTTGGGCTGAGCCGTTCAACCGCCCCCTCCGGTCCCTGGCTGCGGCCCCGCCCCCGGGTCCATCCCAAAGGCACAGCGTCCTCGGGCATTGAGCGGATGGTTAAGGAATAAAGCGGCTTCATAACGTCACCCCAGGACATTGATGCAGCCTTCCATTGGGCCCAGAACAATTGCACATCTTCTTTGTGTTTACCCTTCAAAATGTTAACAGGTTTGACTGGGATTTAAATATTTAGAGTAGAAATTAAATTTTTGTAGTACCTGTGGGGACCGTGGGGAAACAAGTAGTAGCAATCTTACAGTAAAAACAGCTTTAGAAGATGAGTGGCATTTAGTTTATATAAGGCAGCATATGCTTTGTCTCCTTTCTTCAGTTGCGGAAATGCCTACAAGATGATGAATACTCTCAACTCCAAGTCCTGCTTTCCTTGTTTACTGACAAGTAAATCTGGAGACATCTCATTTATCAGGACAATTTCTACTGATTCTCATCATTGTAGGGTAGTAGAACTGGGCATTTACTGTTCAGTACAGGGTCCTTCAAAACATGTAGTGTGAGACCCTATATTTGCCATATAGTTGAAAGGGAAAACTTCCACCAAAAAAAATAGCACACTTTTCTTTGTAATTTTTTTCCTGGTATAATTGCTAAATCTTAAAATTTCTTTCTCCCTCTTGTGTGATAACTTGCCTATTCAGATCAAAAGCTGTATAAAATATGAAAAATTGGCATATGAATGCTGGAGTGAGAACATCTCAAGGAGTACAGCTGTATGGCTCAGATCAACCATGGCTCTTTTTGAAGGGAAGGCCTCCTGAAGCTTATTTGTCTACAAGGCTGTGCACAAACTGACACCTCGCAGTGGGGTGCAGAGCTGTCCCTCAGCACAATCTCTCTACCCAGCTATAGCTCTACCAGTGTGCTACCCTTTACATTTTAGAACAGTATTCAGCCTCAGAGAAGCTAAGGGGTTGAAGCATCAATTCCGTCTGGCCCATATCCTGGAAAAAAAAGTAAGGAAGAAAGGCAGATGGCATGTTATCCCCAGCACCTGAAACAAGCCAGCCAGGCATACTGCACCTCAGATGTGTTAAGGTGGTTTCTTCATTAAACTAACGATTAGTGACTCATAAAGAACAAATTTACTACAAAATTGCAATCTTTTATCTTGCTGAATTTGCAAAATGTTGTTTATGCATAGCAATGATCAGAAAGCATGTAAATGAATCTTACTGCTGTTGGGTTGGTTTCTAAGTTCTCTGTAAAAGCTGCTCAGGTGGTTAAATCATATTTGCAGTTTTGTTAAACATCTCCTTATTTTCAGTTAATGCAGTTACTTTTATCCTTAAAAATAACCTCATGACTTCTGAGTGAGTTGTAGCATCAGACAGAGATCATTGCTAACTACAACTGAATTATTAACAATCTGGTTAAATATCAAGAGGCAGATTCCATCAAGAGCTTAGTCACTCAGAGTCAAGCTTTTGAGTAGGGACAATTTGGGACTTGGTGCTTCTATGGAGTATGGTGTTGGAGTAGGGTTACCATTTGTGTCAATGTTTGCAAAAGTAATTTATCACTTCTACAAAGATTTTATTGTAAAGAGAACAGAAGAATAAGTATTGCGTTGATTTCCATGGATACTGTTGCTCTATAAATATTGCAGATTTATTGCATAGAATCCAAACACACAGGAACATAAACATAAACAGCTCCTTTTCAAAAAGGGAGAACTACTGACAAAGGCCAAAACTATCAAGTGGCACCCGAGCTTTCCATGCTTACCTTTGTGTCGCTGGAAATTGGAGGGTTTTTTCCTTGTGTTTTAGATTTTTTTTTTTTTTTCCTCCTCAGAGGTTAGTAATTCTGCAGTATTGCACATGCTTGAAATTGACTCTAGTTGTATTTGGATGCAGTCATGAATACTCACTCATTCTACAAACATAGTTCCAGTTATCTCATACTGGGCATATAGAAAGGGAGGAAGACATGATTATTGATAAAAATTCTTGTTCCTCTTGCTCAGCATCCTGGTCATGGATAAGGTTTCTGTCTAGTTGTCTATACTAACATTTTCCTAATTGCTAAATAGTCTTGTTTGTTCCTGCACTGTGAATTCTCTGCTTTTCAGTCACAGAAACTGAAGCAGAGCTTGGTCACTTTCTAGTGCACAACATTCATTCTCAGAATTCTATTTTTATCAACTCATATCTGAGTATTTAAATTGTAATTAAATCTTTAGAGATAGTCAAAGATTGCAATTGAAAAGCATTTCTCAAAAATGGTATCAAGTCCCCTTCTGGATATAAACTATATAAAAAAGACCATTATCATCTAGAAAATTATAAGCTTGAAAGAAGGACCAGAGGAAACAAACAAATAAACAAAGTATTAAAGACCAGCTGAAGGTAAGAATATTGCAACTTGTTCTTTAACAATTTTTTTAAAGAAGAATTGACTGATGGAAAATAAGCACTGTCTGGGCTGTATGTTAGCATTTAATGTGCATCATCAATTTGTATTTAGGCAGCTTTACTCCATGGCAGAGATTAAAACCAGCTGAAAATAAAGAAGTAAATAAATGAATACAGTTAACTAAGGGATTTGAATAATGTCATTATTTATCAAATAATTTATTTGACAAATAGCATTTTGACTGCTGCAGAATTGGTTGACTATCATGAGCAGCGTTTTTTGAATAAATTAGTCAATGAAAAATGACGAAGATTCAATGAATAATGTATTTGATAAATAATATTTAGCAAGCTCAACTGTACACATAATTTTATTTTCTGAATTCTGTATTAAGCAGAAACTAGTCAATTTTTATTCCTCTCCCTCCTCCCGCTCCCAGCTTTCCTATGGCCGAGTGGGAACTGTTGGGTTTGGTTCTTGCAATACTGTTCCTCAAGTTGTACAGGAATGAAGCTGAAAATTAGGTGCTTTTCCTAGAAAAACCATATGTGACAGAGATCATAACATTAAAGACAAGAAAGGGTTCATCTTTTTTTAAAAGGTGTGACAAGCTTTTGTAGTGCTCCACATTAAACATAATGGAAGTTGTTGCTTAAAACCAAAATCCAATTTTAATTGCACGGCTTCTACTTTTCTCTTTGGTAAATACATAATGATGGTTCGAGACACACTTTACTAAAAGCATTATTTCTTACCAAAGATGCCAATACAAACTAGAAATGAGGATTACACACAAAAAAAATCCCGATGTTTAAAAGTTACCTTACTTGAAATTGACATTTTTAATATCTTTAATGCAGGAGAGCTTCGAGCTGCTTCAATTGAGTAGGTGATGAACTTCCATTACACTGTTCTGTGTAGGCATCCTTTCTTCCTATAATGGACAATATCAACCTTTAATTCTTTCAAGTTTTTTAGGAGCAACTCTACAAAAGATAAAACTAAAATGAAGATGATGGTGGTTATTTGACACCATATGTCATCTTTTTTCTTTCTTTGTGAGATATTTCGAATATATTTTTAAGACATTTTAAAATCAGCTCCACAGGGACACTGTTTAATGCCGTTATGTAGGGGGGCAGCATATCTGGCTAATATTTTTCTCCCCTTACCACTCAGATGTCCTTGTTAGTGCCTGGAGGCATGAAAGATATGAATTCAGGAAGAGATGTAGATCAGAAGAAAAAAAATGTCAAGGTTGAGAAGTCCCCCAGCCCTGCAGAACTTGAAAGGAAAGAGCTGGCACAGCAGCAGAGGTTCTGTCTGTATGGGGCCTTGGGCACCAGCCATTCCTTGGTGTCTGCTGCACCTTACCTGTACCTTATGTTTTAATATTTCTGAATATTGAAATACTTTGCTTGCAAAAGTGTTTTCAGCTGATAGAGAGGCTTTTGATATAGGACAGGACAGAATGAAGTAATAGAAATTTCTAAGGAAGGATGACACAGCAGGGGTTAGAGATGAAAAGGTTTTTTTGAGGCCTTTGCCTGCCTGTGTCTGGCTTATGCTGCAATTCCCTGTGGGCTTCTTGCGATCCTGTAGAATTTTCTATCTTGTTTTTCACTCACATCTTTTCAGGAAGCAATTGTATGTGTAGGATCACGTAATGGTACCGCTGGATTTAATATGTGTGATACGACAGTTTCCAGAGGAGTAAACACTTTGTGGCATCTTATGGAGAAGGAGTTCAGTTCTGACATTAACTGTGAAGAGTGAAATTGTATAAAAAACAATTGTCAAAAAAATGAGTATATATTGCTGCACTGTAGTGATATTAAAAGGATGAAATACTGTCTTCATTGCATTCAATGGGAGATTTATGCTTGATTTAATAAAGTCAGGAGGTCATCACACACAGAACTAAATCAGATGTTAAAATAAGCTTTTGTCCTTCTTTGGTTTCAGCAAATATTCTAACCATCAGCTAAGTTCGATAAAAAATTTGATAGCATGAATTTACACATCTGCTTGGATAGTTTAACTGTTAGTACGTAATCATGTTTTAGTATTCCAGAGTAGTGAATATGGAGTGAAAAAGCCCCAAAGCAACAACTCTAATTCCTTTGTGATACATAGAAATATATTTTACCAGTTTCCTTACATTAGCTTAACCAAAAAAGTAAACAAACAAGATCAACAAAAACAACATTTGAATGCAATACCCCTAAATCATCTATCAAAACTTTACCTTTAATCCTTAATCTGTAAACAATGCTGCTTCAGGGAACAGCTGACAGGCCAGGTGCCATTAGCCTGTGTGTTGTTATGTCTTAGCAATACTGGTATATCAAATATCCACAGGACCAGTTTGAGGACAAAAAAGAGACACCACAGTGTTACTTTGCTTTGTTCTTTTTTTTGAAGCTGCAGGGTTAGGATGTCTGTTTATTTCAGTGAAGAAATTGGGGATTTAAAATAAAACCTCCTTAAATTTGGTGTCTTAATAACTGGGTGCATTCACATGCCATCTCCAATTTAATCAGAGGTAGTCTGCCTTCTAACTGTCATGTTGTGCTTTTAGGATAAGGTATAAGAGTTTAGACAAGTATGCTTTCCTCGTGTGCAGCTACAATCTTACTGAAATTTAAAATAATAGATCCAAGCCAATGCAAGCTCTCTAATTTTGTTGAGGAATACCAGAAGTCCCATATGGGGATGCTGTGTTTTTAGATCTGTTATATCCTCGGCCAAAGCCGAAGCCATAAACTGCACAAAATACATTGTATGGACTTTGAAAGGGAGTTACTCTAATGCAGACAGCATATATATACATATACATATACATATATATATATATATGCTGCTGACAGACAGCAAGTAATATGTTTTCATAGGCTTGTCACAGAGACACACACAAACACACACAAAATAGACATTAGTTTTCACAATGATTTGAAGATTTTTCTTGTTAAAGTCTGTCAAAACTTCTACTAAATTCATTTCTGTCAGAGCAGAGCAATGATACAGTTCCAGAACACATTTCAACATTTTGCTGTTTCTGTTGCATTTTTCTCCTCATGATTCTTCACCTTTTATTACAAAGATCTACTGACTTTTTCTCTCAGTTGGATCAGAAGTATCCTGTTAATGAGAACAGTAGTTTTGAGCTGTTCAAGCACAGTTTTCAGCGATACTGTTCTGACCTTTTTTAAATTATACTATTAGAGTTTGTGCCCTGCCTGTGCTCTGCCACAGAGAACTCAATTTGTTTTACACACAGGGTGGTGAGGGAGTATTAAGAAGCAGATATGAAAATTTGTGAGTGTAAAGACCCAAAAAAGAGAGAGAAAAGTGAGGGTTCTAATTCAGGAAGGTTTGAAGCAGAGAAGGGCAAAGCACAGACTTAATCAAATAAAAAGAACAAGAAAAAATAGGAGAGGATTATGGAAGTCAGAGAGCTACACTGAATTTAAGCTGACAAATCAGGTCTCACTCTACACTTACAGAGCATGTAAAAACACTTACATGTAAATATGTTAGTGCATGTAAATACATGTATTAAGTAATATTTAAACAAATGTGTAAGTGCATGCAAACGGAAGTAAAAATATTGGTGTAGAATATTTACAGTGATAACTTTGTGCAAGAAGAGGGGAAAGAGTGAGTGGCACATAGCATGCTTCAGACTTGTCATAGTGAAGATGAGCAGAGGGATGCACATTTTCAGGGTGTCTGTTGACATCCATGGAAAATGGTTGTGTCATAGGAACAAATGGGAAACACAATTAGAAAAGAGGCTTAGAACTGTGTTTCTGGGACAGTCCAAGAGTTGATTTAACCACATTGCAATAAAAAATTGAAGAACCAATACAATATGATTCTCTGTTATTTCAAGGCAAAACTGCCACTCTGAACAGCAGAGTAGATTAAAATCTAAATTTTATTGAGCAAAACCAGCAATACACAAAAGTGGAGTACTTCCACTTTCTGCAGCAACCCTGCAATGAATCTCAACACCTTCAAGGGTCAATCCTATTCTCACCTTCCCATAAAACATCAACCCTTTCCAGTGTGAGCTTTTGAACTTGGAGATGCCTTCATACTGTCAATTGTTGGTCTGAGGGGTTTTGATAAGTTTAATTCAAACCTATAATCCTAAAACATCCTGAGCTCAGTGTGCTGTTTTTGGCTGGGGTTGAGTTAATTTTCTTCATAGTGGCTGGCATGGGGCTGTGTTTTGGATTTGTGCTGAACACAGGGTTGATAACACAGAGATGTTCTTGTTGTCGCTGAGCAGGGCTTGCACAGAGCCAAGGGCTTTCCTGCCTTTCATTCTGCCACGCTGGGGAAGAAGTTGGGGGTGCATGGGAGGCTGGGAGGAGACAGCCTGGACAGGTGACCCCAGCTGACCAAAGGGACATTCCCACACCACATGACATCATGGTCAGTATATAAAGTGGGAGAAGAAGGAGGAAGGGGAGGATGTTTGGAGTGATGGTGTTTGTCTTCCCAAGTAACCATTACGCATGATGGGGCCCTGCTCTCCTGGAGACAGCTCCTCACCTGCCTGCCCATGGGAAGCAATGAATTAATGCCTTGATTTGCTTTTCTTGTGTATCTTAATCTCAACCCACATGTTCTCTACCTTCTACCCTTCTCCCAGTTCCTACTGGTGGGGCAGTGAGCAAGTGGCTGCATGGGGCTTGGCTGCTGGCTGGGGTTAAACTATGACAGCTCATCAGACCTACTCATTAGCTACTAACATGAAAACAGATCTGGTTTGTGGTCTTTTAAATATATATGGGTTAAAGGAAAAAGCTTGTGCAAGCACTGTGATATTTTAAGATTTAAGAAATATAAGACACATACATTGACAGCTTTCTTACTACTCTTAGTTATGTTTAGAATCACAAAGAGATTAATTTGCTACTTCAAATAACTTGTACCCACAAGGTATGTTTATAAAATTTATGAAAATATGTTTCTTGCATTTGCAGGTGATAACGCTCCTGTTGTTTCTGATGGATTTTATTCTAGTGGTAAGGGATTTTAAATAGGTTATTAATGTAAGCATGAAACATAGACCTTTTGAATTAACACAGATTGTCACATTCAGATATATATTATGACAGTTGTAGGTTTTTTTCTGTTTTATTCATGTTACCCCAGGCAGTTTAGACCATTTTAATTCTGAATACTAACAGCTAGCAGAACAGAGGTGAAGAATGTGTTTCTTAACTACTCTAGTGAGGAGCTGCAGACATAATGCCCAGTATTTTGTTTTCTTTCATAGTATCTCTGGGCTAGACTGGGAGGTGTCATAACTACCAAGCTAAGGTAGATGGTTATGTTCCCTAGGGTCCTTCTACAAGCAACTGGAGAGAGGAAGATCCTTTAGAGGTTGATCCAAGGAAGACTTTGTGTAGGTTCCTTAGTAACACAGTAAGTATCTCAAATGAATATAAAAACACAAGGAAAAGAACTCAGTCAGCTTTTAGTTTGGGTGCCCAAAGTCAGATGATATGAAAGCCCTTGTATTATCCCATTTTTAAAACATTGTCACTGCTTCACTTTTAAGGCATGGAAAAAAAAAGTACAGCTACAAATGCAGTGTAGTGCCACAATACTCTGTGTGATCTTAATAGCAATCTCTCTCTCTCCAACTCCAACTGTGTCCCTATAATTTTGCTAAGAACAATTCCAAAGTTTGAATTGCATGTTGATTTAGAGATATTCAAAAGCCATCTGGACGTGGTCTACCATCTCCACTCTAGGTGAGCCTGCTTGAATGGTGGATTTAAGAGTTTGACAAGTTGACTCCCAGAGGTCTCTTTCAACATCCAACATTTTGTGATTCTGAGATTCTTAATTTCATGGAAATGGTTGTGCTGCAATTTTAGATGTTGATAATAGCAATTTTGATTAAATACTAAAAAAAATCGCCTGAAGAGTCATGAAGATCTCCTCTAGAATCGAAAAGACTGAAAAAAGATCCTAGGGCATTTTTTCCACCTATGTTTTGCTGCTAACTGCAGTTCATTAAGGATAGATAATGTCTCCATCTACTGATGAGCAGTGAATTGCAGGCACATCTTGATTGCTTCTAGTTTGTTCTTCATTTATGTCCTTTCCATCTGGCTAATTTTTTTTTTTTTTTTGCATTTAATCCATGAATGATTTGTATAAAAATTATGTAGATCTGGAAAAGTTAGAAAGGTCAGAACACAAAGGAAGCAGCTTCTTGCAGAAACAGAAAAATGTTCTTTATCCTGTTGTGTAGCACAGCTGGAGTGCTTTCAGTGGCAGAAAAAGTTCATTTTGAAAATTTGGAGGCAAAAAGTAGGTAGGAAGATCATGCTTTTACCATTTTAATGATCATACATTCAGCAAAAAGTTTAGAGTTCTGACTAATAGAAGTATTATGAGAATGGCAGCTACCACAGGAAAGAACAGTCAGATGTCTATCAAAAACTTTGGCTTTCATTTTCTGCACTCTTATATGCACAAGGGCTGCCTATATTTCTATCAGGAAAGTATAGTTAGAGACCATACGGTGCAATAGAAACATACTTATGATGAACTAGATTCAGACTTCTAGCTAGGAGCAAAAAGTGCATGGGGCAAGTCCTTTTCTAATTGGGATATGAGATTTTTGCCAGCAATCTGAGTGTGAATTCTGTCAGGCTTGTACTGTAAAAAACAGTGAATAAAGCAAAAGAAAGGCTCTTTGGGGAGACCAAATCTTGCATCTCTGCATAGCTTTGAGTCAATCTATTCTGACAAGTCAAACTCCTCCCATTCATGCAAAACTAGTAAAACACCAAATCTCTATGTACTGCCCTAACTCTTGCATCTTTTTCCTGTTCTGAAAGGAAACGTGTATTTTTTGGTATACAGATAGGAAAATCAGGAATAAAATAATTCAGAAATAACAATTAGTTTATGAAAATTTCTGCCTATTTTATAGTCAATCTGCAGAAAAATATGCAAATCTCTTTATGAAAAGAAATTATTCTGGTTGATCTACTAGTATTTATTGAAGAGATTTGCTAGGAAAAAAAAAAATAAAACATTGCCTGAATTTCTGTCATCTCTGATTTAACAAGCAGCCTGTGACACTTCCAGGCATTAGTCATCCTTAACTGAGAAATGTATAAAATAATGATTTTTTCTTAGTAATTTAGGGATTAATATTTTAATTTTATGAATAGTCAGTTATGTTTTAAGATGTACATCATAATGTCTTTTGGTAATGAGTAGAATTCCACTCAAAAATATATAAGGAAGTTGTTATAAATAGAGACTTTTTAAATCTTTTGCTATGCCTTTGGCTGTTATTGTGAGTTTACTTGTATCTTCTTGTTTAGGGCCACAATTCGACTAAATATCAAACAGATAGGAAATGAGAGTCCTGAACAAGGTACTTGGAGAGAGAATTTGATGTAGAAAAACATAGCTTTTGAAAGGTTGAACATAAACCTCAAAGATTGATAACTCCTTTCTTAAACTGTAGGAGACTGAGGTTGGGTGGGGGATGGTGGAAATAAAAGAAGATCAGAAGGAAAGAGAGATACAAAGAACTTTTCCTTCACTTGCAGAAGGATGGATCAGCTTGGCTCTTCACCTCTCTTATGTAAGGACAATATAAGTCTAATTTAATGCAGGAACTGGAGCCATGAACATCAGAATAATATTGACTCCAAATGAATAGAAGCAAAGTTCCTCCACTGACTGTAAGGAAACAAACTGAAGCAATGTCAGAATTTTCTTGTGCTGTTTCTGCACTTTGGAGAAATTCCAAATCCCTGCTTTGGTCTTTCCTGTTTTTTGACTATTCACAACCAGAACCTCTGATGCTTCAGAAAATACAGATACTACAGGACACATCAAGGCAAGAAGTACAGAGACAAAATAGAGCCAGCATGGTTCAGTAGCACTTTCTTCGCTCTGGCTTAGCACAAGACATATAAGTCACAAGCTGGCACTTGCAAAGCCACGTAAGTGTTTCTGCACTGTGCTTCTTACAGTCTCAGCCCTGGGGAGACTGACCAGCTCCAGAGCCAGGTCAGTTCTTACCACAGCACATCTGTGCTTCCACTGTAGCTTAAGCAGAGTTGAACTGAATGTTGTGAAAAAAAATTGACAGATTTTACTTTTAGAGACAGTGAAGATTCATTTATGCTTATTAAAGGGAAACTGATGTTTGTGTTTGCCAATGTGTTGGCATTATTTATATTGATATCTCTATAAATATCAATATTTATATTATATTTATATAAATATATATCTATATATATCTAAGAATGTAACTCAAAATTCAGTATAAAATGACGGGCAATACAAAGCTACAGTTAGGGAAATATCATTGTGATGAAAAGTACACGGGAAGAGAAAATTCTGTGAAGCATCATGGGGTTTTTGGTTGGCTTTTTGATTCCTAGCTGGAAACAAATGAAACCAGAAAACAGACAAACTCAAAACCAACAAAACACCCCCTCCCCAAACTCACAAAAGAAACGTCATAAAACTGTTTCCCAGAATACTGTTTTATTATAGCATTTTCCTAACTTTTCCCACAAGATTAATTTTAGTGTAAACTACAAATATATAATTTTTTTAGTAATATTTCTCAAAAAGAAGCCTTCATAAGCAAATGAAAACAGGCTCAATATCTGTTGCATGTGATTTTGGAAGTGGTGATAACTAATCACTGGCAACAATAAATATTTCAGGATGGCCTGTCATGCATTTCAAATTCTTGGTTTCCCTATCTGACATGATATGTGCCCTATTTAAATTAATGCCATAACCAGGAACAGACAAGTTTCTCAGACAATGTAAATTAACATAGATCCAATTAAGTCAGTTGACCAAAACTAGATGAGAATACAAATCAGTTGAGGTTATCTTAACCTGATTTAAGTTTTAAATATTTTATTTACAATTTTTCATCCACTTTCCTTGGGAATCTTGTTCATAACAAAAATAGGAAAATGTGAATGAATCACACAGAACTCCATCAGATTTCCTATTTCTGTTAGTTCTTATTTATTAAAGTGCCGTGGCATATATGGATTCTGGTTGGGTTTTTTGTCCCTTGCTTGCCTAAACATCTTCTTTTTCCTTGTCATATCACTTCTCATATCTTATATCCCGTATCCTGTGGTATCTGAGAGAAAAAGCTAAACTTTATTTTTTTTTTTTTAGAGTTGAAAGTAAGGAAAATATGTTGATAGTGATGCAGAGCTACAGTGAGTCTGAAGATGAAGGAGACAGCAATGGTGACAAAATAAGAGGTCACCTTTTCTCTTGAATGATACCTCAGTGAAACATCACAGAGTAACTTGATCAAGACCTGGTGGCTACTGAGCTGCTGTGTAGATGGAAGGAGTTTATATTTGAGAAGGTTATGGAAAAATCTCCAAGAACACAGGAAACTGAGGAGAAGAATACTCAGAAAAAGATTAGATGCTGGATATAAAACAGGTAGTATAAATGACGAGTTTGCAAGCAAAACATAAAAAGAAAAATAATAAGTAGAGGAAGAAAATAACATTTAGTATTGCAAGGCCATAGAAAAGGATCATGTGAGACAGCTACAGCTGGAGAAACAGGAAAAATGAGACCAAAGTAGATGAAAGAGGGAAGAGCATCAAGAGTTTATTTGAGGCTGAATAAGAGCCAAAGGTGAACAGAGTGGAATCTGCTATTCATCCATCATGATAGATTTGACAGATTCCTTCTAAAGTATCAAGAATATGCTAAACTGTGAGGCCAAGGAATTAGAATAGTAGAGGTTTTCAAGTGTTATTTTTCTTATATTTTTTAATATAAAAAAACAAAACAAAAAAAGTAGGTGGATGGAGTGAATAAACTGTGACAATAGATAGCTGAGTGCCAGGATAAAATAACATTACATTTTCAAGACCTTCAGACATAAACAGGTGTTCAGAAACACAACACAGTGACTGGATGGAGTTCATTTTAGAGAAAAACAGCCTTCAGGTTACCATGACTCTAAAGATCCTGAAAATCAAAGGGGGCAAATTTGCACTCACGATGCAATTGACATCCCTACTTACAAACAAAGAAAAGGGGAAAAAGAAAGTCACACGATATGTTGCAATAGATAAAGAATGATCATGAGGGAGGAATATTTAATAATAACACAATATCAAAGTAGGTTATAACTGTTCATGGAAGAGTTGAACATAGAGAGTTAAATATAGTCAAGAAGAAGTAACTGCAAAGTTTGCAAAGACAGATCTGGGTATATCAACAAACAGAAGGACAAGAACTACTACTATGTGTGAAGAGGGTATTATACGGATATTTGAAACCTGGGTGGGCTAGTCACTAACAATGGAAGCCGATTACTAAAAAAATCAAGATGTAATATAAAAGTGTTCAAGGAGGAAGAAGCCTTAAAGAGATGAAAAAATCCACAAAAAATGGAATGAAAATATACTAATAGCAGAACTTCTCTGGACCAATTATTTTTTTTTTTTAAAAGGTAAACAAATTATAAAAGTTACAGCTAGATATTTTAAATTTTATTACTCACATCACTGAACCAGTAAGCTATGACTCTTTATCAGATTCAGTTTTGGTAAGAATTAACTGAGACTTAGTGGTTGAAGATAACATAGGTTTAGTGACAGTAAATTAATTAATTTTTTTAAATTCAATGAGTGGAAAAAAGATATGTGATATATGGTCTTCAAATTCATGAGATAATATGAGTGTTCAAGAAACTGCAAATTTCTTTTCACTGAAGAAACTGTGCATGGAATAGGAAAATTTTATGTGCCTGGCAATCTTAATAAAGGTGCAATATACTGCCTGTAGTGAGTTTTAATTTTAAAATCATTGTTTATTCAAGTATTATTTTTTTAACACAGAAATAAGCATTTCAGGTTATCTGATTCTGTACTAAAAATTCATCACGTGAATCTCACCACTTTCTTCAACTTCTCTAGTGCATTTGTGGTGGTTAACTATTGACAGTATAACTTCAGAGTTCTTGCAATTATTTAGAAAAATATGCTGCTGTTATAATTGCTAACTACATATCATTTTTCACTATTCTTAAGTGGAACCAATTTTTATGACATTTCAGGATAATCATACCTTAAACCTTTCTGAAGTAAACTTGAATTTTAATAAAGGATTCAGAAACATGAACTCTCCAATACACAGATTGAGAGCTTTAGATTTAATGGACTTTGATGCTGAAAGGTGTGAGAGGGTCAGGAATGAAAATACAGATATTGTGCTAATTCTGCCAGTTTCAATTCTGCATCTGTTAGCATCTCCATATTGCAGATGAACTCTGATAAATTATGCCAATTTATAATTTTAAAGCAGTCCCATGAGTATCTTTTTATTTTGCATTTTAGTATGCATCTGGAGTGACACAGATCTGCAGTTCCCTTCACATAGCAAATGTAGCAGACACTTTTTCACTGTAATTGTCATGCTGTACATGAGGACTGCCTTAGGATTTGAGAAAAGGCTGTTAAGAGTATCCCTCATGATAGTTTTCACTTCAGCTAGTGAATACCTCGATTCTGTAAGTCCAGGCAGAATGTGAAACAGGGCATATTGACTTATTTTATTTGTTTCACACAAATTCATAGGCAAAAACCTGACAAATATCTCAAAAGGTCAGTTCCTCTACTCATCCCAAAGACAGCAAAGATATATAGAAGACTCCATACAGAGAAACATATGGTTAAAATTCTCTATAATATAATTTATGATAAACTGTCTAATGCCTGATGATAATTTTTAGTTGTGATTATACAGTATGATCAAAATGTGCAAGGAAAAACATTTAAGAGGAAAGATTAATTTTAAGTAAAACAAGTAAAAAGTTGTTTGTGCGATTTAAAACACAATTTGTTTCTCTGGTCTAAAGCTCTTTTCTCTTCCTAGCTTTGATTATATTTTGTGAGAAAGAATCATACTCTTTTAGCAATATTACAAGATTCAGTATTTTCAAGGTAAAGTATTTAACAAAAATACAAATATTTAAGCATGGGGAGAGTTTTGAGACCTTGTATTTTTTTTATTTGTGTGGTGTTGAATAAGAACACAATTTAAAATACTGGAAGTTTTCTTCTAATGTGTATATATCTATTTACCAATAATGTATTTAAGTTTACACCACAGTAAAATATAATCCTGAATTCATTTAGGATAATTATTAATGTATCTTTCAGATTTTAAATGTTGATGAATATGAACCCATCCATATACATGCCTTAAAGAAATATGGCATATTGAATACCATAAAGTTGACCTATCTGATAAAAATGTTTTATTATCAAGAATAGACTTCATCTTACATTACTATTCATCATTATCTCTGTCACATCAGAGTTTATGATGGAATGAAGAGATATTTATGTATTTATTGCTGTGCTATTTCATTATACATCATTGAGTTTTATGACATTTCTAAGTAAATTAATTATACATGTTCTCCCTGCTCCCCAGTCTGAACACTTATAACCAGCGGCCCTTTGAATAAATATCTGTATGTATCCTGAACTGGAGAGTTGGATTTGAGAGACTTTTGCATAAGTTTGTAGTATGGAAATTCCATTAAAATATCAACAAGAAAATGAGGAAAGAACATCTGAAATAAAAATAAGCAGAAACAGATTTAATTACATTATACATAATCTACTAGCTTGAATTTATATTCCATATGATAATGAAACTGAGAACATCTTTAAGTATTATTCATTCTGACCAATGTTAAATGTTGTGTTAAATAGAATTATGAAATATTTACTTAAACCACTATTTTTTGTGGTATCAAAATATGATATGTTTGTAATATGTGAGTTACTATCATATAGTAATTTTAAATAATACTCATGTAGGAATTAATTTATCCTTACAATAATTATAGCACATATTAAAAATTATTCTGCAATAAATGACGTTATACAATAAAAATCATATTAAGAATAATTAGATGAGTGTTGCAATGAAAAATGAATGTTACTTTTTAATCCTTCCCTACATTTAACTAATTTATAAAGGGAAATATTTCACTAGTAATGACAGTATTACAGTTAACAGTAACAAGGAAATAGAATAGTTGGAACAAGTAACAACTATAAAGGGGATGTCGTGGTGCACAACTGTATGAACATTTGACATAGCATCAGCAGCAAAGACAACATTGAGTATCTCTTTTTGTCCCCAAACTGATTTTAATAGGTGTGATTGTAACATAATATTAACAATGGTCATATTAAATACCACCTGATTGTTTATTACACACCTGGATAGTTTGCAAAAAGAAATAGTATTTTATAAGAAATCTTTTGTTTAATGTTTGCTGAACATTATGCAACTTAATATTCTAGAAAGCCTTCTGCTCAGCCACTTTCAAGTTTCTAGAATAGTCTTTCCATGAAAATAATCCAGAAAATTGTGTTCAGCTTTCAACAAGTAGTTGACACTTCATGGCTGTTAGCACTTCTGTGCAAAATGTTGGCAAACCGGATGAGCTGTAATGGTCTGAACAAGTAAGTATCAAACATCCTTTCTACTATAATATTTGGTGTGGAAAATTACAGCCATCTCCAGTTTTAAAAATGACATCTTGTTTTCCTTTATTTATTGTTAACATTGTGCAAGTTTTGTAAGAGAGAAAAAATAAGGTGAGATTGCAGGAAAAGAGGGATTGATTTTATTTATTGTATAAATGCACATATTTGTACCTGTCTCAGTACTGACATACTGCTTTTATTCCTAACATTAAAAAAGTCCAATGGAGATGGTGACAGAAATAATAAATAAGTTTCCATTAATACTAAATCACATTAAGGTAGATTCAAAATTGCAATGCTTTTTATTTAAAAACAAAAATGGAAAAACGCTATACTGCCAGTAAAATTTCCTCTGTATTTTGAACACTGTTGAAGTCTGTTACATGCCCAAATAATAAGAGAGGACTAAATATATGAAATGTCCTCTTCTAGGGCATGTAACAGATGTAAATATATTGCATTAAACCAAAATTGTTCCTAATTTTCACTATCAGCCACTAGTAGTTACATGAGCACAACCATAGTCCTGGCTGTGAAATTCTACATCAAGCAGATAATTTCCTAGATGTGAGATCAGACTAAATGCTGGGCTTCATGCCTTACTTGTGACCATATGTGTTTTGTCACTAAAATCTGACAGAGGAAATTTAAGTGTTGACGAGCAAGGTTAAAAAGTAACGTTATTCACAATGCTCAAAATGAATCTCAAAATGACTTGGTAACCATGGACACAAAAATCTCATCTGAATGTTATCTGGAAGATGAAAGATTACATCTAGGAAATTTTTTTCTGTTCATTGGGGGCTAAAGATGTATCTCCTCAAATTTGGGTTTGATACACACAAGACTGTGTATCACAGCAGTCACATGCATGACTAGTGGCTTAGTGTCTTAATTGATGTAAACGGCTACTTTAGTAATTTTGCAATACTAAGGAATATGAATTGGTCACAATCTGCCAGGCTCAAGGTCATATCTTCTATAAAATGAGAATTTAATTTGATGCATTTTTAAAGTTTAAATTTTCAGATGAATTGTGGAGAAATATCAGTATTGATCAAGGAAACTTATAACTCTGCAAAATGGTTACTTTGGAAGATGTGACCTGAGTATAAAACTGATAGGTGTTTTATAGGTTGATAAGAATTTGACTGACAGGGTGATGTTGTGAGGTGCCATTTATTGTCATGATCAGTGTGGAAGGTATGTAAATGGAGCTCAATTCAAATGTAATCTCCAGATTCATGTGCCAGAATTTGGTCTAAAATGTCCATTTGTTCATATATCTGCTGAAGGGACTAAAAATCTCTTGTACTGTGAGAATTTATATTCAAATTGCATTAGCCAAGACAGTTCTTAAATTTTAAAATGACAGTGTTTGAACCTAATGGTTATTATGACAGTGATGGGGTAAAATCCCCAGAAAGCTTAGATGGTACCAGTGGCAACTGTTCAGGCAGAAATTTCCCATTCTCCATTACTCCTTCCTTACATAGATAAGGTATCACAAGGATCATGACTTCTGCCTAGGATATTGAGAACATTTTGCAACACATATATTCAGCACATCATGCAAAATGCTGATCCTTGACATTTTCAACACAATAGTCAAGGAACCTCTGCATCAAACACAGTAAAAATGTGAGAAGTTCCTGCTCTTTTTTTTTTTTTTTAAATTGGAAACAACACTTCTGATTTTCAAACAAAAAATAAGACTAAAACGAAGTTTAAATAGCTTTGTGGTTCTGCCTTGAACAGACCAAAAGAAAAAAAACCCCACAAATTTAGCTACCTTTGCATCTCTCAGTGCTGCAAGCTGAATTATGGAAAGAATTTCAGTCAAAAATAGAATATGAATTGGTTCTTTTTATATCATCAACCCTACATGTCATTACAATGCACCATAGAATTAAACAAAAGTTGTAGAGCACACTAAGATTTTCAGGTAAGGTTTAAATCAAGAATCTGATTCAATGTGGTGAAAATTAGAAGGAGAATTTTATATTCACTGGGCATCACTTTTTTATAGGACCTTATGCTTAAAAAAATAAATCATTGCTTAGTAATAGCTGGGAGCTGAGTTTAGATTAAATGGCAGTGATCATTTTAGGGACCTAAAAGAAAAAGAAATGAGATTTAGTGGAGGGTGGAATAGGAAAATACATACTCATATATATACACACACATAGTTTGGCAACATATGAGTGGCAAATGTGCTTGTGCAACTGGGACTCATTTTTCTATGAAAATAAACCAGCCTAAAATATTAACAAATTCAACAAGTAATGACCAAGTCTTTGAGGATGACTAGACCTATTGCTCCAGGCACCAGTTTGAGCTCTAGGAGGACAAGAGATTTGTCTGTTGTTTTTTTCCTCTGTGTTTTTTTTCCTGCAGTGCGTGAGGAAAACAGAAAAATAAGCAAGCATGACTGTACCTTTCTAGGAAAAACTCTACTTGCTTAACAGAGCACAAGGAAATGCATCTTTTGTGGTAAAAAAAAAAAAAAAAAAAAAAAAAAAGGTCCTAAGTAGGTTCAGAGGCATGATTTATAAAACAATAAAAAATCTTTTGGAAATACCTATGCCAGAATTTGGGTAGACATGCTAAAGAACAAAGTAAAAACTACTCTCAGCTATGAAGTATAAATACTTCCTACTATTAATTTTGACAGCTTCATATTTACCAAAGAAGTAAATATGTATGCAATATTGTTTTAAAATGTTTTTTCTCACATGATTATGCAAAGTGTACTAAGGGACTGGAGACTCTCTCCTAAAAGGAGAGGCTGAGACCTGGGACTGTTTAGCCCTAAGAAGAGAAGGTTCAGGGGGATCTTATCCATGTGTACAAATGCCTAACAGGGCCAGAGAGTAAAGGAGCCAGATCCAGACTCTTCTCAGTTATGTCCACATGAAAGGATGAGAGGCACAGATTGAAATGTAGGAACTTTTATTTAAACAAAGGAAAAAAACTTACCTTCTGTAAGGGCATTTGAACACTGGAATGGCTGGTTTTGGACTCTCCATCATCAGATCTGTTAAATACCTGACTGGACGTGATCCAGAGCAACCTGCATTTGGGCACATTGACCTTTCTCTGAGCAGAAGAAGTAGAAAACAATTCTTCCAAACTCAGTGATTCCAAGACATATTTTATATTACTGTGTATGAATAAGCATTCTAAAAAAGAAATTGTTCTGGCAGAAAAATATAGAATTGACTAGTCTCTGTTTGTCATACTTGCCAGTTAGATGAGTTGCTTGTATTCTTTTTTTATCTCTTGCCTGAAACCGGCCTTGCCCTGCCAGTGATTACCATGACAATGAATTTGTTTGACATATCATTTGATTTACTCTGGCAATAAGCATACACAAAATATTGTACTCTCTGCACAATAAACTTTGTCTCTTTTGGCAGTTTTGCATAGCTAAAACATTATGGGCTAAGTTAGCAAAGGACCTTGAACTGTCAGAAAAAAGCGTTGTACTGGAGGACTTGGTTTTCTTCTGGACAAAATCCTCCTCTGAACAAATGGTCTGTTCAACAAAACCATAGCTTCATACATATATGAAAAATACATATATTTCTCCTGCCAAGAAAGATCTGCATCTTATCTAGCTTTTGATTGGAAGAAAGGAGTGGTTATCCTGACACAATCTGCTAAACTATGATCAAAGATAGGGATTCATTGACTATCAGGAATAGCATCCTACATATAAAATAAGATATAAGAATGATTTTTAAATACCTGAGGTTGACTTTGTGTTCAATGTTTATGCACTCTGGTTTTTATCACTGTTCAGTCTTAATTCAAGAACATATTTGTATTCAGGAAGGCATTTATAAATGTTGAGTAAGTTTGGCCCTAAAGCAGCAGTAAAGTAAGTTACAAGATAGAGTGAGTATAAGCTACTAGGCTAGAAGAGGAAAACGTGATATTTAGATTAAAGAAATGCTTCTGTTTGACACAGACTGAGAAAGAATGAAAACAGACATTCTAGTCATCCTGGACACATAAACCTGATTTAGATTTTCTAGCAGACCTGGATTCTTATGTGTGTATGTGATTGGTAGGAAATCTCATATTCCTTCACATAGCATTTTGCCTGGTACGTCTCTTTTCCGTTGTTTTACAGGTCAATACGGGACCTCAGTGTCATATATCAAGAGAAGTACTTATATAAAGTAAATGGTTACAATTCAAGGTAATGTTTAGTAGAAAAGGCTACTTTATCCAAGCAAATGTGACAAGGCCATGACATATCCCCAGCATGTAAATGTTTGTTCTGTTGCATTTTTAGAGTAATGGCTGGTGCAGGTCAGCTAAGACAAACAATTCCTGTTTTCTGCCATGGGAGATATATCTTAAGGTAGAGAATGCTACCACTGAGCAGTATGGCCAAAGCCATGTAATTTTTCTAAGCTGCCCCTCTCTTCCCCACACAGGTCTCAGCATTGGCTGCCCCACCACGCACTGCTGCAGCCTTCATGCCTTCATCACTCTGGACACACACCATGGTGTTCTACTATGAAAAAGCCCTACTCTCGAGAACTCCAGAACCTCACGCTCCTGATCTGGATGTGTTGCCTCAAGTGTTTCAAATTGAGAAAGAGGCCCATCTATGTGGTAGAAGCCTCCGATTGTTCATGACCTTGCAGTGGCTCCCATTCTTGATGCTCCCTCTTATCAGATTAATATTGTCCTGAAGAAGCACATCACCTTTGAAGGATGAAACAGAAGGTGTTGGGAAACAGTCGTCTTCTACACTGTGGCTATCATCACCCATACTGGTGAGCCTTCCAGTGGTGTCAGCCCACAAGGCCAGCTCTGGTAAGAAAAAAGTGCCTTAAAACATGCTTCTGGGAAAGTTCTGGGTTAAAGCAAAACTATAAGGATACCTGCAAGATCTCCTCACAAAGTCATGCCTTTTAAAGACAAATTTAATTCTAAAGCAGTTTAAATTGTAGCAATGGAATTGCATTAAAGATTGATTTATTATAGTTTAAATTCTGGCTGCCAGAGGATGGAAGAGCTACTTTTCACTGAAAAAGCAAGAATTTGCTTTTATATTTTACCTGAATGATGTAATAAGAATGACTTAATAACTACAGATTGAGAAAATGACGTATGTTGGCTATGGCCCAGGTAGGTTATTCTCTGTTAACTGAATTAAACAATGTGTTAAAATAGATCCCTTTTCAGTTGGTTTTACATTATAGAAGTATACTGAGCATTCTATAAGTGCCCATTCATTACATTTACTGTCAATTGTTTCATGTGAATAATTTACAGCAAATGATCTCCAAAAAATCAATACCAGACTTCTGAATTTACAGAGCTATTGGATATGCAGGAGCAAAGCTTTTATATTAACTAGAAATAGATCTAATTTTTCCCCTGCACCTGAGAAAAGAAACCCCAAAGATAAATCTTTCTGAGTCTAAGTAATTGTAAGTACTTGCCAGTTACTTACTAAAATTCAGTGTGTTGTCCTAGCATTGCCTTTGGCATTGATGTCCTTAAGAGGATGGTGAGGTCTGGTGCGTAGCTGTTTCCAGGGTCCTTTGTTACATTCTTATGATGTTTCCTAATGGGAACACAGTTAAAAATGTATGAATAAAATGGGGAAATACAATGCTTCTGTTCCTTAGTGATATGTAAAATAATGCCTTAGTGTGCAAATAAGCACTTATGGCCATGGCCTGGAATGCAGGAAAGCTATGTCTTTTAACTGTCTTGCTTATGGGGAGTCACTCAGTAGCATCACAGCAGTTTGTAATTATTTAAAGAAAAAAAGTTGATCATATTACCTCTTTTCTCAATTTTATATGTTTAAACAATACTTTTGAGTAAGTACTCCCCTTTTTCTTCCCTGTGCTTGAAGCATTCCTAGTATTATTAGCCCCAGCTACTGCTGGTGTTACCTCAAAGATTTTGTGCACAAGACCTCTGAATTCTTCCCTGCTCGATGGTTAGCAAGGCATGGGATTTTTGGTCCATGTCAACTAGCAGTTCTCTGGCCTTGGGTGGGAGCTATAGCACAGGCCAAGGAAGTCCCACAGTAGACATCAGGGATGAACTTATACCAGGGTTGTCTTTTTCTCTGTCAGACAGAAACCTCCAGCACTAGCTGAGGAGGCCTTGTGTTCTTCCCCCTCCTTCTGGGCATGGCCTGTGGTGTGACACACCCATCAGCTTCATGACACTCTTTTCAGAAACTGCCTGTACTGCCCTTCCATTATATCATATAACTTTAATTGAGCACAGACACATACACACACACAAGTGATTATCATGTCTGAAGAGAATTGCAGAAAATCAGGTACTAGATGGGTGATATGCAGCCAAGTCTCCACAATTTGTCCTCAGAGCTAGAGGCTCCCAGCCACGTGTGGTCTACCAGCTTTTTCTTGTAACATAATTCATGCTTTCATTAGCCTGTTCTGGCACTTGTATAAAAAAGTTTTTTTTCACCCTTATGCTTAAGGTCTTGCAGAAAATGCTCCCCTGAGGAAGACCTTTCAGTTTAGAGAATGGCACCCAGCTCTTATACAGCACTTACAAGCAAGCCCTTCGACATTGGCGTACCAAAACCAGCATCGTGCTGCTAAGCTCACTTCACTGAATTTACCAAGGGAGGGAGGCCAGGCCATGGAGAAATTTACACACACTCATGCACACACACACACACACACACCCCCACACACCTTGTTTGTGCTCAGTCACTGCTCAGTTACATGCCTACCAGTGTTGTACCTACCACCCAACTGGTTAATGAGTCACTGCCATTCTGGAATGGGGGGAAAGGGGAAGAGTTCAGTGGAAAACTAAGATTGATATTCAGCCCTTAGATGCAGAGACCATATTATATACTGGTTATGGTAAACAACACCTTAAGTAAGGCCATCCTTTAGTACTTAGAATACCTATAAAAAGGGGAGAATTGTTCATCTGCTATTTTGAGTCTCTTGTGCCAGCCTTAATGATTTGTTTTATAAATATGTATTCATCCACCCATGCACTACTGTTTAAATATATGTTAAAGAAAAGGAAAAAAAAATCTCTCAGTCTCTCAAAAATGACTCACAACCATAAAGATGAATACCCATTTAATTTGATTAGTGATAGGGACCTTAGCCCCAGCATCTGCTTCCCCCAAGCTCTTTGTTTCTACATTGTGTTTGAAGGCTTTTTGATTTAGAATATAAGTTTCTGCAGAAATTAACTGTAACGTCTTGCATATTGTAAGAAGAAAAGTGTGGATTTTCTCATCTTTGCTTCTACCTTGAGACAATAACAACATAAACTTCAATTTAGCTAAGGGTCCAGATATCCCACTGCTTAGAAGGCTATTAGATATTTTGTAATATGGAGCCTCCAACATAATTTTGGATGTTTTAAGGGATAAAATTTGTTCTGCTCACCATTTCAGAAGCTACCTCAACATATTATGATAGCTAAGAAGTAGCTGAGTAGCTGCCAGTATTTCTGAAGTCATAATTAAACTGTAACAAGTCATTCAGACACTGCTATACTTAATATTTTGCACTAGCCAACTCTTTTCTTAATCCTTAACTGAAATTTGCTGCCAGGGGCAATTGTTCCCAGCTGTGTAACTGATTCCTAGGAATCAGATACAGACAAAAGTAACTCTGTCTTCAAAAAATCACTTTGGCCATTATAAAATACCTAATATATTGATTATATCTTTTATCTCTATCTCTCTATCTAAAATTATATATCTACTTAATTCCTACCAAAAAGTTAAGGAATTAGAAAGAGAAGCTGAGCTCTACCCCTCATAAGGATAGGACAAACATTACACCAACACTAGCACATACAAAGAATTACTTCTGCTTCCATAGTTATAACCTTCACAAGCTTTCCTGAGAACTTGAAAAACAAAGAAAATTAAATATAGGAGAAATCTTAATCTACTACTTTTACTCTGCCTGTCAGATACTAGGCAGATGAAGAATTTTGTATAGCAACTGCAGTTAAATAGTTTATTTTTTTGTATGTGAATGGGCTCTTTCTTAGAAAAGCAGCTTTTTCTTTCAAGCCAGCAGAATGAAGGAACATATTATGCAAGCATGTAATGAAATGACTTTATCATCTAAGGCTATTCATGTTAGAACAAATAAAATATTGCTGTTGTCTTCAGTGGAAACTCAGCTGACCCTTTGCTAGCATAGCATCTATTATGCAGCTCCCAATTATGTTTCTGTAGACTTGATTAGGCTTTTTTTTTCAAATAATAGGGATAAAAACTTAGCTTTCACATGTGAAAATCCTTCATTAATCAACTCTATTTTTTAATAATGCATTTGCTACTTACATAAGCATTTGCAGACTAAAAAGCAATGTTTTGGTTGATGGCATTATTTCACCCTTTGTGGAGGACCATTCCCCTGAGTCATGCAGTATTAATTCTGATATGCGTGAATGCAACAATATAAAAAATGAGTAACAAGAAAAATAATTAGTACTTTGTGCCCCATTTGAATTGTCGGGGTGTAAAAATTTAACCAGGGAATGGAAAAAAAGTGCCATTAATGAGGCAATTTTTACAAGCAACAGTGAGTCAAAGTCACTGTTCTTCTTTATGTATCAGTTTCCAGTACTAGAAAACAGAGATTTACCAGTGTAAATTAATTAATTAAAACATCTATAAAGGTATTAGTAATAGAGAAAAATGCATGTATTTAGAGAAGATTTAAAAAAATAGAAGATGTGTGTGTGTGTGTACTAGGACATATAAGAAGATAGATTCTTATAGAAGAAATTGATAGTGAAGATGAGTATCCAGTACAGTATAATAAATGTAATTAATCTATAGCCATAAGAAACTGGAAAGAAACAGTCACAACAATATTTAAGAAACTTAAAAGCAGCATTTGAAAGCAACTAAATGGCAATAGTCTGCCGAATTATCTTAAGGTGTAAAACAAATGTACTTAAGCAGGGGGTGTGAAAATATTAGGAGGAAGGAAAACAAAACACATATTTGAACTGAATTAGGAGCCAATTATTAACTAAATCAAGATCCATGTTCAGAAAAATGTAATCCTTGCACAACAGAAAAGGAGGTGGTCCTGATGGGAAGATACTGGATGTTTTAGGTGACATGATTACAAATGATCTCAAAAAGAGCTGAATGAGCACAAATGCAGAATCAATAGTCAGATTGACAGATAAATGGTTACTTCCAGGCATGCTAAGAAATATGGAAAACCAAATCTAAAATGGCAAATGTTCCTACTCCTCTTCCCTCCTCCCTTACATAATATCCTCTACACTACTTTCATCAATTGCACAAATATTAGCAGATGTGTTAATAAGTATTAATGGATAAGTGTCGATATTCTCTCACTGGGAACTCAGATCTCTGAAAGGTGGAGGGACACCACCAGCCAGCAGGTTGAGGGAAGTGATTCTGCACCTCTGCTCCACTCTGGTGAACTGCACATGGATTGCTGCCATCTAGTTCTGTCATGCCCAGTGCAGGAAAGACATGGACCAACCTGTTGGAGTGAGTCCAGAGCAGGGCCACAGAAACGATCAGAGGGCTGGAACACTTCTCCCATGAGAAAAGGCTGAGAGAGCTGGAGTTGCTCAACCTGGAGAAGAAAAAGCTCTGGGGTGACATTATAGCAGCCTTCCAGTATTTAAATGGGGCTTATAAGAAAGATGGAGACAGATTTTTTAGCAGGGCCTCCAGCAACAGGACAAGGGGTAATGGTTTTAAACTAACGGAGGGTAGGCTCAGACTAGATATAATGAAAAAATGTTTCACAATGAGGGTAGTGAAGCACTAGCAGAGGTTGCCCAGAGAGGTCATACATGCCTCATCCCTGGAAACCTTCAAAGTCAGGTTAGATGGGGCTCTGAGCAACCTGATCTAGCTGAAGATATCCCTGGTCATTGCAGAGAACTTGTTCTAGATGACCTTTAAAAGTCCCTTCCATCCCAAATCATTCTATGATTTTATGACAGAGTGCCTGGAAAGTGAGTAATAACTTTTATTCCAGTCCAAGAAACTGTTCTTAATATTCTGCCTATCACTGGTATTATATACATGGGAGTAATAATTTTAATCGCCAAAATCCTCCTATTAATTTTTTTATTGACTACACTGTCTTCTATGTGGGGTTTTTTAGTGGATAATAGTTTAACTTTTTTATTTTGATGAGATTTTTTTTGGTCATTTTTTACTTAATTTCTTCTCTATATTGTTTCCAAGGACTGGGATACTCTGATAATATCTGAATGGTAACTGTAGCTAATAGTTGTATCTTTAAGCAGAAACCTGAATTAAACATTGTCTAATTTCAAAGCTATTTATAACTTTTTGTGATCTGCTACGTGTAAGTTTACAGGGGAAAAAAATGACATGTTACAGACTGGATAACCTAAAGTTTCCATGCAGTCACATTGTCTCACATTATATTTTATTTGTAAATGAAAGTGGTTTTGCACAATGATTACCTTCTTTGAATAATTTCAGCAAAAGAAAAATAGGCATTGGGTTGATACAATTCCACTGAAGCATGCAATGATTTGAGACATTTGAAGGTGCAACTGGGAGACTGCATTTAAATTCACTTGAATACAGTCCAATGTAGCCTTCAGGCTGATGATTATGGGCAGTATTATATATAGCCCACAGAACACAGTAAATTTGCATCGTTTAACTGCCTACTGAATCCTGACTATATATAATTCAGTCATTACTGAGTTGCAAAAAGACCTGTTTATATTCAAGTATTAGGAGCAATTATACAAAACCTCAACAACCAGGATATTATGTTGACATCCATTTCATTGTGTCACTGCCTTAACACTGCTTTAAATACAGTCTGATTGAACTTCTATTTTACAGTATCAATGACTCTTTCATTTCAGCATGACTTTGTATTGCTGATAAATTTTCATATTATATTGAAGTTACCTTTTTAAAAGCTGGATAAATAGATGCAATCACCTCTACTAGACTGAATGGGGAATGATTGCAATTAGCTTCACATTCCTACTACTCCAAAAACTGTGCATTTCTAAATTCATGGAGGGCTATACTTGACAGGAAGATTGAAGCAATGACTGTTCATGTATGTTCTACCACCTTGTTTATGTTCTCAATAGAAAACAATTGATATATTTGGGCTTTTAGGAAACACAAAGCAGCCAAGAATACATAGGCAGGGAAATGCAAGAGCTCCTTTCTTTCACCTCCTCTGCCCCCCAGTAGCTGGCTAAACCAGTACAGTTATGATCTCAAGTAAGCCAGCGCAGCTCAGGTCTATGCTAATACATGACCAAACAGCCATGAGGCTGAGCTGTATTCCAGAGTAAATTTCTCTTCTGTGGAAAATGCTGCTTTTCAATTAAGAGGCTTTAGTGTTCATTGGAGCAAGAACTAAACCCTGCACATGAATCAACCTTTTGTTTCTTCCCTCTCCTTTCTCTTTGTCCCAGTGACTATTTCATTACTTTCTGCTAGGGTAATTAATTGAATACCTTCAGCTGGAGAAATTCAGAGCAAGAGAGATACGTCCCTGACTATCTGGTAACACTGCAATTAGGGCACTCTGCTGAGATGGAAAATACTTTCATCAAAATGCAATCAGATATGGAAGAGACATTAACTGTGTCCCAGCTGAGCACCCTGTCAGCTTTGCAGCTGTGCTCTATGGCAGGCGTGGACACTTCTCCATGTTTTGGGCTTTTTATCCGCAAAGGTTTCAGATTGCTTTGAGCTCGTCTGCAAGGTCCTACCCTGGAGGTCTAATCTCTGAATCCCACTGTCACTGAGATGCATCATAGACAAAGGGCAGCTTTACTGTACACATTTCTGTCATCTTGAGCAGCAGAAATGTAGGCACTTTGGAGCTTTGCTGGGTGTTTTGATGCTATAAATTCTGGTGAGTTCATCTTGGGGTGTGCCAGTGCATCTTGCTGAGCTAGAGGAGGAGCTGCAGCAGTATTCTCTCTCACAGTATGCTGCAATGTGCTGGGCATCATCCTCCTCCCCATACAGAGCAGAAACTCAATGCTCTCTCTGAGATTCCAGGGTTTACCACACAGCATACCACTGTAGACAGCCATTTCCTATTTCATTTAACAAGTTAAGAGCTGTGTGGCCAAGTTCAATGGATAGTCCTACACTTTGGGTTCCCATTAGATTTGCCATTACTTACCTGTTTTGGGGAAAACGATTCATTCTGTATCTCAGTAGGACACCAGGCAGAGATGTATATGAGAGATCTGTAATTCAGAAAACATTATGCTGCCAGAAAATTCGAAACAACTCCTGTTCAGTCTGTATCAAACAGACTTATCAAGTATCTTATTATTTTTTTAAAGGGAAAGAAAGAAAATTTAGGTCAGAAACTATGATACCTAGTCAGAACAATCAGCAGATTCATTGTAAAATGCATATGTGAAAAGCATAAGCAAAGCATGGCCTGGGGAGCAGAAACTAAGCTTGTGTAAGTCTGTTTAATGCACTAGTGACCTGATAGTTTGTAAATCCTTCATTTTCCTTGATGTTTAACACCTCTGTATTTTAAAAAATCTGAAAAAAATACAATAAACCTTTCCAGAAAGGACCAGCTCATAAGATTGCTTTTTTAGTTTCTCCCTTAAGTAGTCTTTCCACGTCAGTGTTCTTTCATGCTTGTCAGTACATGACTATCTGTAGGGCTCCTGCAATGCTGAAAGTGACAAACATACATCTCCATAACTAAACCTCACTGCTGGTCAGAATATATCATTCCTTTTCCTGTCAATCATTTTTGTGCCCTACGCCTTTGAAAGACTTTGAAAACCACACCTCAGCTCTCTGCACTGAGGGGCTTCCAAGAGGTTTCTTGTGAAATTACATCACTCAAATGAAACGGGAATGAGCCTATTAACAACTGAGATTATACACCAATAAATTATAATTTTCTATAGATGTTGTTCCAGGTATTTTCCTATAGATATTGTCAGCCAGGCTTAGACAGCATCTGGCTACATAATGGAGACCTGTATCAAGATAAGAAGTAAATAAGAAGGAGATTGGTCAGCTGTGAGTTTTTCTAATTTGTCCTTCACACCTGACAAGAGTGCATTTTTCTTGGAGGCTATAAAACCCACCACCAAAAGGAAATCTGTTCAATGTTACCAGAAGCCTGTAATGTCTGCTGAAAGTTTTTATTTCTCTACTTTAGTTGTCTTTAACTTCTCTTTGTGTTTTATCTCTCCCATAGACTTACAGAAAGCAGACCAGAACCTTCCACGGGAGAACTTTCTATATTTTTCATTTAATTTAGTCTAATATAATTGGCTTAGAGATGATAATTTTTTTTTTACTTTACAGAGGAACAATGGCTCCAAACATTTCTGAGCCTAAATTGCCCACAGAATCCTGTCCTGGATAGGTGAGTAATTGCATAATCCTATGTTTCACAAAATATACAATTTTAGACAGTGATGAAGAGCACTAAATACTATTTGAAGATCAATAAAAGCAAGGCAGAGTTGAAGGCAAAAACACTGTTTTGAACATTTTTCAGATCCTAGGTACCTACCAGACAAGATCACAAGGAAAATTGACCACAAAGAAGATAACTGTTTATATAATTCCTAAATGTCCTTATGTAGGTGTTACATATTTGCATTTGAACTACATTAAATATCTATAAACGCATGCAGTTAAACCTTTTAGGGTTAAAAATTCAATATATTAGAACCCTTTGAAAGATGTAAACCCCAAACTTTGTTAATAGGATAAACAACACGTGTGTAAGCTCATGCTGCTGCATACATTACTGAGCATTTAGATATGACAATATTGAAAAAAAGAATAATTTTTGATTTTTTTTCTTTCTGTAAGGTTCTAATAATCATAACATCTTTTGTCTAAGGACTGTATCTCTAAACATGAATATGCCAAGTATTAATATACACTAGGACTGACAATTTGACTAGTTAATATTAGTGGAGTGGAAAGAGCATTAATACAGTAGTTAATAGCCTTTAAGGAAAAGTACTAGACCATTAATCTCTTCAATAATTCACTCTAATCTACTCTATACTTATCAATAGCTAGGAATAATTGTCCCATGTTAACAAGTCTTACTGAAAGCCATGCCTTTGACTAAGGAAAGCTTTCCTACCAGTTCAATACTTAAACACTGTTTTCAAGCATTTCATTAATATTTTAATTTCCTATATTTTAGAGGTGTTTCAAAAGCAACATGAACACATTTAAATACAAAGTAGTTCCAAGACGGTTTCACAGAACTGACACACACTTAATGCATGAGGTGTCAGTTTGATAAAGAACCTGAAGTGTTTCAAACTGCTGCCTTAACCCGTAGTTAGACCAATTTTATGTGTATTACATGATTCTAGTAAATCTTCTGATAGTCTTTTGTTACACATTTCTTATTCACAGAGAAACCTTGTTTTCTATGATTTTTGTTTTTCAGGAAGAACAATTTATGCTTAAAACAACTAAGGATAATGAAGATGCAAGTTTAAAAAGGGAAAAAATATTTCTGTGAAAGTTGAATTCTTTTACCATCTGCTCTTGAAATGCTTTGAGACTAGAGAAGTTAAGCAGCGCTGGCAAAGTCTGTCCTGAAAGTGACTACATCAACACTATGAATAAAACAGAGTGCTGAAGCAACAACTGCAGGCCCTAAAGAAGGAGGTAATGGAAACTTCTGTGGCATTGCACTTGTGTAACTGAACCACAGACTGATCTATATTTCTGAATAGAAGTCAAAAGTTATTTTTTATCATTAAAAATTTTTATCTCATTAAAAAAGAACAGTACTTCTAATGTGGTGTTATAACTCCGTGTGTCTCTTGTGAGAGGGAATGGTGACCACACGAGGAACTGGTTAATGACTTCCTTCCTTTAGGATAGCTGCTTAAAGTTGCTAATTACTTTCAGGAAATCCATTTAGGACAGATGTTTTTTGTTAAGAAGCACCAAGCACAATTCTACAACAGAAATTAAACATGAACAGTAAAATCCTTTTTAATACCTGCACATACTGAGAAAAAAGCAAGTTGACACAAATGTTTTCAGTCAGAAAAATTATTTCCTGTCCATGGCTCTAAAGTACTTTATCAGAAAAGCAGACTGACAGATGACATACAAGACCAGAAGAAGCCCTACTCCATAATCCAGTCTAGCTTGAAAAAGATGATTCTCTGGGCAAGGAATTGTGTAGTTATGCCTGAAATATAGCAGGCCAATTCCTGTCTGGAGCCATACAAAAGGGGTTGGAGACCAGTCCTGCCATCCTTCCACCCAGTGGCCTTTTTCATCTCACATCCCTTAACAGAGAGTTCTTTTGTACAACTGAGGATGTTCTTGCAAACTATTCAAAGGGAAAAAATGTCCCTTTATGTGTAAGTCCTAAATGTGAGGCTCAGAATGAGTCCATGTTAGTATATAAAATCCTAGGTATTATTTACAAATCACATGCAATGAAATAGAGTTGGTAGTCAGACCATTAAATACTTTGGAATATTTGTAATATTTGTGATTCTTTTGCTGCAGTTGCTTTGGTTTTTTTCCCTGACACCGATAAGATTTGAAAAAAATTCCTTTAGTGTCTGAAAAATACCCCATTTTATGATTCACTTACCATTTCTGCAGACCTGAAATCCCAAGGGACTCCAAGAAATATTATTTCCATTAACTCAGACATACAGTGGCAAAAGGTAAATTTTTTTATGTTATATTTAAAATGATACTAATATACTAAAAAAAACCTCAAAACCCCAAGGGAATTACTGTGATGGAGACAGCCCTCTGTAGCTGTGTAGTTTTTTTCCAGTTCTTTACTGTCACAGTGTGTGTCATTGCTAGATCTACTGATGTGCATTTGAATACTTCAGGAGAAACACTGTATGTCAGCTCAGTTTCAAAGATTTTCCTAAATAGACACATTCCCTGCCCCCTGCTCTGAGACTACTGGGAATAGTATTAAATTGTATAAAATATAAGTGATCTTGTGTTTTTGTTATAGAAATGTCATCCTAACAAAGAAAGAAAAACAAATAGTCCCATTATTTCAGGTGAAAACTTTGTGCTAGAATACCAGAAAATAGATAAAGTACTGTGCACTTACAACAAAGGGGAAATACAAAGCAAACAAACAAAACAATAAAGAAGCGAAATACTAAATAAGGCATAGAGAAGACAAATGGAGATGAAAGTAGTTTGGTTGATTCCTGATGTGCTATCCTGAAAACTGAAAGAAATAGGATAATGAAGGGAGACCTGTGTGGTAATCTCAGAGGTAATTTCTTGAAAAGAGGCAAATATCCGAAAGAAGAAATTGCTTAAAAATGCAGCATGAAGCAATTGATACCTTGAAAATAGATGTGTCAATCACTACCTGTCAGAAGAAAACAGGGTTTAAGAATACAATTCCTTGACAGACAATACGAGAAGAAAACCACAGAGTACACAAGAGAGAGGCTACTTCCAAACTAGAGTATCTGTTTGGGAGATCACAAAATTAGAAAACAGAAATGGAAGGCACCTCAAAATGCTGTCTAAGCCATTTCTCCATCAAAAGATATGATCCACTAAATCAAAATTGTTCCTCAGAGATAGGTTCTTAATCTCCTCTTAAAAGTGTCCAAGAATCCTAAGGTCTGAGAAAAGCTGTCTTGGAAAATAAAGAGACAAGAATCCTATGCCATTTACAACACAGTCTGCTTAATAATATCCCAATCAATTACAAAAGCTATTTACCAGAGTTAAGGCTTAAATTTGAGAAGGACCAAGGGAAACATACCAATGTGCTTTTCACAATAACTTTTCATAGTCTAATTGATTTTCATTTTTTTCTTTAAGCCTTTTATGTCAAATAAAATTAAATTGTAAGTACGCGTGCTTTTTTCTTAGAAGCAGCACAGCAAAAATAATGTTTCTAATGAAGATATTAACAAAGATGTTTTTATTTTTTGTTCATATATTTTTGCAATTTATTTTTTAAAATATATTTGCATACTAGATTTTCACTCAAAGATGATTATTTTTACTATAAGACCCCTTAAATGCCTCTAGTTTATTTGGGATGTTATTGACTTGCCAGACACTCCTCTTCTATTTTTATAACATTATTTATCATTGTGGAGGTGGTTTTGCTATCAAAAAAGGGGTATTTGTATATCATGATCATTATCTGAAGATTGTATTTCTTTTTGTTTATTTACAGACTGTAAAGATATTTTCTGATACCAAACCTGTATTTTGGTATAAAAATGGCAATTTCACATAATAAGCAAACTAGGTTACTTGAGGTTATAACATATCCCTTGTACTATTTAAATTGTGGGTTCAGCTTGAAAGTGACCTTCTTTCTGTCCTGTGTTGTGAGATTTATCATCTCACTTTCTAGCACTTCAATTTTTGTTTTTGTAAACAAACCTACAAATTTTTAGATACCACAATTTGAGTATTACCCGATCAAAGCACAAGGAAAAAGAGAGTTACTACTTGTTTTCCATAGAAACTATGTATTTTCCCCATTTAATCAAAATGCCATTTTCCCATCTTCCCTTTAAATTGGTTCTAAGTCTCAAACAAACAATCAAAATGGAGAATTTTACAAGTCAAAATCTCTCAGATGTCTGACTCAAACACTGAGATTAAATTTTGTTTCTTATTTCTGATTTCAATCTTACACCCCAGTGTTCTAAAACAGAAACAAAGGACAAAACACATATGGATTACTAGTAGGAAGGTGCCTTGGAGATGCATTTGTTTGCAATTTACTGATGCCACCCTGCTTTATCACTGCAGGAATTTTATAACAGAATATATTCTTGTTAAACAATACTGGGACATTTGGTTGCTTGCCTTTAAAAGTAGGGACCAAGCAGCCAATTCCTTGCCCCCATCTTCAAATCACGAATTTGTGGAGAAATTTAGAACTTTCTTTAATTCAATGGAAGACAGGCTAAGAATGAATGTTTGGGTTTTATACGAGTAAAGAATTTCACAGAATGCAAAAACTAGATTATTGCTTTTGCAAATGAAAAAATCAAGTAATAAAACAATGGAGTCTAAAATAAAGCACAATAGCAAGCAATATATGAGAAAAGGACAGAGATATAATAAATAGTAACAGGTGGGGTGACAAACTAGAAGACTAATGAAGAAAACCCAGAAACTGAAAGAAGCAATAAATAAAAGAACCGGAAATTCACAAATAAATGATTAGGCATTACAGATGAAAAGGTGAGTGTACCTGGGGGAAAGCTGACAAAAAACACCACACTCATCTGCTGCACACATCTCAAAATCTTTGCTGGAGGAAGGTGTCCTGTTAATTATGAGATCTATATTTATTAATATAATTGAAATAACAAAGCCTAAAGGAAGAACTGTCCTGCTGATTTGCAGATTGCTCGTTGATGCCTTGCAGTTGTTTCTCCCAACATGTAATGCTGGAGAACAGGCAAAAGCAAAGTGCTCCTAACATGGAAGTTCCTCAGAAAAGCTGCACTACAGCTTTTTTTTTTTTTTCAGTTTTCCAATCTCCAGATATTAATGTTTTAAAATGCCCCCTTCGTCATTTCACTACTGAGCCAAGTAATAAAGTTTCACCTTTCTGCTGATTGGATCAATGCTACAGATCAGGTCTGGAGAAAGTAGGCTGCATGGAAGGAGAAGGATTCAGTCTCTGTGACATCTGGAGCTTTTTCCCTTGTTCTCCACTGCAATACCAATGTTAGGATGAGAACACTGAAGGCCCTAAGGACAACATGTACATTACGGGAAGGATAAATCCTCTTCATAGATCCTCTTCCCAAGATATAGAGCAGCCATCTGGACAGCTGCAGTGATAGTCTTTATTCAGAGAGGCTATATGCACCTCAGGCTCTGAATAACCATGAGGGTTTACTGATTGTAGAATATTTTCTGATATTAAATACTGTACTTAGAGTGACGTAGCAATTAATAACAAACACAACTGAAAATATGGATTTTTTTGGGCATGGGAAGCCATGGTTTTCAAATCACTTGCTGATTTTGTAATAGCTGACTTGAAAGTCCAGGTGTGACATGCAGCTATTGAGCATTATAGTCATTTGAAAGCTATTTGAATACACTGAACACGAAAAGTAAATACTAATGAGCTATTTTTCTCATCAATACATTTTTCTGTCCTTTATATTGGCAGCCTTCACCAGGATTTCTATGCCATATCTTTCAGAATAATAAATACTGTTTTATTTGCTATGTGGGTCAGAGAGAAAGAGCCCCATAAATAAAAAGATCGTACTTGAAACAGAAGGGTGGTTAAGCATTGTGGTATCTCCTTTGCAGTGTGAAAGATAAAATGATAAATTTTATTGGGGAAATAATTGAATTTGATTGAAAGAATCTTCTTCAGTTTCAAAATTATTTACTCTCAATTTTCTGAAACACTGCATTACTGTAGGAACAAAAAAGAAACTTAACCAAATTGCCTTATCTTTCAGATAACCATAGGAAGCAAAATCCAGTGATGTCTGGAATGATCAAGTCTAACTACATATACATAGGAAGAAAAGAACGTTTTTAGTGGGTATTTTAAGAAGCTTTGGGTGGTTGGAGTGATTAGAGGTGATTATTTAAACAACCTTAGACAGCTGTCTGAACATAAGAGCATAGTTACTGACTTCTCCCGGAAATCTTGGCATTGAAAGAGAATAGCCATGGGTGATGAGGCATAACAAAGAAAAGCTTTATCATCTTCCCCGACTCTTCTTCCCTCTCTTGTAAGCAGACTGGTTTCAGTGAATGATCTCTGTTCACACCACTGCGGTGAGGCGTGAATCTAGTGTGCTCTTTGAATAAGAGAAGATGTCGAATGCTCCCTGGCAAAGTGCTGCCTTTACTTTTAAGGTGATGGAAAATGATCAGCAATGAGAGCCCAGAACAACTTCATTTTAGTATTAGCGAAAGAATGAAAAATTGTCATTCTTTACTCAATTGTATGATGTTCCTGTATATTTCTAAGGAAATGAGAAGGAAAACACAGTAGGTAATCATGGAGTTTATGACTGTGCTTGAAATATCAGTGAAAAGTCCTTTATTTCTACAAAAAGCTGTTAAAATGTTACCTCAATGTATTTTTGAATATTTGAAAAAGATAGAAGTAGTTATTCTTAACCATTATTTCAAATTTATTGTTCAGTACATACAATTTTCATCTTATATCTATGGAAATAGAGTGGAATCTTATATAAACTGCCTCCTGCTATTTTTTTGTTTGCTGAAAGAGATACACTTTCAGTTTTTGAGGCTAAATTGGGAAATCAGACCAATGTTTTCCTTCACATATTTAGCCTTATATTTATTTTCACTAGTAATAACGTGTATGTTATACACATGTTCTATTTTCTCTTGGAATCATACTTTAAAACTGAGGTTCCATAATTTAGAAGAATGCAGAAAGTATTTTGGTAGGATTTTCATTGAAAGAGAAAAGGGTGGTAATGATAATCAGACTTTTTGTAAGGCACTGGTAATGCAGAAGTATCAATTCTCTTTATAGAATTCTAAGTTTTCCTCAGATTTGTTTTGAACAGTAGTGAACTTTCATTCTGAACTTTCAAACTTCAAGCTGGACACCTTCCAGCAGTGTAGATATCATTGAAGCAACAACATCAGCAACAGAGAATATTGCAAGGAAGAGGAAACAGGTGATGGTCTGGGTTACATTCACTGCTAAAAGAACTAGCTCCCACCTTCTTTAGAAGAGACGAAACAAGCACTGTCAAGAGAGATAGTTATTTACCAGGCTAATAATAACCTCATTCTAGATAAATTTAGTTGATCTCATTTATGAAAATGATTTTTTATTTAATTCCCCTCCCTCAATACTGAGAAATGATTTCTCAGAAGAAAGGTATGCAAATGTGCTAGTGTTTCCAGGTAGACTTTGTTTGTGTGGGCTTGTGTTTCGTTTTGGTTTTTATTACAACTATCCTGCTTTGCAGAGATGCATATTGAAAACAGAGAGAAGGGAATATAATGATGAAAAAAGTAGACCACTACCCAAAGCTCAAACAAAGGAAATGCTCTAAACCATGAAAAATGCAAGAGTACCATTTCTCTGAGTTAGTCAAATTGAGACCTGAATAAGTCTTGTATAAACCACAGACAAATAAATGTCTGAACCAAGCTATGGAGTGTTCCACCACAGCCATTCTCATTTTTAAAATGGGGTAAAGTCCCAAAAGCTTGGGTTTCATCCTTACAAGTTTTGAGAGTACGATCTTTTTTTCCAAAGTATTTTTATCTTATGAATCCATTTCATTTTAGATGTATTTTTTTTAAAGTAAGTGCATTTTGCAATATTCAAAAAGGGCAATGATTCACATTGCCAGCAAGATGTTAGGGAGGAACTCAGAGAAAGGAAGGAAAAGAAAGTCCAGTGTTAGGGGTATGTAGGCAGTGTCTTGCAAGGATGATATGCACTGAATTTTCTAGATTTCAGTTAAACCTTTTTGGATATTATTTCTGTTTTTTCCTTTTTATTCTATTCCCTTTATGATACTTTTAACAGTAGGGAGACATGCATAGCACAGTGCATTGGAATAAGCTTATAGCCTACCTTCCAAAATACATACTCTCCTGTATTTTTCAGACAGTATGCACCATTTTTAATTTTTGTAAAGTCTAGGAAAACTGTCAGCAGATCCGAATGTGGCTTGGCATTCAATAAATTTAAATCTCGTGAAAATTCAGGCCTGCACTACAGTGAATGCCATTTCTGTATATGGAGAACATTCTTGGCCAGATCCACAGAAAAGATCTAGTTTGTCTAATTTAGCTGCTTCATGCATAGATCATAGGTGGTTGGCTCTGGCACACATAAGTATCCAATTGAAGGTCTCCCTGTGTAGTTCAAGACTGGGTGGATCTAAAACCATTGTGGCTATATTGGCCAGACATGAGCTCTTTCTTTATACTTAAAAAGCTGTTAACAAAGAGTCCAGCATAGTGTACATTGCCTTTCACTGTAGCATTATTTATCAGAAAGATAATGGAATCCTCTTGCTCATCAGTGTACAGCAAGAGGCCAATGGCCCCCTGGAAAGATCTACTGCCTTCTTTCCTGCATATAGTACTTTATGCTCATCTTTAGCCCTTACTGAATTTTATCTTATTGATTTCAATCTGTTTCTCTGGTCTGTCAAGAACATCGTGAATTCTAATGCTATCCTCCAAAGTGCTTCTGAACATTCACATCAGATTTTATAGTGAAACACTTTATTCCATAATGAAAAGCATTAGTGGAGTTATTGACCACTATCTTGCCCACTACAGACCACTGCAAAACTCCCCTGATGTAGCCTGAGAGTAAGTTATGAATCAGGAAAGTCAGTGTCAAAAATTAGCGATTAGTCCTAAAAAATTCAATGGTTATTTGACCATATGTCACCTTGTTTGTCTTTTTAATCAGATTCTGGTCTTTCAAAATTGATTCAGCAATTTTGCCTGTAGTACCTCTTTAATTCAAGTAACTTCACAGAAAATAGTATGTTTAAGTAATTTTTCCATCAGCCATTTATTTCTGGAAATTGCAAATGGATATGTTAACTATTTCACTATTTTTAAGGTTTAGAAGCGACCCAAACTATCAGCACAGCTACCCATTTTCAGACTTGTGTCTTAAGTATGTAATGTATACTTTGTTTGACAACATTAATTTTCATTGGTTTAAGACAGACAGATGAAACTATAACCTACTGAATTTCTTTCATAGAAGCAGCCTTCACTGACACATCTCTAGCCTGTTACTTGGCAACCTTGGCACATTAGGTATTAGCTGCCACTGATGTCACTTTCTCACCTTAGGAAAAAAAAAAAGAGAGAAGAAAAGAAGGACTGAAGCTTTAAACAGAAAACCCAAAGCTGGGGTCTGTCTTTTCAAACCAGTGAAACATTTTCTATTTTGACTGATATTGAGTCAATAAATAGAGAATTATCCAGCAGCAGACCCAACAGAGCTTTATATTTCATATTGCAATTAATGTCCAGTAACAACTTTTACTCTTGTCTTTTTCTGTGCTCTCTTTTTCTTTGGAAGGACAAAAGAAAAAGAGGAATCTCCAAAGGTTGTCTTTATCATATTGGTATGAAGAGTAGACCATACATTCAAATTCCAATAAGTGTCATAACATCTAGGAGACAGGACTATAAAATTTATGCAATAATGAGGATAATGATTATTTTGTATATACAGAAGGGCCAGAAAGATGCTGAAAGGTTTTATTCATTGAAATGAGCAAATATAGGGGTGACTGTGTCTTTGATCTTTCCCAAGGATGAATTAGATACCAGTAGTCATTTCAAGTGCAATGTATGTCTTTGTAAAAGGTGTGAGAGTTCAGTCTCACATCAGAGTCTCTAAACCATTAGAGTAAATCCTCACTATAAATCTAATAATCAGTTGAGGAACATCTGATTGAAGATGACATCTGAAGAGAGACAAATCAGCAGCTTTAGGTTAACAAAAAGATTTGCTTATGACAATCAGAACCAAAACAAATTATGGATACCTCTTACTTTTATTTGATAAGAACACTTCACTTTTGTTGTAGCTTCCAGTCTCACTACAAAACACTTCCTGTATCCATTTGGTTGAAACTCACAAAATATATATGTCACCTTCTTTTCCTTATCTCTCACTTTTGCTGACTTTGAATAAAACCAGATGAATGAAACTGTGCAGAATGTACACAAGACACTACCTTTAGTTCAATCTCAATTTTGCTGTTTAAATAGTAGCTAGAATGGTTATAAACTTATATGATGACTCAAATGATGTTACCATTTTAAGATACCTAACAATGCCAACACATGCTGAAGCTCCAATTTATGTCATCTATTGCCAGGCAATTTACAGCTTCTTCTGTTCAATCCAAGGACCTCAAAGGTAGGCTTTATTTTCTTTTTCCTTGTACTAGAGTCATTAGGAAACCTGTCATTCAAACTTCAGGAGCTGGACTGCAGGAAAGTATTTAATAATCTAAATCTTCTCTTTTGATTTTCCTTATCAAGCCACTAATGATGCCTTGACTTGATATATCTCTCATGTGCCCAGATGAAGATGGTGGGTTAGAGAGACCATGATTATTGCTGCTTTCCTCACCTCCTCACTGGTTCACTGAGTGACCTGCTGTAGCTCAGACAATTCCACTGGCATTTATGGCAGTTTTATAAACCTCCCTGAATCTTATAATTGAATTGTGATATGGCAATTTTTCCTGAGACAAGATGTACACAAGCAGAAGGTAGTATACTAAAAGGTATAGGAAGCTGATATGATGCAAATTTTCAACTAAGGGTGGTATGGTGTGCAGAAAATAAATTACAGATGTGAGGCTTAGAAGAAATATAATGACAGAAGAAAATGTGAGAACATTGAAACAATCAAAATGAAAGCTTTTATGCACTAAATCAACCCAATTGGGCTTATAAGAGGATACTGCCATGGAGAGTGAGAACAAGGTTGTATAATTGGTGCATAGGTCAAAGAAGAAATGAAAACCTGAATACGTGGGAAATGATTAAACAGAAAGATCAAGAGCTAGCACAAGTAGTTTTGACAGCAAGAAGTCAAGTTCAAATGATACAAGAAATTATTTTTTTGTCTTTGGCAAACATCTTCAGTCCCTTTACCTGGCTTTGTTATCTGCTGAGCCAAATAAGAAAACTGATTTGCTTTTATCTAACATCCATTGTATCATTGAAAAAGTAGATACAAAATCTACTACTATCAAAGCTTTGGTGAATGAAGAAATGCTTGATACAGTAATGTTGGCAGTGTTGAGGGATGGCCTAATATTGCTTCTGCATGTGATACAGAAGCATAAAGCAACACGGAGTGAGTAACTGGCTACTGGAAAAATTGTGAGGTGTCAAGATCAAGGATAGATATCTACAGATTTAGTGAAGGACTGGCTGAACAATATTTGGACCAGAAGACCAGGTGTGCTGTTAAGAAAAAGAAGAGTAATTGTCCTAGATGAATTCAGAGATCGTCTAATGCCAGCTGTGAAGAATACTGCCAAGAAAATGAATATTGATCTTGTAATTATATCAAGAGGAATGTCATCAAAACTCTCTATGTAGCAGTGAACATGCCCTTTAAAGACTGGTTAAAATCTTCACACTCAGAATGTCTGTTGGCAGGGAACATGCTCCAGTTTCTACAGGAAAAATATGGAGTAGTGAAAAACTACCCTGTCATTTTGAGACCAGCAGATAAATCCAGAACTTGTGGCTAATGTTTTTAAGAAATACTGTATCCTAGATTCCATAGATGGAACACACATTGATATGAGTACAAAGAAGAATCTGAAAATAGGGAAGACTTTTAAAGTGAAAAATAGATTGAATATGGTGAAGAGAATGACAGTAATGTTGGCATGTAAAAACTGAGAATTAATATAACATATGAGGAGAGTACAGATTAAATTCAGGCAAACTGTCAGAGAATATTTTAATATTAATTATAGCTTTGAAATAAGAACATTTCTGCGCATAAAATTCTTTTGAGGGTCAGTTTAAACTCCATATGCTCCTCCTTTCTGGTTGGCATAGTACAATTACATTTTGATCGTGCGATAGATTTAGATCTTTCCAACCTCTGTCACTTATATCCACTGTTGTGAAGCATCTATGGTACTGTGGCTTGTGCTGATATAACACTTTGAACTGAATCATTATAAGGAACTGAGCTATAATCAGAAAGAAGACCAAATGGTTCTGATGTTGAATTTGCAAGCAGCCCTATCATCATAGTTGAGAGAGCCTTTGGGCATAATGGAAAAATGGACATCTTGAATCAAAGGAAAGGAATCAGTGAGCCAGTTTAACCACTAGAGCAGCATTACATATACATGTTGCCACTCAGTACTACTTTTTACTTTTTTTGTTTTTCTTTGTTTTAACTTGTTCTTATCATATTCTTATTGCACTTTCAAGTTACACATTAAAACACTGATTATTTACCTCACCAAATATTTCCACCATATATCTTTCACCAAATGCAACACATTAATTTAGAGATCATTCTCTCCAATTCTGAACTCACTGACCATCATCATTCAACCTAGAATGCAAGAGTGACACTGATGCGTGACTGGAGTTACCCTGCATGAGAACAGACCAGTGGACAGAGATACCAGACACAAAGTAAATGATGGAAAGACTTTAGATAGGTGAAAAAGTGACATGTGTTACAGAGTATTCCACCCCTCTCATCAGATACCTTGATTAGGATTTTAGTTTTCTTTTCAGAACATTAACAATATTCCAAATTTTTGTCCTAAGGAAAAGCGAGAGTCTGACAGCTTTGCCAACCTCATCCCAGAAATACACATCTGACATCACTACGCCTCAATAACGAGAATCTGTCAGTTCCTGCAGGTCTGAAGCACAGTTTTTGCAGTGGTTCAGTCACATCCTCTTAGCTATAGCTCCACAGACTACCTACTCAAAACACAGGATAAGCCATTCATTAACCAACCAAGTGTAGGGGTTGTGCCCATAGGGGTGAAGAGCTTTGGATTCATTTTCTTGCAGATAAGAAGTAATGGTCTGGAATGCAAGTTTAATTACAGGTAGGTTAAAGAGCTGCAGGAGCTGATAGGATAGCCTTAGTCTTTATTCTTGTAATGATCAAAGTACTCCATCTGACCACTGGTATTTATCTGTACACAATATTTATACTAATTCCATTGTGAGGGGTTAAAAGTTAATACATTCTAAATTATTTTTAACACTTTTGATTTATATTATTTTGTGGTCTGAAATTTCTTTTTACAGGAATTGGAAAATGAAAATATTTTACTCTTATGAATGTTGTTTCCTTAAGAGACCTTAACCAGTGTCAATATGAATCAAAATAATAATTTTTAAATCCCTAGTTTGTCATGAAATTTTCTTTGACCGGATGAATGACAGCTATGATATTCTTTGCACATACCTTTTATTTTAATAAAAGCATTCACAGGAAAATAAAATTAATCCATGTTCTTCCAAAGCACACCATCTGTTGAAGTTTTATACTAACATGATAGAAATAGTTCACTGCAATACCTGGTTTTATTGGTAAGATTTATCTCCCCCCTAAGCAAAATAATTCATGAATGGACTAGGATATGCCTTCTGGCAAAAAATGGTCACAGTAACTGTTTGATCTGAAAAGTTTTAAATTCAGGTTCATGCTCTAGAACTCGATATATTTTAAACTGATTCATGCATATTTTTGAAGTTCAAACTAGACTAGTCATCTTCCTTCCATCTAGTACAATAACTTGCTTGTATGAGAGTCCCTGAGAGGGATAATACTATGTATATTTTTGTTCTCATCTAACCATTTTTAAATCAATTTTTTAAAGTCCTGACTATGACAAGAAAATGAAAACTTTTTTTCTCTTATGGATCTGATCCAACTGTAAGGAAAGTATTGTTCAGTTCATATTAAATGGATCAGCTACTATACAGTGCAATTAATGCAACAGTTCCATGGAAGCCACGGGTGAGGGAAGACGAGGGATTCAAGCTTTTGGGACAGATAGGTTTCAGTGTAAAGCTTTGACATTATATTTGCTAAAAATCAATTATTACACAGTAATTAGTGTGGCAATTCAAATAACAAACTCTTTAGAAAACTAGTTAACTGAAACACTCACCATGGAAAAGGAGAGAATTTGGATTAGAATAGGGTGATCTGGAGAAAGAGAACATAGGGAGATAATGAAAAAGATCTTCAGTGGAATAAGATTTTTGTCATGAAGAGGGTGGATTGAGATAAAAATCTTCTCAACTCTGTGAAGATCATACTTGCCAGATTCAGAGAGAGACTCATAAAATTTCTAGTCAATTGGAGCCAGGTTAAAAATAGAAAAAGATGTCTTATTTTTTAACAGATTTTTGCTACAGCATGCTCTGGATTTAACAAGTTTAGAGGGTCTCAGGGAGACTGCAGAGAAGATCAAAAGGATAAACTGTGGGTTGCTAAACAGACCTACCATACTTGAGCTGAGGAATTCACTCTCATGAAAATAGTTTGATCTTCAGAGGAGATCACAGGGCATGGTTATATAAGTTTTTCCTCTTCCTAGTCTTCCTGTCTAGACATTTACTTTGGTTCACTGCTGGAAAAATAATGTTAGGTTAGATTGACTCTTGGTCTCAGCCAGTGAAACCATTCATATATTCTTGAAGCCTACCAAAACTATTAACTTTGAAGGACTGTGGATCATGTGGATCAAATGCTGCAGTGGCAAAAGAAGTACAGATCCTGCAATCAATGGGCATCCTTAAGTTTGTGCTCAATTATGCACCTAAGTACTTTCATCAAACTCTTCGTGAAAGAGTAGAACTACTCTTAAGCTAGACAGTTTTCTGTAAGGATTCTGTAAGTTGTGATGTGATAAGGACTATGAAATGAACCCAGTTTTTCACTGGAATATGAACTATGACTAGATCTACAAGAAATCAGAACCATCATCTCTTGTGGTATATTTCTCACCATATAATCAGTATGCCCTGGCATATTTGCCAATTATTTCAAGAAACACCTGGTTTCACATGTTTTCTGTTGTACCTGACAATACTTATCATATCACAGCTAAAAATAAGGCCAGAATCTCACTGCTTAAAGAATAAAAGATAATCATAAAAGCAAAGGAGCAGTCTTCTGGGTTATGGAAAGGGCCAGACTTCTACTATGCCTACAGAGAACTGAATGAAAGGACAGAAATTTTGCTTTCCAAAGACTTATCCTTCCTGCCCAGTCCTACCGATTCATGAAAGCACATTTGCAGCTGGGATAATGTACTTAAGCCCCAAGATTAGTTTCATACTTAAAGATGTACTGAAGTGCTTTTCTGGACCTGGGCCAGATGCTCAGCATCTTCCAGGATCAAGTTCATATTTATGAGTGCTTCATAAGTGAAGAAAATCATAAAATTGAATGGTTTTGTTCCCATAAAAAAGGAAATATAAAGCACTCAATGCAAAGTAACCATGTGTTAAGTACTCATATAACATTTTTTCCTTTTTTAATTAAGCAAAAATTTCATATGGGTGGGGCATTTCCTGGCAGCTGATGTTGAGGCGAGAGTCGTGAGTTTTAATTGCCACTTAAATCTAGGGCATTTCATTGAACAAACAGGTGGAGCATATCCAGTTTGAATGTATGCAAACAGCTTGCCTTATCACAGAGAGGAGAATGAGTTTTCTGATTGATTAGTTCCTCTTTATTCCAAGCAGGTTGTGGCCAATTGGAGTAACTGCAGATTTTCTGCATTGAATGTTAAAGCAGTTTGCATAGAAAACTAATTCAAAGAGAACACTTAGAGTTTTAAAATCTGTACTAACGTGAAAGAAAAAACAACTAAGCAAGCATATTCAGTTTATAACTCCTGGAAATGGGAATTATTAATTGAATTATGTGGCTGAAAAGGAAAAGAATCTACTTAAATGTGACAAGTCTCACTAGCTCTGAAAAAGCAGCTATTTCTAGGCTGACACTTTGTAGGATAAAGTACATTAAACCAGTTACCAAGCTACACTGTGTGATCTGGAAAACAACTCAGTGGTTTATATTTTTGTTTTTAACACAGAGAGAAAGTGAAAATGCATTTGTGAAATGTGTTCAATTTTATTCTAATAATAAGTGGTTAGCGTTTAAAAAAGGTTTCTTTCCTCTGAATAAGCTGCCAAGACAAAGGTAACTCATATAAACACCTCTCAGAGACAACACATTATTTTATTGTATTTTCAGAGGTTTAGATGAGGTGGTAGTAGATAATAAGTAACTTACTTCCCCTATTAGGATGTGTAATGACAAGGCTGAAGAACACTTCAGAGCTAAGTAGCTGTACAGTGGATTTAAGTCTTCATCTTTTTAGGATTAGTTTATACTTTTGATGTTCAGTAATTTCAGTATAAGTATATTAATATATGAAAGGATGCAATCTGACTCTCAACTGACTGGCTTGGTGTTACACTTTGTGACATTCATTACTTTATTCATGTGAACCAGATCTAAATTTGCAGATTAGCTTACAAATGACTGTGTCTTATTTTCTTATTTTTTATGACTAAGGTAAAACAGATTTGCAAAAATTTTTACTACTGTCTACAATTTCTTTTTCTGCATATTTTTTTCTATATTCTGTATTTCTTCAAGAATAAATTTAGAGCTAAAATGGGAAGATGAAATACCTCTTCGTATTACACTAGAATATTCAAGGGATGCTATTTCTTGAGAGGAAAGCAACATGACCTTCAGGTTATTTTGGGTGGTTAAATCTGCACTGGGTTTATTTTCAAGACAGTGTTAATCATAAGAACTGATGTGTGAACCAATGCCTAAACCGCAGAGGAAAGGAAATAACAATTTAGGAGGAGCAAAGGGGTTGTGGTTGAAAGCAGGCCAAAGTGTAATAGAAAACTCAGGTGCTGCAACCCAGAGGGCCAAGGCAAGAGCATAGCTGGAGGTCAGATAGATGGCCAGCTAAATGGGGAATTATGAGTAGGCTCCTGGGAGATTAAGTAAAAAGGGAGCAAGGAGATGCAAATGGATTTTGAGTACAAATTAATCCTGGAAGGGCATGAAGCATAGAGTGCAAATGATATGGGAACCAAGTATGAGTGAAGAAAGGGCTATTAAGTCCGTAGATTGCAAAAGGTCCTTGCCAAGACATCAACTTAGAAAGTTTGGTTTAGAATGGGGTTGATTTTTATGTGTGAAAAACAAAAGTCAATAATGGATGCTTTACAGACAGCATCTTTTAAAGGGCTTTTATATGTGTAACATGCACGTGCCAAAAACCAGATGTTGATCTAGTCTATCTATCTCAGGTACCACACAGCAGTCAGCTGTCACTGTGATAGGCCCAGCATAACTCAATACAGCCTGAAAAAGTACTTACATTCTCTTAAAACCTAACCACACTTTGTAACTGTAGGCTGGGAAACAGAGTAAAAGAATTACAGCAGTATTTTAGAAAGGTGGTCACAGTGATAGTGTAGAATTACCAGTAGAAAACATATCCTTATTTAGTACTGTGGTTCTGAGATGAGCTTTAAAATTATTTTTCTTCCCTAAAGAGTTGCTCAAATAGTTTTGTAGAATATTTTAATAGGATTTTTTTTCTCAGTAAGCCCTTTTTTCTTCAGAGCCCATATTTGAAGGTGACTATGGCAGTTTTCAGTGAGAACAGATAAAAAGAGACAAAGAGGAACTACTCTTAGGACACAGTGACTAAAGTATTTGAACCAAAAAAAGAAAGAAAGAGATAAGCACATCTGCATATTAATTTTATGCAGAAAGAAAATTAAAATATTAGAAAAGATTCAATCAGTTGCAAGCTTTGAAATCTATCTTATATTTTTCACTTTAAAGCATCTGCACTCATTAAGGTAGTGGTTAATTTTTCATTAAGAAAATAAATATTGAGATCTTTAAAACTATTACTATTGCTACTCCTCGGGACATAAATCTCTTCTCCAGGAAACTGAATATTTATTCTGTTATTTATTGAATATTAAAGAAGCCATTTAGGCCTTTCCTTTTAAGTCATTAATTTTAGCTTAAAATTGTGAAATTGTAAAACATTACATAGATTTTTAATCTTGGTGCTCTATGCGGATGCACAACACAAGAAACAATTTGAAATGAGTAAAAATATCTCATGATTAAAACCAGCTGGTACTGAAGGCCAGAACTGGTATTTTAAATCATTGAATTTTAAATTATTGAAGCTCACGTATTGGTGTTATGATGATTTTGCTGACATCGTATTTGAAGAATGGTTTCCACAGAATGAGACTGGGATAAAGATGCTACCGTAGTGTAGCAAGGCCATGTGACAAAAACATTTTTTGGTGTCTAAAACTCAGCTATTTAAAAGAACATCACTTCCATAAAGACAAGCTGAATTATGTCATGTCTTTACACTAATGGACTACACCTGATATATGTCCTTCCAAAGCTTAAAAGGAAGTGCTGACAATAATTGGGTAGAAAATTTAACAGTGGGAATATGGGACCGAATAATCCAATTCTGCAAAAAGTATTTCAGCTCACAGTAAAAGTTTTATAAATCTTTCTTCCTATAAAAGGCTTAGGCTAAGGTGTTAGCTTATGTTAGCTATCTAAAAATTAAATGTTTAAGAAACTGTTTGTCTAGAACATGGGAGAAAAACATACTGGTGAGAAACATAACACTGCCTGTACAGTTTCCAGTGGAATGAAATGGTCTGGCTAACCAGTTGAGATGATTAGAAATGACTTTTAAAAATTATATTTACAATCAATATTTAACAAGATTTCAAAGTTGATGACTTGATCAAATATTTGTCTCTGGATGTGTTCAAGACCAGGCTGGAGGTAGTGATGAACAACCTGGTCGAGTGAAAGGTGTCCCTGCCCACAGAGGGCAGCTGGAACTAGATGATCTTAAAGGTCACTTCCAACCCAAACCATTCAATGATTCGATCTATTATTTCAAGTCAATCTCACCACTGTTTTCACCCTTTGTACTTTAAAGTCTTATCTTTATCACATATTTATAGAGATGCTATAATGAGCCTGAATGAGAAGTGAAGATGGCAGACCTGTACACAGAAAAGTCTCTGCCTGTTTTCTGGCTCACACAGGTGACTACTTCTTTCACTCAAAGTTGCTCCTGTACCTAAATGATATTGCACTCAGTATTTAAATTCTTAAATTTAAATGATATTGCTCAGTATTTAAGTTCTTTTCATCAAGATAGCTGCTTTTTTCTGCTATGAACTCTTCTGGCAATGGGCCTTTTAATGTTTTAAAGTTTATTTCATTACTGGCAGCACAGAACTCTTGTAACAGGCAAAATATAAGTCAACCACGACCTTCCTTTAATGCTATAGCTTAAGGCTTTTGTCTCTAGCAGGTTTCAAGCATCTGTCTCTTTCTATGGCATTAATATGTAATACTTTCATCCAAAATTTATCCTTCTTTAAAGCTTGCCCTTACAGTTCTCTCTACAAGAGCATTAGGTACTTGCAGGTCTACTTACCTTTTTGTACTTTGGATACTTAGAGTGGCTTATCTCTATTGACTATCTAGGAATTAGCTTGAGTAGCTTGAGACAACATGTTTAACTTTTTGATGGTTAACCTTTCCTAGCCTTTCTTTCTGGAAAGTTCAAGCTTTTTTTTTTTTTTTTTTTTTTTTTTTTTAATTTTTATTTTTATTTTTTATTTTTATTTCCTTTCCTGTTTATCTTTCTTTTTCCAATGATCTATGCACTTTTTTCTCTACAAGCTCTTTTTGCTACACTGTTCTAGATAATTGATTGTCTTGAAAGGAATTTAGGAGCTTTATTTCCTGATGCTTTCCTGCCAGATATTTGGCATATGTTACCTTTTGCTTTTGCAGCACTGCATTTAACAGCTGTCTAAAGAAATATTACCAAGTGCTAGAAGAGAAAGGGCAATAAGATTTTGGAGAACGTTCTTGTAATGATATTGCCATGCAGTTGGATGGATATTACTTTTAATGATAAAGTATTTTGAGAGGAGTTTTTATAATTTTTTAAAAACATTCAACTCATTTATATATGGAGAACTCTTAAAATAATCTAGGTCTTTCAGTAATGGAGGTCTGCTAGGAGATTAAAATGATAATATTCGTTAAGGAATAAGATATGGTTACATTTGAACCATACCAATATTAATATATGCATATCTAAATGTTGGTTTAATGACCCTTTCATATGCTTGTTTAGTTTTAGCACTATGAATTTTTAGGCAAATAAAGTAATTTTAACCCTATTTTTTTATTATTTTTTATTGTTATAGTTTCAAGCATCTGCTTCTGATTATGCTTATTCTTACTATTACTACAAACATATGCCTCACAAATCATGTTTAAAAAAAGACAAAATACCTGTGATATAATTAAAAATCTGTCAAAACAAGAACAAAAGTCATTAAACTTGATATCTCATTTCTGAGGCTCTATAAAACAATTTCCTTTTACTGTTTGGTAATTGTCAGCTCCGTGTTTCTTTTTAGATTAGAATAAAGTGAATATGGAAATTCTGATGCTTATAAATATAGCAAATATTATCTATATTATCAGTAGTCTGTAGCATCACCTCTTTATTGGTAAGGTTGTTGAACTATGATATGTAAAAATGAAAATAAAATCATAATGCAATTAAAAAGCAATTGTTTTCTGTGGAATTTCACCTATTATGTTTTTCCTTGGACTAAATTTTTGGAAGATTTCAGTAAAATTAATTCAGTCATTATAAGGCAAAAAAAGGAAAGCTTTAATTCTGTTAAGAAATTCTAGGAATTTCTCTGAGCATAGAATCATTTTGTTATAAGAAAGATATCAATTGTTTAATAGGATTTGGTCAGGAATATGTTACGTGTTATAGAGGAAGGGAAATGGTAAGACAGAAGTGAGAATTGCAGCTGAGGTAGTGGATATTCATTCAGCTGGGAGACAGATGTATCCATGAGGAGGGGAAGCATAAAGACTGAGAAGTTCCACAGACACTGACAGTGAATGAAGAACTGTGCCCAAATAAACAAGAGCACGGGCTAAACAGCCTGGGGAAGCCCTGGCATGAGCTGCTCTGCTTACAGGTTGCATAAAAAGAGAAAATAGAAAACTGGTTTGATGAGAAATGGAGAGCAAGAAGAAATTATTCTGTCTGAGCAAGGAAGGAGGAGTCTGGCAGAGAAACACTAGTAAGGAAAGGTGATCAAGCAAGAAGGTGAAGGAGGTGAGAGAATTAATGGGGAGCGGGTGAATTGGATATGAAATGATAGCCCAAAGAAATTAATACTGTAATACACATTCATATGAGGTAAGATTATAATAAGTAAGATGTAGAATAGTAATGGGGTTTAGTGGCATTTTTGGCAGTGCACTAAAGCAAAGTAAAATACCACTCATTTGGAAAAAAAAGAACAAACTGTGCTCTGTGCTGGAAGCTTCAACTTCAGGTAACAGTAGACTGAGATTAGAATGAGGATGAGGGTGGGGTGAAAGTTGGAGTATGATTGACTGCAGGGTATGAAGAGAGTGCTGCATTTGGTCAAAGTATCCATCAGAGTCAGTGTTTTTGAAACATTGCAACTGGAGAATAATAGCCATCAGAAAACATGTAGAAACAATATATTTTTTTAAGACAATCTTTGGTAATACATAGTAAATTAGGAGGTGATCAAGATGGAGAAAAAACCCCCCACAGATAAAACTCCCCCAACAACCTATCTAGAAAATTACAGCTCTCTGTGTAGTTTCTTGAGTTTGATTTTCTAGCAAGCATTCTAGTTGCATGATACCATGTCATAGCTCACCAATGAGTTCCAGAACTTCCTAACTTTGAAACAATGCTCTGGAAGCACTTCAAATATTATGTTAAAATGTTTTTATATGAGCAGCATTTAAAGCAGACATATTTCTCTAACACTAATAGTAGCCAGAATTGACTAGGCTTTGTTCTGTTACCTAGGAAGATGTAATCTTCTGATGGAGCACTCATAATTCAAAGATTTAGTCCTGTGAACAGCTCTTCTGGGATTTATCTAGTTTAAAGACTGAGGGGTCTGCTGCCTCCTACAATTTTTAAAGAGCATAAGATATATAGTTAGAGATCACCTTCCTAACAGTCAGCACCAGTCTAAGCCTGTAATAGAGCTATTCTGAAGCAGCAACTTCAGAAACAGTTGGGTCAGCATGGTTCCTTGGGGAATCATATAGCTTTCTGGATGCCCAAAAGAAAAATTGCCAGTGATACTAGCTGGCAGTGCTTAGCAGAGCTAAGCTGTGAAACAATTCAGCTGTACTCAGCCACAGTAATACAGTAAGACTGCCTGACTTTTTCAATTCTCCTAACTAGGTTAGTTTGGTCTCTTGAAACCAGAAATTAATTTTTATATTGAAACAATTTAAATGTAAAGAACTTAACATTAAACATTGAGTTCTCTTAATGTATAGCTTTTTGTTTTGTTGTTTTGGTTTTCTTTCCTGAGGACGTTGTGATCTATTTTAAGGGAGGAGAAAAAAGCTTCAGCAATGCCATTTTCTTGTCTATGTCCACATTTCCTTTTCTTAGTGGTATTTGATTAAAAAAAAAAAAAAAAAGTGAACAACAAAATCTATCCTTCATCCAGGAACAAAAACCAGCTTCTCCCAATGTTCCAAGTGGTCAGAAAAATTTAGGTTGGGATCCTTCTCAGTAGTTAAAATTTATCTAAATCCCAGAAAATATTTGATCTCATATAAATCTCTGACCTTGAATTGAATGAAAATTCAGAAATCTCAAGTCCTAACCTGAAATTCTAAGTTCACATGTACTTTTGTCTTGATTTGCTTTGAAGTGTTTTTTGCTTATAAATGCAGAAAAATAAGTTTTGCCTTTGACTGCTTAAACAGAATAGTAAGATAAATCAAAATCAACCTTTTCAGCATTAGGTGAGAAAACAAATAAAATCTCCTCTTAGCATTAAGCCAGATGAGTGCTACATGCCTGTGGAATCCTGTGAGCAGTCCCTACCTGGATAGGGGACTGTCAGTCCAGGACGAAAGGGGGGACCAACACCTCCTGGGTACATGTGGGGCTTCAGAGAGGGGTTTCTTCATGTCAAAGAAAATTATTAAATAAGACTTACAATTTCATTGTGGGGAGACAAGACACAATAAAAAAACGGCAAAAAGAATATGATAAAAAGGATTTCAGTATGTCTTCTATATAAACATGCAGCAAAAGCAATAGCACAAGCCTTTATGGGTTTCTATTATATCACAGAATATCTGTTCTCATATTTATATTACACTTTTTAATGATTACTTGTCTTTTGAGAAGGAACCTAGGAACCATAATGGCATTTTAAGTGCTATTCATTTACAAAAGTGAGAAATAAAGACAATTAGGGTAGAGACTTCTCACAGTGCTGCACCTATATTTTCTGTGTAGTCAGGTGCAAAATTAAAGCCATAAAAGTACAGACAATCCCACAGCTGTCTTTTAACTGAATACTATGTTATTTTTGAAAAATTCTCTGTTAACCTCTTCTGATGAATCAAATTGCCTTTTGAGTTTGATTATTTGAAAACGCCCTGAGTTATTCTGAACCCCTAAATGTTTTAAATACTCTCACTAATCTGAAGAGGATCTAAGAGTGATTAGCCAAAGAAAGACCTCTTTTGGAAGATCCAAGACTTATTTCTTACTAGCCAAGTGCTAAACACACCAAAAAAGCAAACTGCAATAGTCAAACACTGCATTAGTCACCTATGTTATCAGGAACATGACTGGTTTCTATCACAAAGCCACTGATTTGATACCACTAGTGTTCATAACTGCAGAGAATGACCTGACTATTTTCCTCAGAAGAGGTTTGGGACTGAAACAAGAGTGATACATACTAGACTCAGATAAGTTTTTCAAGTTATCTGGAAGACCACCAATCTAGAAACTCGCAAAGAAACTTCATACTTTTCAGGAAATCGGGAAGCTACAACTATATACAAATATAATATTATTATTATTATTATTATTATTATTATTATTATTGTTATTGTTAGTATTATAATTTTTTTTTTTTTTACAACTATTACTTTAGATATCAAAAGTGCCGAAAGAAAATTATCTGTAATTTCTTGGGCTGTTACAATCACCAAAGTCTCTGCTTGCCAACATAACTTCAGTTCCTACCAGCTGACTTAGCTGTTTGACATGTTTGTAGGGAGGGCAGATACAGTATTTGATGAGCCTCAAGAACAGTAAGTTTTAAAAGTCTGTGCTACCAAACTAATTAAAACATTGGTTTAGTGGTTTTGAACAGAAATTACGAGTAGGTCAAGGATTTTAATGAACCCACACTAATGAATAGGTTATTCAGATTATAGTATTTTCCAAAGAGATACTTAAGAAAGTCAATAAGAAGGCAGCCTTTTAAGATTTCTTTTGGCTAAGAGACTACTGAATCATGCTCCTGACTTGAGATACTTCAGCCCATATTCACTGAAGTTCTCAAGTAAGAGAAAAATCTAAAGCTTTCATAATCTGCACTTGACAGAAAGAGAAATAAATACGGAAGTGCACCAAAATGAGCAAATGGGAGAAATTCATGCCATAATTCCCTCTCTCCTGGGTTCACTTGTAGCTATTTTACTTTTATCTCCTTCCTGAGGTTTTACTGAAAGTGGAATACATTTAGTTTCTTCATTCTAGAAGCAACAAATATTTACTTCTTTACTTTAAAGTAAAATATCCTAAAAAATATTAAGCAGATTTGGGAGTGATGGTTCAGGATAATCCAGGAGATTATGCTGTTTTGCACAAAAATAACCCCCAAACAATCACGGCAACAGCAACTCCAGCCACCCAGTGTTTCCATTTCCTGAGATCTGCAAGGAACGCTAAGCAACATGTACGATAGATTTGTCAGGTTTCATTTAGACTGGTCATAAAATGAATATTTCAGAACATTATACCATCTTAGTAAAGTATTGCATTTGTTCCACTTTTATAAGGAGCAACTAATTTCCTTTTTTTACAGTTATAACCTGCCAGAGTGATCCTATAGATCAATACAGGACCTTATGCTAAAGTACAACCAACTTCCTCTTTTGAAAGGTTCGGCACTGAAAACAGATGAATTTAGTATCTGAGAATTATTAAATAAAGACTTCTTTTTAGAAGTGAATGGTTACAGGCACATTGAGCTCCACTGTTGATTTCAATGTCATTGCATTTCTACAGTTGAAATGTTGTAGTCTGCATTCTCAGCTAACACTGCCAGAGAGAAACTGAAGGCAATTTCAGATATGCCCTGTCAAAGCTCCTGTGGGCTTTATTACTCGATGCTGCAGAAGAGACCTTGCACATATATTGGTTTCATTAGTTCTTGCTCAGCCATTGCATGAACTAGTTGTTTTCCTCTCTAGGCAAAAAGACTTGTCTGTTATTCTGATTTAAAGTGGACATCTGCAAATAGAAGAACCTGATCTAGAGGGACGTTATAAAATCATTTCAGTACACAACCTATCAAATTCTTAAGCATTCACATTTCAGCTCATCTCCCCTTTGTGCTGTTTTTCATTTAAGCAGCATAAACAGTTTCTTACGATAGGCAGAGAGAAGATTGTGAAAAAAGAGCCCAAAATTCTTAGTTATGACAGCATGGAGGTTGCACACTCTTCCATGCCCACTGTTTTTCATGCTTATCAGTATAAACTCAATGGTTTCTTATTCCCCACCATATGTTTTTCTAGTAAATTATTCTCCTTCCATCCATCCTTAGATTACTAACTCCTTAGGACACCCAAAAACCTTTGAACTTCTGCATTGTTTAATCTATGAGCTGAGACCACTGAAATGTGTTGTAGCAGAACTTTTCAGATGAGTTATTCACAACACATTACACTATGTACTAAATGCAATCTCCTCTACAAAAAGAAGAGAAAAATATATGCTTTCTTTTAAGAAAGAATTTAGAAATCAGTTTCAAGCTTTCTTATGCATCTTGGGGGTTGGGAACAAGAAAGAGGTATTTGTCTAATATAGTTATTAAATATTTTAATACTGATATATAGCTGATTAAAATCTTGGTGATTATAGCAATTACAATATTGGAGCTAAGCAGGCCAGAAAAATCCTTCTTCTTATCCCGCGGTGGCCTCATTTTATGTTCTGGCATGTGTCTTCGTGAAGTGTCAAAATCTCAGCTTGCTGCATGCAGGCTGATGGTAGTTTCTACATCTTCAGTCATGTCAAATGTAGAGAAAAAAGAGGAAACAGTTTGAAAATGTCAGCTAGTCATAAGATTAGAACTACAGCAAGACTTTGCAAAGACAGAAGCTTTTTCAATTTCAGCCCAAATCACAAAATCACAGTACCTTAGGAAAAAGTACTGTTACTTTGCCTTATCCATACATATGCATTTTTAAGTGTCAGAAGGGCATCTCTTTGTCAGAGTTGATGTTACTACATTCAAACAGATTCTGTCTCGAGGAACATCACTAAGGACATGTCTAACAGACTGCAACACATTGTAAAGACTTGGAACAAAGGAAAAGCACTGTGATGTGATTACTAATCTCTACTACTGAAATACATTTTTATACATATGTATAATAGCCAAGATCAAGATTGCTGGCTACGGTTTAGATCACCTCATCATTTTTATGACAGAAAGACACCTAAAGAAAGCAGATGACTGAGGTGAAAAGTGAGGTGGCTCCCATTCATTTTAGCTAGATTCATTCCAAAACTGTGATACATTCTTTCGGGGACTTCATAAAAACAGCAGTTACAAGACTGAACTGCAGGATACGGTATTTACATCAAATTTGAACTTTTTATATTTTACTTGTGAAGGTGCAGAAAATACTGCCTTAATCATCATTATCTCCTATGGTTTTCTGTTTCTTATTAGTTTATGAATTCTTCCCTATGGATTTCCTAAATGTAAAGGTTGAGCAGACAAGTCCCCTGAAAACTACAGGTTTTCCTTGCAGAATGTTTCTTCTTTTCCCACAATACTTTCAAGACTTCATCACTGTGGGAAACCTATAGGTGTGTTAGTTAAGCTTCTGTATGCTTAGTTTTCCTCCTTCTACCCTTTATTCAGCTTCAGCTGCCTAATCTTCAGTGTCTTTTCAAAACACTCCTCTTTACTCTCCCCATTACAAATATCACAGTATCAATATGTTTGATTGATAAATGTGTACGTGAATCTCTAAGCATGCCACCAGAGTGGCCAGCTTTGGGAACACACATTATGAGTTGCTCTAAGGCCAATAGGCAGTAAAGTCTTCTGAGCATTCTCCATCTCAGATTAGAATCAATTTCTTGACTAAATAAATATGCAGCCAAACTGCAGCTGACAGACAGGAGCAGTAAAATGTGAAAGTGAAGGTCAGCACTCTGGAGAAAATCTTTTACATGGTGATCAGACAGACCCTATCAGGAAATAACCAACTATGACAGATAAGGTGGCCTTAGCCGGCACACTGGCAGAAAGTGATCCCTGTGTTGAAGCCTACACCTTCCAGGAGGAGAAAATCAAAGTGAGGTCTCTGCATCATTTTTCTAATTGAAACAGGCATTGGTAAGGAAGAAGCAAAAAACTTGTCCTTTTTGAAATCTAAAGGACAAACAATGAATGCTTGTTAACTATATAACTTGTTTGGAAAACTGGAACAAAATATCCTGCAATAACGTTTAGCAATAATATAAAAGGATGCAGAAAACAGTCAAATTTGAAAACAGAAAAATGTTAAACTTGAAATTAACCTGGCAGGGATAATGCAATTTAATTTTTCTTCATAGACACCAACAATTAGCATACTGAGAGAGAATATCTGAGTCCAATGGTTTATCTACTTTCAAACACGTTTTCTTTCCACCTTAGAAAAATATTTTCTTTAACAATCTTGATTTTATTTAATTTCATTGGCAATTTTACAAACCTTGTAGTACACTCCTTCTGGTGGCATAGGAAAGCCTTCTTCTGAGAGTTTTGCCACAAAGCACTTAGTTTTTCTGACACATTAAGAATCAGGGAGCTCCCAGCTCTTGCTTCTGTGGGAACCAGAATAAAAATTTCATCAAAGTGGAATATGATTTCTCAACAAAGCAACCTGTGAAATCCAAAAAAAAAAAAACAAAAAAAACCCACCCAAAAAACAAAACAAAACAAAAAAACCCAAACAAGAAAACCCCATAACTTTTTATGATCTCAGGCATTTTTTATTAAAAAACTGCTAGTCAAAGGAAGAAATACACATTTGTATTTTTAAACAGTGTAGAGGAACAGACAGTAACATTTCCAGCTACAACAGTTCAACCAAAAAAGCATGTTTAACAGAGCAGTCCATTCCATCTTTATCTCTTCTGTTCTTAGTTAATTAAGATTTTAGGCTGTATAAAAATTATGGGAAAACTATTTAAAAATCAGTAATATAATTGGATTATATTTATATACAAACATATATATCAGCAGCAGGCTGTTAGACCCCTAAGGTTTTATTTTAGGAAAACATATTCTACCACGGGAGACAGCCCTCCATGAACCTGTCCAAGATGAAAAGTAAATCTTTTCCTGTTAAAAACAATGTAATACAAAGGTTATAATTTCTCATCTTTGTCTTATAAATTCCATTACTTAAACTTCTTTCTCACTCTGCTTATTTCTCTTTTCTTTCTGATTTCACTTATATGTGGGTGTTCACATTTCTTAATATCCTTAATCTGCTTTTTATATCCTTTTAAAATTTACCTCACTGTTTCTTGCATGACTTTCTAATGATTTTTCAAATTACCAGTCCCTTCAAGTTCATTAGGTGCATCAGGTTGCTTATTTGAATTCATATTAATGAGTATTTAACAGTTTTGCCACTTCAAACCTTTCTTTTTAAAATTCATTCTTTTCACGCAGAAGAACTTCAGCTTCCTTGCAAATTATCTGTTTTATAACTACGAAAATTAGGTGGAAAATGATGCTGTGGAATTACAGTTTTTTAAAGCAAACTTCCATACAAGCAATGTGTTAGAATTACAATGTAGGAAAGATTCTACTACTTTGCTTTGGATCTCACAGAGATCGACTGTACCTCATAAATCACAGGAAATTTTTTCATGGTGTTTTTTTTTCATTGTATTTATTTCCAAATGCAGGTCACAGCTGGTTCAGAAGGAAAGACATGATCTGATCATTTAATCATTGTGTGATAGGGAAGACTAATTACATCCCTCTGGACCGTGCTCCAGTCTCTCTTTCAGAGTTATTATTTATAGAGACAGTATAGACACTAGTCAAACTAAAATGTTTTTCACTAGTCAATAAAAATAAAAATGTTTAGAATAAAACCAGAATTGCCTTTGTTTCTCTTTGACTGTGCCTCATCTGGAGATCTTTTCCTAAAGTTACCCCCCATCGGAATGGATTTTCTCAGAAGCATCTTCTGTTTTCACCCTGAAAGAATTCAAAAAGCTTTCTCTTGCAAACCCTGACATCAGACATTACCATATAAAAACCAGTCTCATTCCCCACCCTCTCCCCCCACCCCCCCCCAAAGATGTTTAACTCTTTTGGCACAATTTTTCTGTTTATTCTTCCAAACCCTCCTCAGCTTGTCCACACCTTTGCCTGGTCTTCCAAGCCATCCTAAGCACTTGGCTCTCCTGGCTCTTTGTAAATCATTTAGCTGGAACAGTCTGTATCCTGGCTAATCCTCCTAAGATTCTCATCCAAACACATTAATCATAATAATATAGGAGCTAGTCTTGCTCCTTTCTGTTGCTTTGCTTACCAGAAAGACTATCAAAGGAGTAAGACCCTTCTTTTCCCAGAATCTTTTTCTAGGAGTAATTTGTTCTGAACATGAGAGATCTTGAATTCTTTATAGTTGCATGTTATAAGTGAAACATGACTAGTATGCATGCCCTTCTTTCATGCTTTTTCCTAGGCCTAGTTTTTAAGACTACACAGAGGCTGTTTTGTTTGACAATGACTGGTCTAAATAGCTTAAAACACACAAACACCAAAATATAATAAATAGGACTTTGTCATTTTGATCCTCAGCACCGGGGGGCCTTAGAGATGGACAACTATCTCTGAGAAAGCCATTGGCAATGCTGATAGGCTTATTTGTGTTACAGAATTATAGAGGCAGAAAAGGTAGTTAACCTGGATTGGTAATCATAGCAATCAGCACTGACTAGGGTCAATCTGTAGGAAACATCAGTAAAGGATGTGAGTGAAACACTGCTCTTCACTACGAGGGGGTGAATAATTCTGTGTAGATATGAATTTAATGTCTAATGAGTCAAAAAAGGAAAAAATCATCATGGCACCACACCACTTCTTGTTTCTTTTTAGTTCCCATGACTCAGGCAATCATGGCTACACACTCCTGCATCTTCTTCAAACTGAGGAACAAGATGGCTTACATCTAAGGAACCTCTTAAGCATGATCCTGCAGTGCGGATTTTTGCTGAAAATGCAAAAACAAAGTTTGGCAAGATGCTAAAGTTACAAGATCAAGCTTCTTTTATAGAACTTGGAGTCACTTCCTATAGTGCATGTCAATTATGCTTCAAGAACACTGACAATTCAGATTCTGGATATAGGTAAGCATGGAAATGATCTGCTTCTGTTTTTTAAAGAGAATCAGACAATCATATTCTGTCTTTTCAACTAGCTATCTCAAGGCAGGAACATTTCTAGCTGAGTATACAAAGCTCTGCTATTGTTCATATGGAAGTTTCCTTGTATTTCCTCACCTCCATAAACATAGATATTTCACAGTATCTCTTGCACCTGAAAGAGCTTAAGAAGAGGTAGGACCTGGAGTTTCTTCCTTTCCTGAATTTATATCTCTAAATTACTCTCCTCGTGAGCTTTGACTTGGGAAAGACAATATCTAGAACTACATTTGGAAAAACAAATCCATTAACAACTGACAGATAAATCTGCAAAATAAAAGAAAACAATGTCCTAGCACTCCTTCCAAAATATAATTGGAATAAATTAGTCAAATAGTCTTCAGTTTATAGACATTCCATGATCATAAGAAAGGAAGGAAAAAAAAAGGTAAAATATAATATGATTATGCTATCTGCAGGAAATTATATGCTTAGTTACATTAGTGTGTTATTATGCAAACATTTAGGAAAACATGCTTCTGAAATATAAGAAATAGATGTCATCTATGGTAATGCAGATTTGTTATTTTGCAGCATGGTAAAATTGCTTAACAGATCTTGGCATGTATAACAGATGTTGCTATGCACTGTCCCTGATTTATGTGATAGGCAAACTCCCTAAGCAAGGCACATATGTGTCATGTCCTGCAGCTTGCTCCAAATAAGGAAGAAAACAGATTTAAAATTGAATTTGCATTTTTGTTTAGCATTACATGCTTGCCAGAAATGCTAATATTATGAGGTCTTGATATTTATTAGAAAAGTGTACCCAAATATATATTGGAATATATATATATTCCTATATATATATATAGGAATCTTCTGATGGTATTGCACTATTCTACTGTATTTTTTATTATATTAAGTGCAACTAATCTTCACATAAACTGTTTTGACATATTCTCACTTTTGAAAGTGAGTTGCAAGTTTCTTCTTCCCTACATTGCTTACATTATTATTTGTTAGTTAGTGGAATTCATAATGTCTATCAAAATTTTAACCATCCTAATAATTACATTGATATAAAAGATGTCAGTGAAAATAAATTAAACTAAACTAAAGCCATGTTATTTTTAGGTGGTTGTTCAGGTCCTGTTTTCAGATGGTCATTTATTCTCCATTGAGGAGCTCAGAAAAAGAAACCTGTTATTTAATGGTTTTTTTTTAATCTCATATATCATGCAATTGGCAATCAAGACAATACATAAAATCACAGAAAATCATAGAATATCTCAAGCTGGAAGGTATACCCATAAGGACAACAGAGTCCAACTCCTTGATTCTCATAGGACTACCTAAAGAATAAGCAATAAGATATCATTATGATCAACACAATTTCAGTAGAATAGGTCATATGAAGTAGTAGAAAAAGAAATTGCATTACACATGAAATATAAAACAACTAGATCTGCATCAAAATTTCCAGGTTCTCTTTCCTTGTCTAACCACCAGGCACAGTGAAAAAGACAGTTTTCAACACACACACTCAATTCCAGCACACAGGTGCAACACACCAGACAGTAATAACCTGATAGCCCTTTATGTACTTTTTACATCCCTTTCTGATTATCTAGAGTATTTTCAGAGGATAACCCTAAATATTTCAGATGCAATTCTTCTTCAGAATTTCGGTACTTATTTTCAGTCATAACATCAAATATATTTTCTTTTCCTCTTACGCTTTAAAGTCATCGTAGTAATAAAATACTTTGAAAGGAACTTCATTCTTAAATTTCTTTATGTGGATAAAGTGAAGGCCTTCTTGGTAGACTGTTTTACTGAATCACAAAGTTTATTATACATATATTCTGTCTGACTCCGGGAACTTTAACAGATTTCTAGATATGTACTCTATATCTTTACTGGATCTCTAGAAATTGAAAGGTCTGAGGATTGAGGTCTTCAAAGCAATGTGCAAGAGGTTATTAACACAACAGCTTTAAAAAGAATGCTTAGGAATACCTCTGGAAAAGGCATTCCTCATCTGTATTTCCTCATGGTAGCGCCATGCAGCTTAAAGGATGCTCAAGACATCTTAAGAGCTCAATTCCAAACAACCCACAAGCTATGTTAGGCAATATTTTCAGTCTTTAATTTTTTTTTTTTTTAATTGAAAAACAAATGGAGGTTTTATGAGATCAATTAAACTTAATTTAGCTATAATTTTGGGGATTGCCATATGGTATCAATAAATAATTTCTCAGTAAGATACTGCTATCCCTTACAATAGACAAACATATGTCAGTGTATTGGGTTTGCATGGCAAGACTTTGGTGACAGGGGGGCTGCAGGAGGCTTCTTCTGTGAGAAGCTGCCAGAAGCTTCCTCCATGTGTGATGGAGCCAATGCCAGCTGGTGCCAAATCAGACCCACAGCTGGCTGAGCCTGTACTAATCAGTGATGGTGGATAACAGAGTTATGAAGGGCAAAAAACTGCTGCACAACAGCAGCTGGGAGGGAGGAGTGAGAACGTGAAACTGCCCTGCAGACACCAAGGTCAGTGCAGAAGGAGCAGCACAAGGTGCTCCGGGGCTGAGATTCCCCTGCAGTCCATGAGGAAGACCATGCTGAGGCAGGATGTGCCTCTGCAGCCCACGGAGGTCTACCAGGGAGCAGAGATCCACCTGCAGCCTGTGGCAGAGCCCCACACTCTGCAGGTGGATGCCCACAGGTCACAGGTGGCTGTGACCCTCAGGGAAGCCAGTGCTGGAGTATGCTCTTGACAGGGACCTGTGACCCTGTGGAGAGAGGAGCCTAAGCTGGAGCAGTTTTGCTGGCAGGAGTATTCTCCCTGTGGGGGAATCATACAGGAACAGTCTGTTCCTGAAGGACTGCACCCCATGGAAGACACACACTGGAGCAGTTTGTGAAGAATTTAGCCTGTGGGAAGAACTCACATTGGAGATGTTCCTAAGAGGACAGTCTCCCGTGGGAGTGACCTACTGGATCAAGGGAACAGTGTGAGAAGTCCTCCCCCTGAGGAGGAAGGAGCAGCAGAGACAATGTGTGATGAACTGACCACAGCCCCCATTCCCCATCCCCTGTGCTGTTGTGGGGAGGAGCTAGAGAAAATTGGGAGTGAAGTTGGGCCTGGGAAGAAAGCAGAGATAGAGGGAAGGTGTATTTAAAATTTGGGTTTTTTTCTTATTATCCTAGTCTGATTTGATTGGGAATAAATTAAATTGACTTGTCCCCAAGTCAGGGTTGTTTTTTCTGTGATAGTAATCCATGAGTGACCTTTCCCTGTCCTTATCTTGACCCACAAGCCTTTCATTACATTTTCTTTTTCCTGTCCATTTGAGGAGGGGAGTGACAGAGCAGCTTTAGTGGGTGACTGTCACCCAGCCAAGGCCAACCCACTACAGTCAGGTACTCATACTTAAACCCATATCATTCCACCCTGAAATATATCCATACCAATTAACTGCCTTGAGCTGACTGATGATGGCTTCATCACGTGGATGATTATGGTATCTTATGGATATATATGCCATGAAAAACACAGCTATATTCTGCTATAATATTAGTGAAAATTTTCCCACCTACCTCACAGAGTCCAGCCTTTCAGACGTCATGAGTATTCCTCATTCCAATGAAGATCTTTTGGTCACAGCAGGTGTCCACAGCATCATTAGTCCTTCTGAGTGAAAAGGCTCTCAGAAAAAATGAAAACATTTTGCAGTCACTGCTGCTGTTTTTATATAACTATGAAGCCCATAAAGAATTTCAGTATACCACAGTACAAGAGTCAGGGTTGAGGTAAAATAATAATACAGAAAAACAATTCCTTTAAATAGCATTTTCATTCTTCAAGACTTTTAGAATCTGGGAAAGGGGATGTTATTTTGCTAGAAATGACAACTGAATAATTTTGTCAGGTTATCCTTTTACTTGGATGTATAATCAAGCTGGAGAAGAGTTAACACACTTTGAAGAAAGTTCATTTTTGTTTGGAGCCCTTGTAAGTCAGCCCTGGCTGAGAAAATTTGAACAAGTGTGGCCAGAGCTTGTTCTCAGAGCTGGATGTAAAGCAAACACAATTTCGGCTTCAGCTGCAGTATCCATCCCATGAAACAATCAACAACAAGGTGAGAGACTGAATTAGAATTCAAGTCCAATTCCAGAGTCTCTTTCCCTGGGCACCAATCTCCAACTCTTTGATGCTATACATAAGCCTCAGCATAGGCTAGCAGCAGTGAACCTGTTTTGGTAGCTTATGACAAATTGAACAGCTTGGATATGATTTCAGAATGGGAACTTCTTTTTATAAATGTGCCTTACTTCTTTTTCACATCTACTGTGGCAGCACAGAGTGAACCTTTGCATATAAAATCACATCATTTCAGTAGACCTACAAATTTTTACACAATCTTTATGCTCAATACTTATTTTACTTTTGGTAACTAACATTGTTATTGATTTCTAGGACTGGAAAGCTATTAGTTGTTTTTTGTTTGTTTTGTGGTCTCTTTATCCCCACAGGCCCACTGGGAACACTGTATTTTACCATCTACATTCTGTTCCATGTACTACTATAGCTTATGGCTTTCTAGAGAGAATTACTTTCTGCACTTAAGGGAAGACATAGGTCAGATGCACTTCAGCAAAACAAGAGGTTAGAAAAAGACATTTTGTTGGGCCAGAAAAGAAAATATTGTAATCAGCATACTGCTGCTGTTGCTCTACCTCTGACATCTGCCAAACTTGTGGCATCCAACTGAAAACTCTGCCTCCTAAAATATTTATTCTCCACACTGACTTTTTTTTTCAGTTTGACTATTGAATTTTTTTTATTTATTTTTTGTTTTACCAGAAGTGAGAGAAAAGTAATATTTTGTGATTTAATGTGTAACACATTCTAAGTTACACTTTGAAAATGTAAAGCCAGCTAGACTCAAATCCCCCTTTTTTATGAGCTAGCCCATATCAGTAAACTTTATTCAGAACTGTCCATACTGTGATCATTAAAAAGCCAGCATCAGAGGCAAGGAGATCAGGAATAGAAGCATGCATATGTACCTACAATGCTAAATACAACTGAGCCACTTCTAATCATCGAATCATAGAATCATAGAATTGTAGAAACATAGAATGGTTTGGTTTGGAAGGGGCCTTAAAGATCATCTAGTTCAAACCCCCCTGCAGTGGACAGGGACACCTTCCACTAGACCATGTTGCTCAGAGTTCCATACAGCCTGGCTTTAAAGACTCCCAGTGATGGGTATCTACTCTGGGCAACCTGTTCCAGTATCTCATCACCCTCAGAGTAAAAACTTTTTTTCTAATAGCTAATCTAAACCTACCCTCTTTCATTTTGAAGCCATTCCCCCTTGTCCTGTCACTACATACTCTTGTAAAAAGTCTCTCCCCATCTTTCTTGTAGACTCCCTTCAGGTACTGAAAGGTCACAATCTCTTCCCCACTGATGAGGGGTTGCTCTGTTAGCAGTAGTTATGCTATGCAGAAAGCACTTACAAATGCTGGTTAAGGCATTGCTGTACCTTTTACTACAACTGGAACAGTTCTAAGAAGGAGACATCCCTGCAGCTGCCATAATAAATCATCTATTCAAATGGATGAGCTATCAGGACGTGCTAGCTATATTTGCATTTATCAGCATCAAATATCTTTTCATTACGTTATGCTCATAGCACCAATCCTAAATTGCATTTTTCATCTGCTATTATATAGACTTAGCTTTGCATCAACATATAAAATTCTTATAAGTGGAAGAAGGTACTTAAACTGTCATCACCATAAATAAATCTATCATCCAAAAGAAAGCCTGCAGTAAGGGTGAAGTAGGACATTATTTCAAGAAAACTCTTCAAAAGAGCCAACATACAGTCTTATCTGAAGGTTATTCCTGTCTCGAAAAAAAACTCACCAACTTGGATGAAACTTTGGAACCTTTCTGGACAAGATAAGTCTTCAAGATAATTTAATCTAAAACATACTTTTTACTACATGAGCTTTCAAAAGGCTGTCAAAATTTACAGCTCACAGAAACAGGACATAGCAGGACTTCTATTAACATACCCAGCAGAGGAGCAAGTTGAGTGACCCAAATACCATCACAGGGGCAGACTGAAAAATGTTTTCTGGTTCTCTGTATTTTGATAGGGAAAAAATAATAAAATGCTCTCTATCTCTCTTGGTCATCTTCATCTTTCCTGAGGAAAAAGGTATCTATCAGTGACAACTGATTGCATTTATACTTCCTTGGAGAGAAGGAAGAAGAGAGTTAGTGACACCACTGTCATTCCATCCTAATCTCCAGCTTCATGTTAATCGACCTTTTCTGTGGTACAGTAGTTGCCATGGTAAAGCTTATCTGAATCCCTGCTACCCAAGCCCCTTCTCTTTCCATTTCTCCTTTCTTTCCCTTTTCTACAAAATGTCAACAATCTCTGATTTTTGCTTTATCTTTGAAAATGGAAAAATGATCATCAATGAAAAAACTCTCAGTTTTGTTCAAAGTTTTGGGCACATGCAAGATGCTACTACTGCAACTTCTGGAGCCACTCTTGCCTTGTCATGAGCTGCAGAATAATATCTCCTGTCACATATGTAATTACTTATGGGTAATTTTTTTTAATGAGTTCTTCTGTTTTCCACAAATAAGAGAAGATTTATATAGTGACATGAAAATTGTCATGCAGAATACCTAGCAGGGAGTCTTAGCAAAGAAATTAACAGTAAGGTGAACAATATTCAGACTGATAGAAAAAAACCACATTTCATTTATTTCATTTAACTTAATCTGCTTCTGTCTACAACAATGGCTTGAGATACTTTTGATAATTGAAGCTCTCTGTAAGCCATTCCCATCAGTGACTGTCCTTCCAAAATGTGCATGACTAGTTATCTCCAAGCCTTCTTTCAAGCTGTAACCACATTTAAATTATTTAAAGGGAGACATATACTAGAAGATTAATATCTGTTAAATTGCCAAAAAAGAGAAAGTATATTCTTTCCTTCCCAGCATCTTTGTAGCCCTGCTTTGGATGTTTTATAATAGCTTTATGTCTTTCTTATGTTGTGGTGCCCAAACCTGCACAGAATATTGAAGGTGAGGCCACACCAGCACAGAGCAGAGAGGGACAATCACCTCTCTCAACCAGCCAGAAATGCCGTGCATAAAACATCCTAGAAATGAGACTATTTTTGTAAGAAGGACCTTGTGAAATAAGCTTGAGGTATAAGATGAGAAGGCTGTATTTTATAGAGTGATGCATTGAACTATATAAATAGATATATTGATTTTTGGTCTGCTTAGGAATTTCTGTTTTGAATATCATTATGTATTGTAGAAGATGAACAAATTTGATGAGGCAGGTGGTGAAAACAACTGTGATATTTTAAAATATTGTCTTCCACCACCCTATCTACAACCTGTTACTCTATTTCCAAATTTTAAGGGGAATGGAGTTAGTATGGACAGATAATAAAAATGTTCTGAAGTAGCTAGGACAACTTTGCATGACAGCAGGTTTATAAACATTCTTCCAGCTGAGTGGTGGTGCCAAAACCTCCAAATGAGGGGCCAAACTGTGACTAGTTAACACCTTCAAGATGTTGTGTGGTAGACCAAATTTTTCTGAGATCAAAAAAAATTTACAGATAAATGAAGATGAAAATGTGATTGTTTAATATTTTGATCAAGAAACTCCTTTCTCAGAGTATTTTCTGATTTGTGTGAGAAATTCTCCCCCTTTTAAATCATCTAAGAAGTGTACCCTGACTTTATTCACAAAAGGCCTTTTGATATGAAAGGCAGGGAAAGGAAGAAAAGTGCAAATACAAAATATGTTTCATAGACAAAACAGTATGGAATCATATTCATTGTTTATTATTTTTAATTAGCAACCACTGTTCCCAGTTAATTAACTTTTTAAATTTTATTTTTATGAATATGTGTCCTTTATAAATCTTTCTCATTTCCTCTATTCTCCCTGCATTCTGGTTTTTTTTTGGTTGTTTTACTTTCCCCTTGGCTTACTCATGAAAGTTTGACACTAAAATTAATTTCAATCACCTAAAATCTCTGCTGTTCCAGGCATTGTAACAGCATGGAGAGAAATACTGTGTTTGAATTAGCATAGGGATAAACTATTAAACCCAGAAAACTACTTAAAATATGCAATAAAGATTTTGCCAAGAAGAAAAGGAAAGTAAGATGAAGGAACATTCTGTTTCATGCCTTAATGTGTCATTTCAACCAGAAAACTTTAATCACTGATCAAAGTAGCTAATGCTATAACACAGGTGGTACAGGTTGCAAGTAGGTATAATAATTTTACAGCTAAGAAACATTCTTTAAAAAACATAATCTTTGAAACATTATACATAATTCCTTCCTTTCTGTTCTTTTCTCTTTCTCCTATGGTATGTTTCCAACACCTCACTTCATTCTAATCTGCCAGGAAAGCAGAGTTATTCTCTTAAGAGTAGGAAAAAGAGACTGGAATAAAAAGCAGACTGAGTAGTGGCATAAGAAAATTAAAAAATCAAATTAAGCATTCCAACACAGAGATACTTGTCATCACCTTAAGTGCTTCTGTTACTCCTGCAAAAAGGGGACTAAATCCTTAGAGAATGGATCTGTTCACTACAAGTTTCTTCCAGTCTGAAGAAATGACCATGAGTGCAGCCTGTTGGAATTTTCCCAAGTCAAAGCTCAAGTCCATACAAGAAGCTAAATCTCCACAATCAATCAGATATTTAGTTATATGTTTTTGAGAATATTAATTTGTCTATGTAATCTATATAATAATTAATATATTATGAAGTAATATATATATACACACTTAATACACATATAAAATAATGAATATATTACTATTTATAGAGAGAGTTTGGTTTCAAACGAAGTCAAGCCCAAGTTCACAGGTAATAATAGCATCAATGTGAAACCTGCTGCAGTCTATTATTCTGCTTTTTAGGGCTGAATTCCTTGTTGTTATTATTCCACATACATATCTCTTTTAAGTTAAAAGCCCATGAAGAAATTTTACGGCTTTTTTTGGGTGTATTTTCATCTTTGAGCTTAAAAGTAATTTTAGAAAGATTCAGGAACATTTCTATAGCAGTTGGCATTATCTCTTGGACTAAAATTTACATTATAATCTCTTTTAAACTGTAATATATACTAAGTATGTTGCTCATTGATTTGTCTAGTATTTTCCAAAGCATCTGTTAATATGTAAAAAGGTAAAACACAACATAGATTCTCTCAAGTACTGATTATGAGAGGTTTCTAAGCTTCTCTGGAAGTCTCATCCACACAGTCATGTTTGATAGTCACTGAGAAGATTTCACATCTCCTAGCCCCTATATATTCTGACTTGTACTGCACCCTAAGATAGTAAATCCTGCAACTTGGCTTTGTGTTATATGAGACAATAATTCCATTTGTTTTAACTTTACTGCTTGTTTCATATATTTTACCATGCAAAATTGCATTGCTATCTTCCTTACTCATTGCAGGATTGACACACTTCTGGGAATAAGACTTAAGTGGGAGAAAAATAAATTAGAGGTTTTAAAACAGGAGCATGAATGGGCTTTTTCTATTTCTATAAATATATGTATAGTATGTATATATATAAATATCTGTTATGTATAGTAAAAATTATACTTGAAGCTCAAAGATATTGCTTAATGTTTGTTATCAAGCTCATAGTGCAACCCAGAATTTTTAGATATTATTCTTGTCTATAAGATATTGATTTCTGATAAATATTATTTATGTCAGAGACATTAGGAGAATAACGTTGGAATTTCTAGGAGTTGGGGCAAAGATTATCAACATAATATTATTTGGACAGATTTCTATTGTTTTGCTTTTCAACAAGAATAAACATCATGAAGAACAAGCACCAACTGTACTTATACCACTGTAAAAATATCATATACATACAGTTTTTAAGGACTAGCTAGAGTCATTGTTTACCACATTCACCTGAACATGTTAAATTAAAGCTATTTTGAAATAAGGATTCTGGGTTACCATAAGTCTTCAAGGTATTTTTATCCCCAGAGGCAGTACCTGTTAAAGTAACATCTGAAAACATTTAAAAGATGCTAAATAAATTATCATTCAAATGAAAATATTCATTTTCAGCCTACACTGACAATATCCTTGGACTTACACCTTACCCAGCCTTTAAAGACATCTACAATGAAGTTTTATTGATTGTATTTCCAGTGCAGCATATTACGTATGATTTTGGGCTAATATAAAATTATTTATTAAAAACCCCACAGAAATAGTCAGTCTTCTATTTTTATATATGTACATGTGTGTGTGTAGCAAACCAAAGGATGATGCAAGTATTCATCTGAAGTGTTTTTGCATGAATGAATGAATATATTTGTTGACACACACAAGTATATTTGTCAATTTCTGTGTAGAAATTTTGATGCCTGTGCATATATTATAATGAACTCATATATTTTTAAAGCATCTGCACAGACTTAAAACAAGAAATAGAAATATTTCATTCTAGGGAAGTTCACCACCACAAATATTCTTTTATTAACCTGCATGAAATATTCTTTTGTCACAGGGAATAGTGCATACTTGTAGCTGAAAATGATGTTTCTTTAAAAGGAATATAACTTCACTTTTGCAAGGTACAGAATAGTCTAAATACAGGTGACAATACCCTAAACATTCCCTCCTTCCCCCTTCAACACCCCTGCCCCCACTAATCCAAACAAAACAGAAACCTGTCATAAAATAAGCACTCAGTAAAACTAAATAAAATCAAAGTGAAATGTGTGCCAGGGATGAAAGAGCCGGTGTAATAGTAGTTAAAGCATAATATGTTTGAGCCCGGGGATAAAGTGAAGTGCAGATGTGTCATTTCTTGAATAAAAAGAAACTAATAGTCCAGCTATACAACCATAGCTGCAAGGTTTTTAGAAGCAGGTAAAAACACATCAGTTTTTATGTGCCATCCAAGGTCTTATAGTCTCTGACTGATCCTTCCTTTGGATTAGGAAGCACTTTTATTCACGCATGCTCTTAAGTATTCCAAATGTTCTTCTAATTGAGAAATGTGATTTTTGAAGCTTCTATGGGCTTTTTTTTTTTTTTTTTTTTACATTTGCTTGTGTTTTTAACTCACACAGGGCCTGAAACCACACACAGTGGTATATTTTACATTCTGTAATGTCCCCTCCTGCTTGAAAACATTCATCCTACTCTTGCATAACTGCCCAGCAAACAATATTTTGCATTCTCTCAAACTGAATTATTATTACCTTTTCAGAAAGCAATAGGATGAGAGAAACCATCATGCTACTCTAGTGTTACAGGTCTCCTATGTGAAAGCTCAGATATGGCCGTGCCACAGATTTCCTGAGCTATGTGGAACATGTGGATAGAGACAATATTGTATTTATAGGTTTCCCCAGAGCAACCAGCAGCTATTACAGCCTTAGAGTATGGAGCCTTTCACTGCATTTTACCAGCAGTTAGAATCTCCCCACCCCAGACTGCTGAAGATAAGAAAAGCACTACCTTTTCTTAAATGAACCAAGCCAGAAGAAACTTTCATAGAAAATTACCCTCTCATTAAAAGCAGCTTGAATACACTTACACATTTCTCCTGAGTGAGCACAAAAGATGTGCCAGAGCTTGCGAGAGAGGTAACTGTTCTTTCACTCTCTCCAAACATTCACCATCTTATCTACTTTGACCTCTTCTAGATGAAGACTTCATTAAGTCTAAAGTAATGATCCTCTACTTTGTAATATTTTTTCAAGTTAAGTGTTAATAAAACAGCAAAAAGGACTGCATATGTATTCAGGTAGAATGCTTTTAGTCTGTGCTTGTACCATTTACATTATCTTATGCTGCTATAATAGGCTGTTAGAAACCATCTCAAATACATGCATTTGAATAAAGAGAGAAAGTCTAGGATGAGAAAGACACTGTTTAGTCATAAAATGGATTCTATATTCTAGACATGCTTTAGGTTTTTTTTACAGAATGAAATATTACAGTAGAAATCTCTTAGGCATTGTGTGAGAGAGAACAGCATGTTCTGTGAAGAACCTGACAAGGAAAATTTGCAAGAAGAAAATAATATGTTAAAGTGAAATATTTTTTGTTCTATTCTTTTCAAAGTAATACTTATTTTAAATAATTTTATTCTTGTTGTGACATTAACTATAGAAATGAAAAAAAGTATGTTAATCAGGAAGAGCTGGAAACTCAATTTTAATGCTCATAACAAATGTTATTAGATAAAGCTGAAAATCTCTATGATCCAGCAATAATATTATACAACATTCAAGTATTATATGCATGACTTAAAAAGGCAGAAAACTGTAATTTATCAGAATACTTTCACTATTAAAATGCAAATTATGCATTGACAACATATTTAACAGCTCTTATTATTTCTGTTTAGGAAGGAAATTATTATGTTTCTGCTGTTGCGGGGGAAAATCACTGTCTATGATTTTCCTTAAGAATTGAGCTAAGCAAAACATAGCAGCATAGTAAAACATAGTATCTAATTATAGGCTCACATCGTAATTTGCAAACCAGGTTTGATCTTCATTTTTGAATATATGGTGTTATGAATTTTACATGAAAATGACACAGCCACAAACAGAATAGGTAAAGTGAAAAATGTGCCCCTTGGCTGCCATGTTCCAGACCCTCTTGATGGTTTAGAAAGCAATCACAAAGAGATTCTCCTATTCACCCACCTCGTGTACAATTGCATTCACCTTGTCTGCTACTGGCAATTTATTCCCTTTTGCCTCAAGGGAACTCGAGCACCTTGATTCCTAGATAGACACCAACCTTCATTCAGGGTTAGAAGAAAAAAAAGATGATTTTCTCTTCTTTATTATTCCTTTCTCCTCCCTGACTCCTTTTCTTTTGGTTTCTTTTACAGCTTCTGTAGCACCGAAGTCATCCAACTAAAGAGCATCTTCTGATCTACAAGACATGAAACATATTGCTGAGACATATTTATAATTTCTACATGTTTTAGGAAATTAATCTACAAAAAAACCATACTCTGAAGAGCCACTTATTATCAATGGATTGTATCTTAATATATAATGAAATGCAAGCCTTTTAAATGTTTTTACTTCACCAATAAATTTTATCTGCAACAGTTTTAATATCAACGAGAACTCAACTCCGTTTTTTCTTCCTCTATTTTTTATCTCCTATAACTATACTCTGCCAGTCACTTTACGTGAAGATTGTTCTGTGGAGCAACTGAAATTTTCTGTCTTTCACCATTCAACTCAGCTATTCTGTAGAACCATGAAAAACGGTGATTTATGCCAAATATTTGCAATTCAGCGAATTTACGTATTAAAAATGCCCTAGGGTGTATCACCGTGTCCCACAGCCATAGGGAGGCGGAGGAGAGAAGATCCAGCAGGCAGGAATTGTGCAGCAAAATTGATTCATTTAATTATTTTACAAACTCTTTTATAGACTTTTTTCTTCATTCTAATTGGACAAAGGATCAGCCACCCCTTGGGGTGATTGACTAAAATCCTAAAACATCCATTGTCAAAATATTTTTCTACTGTACCATAAACAAGACTTTTCAAGGTTGCAGGTGTTTGGTTGTTTACATAACTCTGCTACCTCTTCTGTGAGAGAGAAAAGTCTCTCATGGACTCAGAAAATAGCAAGAAAACCCTTTCTAGCAGCATTTTTGTATCCACACTTACGTAGGTAACAATCTTTAAGAATACATAAAACAAAAATGAAAAGGAAAACTAAAAGAATGTAGTTTATGAATTTATAGCGAGGTTACTTTTCTCAGTCTAGGCGGTGTTAGATCTTTATCCATCGAGATTAGTATTGTTTGGTTGAATTGGCTACTGTTTCTTTCATTTTGCTTTGTGGGTTTGGGCTGTTGTGTTCGTGTTTTGACAGTGAAATTACATTCTTGCCTGAGATTTTGAGCTTTACAAAATGCTGGTTTTTTTCTGAGTGCTCCCATCACCCACAGGTACTGCTATCGACTGCTTCTGTGTAAGGGGTTTAATCTGTAGGAGGAGAAGTGGCAAGAGCACAAAACAAGCAAAGCACTCAATACTGCGAAGGACATGTTGGAAAGGGGATTACCAACATAGTATTTGGTAAAAGACTTACAAAATAGCATGGAGAAGGATACAAATGTAAGAGTAAGCCCAAGAAATACAAGTGTACAGTATTAATCCTTCATTAGAAAATCTGCCCAGACATCTCAGTTTTAATTGTCTGATAAATGGCCCAGAAATTACTTTCACTAAGAAGGAAAATGTCAAGGCTAGTGTATGCAAAAATAACACCACCATAAAATTAGGCTTTCTTTAACGAGAAGCTAAAATTATTTTGAAACATTTAACTAACTACAATTTTTTTAATAACACATAGCCTCCCAGGAATTCAAATCAAGCCTTGTCCAACAAGTAAAAGGTATGCTAGTGTAAATTTAAGGCAATTGAAGACAAATAAAAAAAAATCAATAAAAATACATCGAGTATCCATCAAGAAATATACAGAGTTTCAATGCATAGTAGACAACTGTACTTGCTCACTTGACCATCTTTGCTAAAATTTATATGTCTGTGTTCCCAAGTGTATGTCTATCCTTGCCTTAAGGAGAGGCTGGCTCCAACAGAGCCCTTTGGAAAAGAAGGCCACTCGTGTCATCAGGGAGTTTCTGAGTGTATTCAGGGCAGGAAAGGTTGCTGAGCTGGATCCAGCCTGAAGGCTGGAGCTCATGCGGAGGTTAAGAGGCAGAGAGAGGATGAGTCTGCTAGCAAGGACAAAAACACCATGGAAAGAGCTTCTCTGGGACAGAGGGGAAAGGATCACATTTTGCTGCTGTTCAGAAAGTATCAAGCTGGTTGCACTGAAACACAAAAATAAGTTCCAGTCTACAGGGAAAAAATGGGAAGTACATTAAACTGTCCAGTTTTGTTCTCTTTATTCATTGCTTTGACTTCTTTTCATTTTGAAAGTCAATACACTTAGACTTCTATTTTAAAATAAAACCTATTTTTGAATCTAAAGTCTTTTGGTCTCTTTGGGGAGTTTCTCCAGGAGGAAGTTTAAGCACATCTGTTCTGCAGCAGTGGCCAAAACATTTTCATAGTTAATACGTGCACAGGTACAGAGCAAGGCTACAGCTGCAGCGGTGTGCTCACAAAGGATAAAAAAAAAAAAAAATCCTATCCCTTATGAAATAATGAAAATGAAGATAGAGAATATCAAAATGCTTCTGTAGGTGATGTGATGCTCAGGTAAAATGACAATTTCACCTCTAGGAGACAGAGTAAAAATCAACTTACTTCTCACTCTCTTCTATGGTTGCCATCACATTTATGTTATTTCCCAGGTAGCTAAATTATATTTTATTATGCTTTCCTACTCACCATACTGGAAATATCACTGTTAACTCTTTCATTGTGCTGCAAATATATTTTTTGCAAATATCACTCTGACATAAACCCTAGAATATTAGTTTCTTTACTGCCTTACTAATTGATTTACACTTTTACAATAGATATACTTCCTTAGATTTTTTAGGTCTTTTTTTGTTGTTTTTTAGCTTACTAACCTAACTCTCTTTGGTGTTGTTTGATTTCCATTATTTTCCTTCTTATCCTCTTCTAATAACTTCATTTCACATTCAGTGAAGTTACTAAGCCTGGATCACACCTGTTCCCTGCCTTTGGTTTTTCTTCACAGTAAAATTCATTTTTACCCATCCATTTTCTGCTGTATTTTTTCATCCTCTCATTTTCACTAATAAACACAGTACCATTTTTACCTGTGTTTCCTCCCTGTGCACAAACATAAATAATGCAGAATTTGGTTTAACAACAAAGATGTAAACAAAACACATTACAAGAAAGTCACTAGCTGCTGTGTACACCCTTATTCTTCAGTCTGCTTTTATATCTATCACTCAAAATTCCTTCTTTTTCTCTCTTAAAAAATTAGAATATGCATGTGTCAACTGAGCTTCCTGCCACTTCCTGTTAGAGAATTAAGGAAAATCCTATCTACTTTTTCTTTTTGAAGAAGAGTTCTTACTTTTGACTCCTGACCTCTGCGGAGAAAAATTTCCCTGTCTGCTTCTTTATTTCTTTTAAAATTTTCAGGAATATTCTACTGAGAACTCAAAACCAAGTCATCCCCAATTAACTGATATAGCTGCGTAATCTTTTGGTATTCAACACTGCACTTTCTCCATGTAAATAAAGAAACTGTCATAATTTTGCTAATTAAAATTTATCACATTAGGACTCTAAGAAATTACCATGGCATAATTCTCCAATTGTGTGGTTTACTGTTTTCCTGTGGCAAGACTATGACCATTTGTTCCTTTCGTAAAGGTGAGATAGGGTTATTATTTCCTTGTTGATGACTTGTGGGAAGAACTTCCAATTGCCACCACCCCACCATTGTTCTGTTAGATGAAGCACAGGGAAATGCTAGGAAAGTACGTTGCCCATTAGCTTTTGAAAGCAAAGACAGGGTACACTACAAAGGAGTAGTAAACTGAGCCAACAAATATGTCTGTCCTCTTCATACTTCTAGCAGTCGCATGCCTTTCTCTAGTTGAGGCTTCTTCGTCTTCCATTTTTGTTTGTGTATTAAAATGGCATCTGGCAATCGAGAGCTTAGTAAGCTCCTGTTTTACACATGCTTGTACTCTTCTCGTTTCACTATCCTTAGAATAATTTATCGCCAATAAAATTTTTGCATTCTTACTCAAATAAAGCTTTTTCACTAAATGACTTTCTTCATTGGTATCCTTACTTCCATATTCAGTTGGGTGTAAATGTATTAGCTTTATTCAACCCAGCTAAATGCTTCATTTCTTGATTGGTTTTTAGGTTTATACCTTAAATAACAATATCAAGTGCAGCTGTATTTACCATGATCTACCTTTCTTTTTTCTTTTGTTTGAGATTAATATTATATATACCTTCACCATAACATCTCAGGACAGCTTCTGTAGTAAGACTTGAACTGAAACTAAACAAGCTGTAACTTGAAACTCCACAAACTTTCAATTTTTTGTAATAGAGTAACAGCCAAAGAGAGCCTTCATTTTAAGTAACACAACTGAAAATCAGAGGGAGAGAAACTGTATTTAGCAATCTTTTTAGTAAAGACTGTTCAGAGACACAGTAATTATGGAGCAGGTAAGAGGTTGCATGTGCTGGGAAACATAAAGGTTCTAAACATAAAAATAAAAAAAAATAGCAAAAGCAGAGCTAAATTTCTATAATGGTTTTCCAAAGAGAGCAAGAGCTAAATGCTATGCATGAAGGTGTTAGGTATAAGGTTATACCTTGGACACACAGACAAAAAATAGCTGCAGGTAAACAAGAGTTGTAAAGATCAATTTTAAATGGTTAATTTAAAAATGTTTTGTGGACTTTTTCTTATTCTGCTCTGACTAATGGACTTGCTAATTAAAATCTACTTTTTATTAGCAAATAATGAGAGCACAAATTTAATAGAAATTGGTAGCAGAGAGGTGAGTCTATTAACAGCAACTTGAACAAACTGAGAAAAAAAATCAATTGAACTTAAAGAGAGATTTTAAAGTTGTCAGAAATCTGTCCCAGGGAGAAACCCTACTACTTTTATTTCCGTGAAATCTGGCAGTTTTTATAACTATAGTTTCAATTCAAGATTAAATCTAAGTTTCAATCTAAGATTATTATTTTTCTATATGATCCATTATATAAAAAACCTATTTCTCATGTTATTAAGTTAAAAAAAAAATTAAATTCTAAATATGCAGAATTTCCTCTGCAGTTTAAAGTATACTGCTGGGCCCAGTATTGAACCTTGAGGCACACCACTTGTGACAGACTTCAAACTAGACCCTGTGTCACTGATTACAACCCTTTGGGATCTCCTGTTCAGCCAGTTCTCAATTTCAATTTCCTCCAAATTACTAAAAAACTTTAAAAAACAAGAGTAAATATTTAAAGGGTGTGTGTATACCATAATTGCACACATATCATAATTAATACACTTTAATGTCTCTGAAGGCTTAGAGATATTTGGTTGCACTTCTGATCTCCACATTCCTGATTTGTCAGTGTTGTTGTGGTTACCTTGTGGTATCTTCCATAAAAATCAGATCTTGATTTTAATTCTGTGGAAGTGTTTGAGGCATTACTTTTTTCAGTGAAGAATATTCCTGCTTTCTATTCACTTTTTGTTCTTTAAACTACAGGAACAATAAACAATTACAAGCTTTTTATAGAAACAGTAAAGACATAGAGAACACCTAAGCTATTTTAACACAAACATTATGACACAAAAGGTTTCCTTTATACCTTTTAAAAAAATTTACCAGAGAGCACAAAACACCTCTGGTATTCTTGTAATGACTTTTTCTCTAAAATCTCATCCAGTACAGCAGTGAAATGATCTAAACTCAGGTCTGTTGAGTGCAAAATGTGTTGTGGATTTTTTTAAAAATATAAATCCAAGAGTATGAAAAATGGGAAGAAGAATTTGAACTGATTGCTTAACAAAAAATGCTGCCTACCTAAGTTCACTGATCCTCTGTTGTCTCCAGGCTCACTTTGAGTCCCATTTAGGTTTGGGGCTCACAGACTGCAGTGATGTCATAGGTGTGTTGTTTTTTTCTTCTCAGTTATAAGGAATGTGTTTGCTTTTACCAAGAAAAAAAAGAAACTTTTTTACAGTATTTGAGTAAAACAATCCATTACAGGGTGAAGAGATCAGAGCTTTTGCTTTGGTGCATGTCACTACATTCTACATTTTATAGCAAGTGTATCAACTGGTGAACACTTCTGGTGAATAGTGAATGGAGAGAAGTTGCATATGCTGAGGATATAAAATGCAGAAATAAAATTGTTCTTTTTCTTGTTACAAAAGTCAAAGTTTTAAGACAATAGCAAGCTGATCTAAAGTCATGAGTCAGTGTCCATTCACTCCAGTGATACTCTGCAAATAGAACAGACAAGGATGCCACATAGGAACTACAGTGTTTTGTATAATTTTTGCTCAAATTGTATGCCAGTAATTATAGAGGATTCTCTTTCTTGTTTAGTGCAGACTAATTTTCTTATGTTATTTTACTTACAACTATCCCCATCACACTGTTGAAAGTGCCAAATAAAGTAAAGTAAATGACAATATCATAGTCACTGCTGATTTCTAGGAAATCTAAGAAGGCTTAAAATTGCAATGCAAAAGCCTAGAAGCAAAGAATATCTAAAAGCCTGGCTGAACATGTAGCGATACCAATAGAAAAATATACATTTACATTAGTGACACTCGATCAGACTCTGTATCTGACTTCAAGCCTTCAGGAAAAAGAAAAAGAAAAGGGCATTTGATGCTATTTATGTTGATGTAAATTGACCTGAAAAAAAACAGGTTCTGGGCCAAAAAATAATTCAAAAAGCAAGTTAATAGAAAAATACTTATATAAAAGGATTTGAAACAGAAAATAGCCACGATTAGGAAAACTGCTCTATTATTTTTATGTGCAGATTTGGGGTACTAAGAACTAAGCTCATGAGAGAGAAAAAACACAGAAAACCCTTTCAGGAATGGATTAGTAGTTCAGAAATAGGCCTTTGAAAACTCCAAATCCTGCAGGATGATTAATTATTCTGTAGTTCACTATGAAGTATTTTTAGCTATTTTAACAAAGACAGAAAATACTGCCTTGTCTACTGAGTGCTGCAAGAAAATGAAGACTATGAAATGTTTCTGAAGTACATAATTTCAGAAATGCTTGAAGTAACCAGTCATTTCTTTTACTGTGGTACTTGGATTTCTGGACCAAGATGAACCTTTTATATACATTACCCCATGGCATTAGGCGTCTCCCTTCTTGACATTATAAATTTAAAAGAAGCTCATCTTCTCTTTGAATTTAATACCTATGGGTTTATGAAGAGGAATAGGATCATTAGGAGGGAGTTTTTAATTTTTGCTCACAGACTACCATGGTTATCATGAAAGGTCTGTTTCACAAATAAAAATTCTTTTTAGCTCTCCCTTAAATTCCAAAAATGTACAGACTCAACCTTTCTACACAGTTCAATCCAAACTTAAAGTCACAGAAAATCCACAGAAAAGAGATTTTTTCAAAAATTACTTTTTTCAAACTCTCAGCCTGAATCTTGGCCTAAGGACCTTATTCCTTTAAAATGGTCTTTTAAAAAATAGATTTTTTTCCAGGAACCAGTATGGAACCAGACACAACTATTTCTGTTAAATTCTAGGGAACCAGTTTACTTATTTATAATAAAGTATAATAGTTCAGTTGGAAGGGATCTACAATTATCTAGTCCAAACAGGTTCATTTAATTATTTTTAAAACGCAAGTAAACCCATCTTATAAAGAGCACAATAGTTGCCTAATATGAAGAGAATGCACCAAAATCAGTGGAATTGAATACTACTTGAATGAAGGCAGGTGTAGAAGTTCACACTGCTTGGCTTGTATCAAAAAGAGGAAAAAATTATGTAATTAAGATAGTTTTCATGTAATGTAAAACTGTCTTTAAGTGATCTGATAAAAGTTTGAATATGCATGTAATACCAGGTTATAAATGGCAGAAGTATTTTCCAGGGTTTTGAATATACCATAAGAAATGATAATTAGGAAAACAAGCTCATAGAGTACAATAAGCTTAAAATAAATACTTGATTCTAACCTCTAAAAATTATACTCAGAAACTGCTGCTCCAGTGTCTTTAGCGAAAGAAAGATTTTGTGATTACATCACCAGAAAAATGTAATGAACCCTGAAAATATTCTGTGCTAACTTCCCAATATTTATTGCTACTTTTATTTTATAATATCTTACATACCAAGAAACATACTACATTCCCTGTAAAACCCGAATAAATGATCTTTTCACAAGGCCCACTCCATTAGTCATGAATTCCACAATGTTCTAAGAATTGATCCACTATACAGAACTAATATAGATAGCTATTTAACAGAAAGAGGGCACTTAAAGAGACTTTTAATGGAACTGGCAATGAACTTCTTTTGTTGAATAGAAAATCTCTCAGATTTTAATATAAGGTGAATATTATGACAGCAATTGCATATGTGGCATGGCAATGATCCCATGTACAGTCCTATTATTGCCTTGACAATAAGTCATTGGCTATTCAAAGAGAATCTAAAAATGACATTAAACCAACATATGAAAGCTATTTTAGAAACTGAAAAAAGGAACACACATACCTCAGCTAAAATAGAAATTAGAAAGCAATGTCTTAGTAAAATAACAAACTGTTACTGAAGGAATTAGCTCTGTTACTGCTTAGTGGAAAGGAAGAGATTAAGAGGTCCATGGTGTGGGAAGACTGAGAAGGTCTTAGGAGAATAGGCAGAAGTAAAATAGAATAAAGAAAAAAAGAAACACGATAGTAAAAAATATTTAACCTTGAAACAATCTCTTAAGGAAACCAGAAGAAATCATATAATTTGCAACATTTAATTAATACGCTTCAATGAAAGGAAAAGTACTGTTCTTGCCTCCCTCCCCTCAAACGTAAATTGAAGCAAGCCAATCTTCTTTCCTTTCCTTTCCTTTCTCTAGCAGTTATTATTTTGCTCTAGTAAAATGTCCCAAGGCCTAGTACTAATATCAGAAACTACTAGACTGGAGAAATAAGATGAAAAAAAAAAAAAAAAGAGAGAGAGAATGGTAAATTATAAAAAAATGTTGCTGTTACGCATTAGATGTCTATTACATTCATCAGAAACGTTTCAGGCCAGAATAAATTCTTCCAATATTTCAGACATACAAATTTCCTGTATAAAAGTTGTTGGTAATTACCAGAGACTCTGAAAAGAGAGAGAATTCCTGCAATATACTGTTATTTTTGAGTGCCTGAAGCACACAGGGCAAAGCACAATGAATACGTGCTGATTACTTAACTACCTTTTTCCTCCATTTGTAAGTAAAATCTCTACTGGCATATTGTAATGCAGCTTATTCACTGAAAATCCACAGAAGTGAGCAAAAGGTGTTTGTTCTCACAAACTCCAAAGGACAAAAAAATACAGATGAAGCAGAACTTAGCTTCTTAAGCCTTTCAAGACGTACCTGCAATTATCACACCACCAAGAAAACTAACTTAGAGCAGCAGGAACAGGGGTATTTAGCAGCAGCATAGAATAAATGTCAAATAGAAAACTTATTATGGATGTTCCCAACTCAGTTGTCATCACCAGCCATTAAAGCACCTGTTTACATAAAAAAGGGATAGCAGTTTTTAGCTGCCTTAGGGGACACAGCAATGAGAAACAGCAGAGCCAACATTAGACGGCGTGTCAAGACTGCCTGGTGTACCAGCTTGTGTGGTGTCAAACTGCCACCACACTGTTGTTTGAGAACCATTGCTGCAGAAAAATATGTTTTACTCTAGTTAAAATTCCTTCTTACCTTTTGTCTTTTATCACTGATTTTCAACTACACTTACTGCTAGTGTTTCAGTAACATCTTTGTTTTAGTTGCACCGCAACCAGTCACAGCATCAGTGAGATAGAACCGCTAATTTCAGACCTCTTACAGTTCATTTGAACTTCCCTATTCTAAGTTACCTTCATTTATGATGAAGAATATTTCAGATAATTTTATTTCTCTTTAATGTTCTTATCTCCCCCAAAATATTCTGGCAGTGTTGCCTGTGCTTGCAGAGATAGCCTCTCTTTACTAAACTTTAGGGTGACGAGAGTCCTTCTTGATTTGTGAGGGTGGAGAACACAAAAACTTTGTGACCCTCTGTTACATGATATCATGCCCCACGCAACAGTAATGAAGGAAGCTAGGAAATAATAGAAGAATCTATAAACTTACACTAATACTGGACATTTTTACATGATTTGTTTTGTCACTTGGATTGTTTGTCTGTGAGATTTCACTGTAATTGTCTAATTATTCCTGTACAGATGTTCTTCTATGTTCCTTCTAATTGCGTCCACTAAAATTCAATTTCCATTTTGTGATCGATTTCCATTTTGATTTAAAATCTTCTTAGCAATTAAAAAAATCCCACAGTTCAGGAAGTACTTATAAAGCTCCATATACAACAATAAGCCCTGAGAAAGATCATCACTGACAGGAGTTAAACTACACTTATTTTAACAGTCACACAGAACTGAGATCTTAGTCTTTTAAGACAGTTCTTTTCAAGTAAAGGGATATGCTGCAGGATTATGTGGTAACCCCTACTGCATTGTAATTTAGACTAAGACAAGGCATAGTAGGAGGTAAAAAAAAAAAAAAAAAATCAGCCATGAAATTTTAATTTTTCTTAAACAGTAAGACAGAAATCTCTGAAATCAATACCAATTTTTCATGTGTCAAATGATATTGTCATATCTGCATAGAGCAAAGAATGAAGAAGGGATTACATGGCCATGAGAAAGAGTTGTTTACAACTGCGCATTTTCAGAGGCAACAATATTTGAATTTGCTGAATTTGGAAAATGATGACATCCAAAAAATTCTGGACTTCTGAGGGGTATTAGATATAAACTCTTTGAGATGTACTAGAAATGTTGTTGGTTAAAAGTGAATTGATGCACTGGGCATGAAGGCAGGGAAAAATATTCAGTAAAGCTTAATATTGCAAGATCATATGACAGTACATCCTGTTAGGTCAGCATTTTGTACCTGAGTGCTGCCTGATGCATTTCTGCACTTGAGGATTAGTATCTCAAGGAAATTGGAGTGCTTTCTACTTATGTTTTGAAATCACTAGTTTGCAAATCCCTTGAAAAAGAAATGTTTACCAAAAAAATAGTGTAAACCACAAGTCTTTGTTTAGCTGGCCAAATACTAAGAAAAGTAAGAATGCTATTGTCATGGGTTAGCAAAGCATAGTCCCGGAAGTGATGTTCTTGCAAAGGGGTTCTTACAGCTCCTCTATGACCTAACAGAACCTATCAGCTGGCCAGTTTGAATATCAACAATTCTTTAAGCCATTTAAAATTGTGACCGCCTCTGTGATCCACACTTAAGAATAGGAAACCCCGGGCAGAGCTCTGTCTCGTTTCCAGCGCTGGGACAGGTGGCTGCAGGCCCTGTGTGGGGGCTGGGCCACGACCATCCTGGGGCTGATAGGCCCTGTTCCACCTGCGGCCCCCCCCCAGCCCTGCGCTGTGCAGACGGAGTGGTCCAGCTCCCCCTTTCCAGTGCTGCCAAGATTCAGCTGAAAGCTGCCCACCGGTGCCCGGCAAAGATTTTGTGACCAACAGTGATAAGCCACATTCCAGCTGCAAGGCTTGGGTGAAATTAACCTTTTTAGTGCTGTGAAGAGCTGAAAACCTGAGGGAGGAGAAAGAGGAGATGCTTAAAGCTGAAATTCTGTTGTGAACCTATGATGTATCAGAGTATCCCGTTGTAATTCATGAAGGCATGGGTGGTGGAGCGTTCAACTTGTACTTGTGAGCAAAAGTACCTGCACTGAGATAGGCAGATGCTGAAGCAGCTGAATTTGATGAGAAGTTTGAACAGGGAGAGATGGAAGCGATGAGAACTCTTACTCCACATGGAAAGGGGAAGACCTGTGTTCCTACAGATGCTCCCAAAGTCCTAGAGATGAAAATGAGGAGGACCCTTTGCTCCTAGGGAAGGAGGAGGGCCTCTGTTCTTAGAGATGAAATGCTCCCAGAGATGGGTGAAGAGAACTTTTGTTTCTGAACGGCTCAACCTTAAAACTGTACTCCAAAAAACTTCAAGAGTGGACCCTCAAAAGCAGTTGTGGGAAAAGCTGCAAGTCGGGGGAAAGGACTCACACGCAGGCAGAGAGACTCCTCTTCCTAAATGGACTGCAAAATATTTGGAAGTGGGCGGCTGTCTCATGGTGATAATGTTTTCATAGCATGGGCAAGAGAGACTCCTCTTCCTAAATGGACTGAACAAGGTTATTATGGCAGTGGTAAACAGACTGAACATCTCAAGGGTTGTCTTTTCACATTGTAAGTGGGAGAAGGGAGGAAGGTGTGGGGAGGAGAAGTGTTCTGAAGGTGTGGTCCAATTTTTTTTTCTTCCCTCTTTCTTCTTTTAGGTCTGTTAATAAACTTCTTTATATTCTTTCAAGTTTGGTGCCTGTTTTGCTTTTATCCTAATTCTTACCTCACAGAAGGTAAATAGTAATGAGTATTTTGGACCAAACCACTACACTTTAATTGGTGTTTCCGCCCGGTTACAAACTGAACCCGCTACAGTTATAAACAGGTAAAAAACAGCAAATAAGAATATCAGTGTAATACGAACTATTTCTCATGCCAAAATTTTTGGTAGTAACAGTTACTATAAATTGATACAAAGTATTTTCAAGTCTTATGCTAGCTTTTAAATCTAAATCAATAATATTTTGTTCTCTATTATTTTGCCCCAGTAAGGTTCTATGATAGCCTCAAGAGACTCAAAAATGAATGTGCTCTCTTTCAGGTGATACAACTTGTTAGTCCCTTTCTTCACAAAATTTTTTCCTGTACAAAGTGAACCCCCGAAGATATTTCTAATCTCATTTAATCCTTTCACTGCCTTGATAGCCTGCCCTGCAGTATTTTATCTTTATCACAGTCATGGAAGAAAGTGCTTTGGTCTGCAACTTTTCATGGGAACAAAATTGTACCTCAGACTTGTGGTATAAGACATGACACACTAATGCATGAACCATGAATTATTGAAAAAGTAAAGGAAACAGAATCCATTTTCCAAAGGCAAAAGTTCAGTCCAGGTTTGCAGGTTGGATACCCTAAACATCAAAGCCAGCCAAAACATGACCTACAGGGAGATGAGTCAGGATATCTCAGGTCACTTCCTGACAATCAGGATTTGTACTGAGTCCAACTGTAACATGAATGTTTCACTGAGATAACAAAACAGATAGTTGCACCTCCATGCCTTTAAATAACTTTTCCTTTCTTACCTCCACTCTAAATATGATCCAAGCTAATGATACAGTAAGTGGGAAAAAAACAAAAGAAAAATGCCCCCCCCTCCTCAAAGTACACAAAACTGCATAATCTTACCCTCACACACTCCCTGTGGAAAAAAAGAAGGAAAAAAGTCTCCTTGGAGAAAATTATGACAGACCCTACATTTTGAAATATTAAGATTAGTAGGTAAATGTAGAGTTTTTAATATACATATAATATACAGTCAAACCCAGTGGATTTAAAGATGCAGGCGGTCCATCCCCTCCAGAGTTGACCGAGAGGATCCGCTCAGTCCCATTTCCAGGCCTCACCAGGAATGAAGCGGAACACTACCCTCTCATGGACACAAGATCTCTACAGACACAGCTGCTTGCAAAGAGATTAACAGACAGAAGAAGAGTATTGGCACAGGCACTCAAAACAGGGACTGCCTGAGTAATCACCCGGTCCTTTCTCAGGATTCTCTGGGGAAAAACCCTTCCCAGATCTCACCAGTTTTTGACTCCCAGGTGCTTGATCTCTCTGGGGTCCTCCTATGACATCTAGAGTCTCCAGCTAGCTAGCTCCAAGCCCCTTGGCATCCCCATTAACCCTGACTTCTCCTGCTTGCCAGATAGTCTGCCTTGAAGTTTGCTACTGGGTAACATGTGCAGAATAGAGACTGCACTGAGACAAAAAGAGGTTAAAAACAGAGGTTGACCAGGAAATGATGGGTGATGATCAGCTGCAGGGTTGGTGAGACAAGCACACTGACCAAGAGCTTGTCGTCCCTTGCTTGCACATCCCCAGCCTCTTTTAGGCTCCTTTCTCTCTATTTCTCTGCATTTGTTTCATCCCAGTTCATCCCCAACTCTCCACTCTAAAGCTTTTTGCTTCTCAAATATTTGATGATCATTTCTGTGCAATCCTCAAAACCTTCAAAGCCAGAATGCCCCTCTCCACCCCCTTCCAATCTTCCCCTAATACATCCTGTCCACCTTTTTGCAGTCACCCCCTTAGTTTGTGCAGTGTTCCTCTGTGGAACCACCATAGAAAATTTTGCAACAGGGACAAAACTTTAGTTGTTTGAGATAAAGACTGACTGACCTCTATCAATTTGGGTGCTTTTAGCACTTGATTCAGAGGGAATGAGATTCCCAAGTCATTATTGCTTCTCTGACCACTGGCTGCTCTTTGTGTCTATTTTGAGCAGTAATTAGTCAGATATCCCTTCTTTTGTCAGCCTTTCTCCAGTGAACAGTAGAGTGCAGGCAGCCTAATTTCATGGGTTTCTCTCTTACTAAATTCCTTTATATTTTATATAGTGAGGTTTAATACCAAACTCCCTCAAACTGCACGATTCATTCAGGCTTTCTATAGGCGACCCAAGTGGTAACAAACAGTAGCAAATTAGTGAAAGCAAGAAATATATAATTCATGTAAATCGTATTAGGGACTTCAAAGACTAAAAATCTATCCTTTTAAGTAGAAACAATCTGACACAAATAATGGTAACACTTAGCAAAATAATAGTTATTTAATGAACTCAAAACCAGCAAAACTTTCTTGAGATGGTTGTAATTTTAAATTTGTTATACTAACCAACAAAGTTTGATACAAATACTACGTCACATATATCATATATATATATATATATATATATATATAGCGTGCAAACAATCAACATAAAGGGATTTTTCCTCCTTTTTGTAATTTTAAACATCTTTTTTACTGACTTCATGCTTCTGATAATGGACTTACTTCAGATTTATTACTCCAGATTTGTGTATTTGTGAATAATACAAAAAATAAATCTGTTGTTAAGTGCTTTAATTTGAATGGAAGATACTAAAGGGATTTATACATTCGATCTAAACCCAGAACAAGATCAGAACAAGAAGGAGAAAGAAAATGGTGCTAAAGTAAAATCAAAGATACACTCAAGCCTTTTTCCTATAACTTCTGTCTTACTTTTACCTTGAGATGGATTTTTTATATATTCCTTCATCTAACAATAAGAATAACTGCTCTTAATACTTTTAAAGAACAAAGTGAGCAGTCTCTTTCAAAAAAAAAAAAAAAAAAAAGAGAAAAAAGGAACCATCTTATACATGCCATATAAATTCTAAATTCTCCTTTTTTCCCCCTAAAATTATAATAATAAATATTTGCTACATCTGTCTTAAAGAAAAAAAAATACAATTCTTTTTTAAACATACTGTAAGCATAATCTTTTTTTTTTAGTACAACAGTACTTTTCTCAAAATTTTAATACTGATTCATGTACATCAGGCTCATAACTTGAAGTGATTTGGGAGTTTTCCAAGGCTGAATGAGTGTCTATACTTGAAAAGAAGACTTCAACTACTATTAAGACTGGCTTCCAGCTCTAAAACAATAGAAAATTTGGGGGTTTAGGTAATGTCTTAAGAATTGAAACTGTCTGTATTATCCTTATGAAGTAACATTATAAGATAGGACCAGGTTGGAAAATACATACCAATTCAAAACATACATGCATATCCATAATGTACTTTAACCTCAGTGTTCCTGTTGGGCTTCTATGGAATTCTAATCAGATGGCTACAGGAAAAAAAAATGATTTATTTATGTGATTATAAAAAGTTACTAATTAGTTTGTGTTTTTCAAAACAAGTATTTCTGACATGTTTGGGCTTTGTTTACACTTCTAGTTTGCAGAAGGTCATCTTGAGGTTTTTTTTGCCAGAACACTCTGAAATTGAAAGCTATACAGGATTGGAATTTGTAAGTCAGCAACAAAAAGTGCAACAATTTGTATGGAGGTTACAGTCATAAAACCAGTATGAACTTCTCCTATCTTTCTAGATCTCAGTTGCTGAGACTAGCACAGAGATGCCATTCAGTGAATGTCAGTTTATCCACGTAAGAAGGACAATATAAATTTAAAAAATTATATATATATATATATATATGGAAGAAGAGTCGAGAATATGAAAATAAGAGAAAGGTCAGAAAATTCCCAAACAGCTGCATTTTTGAAGGAGATGTGAATATTCCTGGTCAGCATTTGAACTCTTTTAGTAAGGTATTGCACATTACTGTCAAAATATTTTGCAAATTTATTTTTAAGACTTCCATCAAAAGATGTGGAAATAAAAGAAAACAGTCTCTTTAATTAAGGTATGTGCTTTTCTCCAGTAACTACTTAACAAATGCATAAAAATTCAGAATGCTTATCCTCAAATTCCATCTCTAAATTTAGATTTGTGTTTATATCTTTTTTCTTAGATGGAACCACAGGTTCTGCCATACTGAAGAGATCTCTCGTGTAGATGCCACACCATGGTTTTGTGAACCCAGCACGGACAGTGCCTTCAGATTCTGTGAAATTCTGGCAGCATTTGTTGGCCTGAGTGTTCAGGACTATTTTCACCCACGGAGCACAGTTTGCTACTTTGGCTTCAATGCTGCTGCCTACGGAAGGTGCTTTAAAGAAGATAAAAGAGAAAGGTTTGCTCAAAGCAAGCCTGCCTTCCCCTCTGCACCACCACGGACCTACTTCAACTCAATTTAAAGGGGTCAGGTATACCTGGAGTAACACAGAACTATTTTCAGTCCCTCAAAAAATCTGCTTTGAAGCTAATCCCAGCTCACACCGGAAGAGGTGGAAGGAAGAGAAACCAGAGGAAAAAAGGAAATTATCTGGTATGATTAAAAACTTTGCAAAAGAGTGGTCAAAAAGTATTTCAGAGGTACTTGATCAGTGTTGAGTCCTTATTTCAAAATGTTAAGGATTTAAAAAAATGATACAACATAACATTAATGGACAATAAGATGTATACAAATAGTATGAATGTAGGTGTACAAAAGTAAATACTAAGTGTGGCCTTTGGCAGAATATCTTATTCAAATAAACATTTGAAGAAAACTTTTAAGGAGTTCCTCAAAATACGTATCCATCACCACACATTTTCTCACGTCAAAATTGTGTTGAACGTTCGCAATAACCTGCATATCAGTTATTAGTAGGGGTTATGGATTTTTCATGTGGGGTGTTTCAGCTTCTGCTTTTAAAATCAGATCTCAAGTCAATCAAGTAACAGCTTGCTCACATGTAGGGAACAAAAAGGACACAGAATTCGTGTTATTGCTGATGCACAAAGCTATTACCAGGGAATTCAGAAGGTTCACAAACTTTTTATGCAATGCTATCACCTATGAGATTAGATTATGCCGCGTGACCTTTTAATGCAGTTTTAAAAAATCTGCCCTCAACCTTTAAAAAATTAACCAAATTGTAGAAAATACTTTTAAGACATTAATTAATAAATAAACACGAAAATAGAGACATTATATTTGCACTGATTTTCTTCTACAGTGCATTTTATTGGCTGTGTTTTAAATGTACAAATTCAAGCCTTGGCTGATTTTTTTCCATTTTGCAATTTGTTGAGGTTTTTCCTTCCCTTTCTTTCAAAAAAATCTTCCTTTAAAACTGATACACGTGTCCATTGACAACAAGAAAAGCATAGATGCAGTCCTTTTGTCCTGAAGTATTAAACCAGTCCTATGATCTTATAGAATCTTTTCGCCATCTGCACTTCTACTGTTATGCCTCAATTCCTGGGGGACATTTGTAAAAAAATAGCTGACTGATCTTCTTCCTTAAGTTTTATTTTAGCTGCAAGAAATCTGGTACACTGCTAATAATGCTAACAAGTAGTCTGTTGCCAGAATGTTACACTTGCATCAGCACTTTGCAAGTTTTCTAGCACTGATCCAAACAAGGAAGAAGAATAAATTTAGTTCAAATCCTGATTATAACATGATTTGTCATACCTTAATGTATCCTTGATCTGAATGCTATGAAATTTTGCCAAACACAACTGTGATGATGATGTTTCAGGGTTTCAAGCTTTCCCCATTCTTTTCCCTTTCTAAAAGTAAATAAATAATTCTACTAAATGCTTTGTTGAACACATAAATGAAGCTTTGGGGTCCACATAACCATTTAGAGAAGTGAATAATTTTATGTAAAAGAGAAAAATCCCAACCAAAACTATTGAGTGACTTAGATTGTCTCAGCTATGGTGGTAATAATGCCAAGGTTGTGTGTTTGATCCCTGCACAAGACATTCACTTAAGAGTTGGACTGGTCCTTGTGGGTCCCTTCCAACTCAGAGTATTCTGTGATTCTGAGTGTGTTCATTTCAGTGTGGTTTTCAGTCTTATATCTAAGTGAGGCATCAAACTCACCTGGAATAGTCAGAGAGAATAATGAGAACTTGTTAATGATTATTCCTATTGCAGTAACATCTAGGATATGAAATCAGTGACCAAACTGCACAATTCTAAGCTAACTACACCAATGGCAACAGTGGTATTTGTTCCATTTTAAAATCCAGCTTTCTTGAAGACAACAGGGCTACCTATGTAAGGAAAAACATACCTGTAACATAACCGTCACCATGTATAGTTTCTTTGTCAAGAGAGACACTACTTATACTAATTCTGTCCCTTTCTGTTGTGAGTAATCATTTGACAGACAGATTACATAAATATGAGACAGCAGCAACAATTGGCTTTCCTGGTGTGACAGGAGTCATGTTGCACAGACCTAATTACTTTGGACTTGTCAAAGGCAGAGACAACTGTGGACGATAGATAGTGTACGGCTAATGATGCATCTCATGTGAACGAATGGACAGGTTAAGCTACGTGTGCCTGCCAAATTTCTATTCCTTCACACAATTAATACAAGATGTTCAGGAAACAGATGGCCAGGCATCTAAAAGTCAAATCAGAATATCTTTTATGGTCTGTAGGGAACAGTTACTGGCAGCAGAATTGAAGGTGATTAGCATGTTGTTGACAGTCTATTCAATCTTCTCTATCATTTATTTAAAAGAAGTAATTATTCTCTGCAAGAGACCTGACTTACCTTCCCATCCTACTAGTACAGCTGTGCCTGAGAGAAGACCAAGTGTTTTCTGTCACACTGAGTTTAGACCTCTCTGAAACAGAAGAAGTTACAGTAATTGTGTTTTCAGTCTCAGAATAGAAGTAATGTGTATCCAAGCCATTCTCACCATGCCTGTCAGGAGCTGGGATTGTTTTATCTTGCTCTTCAACTTGATTTTAATGTTTAATGTGGAGAATACCATCATATTCCCTTTACTTATAAGCTAGGTAAGCAAATTCATTGGGAAGTTATCCCAGTTATGGGTTCAGTCACATTTTTTTAGTAACCTTTAACTCCTATCTATCTTTGCAACTCTCAGATTTTTTTCTGTTCCTTTTCTCATGAAGCCTTCCAGTTTGTTTTTTTTTTTTGGCAGTAGGGCAAACCATACTGTAGTATAGGGGAGGTGTAGTACTAGATGAATATTATATTAGAACTTAACTTTTTTTCATGTGATGCTTCTGTGCACCTCATAAAAACCTGCCATTTTCTTTGCTGACTCTCTTTTACTTTGTCACAAAAACAGCCTCCGAAAGATGCTGTTAAGCTCAAGAGAAATTTGGACAGGTGAATAAAGTCTGAATTTTTTTTCCTTGATGTATTTCAATAGAAGACCATTCCCTTGTATGCATGCAGTACATATTTCAGAATGTTGTTCTGGTTTTTTTGTGCCACACAAATTTAAAAGGATTAGCCTTGACATACACTCACCTCTTTTGATTGCCCAATATGGGTTCATCAACAAAACAGTTCCCTTGTATATCCAAACTCTTGGAAAATTCAAGACAGGATGAAAAGCTCAGACCACAAAAATTTTGTGCCCCATTATGTTCAAGTTTTTTGTCATTGTATTTTGAGAAAGTATAATCAAATAGTGCAATAAGATTCACATAAACAGAATTCCCAGTGGAGGTTCCTCCTACCTTGAACTATAACTGCTTTTTTACTCATGATAAAGACATTATTTTTTAGCATTATTCTATATTATATTATTGCATGATCACACATATATGCCAGTCTGTCCACTACACCTCGTGCTAAAGTGACAATTTTAAAGGAGTTATGATCTTTAGAATAAGATTTGATTCTGATGATTTTTGAGGAAGGACAAAGTTTTGTATGCTGTTGGACAATAGACAGCTGTAAAGCAACGTCAGAAATATATCCTATACTTCATGGAGAGACAAAAAATGTTTCCATTGACTCTAAGGATTTTGAACATTCGACATTTTTTTTGCTTATTAGTAATACAGAAGTAGACGAGAATTAGAATTAAGCCTAGTCCTGAAACAGTTCTTACCAGGAACACTACAGAATTTAGTGAATAGCAGAATTTCTTTCTAGGTGAAGTTTCATCCATATATTTTCCATTAATGAATAATTTTTGAATAATATTAGACCACAGAGAAAATCGTCCTACAATACAAATCTGATTAATATAACCAATGAGAAAATATACATTTAGCTCAATCAATATCATCATTCTATACAAATAACTCAATCTTCCATTTCTAATTTACTCACAGTGACCAATCACACTAATGTAATACATTTCAATCAGGTAACAGCTGAGGAAAATTAAACTAAGTTGCTCATATGGACCAATCTTGTAAAAATCTCATTTTTGTAGTACTGATTTTAGCAACTGTGTCAGTTATCGTTATAAAGCAATTTTTAAATATTTATGTGGAATAAAGGTAGGTACGGAATGGATTTTTTTCTCCTTTGATATCTGCAGTAGAGTGATACAGGACTTAACAGAGATTTTTTAAGATTTTTTTCTTTTTCACTTGAATGTTGTTATCTTCTTGAACACATTGCACAGGAAAGCAATTATAAACCAGAACTAATAATGGTAGGCTAATCTCATATTTCTGGCAAGAAGGGCTAAATGCAGAAACGGAAATTCAGAAAGCTCACAGCCCACAGATATCTCAAGAAAAAATTGTAAATAGTTGGACAGGATATAGAGTATTCTGTGGCTCTCAATTTGATATCTAGTAGTTACACAAAGGAGTCCCATAGTGTAAATAATAGTTTCTAATCGCATCGAGTTTTGGCATAGATTTTTTATTTCCACAGTTGAAAGAAATGTCTATTCTTAGCTTCTGTTCCCAGCTGACAGTCCTAATAGCTTGATGACAACTTACACTATGATTTTAAAAGGTTTTTTCCAACCTAAACAATTCTGTGATTCTATTAATGATGTTATTTTTAACTTTATTCTAAAAAATGATATAACTTTAAGGTCACACATAACCATATGAAATGGACTATTGTATGACTATATGACGTGCTGGAGAACAAAGACATAAGCAGCAAAACTGACAGAAAATATGTGTATGCTTCTTGGCTTTTTTTTTCTTCCAGTAATTATGAATATTCTGACATTTCCTACCACCGATCATACATTAACAGACAGAAATTTTTACTTTTAATACATGCAAAACTGAAGACAAACACAGCCCCAAATAAGCTTTTGAAAGCAGTTGAAAGATATCCAAGTTAGTAGGATATGTCACACAAACTTGTGTTCCTGAGTTCACTGTTGTCTCAAATATTCAAAAAAACCTCTTCAACAACACCAAGCTGGTGATACCTAGATTCTTTATTTCATAATTTTCTGATGTGAACATATTTTGACCCTTTTCCACTATCATTTCCCTCCTTATTTCTCATCCCTATTCCCTCCATATTTGATGAGGTATGTGATATATATGCCTAGTTAGATACCTCCAGAAATTTTTCATGATTCTATAATCTGCATTAGATTTAGCAGTAGTTCTAGAAAGTTTTTATGCTCTAAGAGCAAAAGATTTAGATTGGAATAATTTTTTTTTTTAAAAAATTGAATATAACTTGAAACTACAAAGCTTAAGAAGAGCACACAATTCAATTAGGCTTGCTATTGTAGTTTGTTTCTCATTTTATACAGTGTTGCCTCTATGACTCCAGACTAATTTCTATCTCCAAATATCTGTAAATTACGGATGACTCACAAAAAAGTTTCAAGGTAAGTATTCTTATTGAGACCCACATGCTGATTATAATGATTGACACCAAGAAAGGTCTCAAATCAGTGTGGCATCCTGCAGAGTTTTTCACAGGTATAGCCATCTTTACTATGCAGATCCTCAAGCGACTTCAAAGTTTCTTATAAGTAAGCCTTCACAAATCTTAGCCCTGCTTGCCAGAATATTCATTTTAATCTCCTTAATCTTTTATTTATCAGTAAAACATATGGAACTCATTTGACACTAAATAGAGAATATATAAAGGCAATAATTCCCATCATTTAAAAAGGTGAGGATGAAACAGGGAGACACAAAATTATTCTGAAAGCATGTACTACATTTTATGCTCAATTTATTTCAATACTGATCCTTAACCTTGCTTTTCCTTCTTTCCATATGCAGGCTTACATAAAAGATTTCTGAGTTTAGACCAAAATAAAATTAATAGCAATGATTTATCTATTTAACAAACATAATGACTATTCAAGAAGCACAAACCTGAAAGAACTACTTTAATCTGTCACCAATGCTACAAAATCCTTTCTAAAACAATCATAATCTGTTTTAAAATTAGGCAATAGATTTCTCCCATTCCTTCTGCTGTGGTAAGAAACTGTCTTCCCATTTCCAGGCTATCTTAATTAGTGAGAAGTTTACATCCCTGTGTTCTGGTGTTTATATACTTTTAGGGGTTTTTCACCCAGCTGCTGTTAACTATCATATTTTTAAACCGTATTTATAGATCACTCTGATTTTTTTTTATGCTATTTCAGCCAAACTTCTCTATTTTCCTCTTATGAAATATATTTCCCATTCCCCTGTTTATCCTGAAAATAAAGATTTTTCTTCCTTGTACATAACAGTCCAGAGGAGGTCTCATGAGTGTTTTCTGTAAGAACAGTAACTCCATCTTAAAAATGCTTGACTGATGTTTTCCAAGGCTGAATAACCATTTTTAAAAACAGCTTTGCTTTGGTGATTTCAAGTAATCATAAAATGTGTTGGCCTGGGAGGTACCTTTAAGATCATTAAGATCATCATTAAGTCCAACATTCCTGCCTTGATCAAGGATACCTTCCACTAGACCAAGTTGCTCAAAGCCCTATTCAACCTGACCGATGCATAGCTAGCTTGGACATCCCAAATGTTTTCTTAATTTCTACCCATAGTGTTTCCATTTTGTAGCCTAAACTGTTGATAGAAGTACTTTTTGGTTTTCAAATTAGTGAATTTTATTCTACTTCTAGTAAATAATTCTTACTGCATCAGCATCCTTTTCTGTACTGATTGTCAGCTTCATTGCATCAGCAAACTTCCACTGTGCAGGAGAATTCATCAGCAAAAAGTATTAAACAAGATTTTCCCCACTACTTACCTTTGAGTTTTGCTACCAAACTTCAACAAATTCAACAAGTGTCTCACTAACAGAACTTCCTTAAGCATCTTCCATCTCTGTCTTTCTCTGTATGGTATTATATCAAATGTTTTACTGAAATTGGATTAAAACTATTGAATTTCCCTGTCTAGACAATCAATCTGTTGTCTTATCAAAGACAGATACAAGGTTAGTCGGACACAATCTACTTTTGGTGAACTGATGCATTATTTTCCAACATTTTTTCATTTACAGTCATGATTTGAATACTTACATTCAGTGTTTGTTCATAAATTGTATGCTACTGAGGATAGACTAATCAGCTTGCAGCTGCATGTTTTTCTTTCCTATAAGCTAGATATTATATTTTCCTGTCATATGCTGCCACTCCAACTCGGCAGATTCATTAGAAATTCCTACTAATAACTGCCAATTTCACAGGCCAGCTGTTTTGAACTTCTGGGAATGAAGAACATGCATCTCATACAATATTCAAGCAGACCATTTTTTTATCACCTTTCTCTAAAACTTTTTTTTTAAATCAAACTGTTTCTTTTTATTCACCCCTTACTCATTGTCTACTACTACTATTACTCAATCAGTAGTACTCTTTTAGAGCCATTATGTCCTCCATTATAATTTATTTTTTTGGTGACTGGAGAATCTACTTCATCAGTGAGAAGCACAAGCTTTGAGCACTCTTACGTAATCTGTTGACTGGAAGAATCCTTTTCTCAGTGTTTAAGTACTGCACTCACACAGACTCTACTGCTGCCAGGTGGAGGAAAAAGGAAAATTTATTGAATTAACATACACCTCCAGTGTTTTAGAAAGAAACTTACAAAATCTGAGAACACTTTTTTCAGTCAATAGAATTAATCTCTCTTTCTCTTTTTAAAATGTGGTGTTCTTTAAGCACCTTCACAAACCTTCAATATGGCAGTTTTATTTTTCAAAAAAAGTGTAACCCCTACATACAGGAATTTGATACGTTTTGATTTTGTTGTATAGTAATAGATTTCACAGCTTTACTTCTCTAATATAAGGCTGAGTTACAATGAGCATATTTCATCTTCCAGAGTGCAAAAAATTTTCCTCTGGGCAGAGTTTATTTTTTAGTCACATGGTAAAGTGCATCTATGTTGTGTTACTTTCCTCCACTTTTCCCTTCTTCCCCCATAGCTTTTCACAGTGGGTTGATACACTGAAAATAGATACTTTTACCAGTTTTTAAATTTCAGTCGTTATTAATTTTGTGTAATTCCATTGTAATGGTATCTTATATTTTTATTGCAGGTTAGGATGTGCTTTGGCAATCTGAGGAATGAATACAAATTGTGTGATACAAGAATCTTAAAAAAAAAAGCTTTCTTGTTGTTTTTATTAAAGATCCAGTAAAACAAATTTCTTTTGGCAGACCATGCTTACCATTCCAATGTTTTCAATTCCATTTTTACATTAAAAACTAAAGGATATCACTTTGGATAATTTAACCTTTGTACAATTTCCAATTAAGATTCTAGCTTCATGAACACTAAGAAAAGATTATTTTTAAGCTCCATATTTATTGCCAGCAATTCCTGCTCCTGTAATGTCCGAACATACCTGAACTTCAATACTGTCATAGCTAACACATGTAATCTTGTTTCAACAGACTTTACCTCAATAAATATGTCACAAATGTTTTCTTCTTAAGTTTCAATTACTTTAATTGACTTGGCATTTGACTCTGTTAATCAACATTCATCTTATCTCAGTTGAAGTAATTTAACCTGAGTTCAATTAAATTAATTCTCAGTCTCATTCTTAGAAAATTGCATTCACAATTATACTTTGCACAAGACTATTTAAATTGCCCAGAATGAGAAGTGTGATATTTCAATATCTGTATATGGCCCTAAATCAAAGCTACATCTGATTTCCTTAACAATTTCTTTACAATTGAGATTTTCAACCCAGTTATTCGACCTTCTTGACAATTTTTTCTCTGTTGTTGAATTCCCTTTGTTCTGATTTCCTTAGTAACGACTTAGAAGGAATAAATGCTCACTCTCTTTTCTCTTGGAAATAGAGGAAGCAACAGGTGAAACCATCAGCCAGAAAGTGCAAACGAAGCAAAGAGAAGGCAGGTGCCTAAGTTACCTATTCCTTCTATGGAGTGATGTTTGCTACAGGATGTTTTGGATGGCCTGAAAAAATAACTTGACAAATACCTGGAGAAAAGACACATTAGTGACAGTTAAATACAGAAATACTACCTCTGACTGAAAAAGATTCTGAATCTTGAACAGTAGGTATTCCTTGGAAGTATCACTTCACATTTAGACTTTTTATGCTCCCTCCTCTGGATATCTATAATTGGATGGTAAGTGCTTCTAGATATCATTATAGTTCAATATGACCTAAGTATTCAGAAATTCTGTGTTATAATGACAGGTCTGTTTAATGACAGGCAGAGACAGTCATCACTTGTGCAAGATTACTTAAAGGAACATAATAATTTTTCCCATGAGAAAATTGGTATGAGTTCATAGTGTGACTACAAAATATCCTCAATCAATTATGCAGTCACATCTTTTGCTAAATATCACCTCTGGTGGGTTTTGTTGTGGTTATTTTTGTTTCTTTCCTTTGTTTTTTTGGAGGTATTGGTCCGGGATTTTTTAAGAAATTGATCCAAAAGTATACTGAAGCTGTCAGCATATTATTACTAAATGTTCCATACTCTTGGGAAAATATATGAAACTATGACCATGCTGTCTACATTTACATATTTGTGCAAATGTTTCATATAATTTTTGGCAACAGGACACAGACATGCTTGGTTTAATTTTCTGTCTCTTACTCAATGGAATTTTTACTTTCTTTATCATGATACATAATATTAGAATATTTTATACTAGCCTCAGATGACTGCTTTGTGACAGTATTTACTGATATATACATATTCACTATGCTCTGTATGTTATGTTATATATATTCATGTAACCTTCTGCTTTAGAGATGGGAAGTTATTTTATATTCAGTTCAATGCTTGCTGTCACAGAAGCAACAGAATATTCATTAGGTTTTCTGTAATTTTAACCCTCTTTTCAACAGAACTCACTAATGTTTGTTCCCCACATATGAAAGCAAACCAAAACCTGTAAAATCTTTGTACAAACAGGAACCTTAGGACAAAAGAAAAGCATAGCTCACATTAGTTGTTAAGAAAATATGTGGATTTGTTACTTGCTTTTTTTATTCTCTTATATATCATTCCTGGGGTATTAAAAATAATATTAAATTTTAAAACAACTTTATAATTTAAAATAAAATAATCTTAATTGTTTTATTAAAGTAATCTTAATAACTCATTTCACAGGCCACAGCCCAAGATGAGTAAAACTCCTCGTCCCACTAACTGCTCCATTCAAGAATTTTTCCTCTTAACATGTGAAATGTTTAAAGGAACATTAAAAACAGTTCAAAAAGCACATTTCACTAAAATCTGTCTGTTAATTGCCTGAGCTGCTTTGATAATCTGGTCTCTGGGTTGTGATGGGTTATTCACAAAGAAAAATTTTAAGCTGGTTTCCTAAGGCTCTTTCTACTAGTAGCAAAATGGGAGACATTCTTTTATAGGGCAAATTGGAGCACACAAATCACCCTCTGGTAAGGGCTTTCCACTTCTTGATGTACAGGGTAAACGTCGGGAGACAAATCTCCTGGGCAGATATGGAGACCACTAAAATCAGAGGGGTTTGGATATTTGAACATTTTTGAATTAAGCAATTTTCTTTCCATACAGTTTAAGCGAGGTAACATGCTATATTAGAAAGAACGAATATCACTAAATCATATTAATGTAGAACAAAAGATGTTGAGAACTATCACTTCAAATTTAATACCTCTTTTTAAATTAAGTCTATCATCTTCTGAAGGAAAGTAAGAAGATGTTTTAATAATTCAAGAACTCAGTTATTCAGGGAAGCTTGATCTATTTGACTACTAACGCACTGATGACAAGGGTGTCTATACTTCTCTTTTTCATTTCCTGCTTTTTACCACTGCCTTCAGAAGCCCATACATGACTTAGGTAAAAATGATACTGTGAATTTGAAAATTACTGTTCTGATCACAATTTCTTTCCTACTGTCAGAGTTTGGTTCCTATGACAATTAACTCACAAAAATGAACAACCAATTTTACCTGGTTAATATTCCTAATTGTTACTGCATGTACAGCCAGAGGTTACTGTTCCAAATCTGGCAGGGCAGGGAGGCGGAATTGAAAAATGTATAGTTGCAAATACTTAAATGACATATACAGGAGCTCACCTCAGTGAATGCACCACCCTGCTACTAAAGCAACCACCAAATTTCTCAAGAAAAAGTGACCTAAAATTCCATATTTATGGCAGTCATAATTTGGATATATATTTATAAACTGTCCCAAATCAGAAACTCCAGACATAAGAATACTTCTATGACATTATTTTGATTGCTTAGTTCAGAAAACAATGACATTAACTATTCAGACTTCTCCAATGCATTCAATATTATTCTTGTAAATGGCTTAATTTTGTGGAAAATCTGAGAAAATTAATGACTAGGAATGGAATGTCTTTTCTGTCATGTGGAAACAGATTTCTCTCGAGAAAATGTCTCCAACAGATATTAATTGTGACAAATGACATTGGGATAAAAAAAAATGAGATGTTTAAATTTGAATTAGTAACTATTGTGGTCTATAAGAAAAATACTGGATATTCATGTTCAGTTCTACTTTTATGTTGTTATCAGATGTCAACATTTTGAAGTGAAAATAATTTTCACAGGATTGAGGTATTTGGCCAACTTCCTATTCACTAAGAATAAATCTGTTAAAAGCCTATCTTGAAGAACAGCCATAAATTTTAGACCGCTTGGAAAATCTCCCCTCTGTTAATTAACAACACTGAAGCTCTTAGCTAGACTTTCCCACAGCAAAGTAGATCTACCTTTAACATTCAATGGCACCAACTGTGATGCAAAGTAATTTTGGTAGTGTCTTCCACACTTTCACTCGGTGTTGATATATGGCATTATTGTATGTAAAAGCAAAATATTACACTAAATATACCACGGCTTGTAGGGTAGAGCAAGATTAAAAATTCCTTAGGTTTTCAAGTGAGAAAAAGAACTATTTCAGTTTTAGCTAATGTGGTCCACTACTGCTGTAAGTCTGTATATCTAAAATAGAACATATATTAAAAAAGATATTTATGATCTCTTATCTGTCTATTGCGAATGTTAATTGTCCTTTAAAATTATTCTATTCATTTATTAAAATTAAACATTAATATCACTATTAACATTGGTGCCTTTTCTTTTAATGTGTCCAATATTAGCTCCTGAGGAACAGATTCATGCATCTTTCTCTGGATATAGACACTTCTGTCTGGCAAAGATTGTATTCTGATGCAAAGGACAGGTGATAGTAACATTGCCTCATAAACTTTTGCTTCAAAATCAGTGAAAACAGTAACTAGAGGAAAGATTTCTAAAAGTGTTTCCAATATTTTCCTCTTTTTTCCAACATTATTTTTAGTGTGGACATTAAAACTAGTTATTCCATTGTAGTGTGGATCTCAGTAGCAGTGCAAATTATTGACCCTAGTACAAGAATTCAAGAATCATATAACCTAATTTTTAGTCAATGAATTTCTCAGATATTCTGTATTACTTTTTCATCCACTGGGGTGCCCAAGACATTTAAAATGAAAATATGAATTGCAATCTTCAGACACATTTATGATCCTGATTTTTTAAGATAGTGGTTCATACTGTAGAGGGAGCTGTCTGAAACCAGATTACTCTGTAGAACTCATTCTTCTAATTAGCATGTATGCCAACACTTGCAAGCATAAGTTTTATGGCTTTTCATTTATTACAGTATGGACTAAGCCACTTAGCCTAGTTCTCATTTTAACCTGGATCAAACTTGGATTAATGTAGTTCTCTGAAATACTTCCTGTCTTCTCGCTACTTCTGGCAACACACAGGCTACTAAACCTTGTATATCTTGAAAATACTGAAGTTTCCTAGTGAGTTTAAAAAAACTTCTCAAACCAAACAACAACACTATCTCCCCTGAAAAAATACCCAAAACAACCACAAAGTCAAACTTATGAGAGGAAAAATAAAGTTACTTAGGAAGAAGTGAGGAAAAACTGATTAAAAAAAGGAATTTTAACCTTTGAATCACTGAGGAGAATTGTGATATGTGACTGTGAATCAGTATATAAAAAAAGGATATGTTAATCAAGGGCCAACCAATTGACTTGGAACTTTCAATGTACTACTTGCAATAACAGACCGAATAAAAGAGTTTCAGAAGAGAATATTAAAACATACCTTTAAATATAAATTAAGGTAATATTTTCATTGACTATTCACAGCTTCAGAAGCCCAGAAGAAATTTCCCCTGTGGTTATTATGACCTCATATACAAACAAATTTATGATAGAAACATTAAAAAAAAAGAGCTTAAATATCCAAATTAACAAGGGGAAATGTGATTTGGAATCAAGTGTAACTAATGAGATATCTTATTTAATTGTTAGTCTTAAAATCTAATTTAAGACTATTTTCTTTATTCTCTGAAATTTATCTGTAATTAGAGCATGAAAAGGAGGGGCTGTAGACTCAGTGATCCTTGTGGGGCCCTTCCAACTCAGAATATTCTGTGATTTTGTGATTCTGTGAAAAAATAAGTCAAAATTCCTGCACATGACATATGCTGGCAGGGTATGACATCTTGTTTAATATATATTTAATATATGTTAATATATGTTAGGAAAGCAGAGTTAGCAGTAATGAAGGAACAAGGACAACACAGATGTGGAGAAACTGGATAAGTATAAATATAAAAAATATGAATCTATGAAGGAAAAGGAGCAATATCAGGTGAAGGATGAGGAATAAAGATAGATGAACTACTAGATAAAGTAATAATAATTGTTGAAGCAATTATCTTCAGCAAAATAAGTCTACAGCAAATACAGTGCAGTTATTTGGGGTAAAATAGTCATTAAGGATGTAGGCACATGAAGCTGCACACCTCTATATGTACCTAAACAGATACATAAACATACCAAGGAATCAGCAATTCCAATTTGATAGTCTGGTCCCTTTTGAATACTACTGCCACATCTATAAAGGCTCATTCATCACCAAGGAAGCTCTGCCTCACTATTCAGACTGCTTCTGCAATGTTCCCTCCAAGGCTATACACAGAGCAGCCCACTGCTGAAGGTTTCAAAGTCTGGGAACTGGACACAAACACTGAGAAGCCTTCAGAAATACTTACAGAGCTGAAAACAGTGAAACAGTCTGTTCATGGCAGTAGTGTTTGAAAATACACAACATATTTGTTGAATAAACTCAGATTCCTGTATCATTTAAATCCACAGGTTTGACTGCACAGCATGATAGGTTTGCATGCATTCCTTTGGAATCAATACATTAAAATGCCTGATTTGAACCAATGTCTGAATTCAGTGTCCCACAACAACCTGGAGTGAATATTTGGCCCTAGCAATTCCCTAGGAGCTGCCTGCAGTAAATTGACTGCGTGAGTAAGACCAAGCTAGCACACTGATGTAAAGAGTCAGACCCTGCGGCTCAAGACACACTTCATATTTCAAGCTTTACAAAGCCAAAGCAAGCAGAGGAAGGAGTGCTTCTGGAAGTTTCTTATTGCCTCAGAGAAAGTATTATGTTGGTCTCTGTCCTGCTACTGTACCACTTAACTCTGTGCCCTTGAGCACAGCTCTTATGTTGGCTCTGTTTTTTATGTCCCACATACCCAATCAGTGCTGGGGCCTGTGTACAGCCAAGGCATTCTCATCCAGTGCGAGTGGCCTCTGCTGCTGCTGCTTCTGAGTGCAAGGGAGTGGAAGCCCTTGCCATGGTCCTCAGCTGCCCCTGTGGACAGAAAGGTTTGAGGCACAAGGCATTTACAGGAACAGCTCTGTCCCTGTCTGAAAAATACTCTCAAAGGTATAATGTATTGCAGCAAAGAACAGGTAATTACTCTCTGAAACACACTGGAGAAGGTAATTCTTATCTCTGCATGTATTTCCTCTGCACTTATTTCCTCTGCCTCAACAGAAACACTGTGAAAATAAGAGCTTTTATATGTAAAGAGGTCAGGTCTCAGGCACTGACTGCCCCTAGAGCTATTGCCTTATGTGGAAGACTTTCAACAGCCAGATAGACACGCTTAAGAGTAAGAGTTGTTTACTAAGAAGCTAAATTAACACAGTTAATTAAAATAATAATAATAATAAAAATTACAACTGTTTGGGACAGTTTTGATTTGAAGACTTTTCTATCATTTAGTGTTTGAGATGTAATTTTTTGCATACCAAAATCGTAACTTTTTGTTATCACCAAAAGAAAGATAAACTTTTTAAAATACTTATCTAAAGAAGCATATATTTCAATATAGATGTTCCACTAATTCAATAGCATTGATTTCAAAAAAAGGACTAAACCCTAAAGGAAAACTTTAAGCCACTTCACTACTTTCAAAACCCAAAAGAAATAAATGCAATATTATGCAAACTTCAAGAACTAAAGAACAATGCCATGACATATCCTATAACATTAACTGTTAATGATGTTATGTAAAAGATACTTACATGAGGTTAAATATCTCCACTATTTCATAATAGGGAATTCTGAGATGGGCTAATGGCTTACTTGAGGCAAAGGGATGTCAATGTCAGAAGCACAATTAACATTTTTTCACAGGTTTACAGATCCTACTCCTACACTATTAGCTCATGCTTATATCTAAGGTGTCAAGAGCAAAATGACATCCTACTGCCATTCATTAACATAAAAGCCTTCCAAAGTAGTGCAGTTGGTTTGTAATGTCATCTATGTATCAAAGTGACCTAAATCACACTCTAATGCTCAGTTTCTACAGAGAACTGTTAAACTTACCAAGAATGAAGGCTTAAACCCTTGCTGCTGCTTGACTAAGAATAAAATGTCGTGTAAGGAATTAAATCAAAGATCTATTTATATCCTGAAATAGAAACCATAATTTACCACTTCAAAATATTGTAGGGAGCATACACTAAGACAGCAGAATTCGTCACACAACTGCCAAAGTAACTGAAAAGCACCTTCCCCCAAAATGATGCATATGAAGATCATCCATGCATAACAGCAGGATCTAAACACTAAAGAATAATAATGTTGCAGACTTGGGAAAAAAAAATGCATGCTACAGTCTTGTTTTCTGAAGTGTCAAATATGCATCTTGGAAAGATATCATGAGCATCTTTCCAATTTTTGAGAAGAAAAAGAAAATGAGTTCTTTAGATACCTGAAGGAATTCACAAGTCTATACACTTAGTCCTGACACCAGTGCCAAGATGCACCTTGCTGAGCTTCAATTTCATGTCTGTGTCCAGACTGAGAAATGAACTGACGAGCTTTAACTTCTACAGATTACATTTATATGCCGTAAATAAGTAATGCAACATGCTCTTGATTGATTACAATTTGAAAAATTGCTATGTGAAAGTGACACTTTCCTCTACTATAATTTTCTGTGTCTGACGCTTGCCAAGTAAACTGACTACTATGCAAATAATAGAGCATCCTTTGTGTTTGCACTTCCATCTGTAGTGTATAACCCCTTAACAGCTATGCCATTCATAGCAAACAGCATATATAGAGGGGTGCTTATGTTTATGTATAAGCATGCACATATCCATGTGAATACATATGTATTTAACACATCTGTTCTCTAGTGATTTATCAGTTTCATAGACTTTTTCTTATGGTTCCAAGAAACATCAGAAAAGAGACATCTTCTGTCGTTTCCTCTCAACTATCTTGTTCCTACTTTCTATAAATAAGTAATAGGCATAGTTAGTTTAAAAATTGCAAAAGAAATTAGAAGACATAAAAAAAAGAAAAAGGCAAAAAAAGAGAAATAATCAGGATTTTTTCTTAATTTACAAATCTATACATTAATACAATAAATAAAAACTAAACCCCATATATTTTTGGTATTAAACATTAAGGATAGAAGAGGTTGAAAAAATGCCACATGCTCAGAACATATTACCTATTAGCTTACATAATAAAAGTGATATGAAAACATTGGAACAAGCATATCTGTTTTGCTGTGTTTTTTCAGCTAAATTAAAAGAGAACATGCTCCATGTGGAAAATCTCATGTGATACAAAAAAATATTTTAAGTGGATCTGAGTGATGGTGAGGTTGGAAATGGAGTGCAGATACAAATATAGCTTATTCAAAAGAAAATAACTCTGTTAGTATACTGATGATACATCTGTTTTCTTTGGCAATAATCTCTTTCCCCTGCTTCTTTATTCATTGAAAGGAACTGGCTTGCCATCAATTAAAAATAAATAGACCATTTGTTCCTACAGTATCTTAAGTGATATAGAGATTCTAAATCCTTTTCAAATCTCAGATAATGCATATACATTAACTTCCTATAATTAAGAAAAAAAAGGAAAATGAGCTATCAGTGCCCTTAACCCAATTAAATAAATGTCCTTTGTCTGTACCTTGTATTAATTAGGATTTTGATTCACCTTCACATAAAACAGCTTTAATAGATAAAACCAGTTAAGCAAACTAAGAGATAACAGAAAATGTGTTTTTTCAAAAGAACGCTAACTGTGAAGAGTCCTTGTTATCTCAAGCATTATTTCTTTAGTGCATTCATTTTCTTCTCAGCTCTAATAAAATGAGACAAAGTCATACACTTGTTTTCACTTTTGACTTTTTTCCTGGTACAGAGTTATAGCAGTCAGGACTCCAGAAAAGCCTGTTTGTGTAACTTAGAGGAGCCCTTTGCAATGAAGAGATTTTGCACTCTTAGTACATAATTAATGAGCTGCTCATGTCCAGAGTCAATTAATCATGAAGTTGCTGAATTCTACGACATTCCTGCAAACTTGAGTCAACTAGGTAACTAAGTTTAGTCAACTACCTATATCTCAGGGATTTTCCCTGTATTTTTTATGCATCTCTTTTCTGGTTTTAAATAATAATAATAATAATAATAATAATAATAATAATAACGACAACAACAACAACAACAATATATATATTTTTAATACCCACTGGGTTCTATTTACCAGTTTCAGGAAGGCATGTTAGCTCAAAAATTTACTCTGAATTTGCAGCTGCTAAACAGTATAAATATCTAATTAAAATAACTCATAAAATAAATAGATCAAAATTAGCCATGTCTTCTTGTAATCTTCCCTTGCAGCCTTCTCAAATAAAAGCTCTTTGTTCTGTGACTACTTTTACATCCATGTAGAACTCTGAAGACATGATAATCATGTAAATCTGTTATTATCTAACTAGTTAGTTATTTCTGTTCACTACTGATTGGCCTACAGAGCTTTTTGGCAGGATATTCAGACATCCCCATCTCCTCCTATACAGGTAAGAATCTTTCAAATAACTCCATCTCCACATGGTTCAAAAATAGTTAAGAAAGAAACCAATGATATCTTTGCCTTGCCCTCTAAAGCTGACACCCTAACAGAATACCTTCAATTATCAGAAATTTAACACTGGAATGATCACATTTGACCTGAATTCTGCACGTCATTTTGAAAAATGTTAAACTAATTCTATCATTTTTCCATTAATACATTTCCAGAAAATTAGGATTAAACTGCTGTTGAGTCCAAAACTATGGATCAGTTTCCTTTGCTGCTGAGATGCGAACAGAGGTTATACCCAAACAGCATTTTGAAGGCTGCTACTCAGTAAATTAGTTGCTTCAAATCTTGCGAAAAACAAACCAAAAAAAAAAAAAAAAAAAAAAAAAAAAAAAAAAAATCCTGAACAACCCGCCAACCAACCAACCCAACCAAGAGATAAGATTAAAAAAACATAGGAGACCTTTCTCAGCTGAAACTCGTAGCTCAGAAAATTCAAACCTGCTCTTCATAGTCCCCTAACCCACTCTGCTCCCTCAGTCCGTTTTAACTCAATATACTAATAGTGAGAGAGGAAATATATCACACAACCTTCCAGCACATGGAAAGCAGTCTCAATAAGCACATTTGAATGTGAAAGAGCAGCAGAAGATGGTTCCCAACCCTTTAATATTTCCTGACTTACAATCTGACTTCTCTGTGCAGAAGGAAATGAAGTCTCACACACTTTTTCAGGAACTGGTCAAGATCACTGTGTTTTCTATATTTATTGCTACTTACTGCATTTTATTATACAAAAACTAAATTTCATTACTGTGAAATTAACATTGGAACAGTAGATATTTCAACATAAGTTAATCAAGTGACAAAGAGTGCTCTGGCAAAGAATAGACAAAATTACTTTTGCTCTCCAACCACACAATAATGTGTCACTCAGAGCAATTTTGCTCTCTTATGAAAGCTTACATATTAGAAACATTTATAGAATGTTGTTTCCTTTTTTTCTACAATGAAAGAAATACTTGAGCAAAGTAAAATTATGATGCTAAAAAAAAGGAAAATAATTCAAATTGCATCTCTTCCTAACATTGCAGTCACTGGGTATATCTTTATTACTACTGCAAAAGAGGAAAAAAACCATCAGCTTTCTGAATTGAGTGCTATTATCAATCTCCTTGTTAGTTAATAGTCACCAGTTCCCTGAGGTCAAATTTATGAATATTTAATACTTAATAGAAGTGCTAATTGTGTTTGAGAAACACAGAATTGGACAAATATATTCTGCACAGCCATTATAGGAACATAAAACATGATTATAATTGTGGAGTTTTAAGTGCTTGAAGGGAGAAAAAGCATAAAAAGGGCCAATTAATTTTATCCAATGCAGGAAAAATACAAACAAGAATGGTGAGTGATTAGGGGAAAAAGCCCATCTTGTACACAAACTGTTTTCTTTGTATCATGTGCCCAGGAGAAAAGGGCTGCTCTAGGAGAGGAAGAGCTTTCATCATCCAGGCCTGGCAGCCACTTATTCTGGAAATGGTCCACAGCTTTTCTGAACCACCTAGGTGTCCAGCCCTTGTCAATGATGATAAAAAGCCATTGAATCATTGCTTGCCCTCTTTATGCTGATGGGAAAATGCATGAGTGAGACGCTTACAACAGAATGGCAACTATTTATAAATACCAAAGCACTGATTTTTGACATCATTGCAGATTTACTTCAAAGTAACTGGAAAAATGTCATTCTGCACATAGTTTAATTTTGTAATTGTGACAAATGATTCATAATTTTCTGCTTTATGCTAGAGAATGATTTCAGAAATGCTTTGGCCATAAATTGATCGTTTTTATTTATGTTGAAATTTCAAAATCATCTCAGTTAATTATTTTTTATTATCACTTCTTTATATTTTGCCCACACAATAATGATGGCAGAATTACTAATAAAATTCTTTTAATTTATTCTGTAATAGTATTATATATATTAATATTTATAAGACAAAAAGCACACAAGCATGTGCATATAATACAAGTCTGTCAAGAACCATGTCAAATAGTAAGATCGAGCACTGTTGTGATTTAAGATAATTTGGGCGTGACATCAGTGGATATTAACTTTTAGAACTTTTCAGTTGGAACTTTATTTACCTATGGTATTAAAAATAATTATACTGTCTTCAGTCATGCAGGTTTGCAAACAAAACATTGGCTGAAGTCATCATTGTATTTGAGTGCTTTATTGAGTGCTTTAGCTGAATTTACGTGACTTCAACTCTGAAGATGTCAGACTGATTTAGAGGAGTTTAGCCATGTTCTGCTCTCAGATAAGCACCCTTCCTTCTGCTAATGGAAATCTATAACTGAATTGCTGTGTGCTCCTACAGCTGAAGAAACTTTGGGATCTCCTATTATAATATGCAACATTTTACATAGATCTGGAAACTTGAGCACCTACGCCATCAACTCAGAAAATGAAAACAGAAACCAGAAACATTCTGACTGCAAGCACACTGAGACAAACACTGCAGCTAACACATTAGTCCATAAAAATGATTGAATTTAGAAACAAATGATATTTAATACTTTACATTTGAACCTGTTTTTCAAAACTCCTAGTTTCTCACACTAAAACTGTCCTTTTACAATATTTTCTGTAAGTTTAAGCTTTACAGAAAGAAATTTATTTTTTTCATATCTTCAAAGAAAACTATTTCACAAGCTCTACATAAAACATACATTTTTAGTAGCCATATTTGACTGAAAAAGAGAAAATGGATCTATTCCATATAAATTTTCTCAAAAAGGGTTACTTATATTTTTAATTCACTCTCTCTGATTTTAATTGAATACCCACATTCTATTATATAAATTTATGAAACTTACTCTTAAAAACAAAAATTCACTGAACATGGAGAAAAAATTACTTTTAATATAATGAAGTAGCAGAATGGAACCTCGCTCTAAAATGGACAAAGTAATGAATTAAATCTGGCCCTTATAAGAAATACCATGACAAAATACTGGCCACATAGATTAGAGCACCTTGGACACACTGAAAAGTTGAATAAATAAATAGATAAATTTGAGGTAGTTAGGCAATGTTATATTTTTCTCATTTATTCCATCTTAGTTGCTGCAAGACAACTTCACCTTTGAATCATCTGGCAAAGTCATTAATTGCTCACCCAGTCAGCACTCAATGTCTTGCACTGAATTGAAAAAAACAGGTACATGTCATGAAAAATAATAACTCAAAATGGCAAAACCATTTGAAACCACAGTCCATATAAACAAGACCACTGGGCAAATACTATTACCAGCAAGAATAGTTAACTCTATATGTAATTGTAGTGAACATCAGAAAGAAATAAAGGAGTACCTAAATTCTTTGTTCATGATTGATTGGAAATGCCAAGTTATTAAAACAGTAATTCCAGGGCAAATGTAGTTTATTGAGGGAATTACCTTTCTTTTGTACTTTTATTCTTCATCATGAGTGACAAGAGTACCAATGCCATCTCCCCAGGCTTGAATAAGATGAAGACATTAGTCTTTAATCTTTTTTAAAGGTTATCTACAGAGATGAATAAAGCTTTTATGTAGAGATAATCATAACCTGCTATGGCTGTACAGGTGCAATCAACTGTGAAGAGATGTCCCAAAGTGGGGCAAAGCAGCCACAGAGTTTCTCTGAGTTAAATGGTTCTGCTGAAGGAGGCAAACTACATTGTTTTTATATCTTCACTGACTTATGGACAAGTTATTGCTGCTTTTATAAATTGTTTGAAAGCATGTCTCACAACATGGTAGTTGGCTATTGCTGTGACTAAATCATCACAAGCTCCTCTTCCAGCGACTTGACCATAACAATACTACTGTAGAAACTAGATCTGCAATAAATGTTCAAACAGATGTCATTAGAGACTATTCTTAATGAATTACTTTAATGCAAATGCATGGTTCCTTCCTTGTTTAGAAAGTGAAGAGGTCACATGGAGATACGTAATAAGATAATCAAACTAAATGCCTGTGAAGATTAACACAGAAATCTTAAATCTTAACCTTGAAGAAAAGCACAAAACTCTCAGGTGCTGTTTATGGAGGGAAACTAGAGCACAGTGAGATTGTGCAGAGTAGATTACTGCACTTGAAGTGTTTCATAAACTGCATTTCCCTAGCATAAAACCCAAAGACTGGTTCAATAGGGACTGCATGAGAGGGAGCAAGCAATGAGCAGTAAATTCTCATGTAGTCCTTGCAACATAATCACAGCAAATCCTTCAACTGTTCCTTTTTGAAAAGTTCCTTAAAACTTACTATGTCTGAAAAAATTCTTAAGTAGAAATGGGTATAGTAGCCCATGACATACATGAAAAGTGTGGTCTAGAAATTTTCAGATTACTCCATGATACAGAATGTAATTTTCTAAGATGTGCTATAGGATGTTTATCATATCCACAAGGGCTTTTTTTTCCCCAAGAAATGATTACATTTTAAAAACTATGCTTTCAGCAGCAAGTATGGCAAAAAAAAAAGGCCCCATTAGTATAAGTGGGAACTGCATGACTGATTCTCAACACACAGCAGCTTGCTCATGGGAGATGTTGATCTACAACAACCTTTATAACTGTTCAGAAGAGCTCTTCTGTAAAGACACAATATCCACTGAAAAGATATAACTCCTTCTTTCATAGCTGCAAATGCTGCAGAACAGCTGGAACCAATATCACTGGTAAGTTATGCAGAATGTTTAAACTAATATCAAATTAACTCAGAAGTTCCTACACAGGCACCTATGAAAGTAAAATAGAAATTAAAAAAAACTGAAAAAGCAGGTAAAACTAGCAAAGAAAGAAAGAAATATTATAGAATTCTAAAAATGAGCTAATATGAAGAAAATGCCCAGGAAATAGAAAATTGAAACAATTTGTTGGCATCTTTATGTGGAAGTACAGTGTGCACTTGTCATGTGGATGCATGAGCTACATGTACCATAGAGCACTAGACTTGGCACCATTTTACAGGACTACAGAGATCCAGCTCTGTTTGGTTCAGCAGTTGCAAATCATCTATTACATAATTTCATAGTTTACTGCCATTTAGAAGAGCCAAAAAACCCTGCCACACAGAATGTTTTTGAAACAACTTGCAACTTTTTTTTTTGTCTCATTCTATCTACCATGTGCATCGCAGACCCAGCTCAGCTTTTTGGGCTTTGTACAGTAACACGATTGTGACTTATGCCAGTATTATCAAAATATTTGCTTTAATTGACTCTTCTACTGCAGTTTAATTCGTCTTTTGTTATCTTAGGGAATTAGTGATAACTTGAGGTAGAAGAACAGCCATCTACTAAAATATTTCCTATTTATCATGTATGACAGAAGCTGAGAAAATTCTGTGGGGAAAAACAGGGAAGAATTGCTTGTTTAATTGCTGGATCATAACTAGCAAAATCTGAATAGAATATTAGTTTAACATATCAGTACAAACACTTTTAATGGGCCTTGAGGGGAGAAAAAAAGAACACTGGAAAAGCTGTCATTTAATACATAAAACAGGTATAGAGCTGACAATAAAGCTATTCACATTCAGATAAGGAGTTCACTGCAGTGGTATTTCTGTATTACAGAGATACCGAAGAAGAGACTCAAACCCAGATTTTACTGTTGATGTCCTCTTTTTCAGCCTGATGCTTTATTTTCATCTTCAGTAAGGAAAACGGATGATTTTTAAAGGAAGACTTTTGGGAAGCAGAGGCAAATTTTTTTTTTAAATAGCAGCAAATGAGGAAAAACTCCCAAATGCAACTCCCTCCCAACCCAAGCCATTCTATCATTTTATGCTTGTTTGCTGCAATTGTTATTGGAAGAAATAGTACAAATGGAGCTGCTGATTTCCTTAAAAGAAAAGAAGTGTTTCTCAGCAGGTGGTGGGAGGATAAAGTGACAGAATTTTATGGTCTATAAACTATCCTTAAAATAGCCAGAACACCTCTTAAAATTCCTCCTCTTTTAGGAATATCTCAAAAGTGTAAAGATGGGTGAAATGGCTCTCTCATCATCCAGCCTTCCCAGTCATTTGTATTGGAGGAAAGGGCAGATACTGAGGCAGAGCCAAAAAAATAATAGCTCTTCTTATTTTTTGGATGAACAGTAAAAGTGATCAAAGTGTCTGGGTTTAATAAAAGAAAAAGTTCAATTGAGAAAAATAATAACCTTCTCCCTGCTCTAATAATTTAAAGCATCTGGGTAACCCTTAAATCTTTCTCCGGTTTGAAAAGGCTGAGTTTAGCATGAGGAATAAGTGTACTATGGTCCCTCTTTTAACATCAGTTCAAAGTTGCACTTCAATAGAAACTAAACTATAATTTCAAAAATAATAAAAATGCACGTCTTCCTCCTTTCAGTTAGAAAAAATACCAAAAAATCCTCTTCAGTTGAAAAAAGATGGGACTGTCCTAGAAATGTCTGACTGTATGAATTTCCACATTTGATTTGGAAACATAAATTTGCATAACCTCCCTATCATACACACATATGTCTGGATTCAAAGGCATAGAGACCAGAAATTAGTGTAAAAGAAAGAATTTTAAAAAATTAAAAACATTAGGATTTCAAGTATCAAATTTACTCCCATATGAGCACGATTAAAACTCATTTTCTCAAGCCTGCCCCTTCCTCTCTATTTTACAAGATCCTATGTCATTCACTGAACAGAGTCTTCTTTAAACAAATTAAAATGCTTTTTATTTTTTAAGCAAAAAACTTTTTTTTTACTACAAACTGAAAAAAAAGAAATGAATGGAAGTGTGTTAGAATCCAGCACTGTGTAAATGGTGAATTTTACCATTGCAGATTTATTACAGTTAGCTACCTTCTTTGTTACATTTCGCTCCTGGAGTCTGCTAATACGTCAAACGATTTTATCACATCATGTCATACAACATATAGATCTAGTAATACTTCCCTTTAGCTGGCCTAACATTAAATATTAGCCATATTTTAGTTAATATATTGCTGCAATCAGCACTGAAAATCACTTTTACAAGCTTAAAAGGAGCCCAGTGACTTTTCAAAAGTCTTTTTTCCCTATGGATGTTCTGCTTGAGATTATTGCTGTGGCACTGTACAAAAATCACATGAACTGAAAGGTTTTTCCATGCATTGTTCTCCTACCAGTTTTACAGATTTCTCTATTTATCCTGCCAGGGAAAAAGATTTGCCTTAAAATTCTACAGGGAAAGACTAGCATTCAGCTAGCCTACAATTCATCAAATGTTGACTGGTTACAGCGTAGATACTTATATGTTTGTGACAGAAGAAACTTCAGACTTTTAGAAAAATTGAATTATAATATCATTCTTATGTTTTTGACAGATTTACTATATATGAATATAGTTTTATTATTCAACAGATACTTATATCCTAATAAACGTTACCTGAATTGGTTTAGGTAATAAATGGATATTTCAGCATTAAAAAGGGAAAGCTGCTAAGAGTGCTGTAAAAGACGTTGTTGCTAATTACGCTTGTGAGACAGACCACTATAGGGAAAAAGTGGATACATCCCTTCAAAGAAGTCATCAGTGCAGTTCAATATATTACACTGAAAATAGGCAGCAATTTGGAGGAAAGTTAAAAATTTTCTGAAAGCTCCACTTCTCACAGTAATTTTAGTCCCTGTCACTTTGTACCCAAAATCACTGCACATACCAAAGTAATGGTATGTTCCTTCCTTATTTTAATCAGTTGGTAACATCAAAATTGTCCTTATGTTTGACATAATGTCCTTGTCATGAAAAAAACATAACTGCTTCTTAGAAAAGGGTCTCAAATCCAGACATATTATCCTCCAAGGGTGCATATTCACCATTAAAGTAACACATTTTTAAGGAAATCTGTATCCCATGTAGCTAACACAGAAACCTAATTTTCCCATAGAAGTAGAAGCACACTGTGCAGATTTTAACAATATTTTTTCCTGAACCCAAACATAAGCACACAGACATAGCAAAACTTTTTTATACTTTTTTTTTGGTGTGTGCGTGTCTGCGTGTGTGTGTCTGTGTACAGGTGCCCTCTGAAAACATTACAGAAACTGCCACCAAGAGGTCAGTAGCTCTACACTGGCATGTTTGCAGCTCAGAGTGCAAGGTGCCAACGCTGACACGTGGGTTTCTCATCAGTTTGTTACAAGACCTGGCTGTGTGAGCCCAAACCTGAAACTGGCTGTGTCTTGTGATGTGCACTTTAACTGCAAGACAACAGCAAAGGCTTTGACAACGTGGGCATGGCTTGGCAGTGGAGACCCCAGCACAGTGGTCAGTTATGGGTCATTGAAGAAGGCCATCCTTGAGAGCTGGGGCAGGACTGGGGTTGGTTAAAGAAGCAGTAGCTCAGCAAGGGAAATAACAGTTGAGAAAAAGCATAAAAGAACTGCCCTGACAAAGTAACATGCCTGAAAACACCTCACCCAGGGACGCAGGCCAAGAGCTGCAAACTGCAATGAAACTCAGCTGTCTTTCAAACGGCCACATCTTTGATGTTGGGGGAGAAAAAGCAGATGCCTGATTTGAAAGGAGATTTCTGATCATCTGAGCAGAAGCTCTGAAAACTGACTGCCCTGGTGGTTACAATCAGGAAGGACCATTGTTGTCAGAGCTAATCAAATATGAGTTCTGTGGTATCATATACTAATTTAGGTCCATTTTCTGAATGCTCCTGTCACAGTGATCTCTAATTCATTCTCCTTTATCTTCTCTTTCTTCTTCTACCTCCCCCTATTCTTCCTCCTCTTCCCCCTCTTCTTCTTCCTCTTCTGCTTCTACTTCCTCTTGTTCTTTGGGGAGATGGCGGGGAGCTGAGATATTGCTGAGAAATACCTATCAGAGTATTTTTTTCTTGAATAAGCAATCTTAAGTATAAATCCAATGATACTCAAGAACACTTAGAAAATTGCCAGCACTGAGCATTTTTCTACTATGACCAGCTTTACATTGTACCCATGATCACACTGGTGACTTCATTCTGCTAAATCCTCCTGGTACTTCTTAAATTATTTTTTTTAGTCCTATTATAAATAATCAAAGATTAGGTCATTTAATGTCTTTTCCAAGTCATTATTGCAAAGAGTGCTTTAAACCAGGGTAGTTCTCCTTGAATATCCAAACATCTCACTACATTATACACTTTACAAAATTGAAGAATTATTCAGGATCTTTGTTTTCCAGGTCTCATCCAGCTTTTGACCTGTGAGAGAACATTATCTCTCCCCTTAAGACTGACCATTTTTATGGCTTCTTGTGAAAGACTACAAAAAAATTTTTAAAAAAATTTAGACAAACACATCTACATAACTCTTTCACTCACCATTTCACTGACATCCTTAAGGAATTACCTATATTAAATTAGAGGCCCATGTTTTCCCTTTATGGAGGCCAATATCCTTGTAAAATTAGGATCCATTAAGTATTTAATTTTATTTTTAATTGATACTTCAACTAAATTATATACTAAAGATCAGTGAATTCTATGATCTCATTTGCTCCTCTCATAAAGGTAGGTAAAATATTTTCTGTTATAGAAGCTCATTGTAATGAATAGCTGAGTTTGAGAGTTTTTGATTGTTTGCTTGTGTGTTTGTTTTATAGGATTTCAACCTTCTTCACTATGTTCCTTCTGAGCTTTTTGGTATGTCCTGAGAACCTCTGATGTTTAACTGTTAACAGTTTTTAAACTTGAAATCTAAAAACTCTGGTTTTGATACTTTAATCTGTAGTAGTGTCTCATCTTTAACAAATAAGAAACTGGTATCAATTTTCTCAAAAATAAACACGAATACTTAGAGAGGATGCATTTAATAGACATTCATTACCAAGTGGTGCTATTCTCTCTGATTGTGTAAAGACATTGCAATTTGCTGGAGAAAAAACAAAGTGACAGCATTTCCTTTTAATCTTTCCCAATTACCTGACAATAGGTCCTCAATTTCCTCTTACAAGGGTTTGACAGAAATGAAGACAAGCATAGTTGTGGGATTTCTCTTGGAAAACATTGGTAGCATACCTCTGAGGACTGCATGTGTTGTTAGAAAAACTGTAAAGATCGCATGTGTCACTAAATACTTGGATCATTGGGGAGACAATGGTCAGTATTCAGTATTTTAACTGTGTGAGCAGATTCATTTTCTTAAACGATCTTTAAAAACTATTTTTTTTTCTCATGGAACTAGTGAAATTAGTTGGAAAGAGGAAAAGCAACTTTCATATTCCTATTGAAAGCAATTCATGAACCCAGTTACTGGAGTGACAAAACATATCTACCTTTCAAAATATTTCTTGTCACATGCTGAATATTTCATAACATCCAGACCACCATATCCATACTTATTTCTAGATGGTCTAGGAATATTATGTCGTGTTAAAATTATATTAATTCCAACAATAATTATGCTATATATCATCAAGAAAAAAAAATCATATTTTTCAGACTAGGAAAAGAAGAAAGTTTTAAACATGAAAAATTCTTGTTAAGGATTTGCATTTATCCGATTCTAACTTGCAAATCATTTAATAATGAATGAACAATTCGTCACTTCTGCTGTCCTAAGTGTACTGGCACAGCAATCTCACCTATGAGCTTTATAGATCACTTTAATGACTACTGTGGAAATGACAGAGCTGAAAAGCTCTTTTGGAAATGTCATATCTGAAATACATTTAAAAAGCTTTTGCAGCATTGAGGAGCCAGAGATCTAACATCTGACTTTGCTAAAACAAAACACTACCACGAAACAAGTAATTTTGCAGTAAAATGCTGCAGATTATGGCAATGATAACAGCATATTTTAAAATGAAAAAAGTGTCTTTCTCTTTCCTTGGACATGCAGAAAGTGTTGCTAGAAGAGAAAGAGATTTATAAAGGCATTTAAAGTAAACATACACAAATGTGCTTCTTAGAAGAGAAAATGCGTTATTGTGATTTGCATTTCCATGCATTTTACTTTACGAGTACTTTTTACAATTTTAGTGCCTGTAATTAAAAATTATTCTGCTTCTTAAAGCAGGATTTTTGACTAAATAATTTTTTGCTATGTTATAGAGAATTCCTATCAGGTTATTATTAAAATTCCAGTAGACTTAAATTTTTTATAAATCAGAATTTAGAATACTGCAGGAAAAGTAGCACAGCTAAGATGAAGGGAAATCAGATGGAAGCAGATATTTGTAGATTTGTAGAAAAGAATCTGTCAGCCCTTGCAGAGCAATGGAAAATCTCCTAACACTTACCAATTAAATGGAAGTGGTAAAGAAGTTTTAAAGGAAGAGAAATCTTCTATGTATTGAAGATACATGCACAGAATCTCAGCTCTCATCTCTCTAAAGCCTTTCAGTCATACCTGGAGTGGAATGCAACTCTGTTTTTTGACAGGTGTTCCAGAGTTTCCTCTGCTGCTTTTCAAGATGTCAAAGATTCAATTTTTAAATCTTCTACTCAAGCTCCTTTGTTTTGGTTCAAATTCCTTTCTTTAACAAGAAAACTGCAGTTGCACCTCAAATATTTTAAAATGCTACTTTCTTAGAATAATTTTTTTTAAGTAACACTAATTTACCCTGTTTCTGCATTTAGTTTTAGTGAAGCACAGAGACTTCTACATGTCTCTTAACTGCTTAAATGAAATATAGTTCATACTCAGACTATGTTAGGCAATATGGCCATAAAAAATTGCATCATAAGTGAAAAAAATAAAAATCACTGAAATGTAACTAAAAGCTACACTTCTTTTCAGATGAGGAGACATTGAGCTCTTCTACAGCTCATTTGGATTGTGTCAGCAGGCAGGAAGGGGAGCCAGTCCATCAAGGGTTCTCTGGAGTTCTTGGGATATGAGGTGAGCTAAACAGCAAGGTTCAAATCCTATTTCTGTTTTGAATTCTTCCCAATCTTCCTGATAATTAAAATGCAAACTTTGGTTTTGTATCAGCTCAAGTTACCACAATAAACTCGAGCAAGAACTTGTGTCAACAGCAGTCTGAGGGATCTGCTTTGCCGGAGAGTTACGAGTGAAAGAACAACCAAGTGCCCTGGCACATGTCCAGAAAAGCACTTACATGAATGTCTCAATCAAAACTCCTGAATCATCTCAACCAAGACTTTTTTTTTTTTTTAAAGTTTTCTATTACTTTGTGCAGGTTCATAACACTGGGAAGGCTTTAATTTTAACTAGTCTTTATTGTCTCTTTACACTCTGAAAAAACCCAACACCACTAAACAAAAACTAAAAAATTCTCTGTGACCTGATAAATAAACCAGTGAATTACACTGTAAATGTGGATACAAGCATAAAAGAAAAATATGTAGCTTCACAAGTTTTAAAATGAAAAGGATAAATTAATAAAATTGATTCAATTTTTAAATGCCATTTGCTTTATATACATCTACACTTCTGTTCCTTCAAGGACAGTTCCCTTGACAGTCACTTCAATATTCCCTGGTTAGTCAAATTCATTGTTTACATGACTGTTAAATTTTACTTGCATTTGATTCGTAACCATTTAGTTGTGTACTTATGCTTCAAGTCACTTCCTCCACCAATCGTTCCTAGAAATGATGGCTACAAAGATAACTGTTACATGCTTCTGTTGAAATTACATAGGGTATTTTTAATAACTGCATAAAGTTCTGAAAGGTAGCAGACCAACAGTTTTTCACATCTTGAGTCTGCACAAATACAAGAACAGACAACCACAATAAAAACAGTAGCATTCTGTTACCCCTCTGCATTTGTTTATATTGAATACATAGCACTTCAGAGGAAAATCAACAAAAAAAGCAAACTGACAGGACATAAATAGTAATTTGGATGTTATTCAAATGCACATTTTCACTAATTTCTTTATTCATTACTTGAAGAATTTCCTTTCTCCTTAATCTTTCAAACAACTCCTTTAACATGCCAATGAGTCAATTACAGAACAAAAAGTTCATACTACTTTTGTTATTCCTTGAGTTTCATAAAATAAAGTACTTGCTAGACTGCCAATCACATCAAGTCCATTCAGCAAGTGGAAACTGATCCAAGCCACAAAAATCAGATGTCTGGCAACAAATGTTTTGGCTTGAGCCTACCTGAGGTTCGAGCAGAATTCAAACCCGTAATGGGTAATGAACCAAAACCACAAGGATTCAAATGATCACAGAAATGTGCTATCCTGATTCAATGGTCCAAAGTATCTTCAAATGTACCCTTTGGATGAGTTTGGGCAGAGTCTGCCCAAACTATTCTCATCTATATGTAATACATACTGTTACTTAACATCATTTTAAACACTGCTTTTGCCAGGAGTCTATCTGTCTGTCTATCTTCAGAAATTCAGGTTTACATTTCATGTATGGTCCTCAAGGAACCACTTGTTGGAGCCTGCTTCTCTGGGCTACTGAGTAGGGATCTGGTTGTGCTATCAAATGAAGCAAGCAAAGACAAAGAATTTTCTTGTATCTCCTCTCAAACACCATCTCTACTGAGCTAGTTGTAAGAAATAACAGAAAAATGACAGATACAACAACTCACAAGTGGGTAGTAATATTTCCTGGGCTTCTTTGAACTGTATGACAGGCTTTTAAAGGAAATGATTGTCAAAGAGGGAAGGGTATATTCCCTTTCAGCTGAGTAGCAGTTCATAGCTCCTCAGTGCCTCTTACTGAAGCATCCATTCAACACCTTCTGGAAATTCTGGGCATGCTGGAGAAGAATGCCATTTAGAATAATAAATATTTGAAGCAATTGTATTAAATACCTTGGCAAAAAAATGTGTTTCTCTGTTCTTATGGGTAAAAAATATTTGTACTTTTCATTTTAAAGAGCTACTTTCAAAAGTGACTACTTGAAATGCTGAAATATCTCTTTATATAAGTATGACTAAGACATTTCAAACCTATCAGTGTGAGAAAAATTGCTGGATGTCTGTCTACATCCCAAGTACACTGCCTTTCCAATATATTAAGTGAGAAACAAGGCAAAAATAGAGAAGTGTATTGTCTCAGTTTGGCAGAGGGATATTTAGAGCTGCCTGATTTCCAACCCTGTATCTATAGCTTATGAATTCACTGCCTTTGTCCATTTGCAGGGCTTTTTGCCCCACAGGTTTTGGTTTTGTAATAATTCCTAAAATCCCAAATGAGAAATTTAGATTCATACTTAGAAATACTTCATGCTTGTTTTTTTGCATTAGGTTGGACTCTTGGTTTTTAAAAATGCAGTTGCAAATAAATTCGGATAGCAAGTAACAAGTAATGCTCTTCAGGTTTTCATATTGAAGCTGATACTGTTTAAAATCTTCATTAACGGCCTGGATAGCGGAACAAAATCATGTTTGCAGATGACATCAGGCTGGATGGACCGGTTTACACTGGAGAGGTGCTGAATACAAAAAAAGTGCACAGAATACAAAAAGGATCCTTATGAAGTTTAACAAAGGCAAATGAAAAGCCTCGCATCTGTGAAGATTTAAACCCTTACAATTGTACAGGCGGAAAACCACATGGTTAGAAAAGTGGCTTTGTACAGAATAATGTGAAAATTTACAGTAGGTGACAAGTTGAGCTCAAGCCATCAACACATCCTTTCAGTGATGAAGACTAATCACATCCTGGATTGCACTACTGTCAACTGCAGGGAAGCAACCACTGGAACTGACTGCCATGGAGCATCAAGACCAATACTCCGACACGTTGGAGGGTAAGCTAGAGGTGACCTTGGCCCAGACTAGGGTAGGGACTTCAACACGGGTGCACTTCCACAGGACCAAGCAGGATTGGTGGCAGTAACTAACTCAGACCAGTGATCATCAGGCAAATGTGATGTGACAGTCAAGGCTGTATGTCCAACAAAAACATCAGCACGAGCAGGAAATCAGTTTGGGCCCAGGGATGCATGTTTCATAGGTCAGGCAAGAGCTAGGGACACAATCTGAGCTTAAATGAAGCTTCTGGACCAAAAGGCAGAGGATAAATTGGTGCACTGCGACTGGTCAGGATAATTAGAGCTTGTGGATGCACTCAGGGCCTTGACACCCTGAGAACTGAGTTCTGCAGTAGTAACTGCATCTTTAGAGATTTAATCAGTTCTTTTCTAATGCATTTCTAGTCATGTCTCTATCAGTCTGTCTATTCATATTCTCAGATCAGATTAGAACATGTTTTATGTCATGTAAAGTAATTAATTTTATTGTACTTTTCAGTTATATGCTGCTGTTGTAAAACTTTTATGCCTTTATTTATTCTTGCAATAGCTGATTATAAGTTCATTTCAAAATACTTAGGTGTTTATAAATAAAGCATAATTATCTGTCTATTTGTATTTTATCTAATTTAGCTTGTAGTATGTCAGCAATGAAGTCAATGCCTTACTCAAAAAGCTGCACCATAGTCTGCAGCATGCTAAATGGGAAGAAGTGTAGTAGTTTTGACTCATGACAGAAAATGGAGCATTCTGCTATTAAATTTCAGAAAAGAAAGGGTGCTTTTCTTGATGTGTTAAACATTAACTAGTAACTGCTTCTCAACTTCATACTCCTTTCCTTTAAAATGATAATCAACCTGTTACAGTTTTGGAAACTACAGAAAAAAAAATTGATGTCACAAAAATTATGGGGTTTTATGCATGAACTTGAGTGAGGAGTAGACATGAAACAAAGTAACTTAGGACGAATTGGGACAAACCACTCTGCATTAACACCCGGGATCAATACTCCATCTGAATAAAATACACAACATATTTCTAACTTTTCAGAATAAAGAAACTTTCTCAGATTCACAAACAAAGGCCTTATTTGAAACAGTCAATCAAGTTTTGGACATACCTGTCCATAATATATTCTACATTTTGTGTACCATAATCCTTGGGGTCTTATTTCAGCCATCAACTTTCTTAATTCCTTTTCCCTCTTCATTAGAGTACTTACCCCACCAGCTCTGCTCAGATTTTTTTTTGCATCTTTGATGTCTTAGTAGTTCATAAGTATAGATCCAGAAACAAATTTGTACATCACAGTAAGAAATGTGGCACAGCAGCATTAATTTTTAGATGACTTGCTCTCCCATATATAACACAGTCCCCCAAACCCAGTGCCAGTCTGCTAGACTCTGTTTATAAGCAATTAAAAAAAAAAAAAAAAAGAAGGAATTAGCAGCTAGCCACCAAAGTTAGCCAATGCAGAAAACCAGGCTCTTATAGAAAAGGCTATCCAGTAAAAAGGATGCCTTCTAATACAGTGGTCTAACAGTTACTATCTTAAGCATTTGAGATCCAGATAGCATCCATTACTCTGCCCAAATACAATGTGAGCTCTTCAGTTTCTATGGCAGTGAAGGTCCTGGAGCCTGGCATCTCCTCCTCTTCAAGCTGTTCCAACGTTATTGGCCAGCCTAGTAATCTTCAGTATCAACATGAGTCCTAATTTAGCAGGAGGGCACTGTTTCTCTAGTAAATATGCATGAAGTTCAACTATTTCCATGAATATTGTTATATTTCATAATCTTTTGTGTTGGGTCTAGAACCCAATTCTCCCCTGTTTGTCAGATGATTTAATCCATTACCAGCTCAGATATCCTATGAAATAAAAAGCTTTAACAGGCTTAATATCAGTATCTCCACCACACAATATCCTAGTTCTTCAGCATCTGCAACAGTCATTATGCATGAACAAAATCTAGAAGAAAGAAACTAATTTGGCAAGCTGCAGGAGGAGATGTGGGTGAGTAGCTTGAAAGGGGAAATAAAGGGAATTAAGAGGCTAGGGGAATAGCAGAGAGAAAAAGAAAATCCTGGAAGATAATGGCCAGATAATGAACAGGTCACCTCAGAGAAATAGAAGAAAAAGAAAAAATGCAACAACTACCAGTCAGAAAATATCTAAGACTTCGGGGAAAGAAAACTGACAGTACATGAACAAAATTATTTGTGTGAGAAGGAGCAAAGAAATAAAAAGCTCTGTGATGTCTGTGGAATAGATAGGAGAGACATCTTCACTATTAGGTTTGACATTGTTACTAAACAGCAAGAAAGAAAATTAACATTTCTGTTTGTGAAAGAAAGAGATAAGCTAAAAGAGCTTTTTGGACTTTAGCAGCAGAGCCAAAAAAAAAGCCAGAAGGTAAGACTTTGTATTGGGCATAAGAAAGAGCAGGTTATGTTGAATGTCTGGGAGGGTGGGGCTGAACTTTCACTGCAGCTCTGCTGGATCAGAAAAAGCTGCATTGCTCCCAAAGCTGCAGTTCCCATTTCCTTGTAGGCTGTCAGCAAAAAGCAGGCAATAAAGGTTCTGTATTAAACTTCCTACTGTTTTCACAAGACATCAGACCTACATCAATTAAAGTATGAAAAGGAAAAGAAAGACTATGTCTTAGAAATGTCCTGAGGTCCAGAAAATCCTAATACTCTCCCTGTTGCTTTTGACTTGAAGAACAATTCTGGACAAAATACTTGAAAATGCACAATAAAGAACATTTGTGCAGTGGCAGGAGATTAACTCAATGATCTAATAGGTGTCTTTCCCCTCTAGCTTCCATCATTCTGGTTTAAATTGCTCTTTAAATTTAGAGAGTTAAAATTAAATAAAGACAAGCTGTCGCACCAGTATAAGCCTTTGAAAAATCTATTAAATTCATTCATCTGTGTTACAGCTCTCTCTGTGGGCCAAATTCTTCCTTCACTTGTATTTCTGTAGTGCTGTTGAAATCAGTATGAGAAATCTGAGTATTTATTCCCATTCAGGGGACGTAGCTTGTTTGGTAGTTAACTGTCCTAAGTGTTTTAAACTCCAAAAACATCTGAAGGCTTACTGTTGATCATTCTGTATTTGGGTGCCTAGTAAGATAAAATAATGCTGCTTAAAACTGATTTAAAATTTGTGTGGGCCAAATACTGCTTTCAAATCCAGTGGCATAAAATGACAACAGAATTTACTTTGAGCTGTCACTGATATTTAATGGTAAAAGCCATGAAAGACAAGAGTGACCAAAGTCCCCCTGAAAAAAACCAGACATAATTACCTCTGTGATGTCTCTCTAATCCCTAAGAATGCTATTAGAGCAATGGCTGGTTTCTTAAATGGCTCTGTCAGCTGATCTCACCCCTGAGTTTCATTTAATGTGTGTCTTTATCACAGAATAAGTAAGGTTGGAAGGGACCTTTGGAGATAAGCTGGTCCAACTGCCCTTCTCAAGCAGGGCCACTTAAAGCCAATTGACCAAAACCAATTTTGTTATATCCCCAAGGAGGAAGACTCCATAACCACCCTGGGCAACTGGTGCCAGTGCTCACAATTTTAAAAAGTGTTTCCTGAAGTTCTGATAGAGCCTCCTGTGTTTCCTCCTTGTGCCCATTTTCACTTGTGTCCTGAAAGTGAGCATAACAGGAGATCCTTGTTCCATCCTCTTTGCATCTTCCATTCAGGTGTTTATATACACTGATGAGATACTACCCTGAGCCTTCTCTCTTCCAGGCTGAACAGTACTAGCTCCCTCAGTCTTTGCCCACAGGAGAGATGCTCCAGGCCCCATAATCATTAGCGCTTTGCTGGATTCTGTCCACTATGTCCATGTCTCACTTGTGCTGAGGAACTGTGAATCGTTCTCATTTATAACCATTCTCCCATCTGTGTTAACAGGCTACATGTGCATGGACAACATGCACACAATAATAGTTTTGTGAGTCTTCTGACAAGTTCAAATGAGTTTAGAAAAGGACTATTTTCTAAATAAATGAGCCTTTGATTCTCTGAGTAGACTAAAAAATAAGCCCTATTATCCCTTTATTTATCTATACAGAATGTTTGACTAGAACTTAAATTTGTTGTTACAAGCTTCCTGGTTTCCTCTATTATTTGTATATTTTTTAAAGATTTGATTGAAAAAAGCTCATGAAATAATCACTTGGAACAAATAAAAGCCTTTTATTCCTTGGCTTGCAACTGCAGTGATGTCAATTATGTCCCAGAGAGGGGCATATTATCAACCATAAAAGTATAAGTGACCTCTGCCTCCCACTTATGAACTAAGCAACAATAAGAATGTTAGACAAAAAAATCTCCTTGGCAGAAGATTAAACCATTTTAGCTAGCAGCATGGTTACTCAGTATGGGGACCATTTCTAGTGCAGGACTTACTGTTGTCAATTTCTAATGCATTCACAATGACTAGAATACATAACAGCAGTCACAGCAAGATTTCTTTGATAATTATTTTAGTGGTAGGGAAATAGAGTTCTTTGTGTGGTGAACAAGAAACCATTGCTTTCCCTCAAGAGAGGTACACATCTCAATCCAGCATTATTCTTAGTCAAATAGTTAATCATAAATACATAAGTGACCTCATTGTACTAAACAATAAGTCTGTAGAAAATTTTATAAAATTAGAAAGGCTCTGGCTAACCACGTATACCCACAAATCAACCCAAACCACACCATCTTTGTCTTGACCAGCATAAAGAATAACTGATTATATAAAAAATGATATGATTAGATCCTGGCACCAAATCATGCTCTCTTCTTTAACAGTTAAAGGGACCTGGTATTCCTTCCCTTCTTTCATTCAGGCACTAGGAATTTGTCTGTCAGCATGTGATGATACAAAGCCTGATCCTAGAGGAACAGATTAACATACATTTTTGCCTAAGCCCTTAAACATATGGCTTCCCACTAGGGCAAAAAATATACCATGTTTACTTAAAGGTACTGTAACTTCCCCTGTAAAGCTGATTCCTTTTTTACTCTGCTTGGCAGTAAGTCTGCAGCTACAGGTAAGTGGGACACTGCCCTGTCTAACAAGTGGTCTTCCACGTCCACAAATGTAACCGCTGTGCCTCTTCCAGCCATATTTCACCTCCCATCACAACACTGTGCACTGGGTATGCAGTTAACATTAGCTGCAACATAAGCATATTAAGATTGATTTTGTAATATGCAGAACAGGCCACAATACGACTGGATTCGCAAGTGTGTGGAGAGAAAAATGCTAAACATTAATCTTTTAGGCAAACCTATACTCATGATAGGTTTGCAGCACTATACTGCTCTCTGTCTCACAACCAGACACAACTTCTCTGTGGAAACACAAAAGTGTGAGACAACTATTACTACTTTCAAATTCCACACTCTTCTGTAGGAAAGAAATTTCCATGATGCAAAGGAGTCATCATACACTACAGAATTGAGTATCTTGAACAATCTGTCTGAGTCTGGACCACAGAGGGAAGCCATATGCCTTGGTAGAACTCAACCCCTTTCTTTGAGGATGTTGAGTAATTGGGGAAAAGGGACAATAAGGAACCATTTCAAAGGCAGAAATAAAGAGCAATAAAGATGTACCTATGATTAAATTGGTTCAGTGTTCAGCCTCTAATGGAGTCAAATATTGCTGGATTTTTTTTTTTTTTATTGCTTTACTCATATTGTACTCATTCTGTATCTCAGCCTTGTTTTCACCAACCTCAATAATCATGAAATATTCTGCTATGTCATCGACCTTCTAATAAATGAAATAACCAGAAAAGATGATGTGCACTGAAACACAGTAGACATGAAAAATCTATAGCAAAAGAGTCCTGTTAATCAGGAGTGAGTCTTCAAAAAATAGTACTGCAAAAGGCAGGTATATCAGGATGTTTTTTTTGTCTTACTGCATTAGTAGAATGATGAAAATAGAATTAAAGTGAACCTATTATTATGGTCATTGGTGGTCTGAGACAATATGCTCAACAGCTAATCTCACTGGATTAACAGGCTATTCAAAATATATTTGCTGGTTTTGTATGAGGTTCTCTTCTCAGCATTATCATAGCATAGTTAATTTTCAGTGGGATTTTGAATTTAATGAGGTTCTTTAATAAGGAAGCCTATTAACACTCACACTTGGGAATTAAAAGGGCATCCCAGTCTATGAGCAAATGAACCTTTTTGCGTTTGGAAACTATTAGACAACCTGTGTATGCCTTTTTTTGATCATTGCGCCTGCACTACAAGAGGTTCAAAAAGTTTGGTGTTTCTGCAAACAAGAATTGCCACACCTTATGAGGATTTACCTGCTCACTTTTTCTCCTTTGTTTTATCACAAGGAGTGCTGTTTCATCAGCTGTACTGAGAGACTGTGCCTCCTATTCAGTGCCTTTAGTTTTACCCTTTAAACTGGTGGGATCTCAACAAGAAGAAAAGAAAAAGTACCAGATACGTGAATGGGTGTACATGTTAAAGAACACACATGCATATGATATAAGAGGTTTTAGACAAACTTATTACATGAAACACAATCTTCATAGGTTATTCATTATCATGATGGTTCTAGCAAGATAAGAATATTTAGCTTCTACATGTTGGAAATCAGAAGTGATAGTCATCACTTTGTAAAATGCCTTCTAAATTTCTTTCTCATGCCTTCATTCACATTCAGCTCTCTGAGCTTGGGAATGACCAGCAAAATCCCCACGGAGGACTACTGTGCAGGTACATGTGTGTATTGAAAACTCTTTAATGCATTTACTGAACTTGTTCTTCAATTAAAAAAAAAAAAAACCCTAAACACCAGTATTTTGCTCACGTTTGTTCAAAAAAAGAAGTCTAAAGCATGAAGCTATTGGATAAATTCTCATCATTGTGTGAAAAAAAAGCCAGTACAGGCAGGGTGTTGGGACCTTCTAATCTTTTGCACCTGACAGTTGTGCACTCTGCCACAGCTGCTATATGCCAGTTCGTGTGATCTTGGAGCTGCAGAAACTCCTGCAAAGGGCGACTGGACAAGCACAATGTGCATCCTGCTTGAACACGCTACTCATCTTTTGGTTACACTGCTACAGAATCAGAGAATTTTAAGGTTGCAGAAGACCTTTAAGATCAAGTCCAGCCATCAATCAACCACACCACCACACGGACGATTAAACCGTGTCCTCCAGTGCCATATCCACAAGTTTTTCTTTAAAACTTCCAGGGATGGTGACTCCACCATTTCCCTGGGCAGCCTATTCCATTGCTTTACAACCCTCTCCATGAAAAAATTTTACTAAATATCTTATCTAAACATCCCCTTGCACAACTTGGGGCCATTTCCTCTTGCCCTGTCACTTGTTAGCTGGGAGGACAGGTTGCCCCCCACCTGGCTACAACCTCCTTTCAGGTAGCTGCAGAAAGTAATAAGGTCTCCTCTGAGCCTTCGTTTCTCCAGGCTAAAAAACCCTAGCTCCCCCATCCATTCCTCATAAGAATTTGAAAAATAATTTCCCAATGGGAAGACAGCTAATGGAACCAAAAGTACAGCTGGAGAAACAAAAGAAGCAGCAAGATCTGGGAATAGAACTGGAGAACAGATTGCCTGTAGTCTACTCATCAGAAAGGGATGCCTGGTTTCTCCAGAGTTTGCTGCCTACGGTTCTGACCAGTAGTTCTTAACTGTACACATCAAGGTCCTCCAGGCTCAAGACACAAAATCACAGAATATTCTGAGTTGGAAAGGACACAGAAGGATCATCAAGTCCAACTCTTAAGTGAATGACCCAGAGAGGGACTGAACACACAACTGTGGTGTTTCAGTGTGGGTGAAACCATGGCCAAAGTCCTTAACAGTGAAATAGATGTTAAATTCAAAGATGTAGCTGGATGTGAGGAGGAAAAATTAGAGATTATGGAGTTTGTTAACTTTCTGAAAAATCCCAAACAATATGAGAATTTGGGAGCAAAAATTCCAAAAACGGCAATTCTGACAGGTCCTCAAGGTACTGGGGAAACACTTCTAGCTAAAGCTACAGCCTGAGAAGGTAATGTACCATTTTATCACAATCAATGGTTCAGAGTTCTTAAAGATATTTGTTGATGTGGGTCCAGCTCAAGTTAGAGACTTATTTGCTCTTGCTTGGAAAAATGCCTTGTGCTTTCTCTTCATCGATGAAATAAATGCAGTAGGAAGGAAGAGAGGAAGGGGCAAATTTGCAGGACAAGGAGAGCACTCAATCAGTTCCCAGTAGAAATAGATTGATTTAATGCAACCACAAATTTTGGCAGGGCCAGATATATTTGAACATTTTCTAATGAGGCCAGAACACTTTGACAGGAAGATTTAAAATGAATTCCCAGATATAAAAGGAAGTACATCTGTTTTCACAGTTCACCGTAGGCCTCTGAAATGAGACATTATTCTAAGTAAATATAACCTAGCAAGAAAATACACATTACCAACACCTGGCTTTTCTGGTGCTGTCATGTAAATGCTGGGATAAGCAATTGTGTTGGCTGCAATTAGAAGTTGAAGAAAATGAAATACAAGGGTTTTAATAATGGTTCGAAATTTCTGGTGAGGGAATACTCTATCATACCCAAAGTAAGAACTTCTCATGCTCTAACTGATCCTTTTCCCTCCTAATAATTTTCTTTGTAGTTAGACTGTACATTTTTGTTTACATACGGCTAATGTTTTGTCTGTGTGTTTAGGGGTTTAAATGAGGGGTTTTTTGTTGTTCTGGGAAGTTATGTGCTGCCCTTAAGCTTTCCAAAATCCCTTCAGTAATTTTGGCTAAGAAAACAGTGGTTGCATTTAGGAATAATACAGCTCCCCTTCTTTCCTCAGATTTTTACTAATCAATACCAATGACTTGTAACAATATCTTGCATAACCTTTGCATACAACCTTAAACAACCATAGAATCACAGAATGGTTATGGTTGGAAGGGACCTTAAAGATCATCTGGTTCCAAACCTCCTAACATGCGCAGGAAACCTTGTCTCATTTAAAAACATCATAGATGTTCAGCAGTCCAGAAAGCATTCATGGGTAAAAAAAAGCTGAAAAGATTATATAAACAATTCAAGGAATAAACATAGAAAGGGCAGGACACATAGAGAATAAGAGGAAGGTTGGCATAGGAAAAAAAGGGAAAAAGAAAAATGAGCACTACTGGGGCTGAATATTTTAGGATGGTCTGGCGAAAAATAATCAGGATGTCAGCACACCAGCCACATTTTTCTGCTTTCCAAAGCTCAATTTAGAGTCAAATCCATGATCTCTAAGCTCTTTGTAATATTCTTCCCTATGGACTGCTGTACCCTGTCTCCCTGAGGACAGTTGTTTGGTTTTTTTCCATTATCCATACGACTTTCTCTCCACCTTATTTGGTCTGACAGGTTTCTCTTTTCAATGATCCAGTTTTGCTTTTCTCTCTTTCCTACCTTTGTGCTTTGACTCTAATAGCTTCTCTTTTTGGTATGTGGAAGTCAGACACACTTTGGCTCTCTAAGAGGACTTGCCATATTAATTTAAGCTTTACCTTGACAAATATGCAAATACCATCTTAATTTTAGGTTTGGACTTAAGTGAGATAAAACACATTTAATGACTTCCTTGAAGCAGGACCTCGATTTCATTGCTCTAATCTCCTGTTCTTTCAAGGTGTGCACAGAGCGATTAATATATTTATAAGTTATTAATCCTGCTGAAATTTTTATGTACACACAAATTCAATAGTTCTGTAAAATGTGATGAGTTAAAAATTACCAGTCTCTGGCAGAATACCTGTTTGAAAATGACTGTGTGCTATTTCTCTCTCTGTGTGTGCTCACTGTCTAAAAGCAAATTGTTACATTGCATCAGGCACTTATATTTTATGTTCTTTTCAAAAAGAAGCAAAAAGAATCCTGAATTTATTTACGTAGCAAAATATTTATTGAACCTTTCCTTGAACTACCACCACCATCCAATGTTTCCATTAAGAAAAGCAGACCATGGAAGATGAAAGATAATTTTAACAGCAGTTCACATTTTGTGCTACTTCGGCTCTCATTATGCAGTGTATACACATTCCTTAATATGTTTTCAGATGCCTTCTTTCCCATTTCAAGAGTTTTGTTATCAAAATTCATGCATGAACTTATGTAAATAAAATAATGTGGGTACTGGTCCAGACTCTGGGCATCATTTCATTGGTTTAAATCTAGAACAGCTATTATTTTCAGTAGGACTGTTTGTATTTATACCCAGTGTAAGGGAATTTTGATGATGTGTTTCCTAAGAGGAACAGCTATTTTTATTCTCTTCTGAAATGGAATTTTTGCTTATATCTTTAACAGTGAGGTTGAGCCTCTGTACAAAAAGAAAGCATTAGAATTCTAAATCACTAATGATTTAATCAACACATTAAAATTATAAAATTATAGTCTTTTCTAAATTTGAGTATTAACAACCTTTCTTCCTCCTTTTCAGCAAAACACCTGACTTAAAAGAAACTATCACAGTGCTGTGAATTCAACTCATGTGTAGCATCTTTTCAGGCATAGAATCTACAGACACTTGCAGGAAAAAGCAAATCACAGCCTTTGCATTTTTTCACTAAACTAGTTAACCTATTTACCATGCCCCGTTTCTGAGACAAAACACATTTCTGAAGCATGCAACATTTTGTTCACTGTACCACATAGAATGCATTTTGCATACAGAGGTCTTCATTATCAGCATCTGGTAGGTTAGGTTCTAATCATTAAACAGAAATTCATGCTATATATTAGTACACGTAATGCAAGAAGTTTACTTAATACATCCATTCCCTCTCACTTGCCCCAGCTCTGACCCCTCCAAAGATGGCAAAAGCTACTTCAGGATCCCTTTTTTTAAGAAATTAGGTCAGTTGTCTCTTGAAGGTAAATATTGTGTGTATGAGAGAATGATAATCATGGGGTTTTTTGTTAATATTTATTAAGTAGAGAAGATAAACTAGTAGCAGTAAATATTTAGAAGACTAACCCTTCTGTTACACCTTAACCTGACTAAGGAACGTAATACTGGGAGGTATTTTCTGCAGTTTGTACACGGTAACTTTCTAGGCTGTTAAAATATTCACAAATTGAAACATACATGTATTTTAACTCTTTTGCATAATGAATAAGCATATTAATTATATAACACAGCATGCATCAAAAATGTTAAAAAACCCAAATGAAAACAAAACAAATTGAGTCACAAAAAATCTAATTATAAATGTTTGTCTTTTTGTAATCCCAGAATAGATCTTTAGGCTTAAGAGGTGAAGAAAGTGCAACACAATGAAACAAAGTTAGGATTCCTCTAAACTGCTCTTTCCCCCAGCTTATCCTATCTATGCTGAATATTTTAATGAGGAAAAGTATAAATGTAATTTCTATTATTACATCAATGACTTTTACAGTATCTAGAAGCCAGCATAATACAATTTAGTCAGGCTTTTTATATGCTCAACGCATGAAAATTCTTTATATGAGTTTTCACCAATGAAAAGGGAAAAAACATGTATAAATCAATTCCAAGATGTAGAGAAAAAATGCTACAATCTTAGAAGAAGTTTTGAATCAAATTAATGAAAAAGCTCCTCATAAAGGCATAAATGCATGTGAAAAGTTCTAAACTATAACCTGTATTTATAAATGTATTGCACATGTGTAAATTTGTGTGATGCACTACATGTGCAATACATATATAACCCAATATATTTTAAATATAAACCATGTGCATGCAATATATTCTATTCTGAAAGTAAAACTTAATAAAATGTCAAATCAAACAGAGGCCAGTGGAAAAAAAAACTTCAAAAAAATATAAATACTGAGGGAAGACTATAAATTTTAGTAATTCCACAGACACAATTTCACCTTTGAAAACATCAACATCTAAAACAGTGTGAATAATTAAAACAGCAGTGGTAGCAGAAATTTCAATGTCAGATATTTTTCTTTAGTGGACATCACTCAAAATAACTCATAAGCAGGATAGCAAAACACATTTAACAGATCTCTTGTGCAATAATACCAATTTTCACTAGTTTCCAAATGTATTTTACTGTATGATATGTAGTAATACTAGAATGTAACAGATGGTATGGGACTGAATTCAAGGAAACAACCCACTGTAGCATTCTGGCATAGTAATAAAACTCATCAATAGAATCAAATCTGGAGTAGAAAAGAAGTGAGAATTTTTTTACAAACAAAGGATTTCTGCAGAGGAATTATATACTTAACTTCATATGTTCAGTGTATTTCATTTAATGAATAATGTGAAAAGTACATAGTAGGTGTCTTTTCCATCATGTTGGGGCAAAACTTTAAAACTCAGATACTTTTTTACTCTTGATTAAAAATGTGACAATTATGACATTGGCATTTCACAAAGTGTGTGACTAACACTGCAAGACAACATTTGTACCAATTTTCCATATTAATTTCTAAACTCAGATCTCATTATAAAATCTTAGTATACTAAACCCAAAGAACAATACACTGGGAAGAAGCAGTTGACTTTTACACTGTTGTACTGATGGAGGTTAAAAGCACAAAAAAAAGCCCCAAGCAAGGAAAAGATTTTTTTGGTGTCTTGGTTTTGTCCATGACTCCCAAAACACACTCTCTATGCATTCTTAAATATGTCTACATCTGATTTTTTATTTTTTTTTTTATTTTCAGCCAGAAAATCTGGTATGTTTTGAATGAAAACAATCAAAATATTTTCATTCCTCGAATTTAATAAATTAAACACATGATGATCACATAAAATATCTAGTACTAAATCTTGAGAAAAAAATTATTTTAAATACTCATTAGTTGTAAATACTACACATTCACCTACAGGAGTTTTTCTTGACTCTATTTCCTAGGTTACCTCGCTTCTCTGCTAATGATACAGAGCCGACTACTGAAGGATATATTAGAGGAAATTCTCATGAGGGGGAGTTAACAGGAATGTTTCTGAAAATGCACTCTCCAGCTATACTTCTCCCCTTTTTTAAGCAATGCACAAGAAATAGGATTTTTATTCAGGATACAGGGGAAACTTCTGAACTCAGTAGCTTTTTGGGTCAATATATGCAACATTAGAACTTGGAATACTCCCTTCACTGTGGCAACAGTAAATAAGCCATATTGTATGTATATTTCATTGTGACAAAAGCCACCTAGAACAATGGACCTGGTTTGTATGTTTTCGCCATTTCATGACTGAAATAGCTCCATTAGGAATAACAGTGCATTGCTTACAACTTCAAATAGCAGTAAATGAAGAAGAAGCTTTTAGTCAAGGTTGTTAACAAAGAAGGCAATTTAGAGAACATACATAGTCTTACAGTTTAGTATTTTGGATTTTTTTGGTTTTGTTGGGTTGGTTTTTTTTTTAGGTTTTTTGTTTTTTTTTTTTTTTTAATATGAAAGGAAATATCAGGAACTTTTGCCATATTATAAAAAGGGTCTGTGGGGAACTTCAATTTTCACTTAAGTTTTTCCATGAAAACTTTTCAAAGCTAGCTACAGGCTTCAATGCCCTTCACCTGACATCTGGGATTGCCAGTCAACTAAGGATTACTTTTACTAAGGGTTTATTAATTTCTGTCAATCCTGGTAGTTTCAATTGAATTTTTCAGTATGTTCTTAAGAACTAAAAAACCTCCAAACCTCACCACTCCAAAACCAGCAACACTAATAACTCCTTTGAGACAGAAACCTTTGTCAATCTCTGTGAAAAAATAACAGGGATAATATCACCTTCTTTCAGAGTCTTGAGAACGTTGTGAACTCTTGCATTAATACTACACGCATGAAAACTTTGGTATTAAGCAACAGATTAGAACAGGCACAATAAAAGGCAATCACTATTGCACACTGATGTCCCTAATGTCTAACAACCTTTATAATTTCACTAACATAAGGAAGTAAAACTATGGAAAATTTCATTTTACTTAATTTTGTACTAGGAAGAGGGAAAAAGTAAACGTTGGCAGAAATGGTAGAAATGCAAGTATCTGCAGTGATCGTTCTGACAAGAAACACAAACTAGTAAGTAGGAGAAACTCACTCCAAATACAAATCTTCAAAAATATGACCTAAGGACTTGTTTTCACAGATTCCCTTCCTATGTTAAAAAGAAAAACCCCAAAATCCCCAACCGTCATATTGTAAAAAGGTCCCACTTTTTTATGTCTGATGTGGAAATTTTTTATTCTCTAAATACACATGAATTCCATCATTCCAGAAGTATTCAAAGAATTAAATGGGAAAATCGGTATAAGATCAGTGACACAAAACTACCAAAAAATTAAGCAATTCCTTAGAAAATGAATGTTCTTCCAATTTCGATGCCCCACAACTCAGATCAGCTCCTGAACAGTCTGTTAAGAAATTGTGGCAAGATATTTTTATCTAGTGAGATACTCCTCTGTTTTCTATAAATTCCTGCTTTAGCCATTATGAAGAAACTAATGAAGCACAACAGATTATGGCAGCCCTCTGAAAGATGGGAGACAGAGTTTTAATTTTTTTCCCCTGATCTCATTTTTTTGCATTTACCATTATTTCCTTTACTCCCTTAGAAAAGCCTGAAATGTTCTGGATGTAACCCATAGAAGTTTCTGTTCTACTCAAAGACTGGTTTGTTTCAGTGAAAAATAAAAAAACCCCTCTCAAATTTCGCTATATTTATTTGGTTTCTCAAACTTGTAGTGATCAGCATGGCCTGATCTGAATTGTTTTAAAAACCATGCTGGGTTGTGAAGGTATTGTGTAAAGTGTTATCTGGTGGTACTCAAAAGAGATTCAAGATCACCACAGAGCTCGTGACAGAGGCCCACAAAATGCTACTGATTTGTATTTGAGCTGTTCTTTCTGCTATTTATCTTTTCAACAGAGGGTGACCTGATAGCTTTCTGTTAAGCATGTGCTCAGGGAGACGGTTCCCAGATACAGAAGGTTCTTTATCTTTTATTATTTAGGTATTGAGTGATATAAGAAGATTTCAAGTTAAATATTAAGAGCTATGAATTAAGAGACTGCTTTTTAGTATGGATTTTGAAGTTTGGGAGTTTTCTACCGGTAAGCTTTCATCTGATAAAAGTCTTCTATTACTATAGATTTAAAATAGCAAATCTGGGTTTTCACCAAGCTGTGAATGCTCAAAAAATAGAATCCCGTTTTCATGTGAAATATTCCATTTGAAAAAAATCCCAAATGCTTGAAAAATAAATGTTGTATCTGATTTTTTTTTTTTTTCTTAAAACCAAGTATAGGAAAGGCAGCAAAATGTTGAATCCAGGCTAGAACTGGCAGCCAGGGATAAAGGCAGATACTGATGCCGTAATTTGCGACTGTCCTATGTATACATACAAGTCAACAACAGGAAAACTGGCTGTGGTTGTCATTTACTTTTGAAACTTACTCTTTGACACAAACCCGAATGAGTTTCTTAGACACACAGAAGTTTAGATTTAGGGTTCTCAATAATATGAGTTACCTAAAGCATCCACTTTTTCATGCAATTGTAATCTCCCAGCCAACAAACCCAACACTAGCTACCAGTATAGAATTAAGAATTAAACTGCACCTCTCTCTCTCAAATCTTTTCTCCTAAGTACCTTCCCCATCATTCATTTAATTAAGATCTACAGTGAATATTGTGAATATCAAACTCTTAAAGGTCATTGTGACCTATGAAAAACAAGTGCATTTCTCTAGTGGATGAATAAACACTGATAAAGTTTAGGCCAGCGACAGTGAAATATCCAAGGAAAGCAATACAAGGCAGTCCCAACAGAGACAGACACTGTCTGCTACGCCCTTATCTGCATTTACTAATGATTAGTTGTTGAACCTGTTTTTTTCCCCTTCACCAGCATCTTTTATAATTCACACTAAATTATACAGGATATGAGACAGACTATTCAAGGCACAAGTTTATTATCAGTTTATTCTGTCTGATTAGCCAAAACTTTCATTGTAATACACAGGGGAATTCATTATGCCTCTACTGGAGTCTAATTCATAGATAAAATGCTCAGAATAATGTCTTCAGCCTGAAACTAAACTGCTTTGCTTTCCCTAAAGAGCTCACTTTTATTTCCAGGTCAGTAACATTAAGGATACCTTCAGCTACAGATAAATACATTATTTTAATTTGGAGAAACATTTTCAAGGTTCAAAAAAAAAAAAAAAAAAAAAAAGATGGTAGGCATATTTACAAATATTTACCAATACGTTAGAATAGTAAGAAAACCCCATCTCTCTTGATACCTCCAAAAAGAAAGCCATTTTAGACTAAGTAAAAAATTATGGAACCGTCATACTGCTTTTAACGTTTTCATCTCTAAAATCTATAAATAGGACAGGAGAAGTCAGGAAAGGATTATACTGACATGATCCACGTTCTAAGAATTAATAGCTTTCCTGCATCCCTAGCTCAGGAAAAGCCTTAAATGAAACACTCTGCTACCATTTCTAGAGGCACCAAATACAGTTTCTGCACCAAAATATCTTAAAAGATACCCTTCATTGCTAGTAGCACCATATTCCAATGAGCAACAATATTAAGAGTTCTTACAGAAAACCATTTAGGAAGGCTGAGAAGTTTGCAAGTATATTTAGAATATTTTCAAATGCTTACTTAACACTAATGAATTCAAGCTATTACTGTTAAGCATCATTTTGAAGCTTTATATATTGAATTCAGCATTTATGATGCACAGCCATACAACACTGCAGAAGATAGAAATTTTTGATTAGAAACTATAAAAATCTAGATTCTATCCGCTATGAAGTCCTAGTAATTCATATCTCTGAAGCAGCAACAATATGTAGAAAGCAGCAAAATTAATCAGGAGAGCCAGAGTCTTGTGGAAAATTGTCTATTATTTTTAATGAATTCTCTTTACCAGTTCAGAGACTCCAGTGCAATTTTTTTTCTGTGGAGACATAATACATTTTATGATGTAATACTTTGTAGACAATTATGGCTACTCAACTGTTTAAATCAATGAACTACTCCTAAAGAGTCACTTCTTTTCTGCTTCACTAAGGGAAAATAAAATAAATTCCCTTGTGTGTTCTACACATCTTCTTTGATAGGTAAATAATCTCTAATAAGGTAAAACATTTTCTTATTTTGGACAAATATGTAAATTAAGCCTGAGGAGATAAATTTTATAAAACAATAAAATTCATGTGTATTTTTGTTGTTGTTGTTTTGGGGTGGTTTTTGTTGTTGTTGTTGTTGTTTTATCTAGATTTTCTTTAATATTGGAAAATATCAAAATACCAGGAGATATAGGAAAGGCAACCTGTTGCTAGCTAGAATTAGAATTAAGTGAAAGGCAAAGTAATTCTAGCCTAGTGTTTAAATATCAACCAGACATCCAAACGAAAACCATAGCTACAAATATCTAAACCCACATTTGTGTTTCATACACCTGACTGATGCATGCCTGAGAGACATTTGCTGATTGTCACAGGTTATACATGATTGGTACCTGATGCATGAATAGAAGAGCTACTGCTCCTAATCAAATTTGGTTCCTAAACAGAAAAGATGTGCACACACAATAACTGTGGAGTGACCAAAGGTATGCCTTAATTTAGTGTAGCAAAGGCAGCTCTAGAAATTTCCTGACGTTCCAATAAGAGACATTTAGAAGGATCCCTGTAGTAACTGTCAAATGAAATCTCGCATGCAACATGTTTTAAGGTGAAAGATTACTCTTACAAAATATTGTTAAGGAAACACAAACTACAACAGCAAATAACCAAACATATATCTGTACTGCTACATTGAAATAGAAATCACGGGTCAATCGACATTATATTTTTTTTCCAAGAACTATAATGAAAAAATGCTTCATGTCAGTAAACAAACACATACCTTTGTTGACCCCTTAAAATAAGAGGTTACCCTTGCCATATCTACGATTAATTTACAAACCAAACAGTTACAGATGAGCCTCACACAATGCAATCATAAAGAGAAATTCAATAATTCTGTCTTGAATGAGTTTACTTTGCCTGAAATACTTGATTTCTCAGGAGTCATTAAAATTTCCTCCTGGGGGCTAACTCTGTGTAACACCCTATCACATTAATATCTATGAATAATATTAGCATATTCTATTATTATAATAATATTAATACACATTCACCAGTTTCAGTTTAGGAGTTTCACATTACATAGGTTTATTTTTCTCAGGCCAGAAATTACCTCCGAGCTATTGGGAATAACTGTTGTTCTCCATCCAGTATTGTTGTAAAAGGTCTTTGAGCTCCTTTACAGAAACAAGTGGCTGTTGAATGATAGTCTCCAAGTCACAGAAAAGGGAACATACATCTGCCTAAACCAGTAGCTTAGGAGCCTGGCTGCTGTTTTGAGAGGGAAGTGTAGTAATATATTTAATGGAGGAAAGAACAATTACAGTAGTTTCAAAATACAGCCAGATGAAAGAGGAAGGTTTATTTCCTCAAACACGCACTGTTTCAGCCAAACTCAAGTAAAAGGAGTTTAAATACTGAATTTGAGCAATCCAATTATTTCAAATTACACACTTTAAAACAGGTAAGGGCATCCATTTTTTAAAGAAATCTACTGCTCCTTTACAGGTAACAGAGAAAAATATTAGTTGTCACTTCTAGATCAAAGAGGTAAATGGTTTATGTGGCTCTTTCTTCATTCTAGACTCAAATCTTTGCAATTTAGCAAATCTAGATCTCATGATGGGTTTCTGCTGAAATTTTGGCTCAAGATTTTCATATATTGACATAACAGTAATAATATTCTCTTACATCTGTCTGATGTTAGTTGTGACAGTTAACAGACATTAATTTCTCATTTTTAAATAATGAGAGTAAATAGTTTTGAATCCTAGATATAAGAGGTTATAGAAACAGTTCCCTTTGAATGACTTTGAAAGTCTGGAGTGTCTGATAACCCAGAATTATAAAATCACTGAGAACGGAAATTCTAGTTTGAAATACACAATGTGTTTCCAAAGTTTGTATTACACTAAGGAGAATTCTTTGCCCTTTAATATGGGAAAAATGACAATTTCTTCCTTTCACTAATGTTCAAGCACCTCACTGAGAATGTTGTGAAAAGCACCAACAAAACATCATTAGTATGTCTACAAGAAAGAAAGATGATCAAAAAGTGGAGGAGTACCACACAAGTCCAGAGAGAGACAAGTCCTTGGTTGTCTCTCTCCCCCTTAAAGTTGCTGCCTTCCTGGATCAGAACAGTGACCTTGTCTTGCACCTCTCACACTGCAGGCCAAGTCCATTTCTTAGGCTGTGAATAACTGGTGTGGGAAGAAGTCCCATATTACACTCAAACTTTCTTTCAAGAAAAAAGTTCCCTTTAAACTGAGGCACTCACCATGAACAATTTTTATTTCAATTAGCCACATCATTAGAAATTATTGTGAAAAACTAATCATGATAATCAAACTTATGTTCACAGTCCTCTTTCAAGGCAGGGTGACTCAATGGTACAATATATTTGGATCTCCAAGGTCTTTTGAGAAAACCATATAAACTCCATCTTTCATGAGGCACTGAATGACCTAAGGACTCAATATGTCACCATGGAAATGATTCAAATCATATAAATACCAAGATACTGGCCTGCCTTCTCCGAGGGCTCTCTCCTGTACAGCCCTGGCCACAGCATGGCTGGAGAGTGTGAGTGGTGGGGTGGGGGAAGGAAGCTTGGAGGTGAAAGAGCTCGCCATTCTGATTTTTGTTAGTTTGAAGGGTGTAAAAATTTAGTCACTATAAAGTTTAGTCCCCTATATTATGATTCCTCCATAACATTTTATTTTTCTTACCACTCACTGCTTTAAAAGAGGGGGATGATCAGAAGTGTGAACATATATATATATATATACATATATATATATACACACATATTCATATATATAGATGAATGTTTCAGTATATATTATATATATATATGCACACATATATTCACACATATATGTATACACACACACACCCCCTATGTATGCGAGTATAAAACAGTTGTTACTTGCAAAGAGCATTTATCCACAGGCACCTCTAGACATACTAAGCTAGAGGAGGTTTACACTGCATTCAGACAGTATGTAGAGAAAGAAATTAGATAAACGGGGATGCCTCATAATGAAGCCTGTTTCGTTGATAAGAGAACAAGATATCTGATTGCTGAAATCAGCTTGCTTCCTGTTGTTGCAGAAATGTGCTGTGTGGAGAGATAGCAACGCAACAGTCATTTCAAAATTGAATTTCAAGATGTAGTCACCATGAAACCAGGAATTGATTTGAAAAGCCTACAAATGCCTCCTTCACCTCCTACTTGGATTTAAACCAGAAACACTTTTAGTACAGACTTACAGAAGGCGTGTGTAATTTGGCATTTCTAATTTTGACACAAAATTCTATAAATATGCATTTAAAAACATAAAAAAGGAAGCTTATATTTAGGATTTATGTTTATATTTTGTGGCTGGATAGGGACTACACCTGGAAAACCATTAGTTTACTTTTTGGAAAGGTTTTTTGGAAAGGAAGTGTTTTTAATGTTGACCTCAAACAAGCATCTGCCATTTCACAAATTCATTGAACCCAATGGATGAAAAAATAAACAAACAAATGGGGTAAATATTTTGCCACTTTCAGCACCAAAATAAGAGAAAATCCACCAAAAGTGTCTTGCAACTCTAGAATGCGTGGTTGCTTAAAATACAGTACAATAGAAGTATATAAAATTATAAGATCTGTAGCATTATTTGCAAATATTTGTATAATTTCTTGTTTAACAAGTTAATATGTACTCACAATAAAAGCTTTATAATCATTTTGAAACAATGTGGTATAGTATGCCACATTTTCTAAATATTGCCCTATACAAGCATTATTCTTCATGAAAGAGTGGAAGAAATTGGTCTAAATAAATTTTACTCTACAGTTAAAGCAAATGTACGAGAGCCTTGCAAATAACAAGAGCCAAAGAATAAATTGTTTCCTTTCCTGCAGCATTTGTTTAAAGAGTTTGAGCTCATTTCTCCTTTGACATGTCAAAGAAATCTGTAGACATAACCAGTGGAGATATGAAAGTATGCTAATACATTAAAAATTGACAAATTTTTAATTTGAAAGCAAGGAGGGAGGGAGGAAGGAAGGAAAGAATGAAAGAGGGAGCAATTTAGGAAATCAGCTACCCAAAAGCAGAATTATGTACACATTGAAATCTTATGGGAATTTTTGAGTTTGTTGAATTGACAAAGTCATTCTTAAAGAAGGTAGCATTTATTCACAAACGAATGAATTTTTTGCCTCCTGCTGCCACAGTGAGACTCCTCATATCAATAATTTCAGTTTTATGTTCTCTTAATTAAAAAGCTATCAACAATATTAAGATTGTATTTAAATATTTTTGGCTATACTTGGACATTCTGAGACTTTTTTTGCCTCTATACATCCAGATTTCCAATGCAGTAACATATAGCATTAGTAGTAGTCTCACACTCCAGTTATTTTTTTAAATCATCAAGAAGGCAGGATTCATTATTGTTTCTTTAGATCTTTTGGAAGCCTTTGATATACAAGATGTCTGAGAATATAGACATGAGAGACAAAGCTTAACTTACTGCATTCTTATCTTTCCTCTGAGTGAAATGAAGACTAGAATTATGCATCATGTGTTCCTGGTCTCGGTCATATAAAAAAAATTGAAGTGTTTTACTTTGCTCCTATTCTGAGGAGCATATAAAAACACAGACACAAATATTCAAGATACAGTAGAAAATTGACATCTTAAGAATATATCTGAGAAAGCGTAGCCTTTTTTGTCTATAAATTCACATGCAGATAGTATAATCACTCATGTTGGTAAGACTAGATTCATTCTCTGCTTTCCCTACAGACTCCCCACACACATAGGCAGACAGAGCTATTTTTTCCCATAAAAATAGTGACTGAGTACCCAAAATCCCTTCAGTCTTTCAGAACTCAAAGCATTAAAACTGGGAATCAACTTTTATATTTTCTCTTTCTCTCAGAGAAGAAGCCCTAGCAAATGGGAAGAATGGCTGGAAAGTGCTTGTTCGCTAACTGAAGGTGATATAAAAGCTATTGTGGAGTACTGGATACAACAGACTCTCATCAGAAGGAATAGCTACACCAGTAGTGAGCAAGGTTTATGCTACGAGCATTGTTAGACCACCAACTGTTTTGCATACACGGCTTCAAGCTACTGTTGAGAAATATGGTTCCTCTGTTCCAGGAATGATTATTTATTGCATTACACATGCAACTTAAGAGCTGTCTCTATCCACCTGCACACACTGTTCAATCACTTTCTGCTTCACTGTTCTTCTTATTCAATTATTAGAAACAATTCTGACAGTATCTCACACCAAGAAATACCTACTTATAAATATTCTTCTGCTGATTTTTGGTTTGAAGAACGTACACGACCACAAAAGGGCTAAAGCGATCTTCCAAAGCATGTATGTTTTTGTATGTCATATTAATTACCGTTAATATTCTGCTATGTAAAGCTGAGCATCCTAGAATTTTTGCTCATTGCGATATAACAACTCTTTTGAAATAACAAACTAGTGAAATAACCAGACTCTAGCATAAGCACAGTCCACAAGAATTAACAGTCCATCACATTTGACTGAACTGAACCCCATCCCATAGTGATTTCTCAGCTTTGAACCTTACAGACAGAACTTTCTATATGTATCAGTATTTTGTTATACACAATCAGATGGGAGTTATCCTCTCAGCTAGGTCCCTCTCTGTCTCCCAGGTTCCATACATCTTTTCCATTGAATACAATACTAACCTTTGTCATGCCCTTGGCTGTCTTTACATCATCCTTTACACTTCACTTTCAACCCTCTTGGCCTAAGGCAAGACTCATGGAGAACATTACTTGTTTAATCATTCTTGGCTAAAAAATAGATGACAGTAAATATTTTTTTATTTCATCTGGAAGATAAACTCTATCATTCATACTCCAAAATTGATTATACCAAGAGACAAAAAAAAAGAGCAAATTTCAAATAAAAATTTGTTGTACTCAATAAATAACTGCCTGAAAAAAACTCCAAAGAATCCTCACTGAATTAAAGATATACAAAGTTGTCATAGGACAACTACTTAATTATTATGACTTAGCCAATTATGCAGCTAGTTGTAGTGACCAGGTTTCTGATTTATTTTTTAGGAATGTCACACTATAAAATATCTTGTGGGTGGGATTTTTTTTCCTGAATTATTTTTCCAGAATGAAATTCTTTTCCCAACAGGTCTGTTTAAGCCTACTTCCATTTCATAACATCTGCCATAATTGCATAACTTAAGCAATTAAATAAATGCCAACAAACCAATCAGTTAATGCTAGTATATACAGGATAACAGCAGACTGATTTGTATCAGTAGAATTTAAGTCACAGTCCCAAATTTTCATTACAATGAGATAAATGAATTAGAGCCTGGTGCACGTTAGACAGTAAAAGTGTGACAGTGATTCAGCAAGGGACATTAAGAACATTAATGAACAAACATAACAGTCTGAAAATGAAACACTTAAGAATGTAGAACAGTTCTCTGTAAAAGTAAAACCAGGAAACCGTAACAATTCAAAATAAAGGCATTCCCAAAAGATTCATGTAATGAAACTGAAAGCAGAAACTCTTCAAATAGAGTTGTTAATTTAGAGTAGAACTGAGTCCTGCACAAAGAAACTAGCAAGACTATATTGTTAATTGAAGACACAGCTGTGAATTAGTCTCAAACATTTGATGCTGTCAAATTCCATGGAATATACATTAAATTAGTCTAGTTGTGGATAAGAGAGATGCTGCATTCATCTTCTCACAGCTGGAAAAGTTTCTCATAGTGGAAGCCTTTTCTGAACCAAATCAGTTTCATCAGCAGTAGTCACCCATTGTTTGGTTGCTTCTGTTCCCAACATTTCCTTCAACACCAGCAAGCTTGCTTGGCATTGTGTCCCCTATAGAAGGTGTAAAGGTGACTGTGTCTGCCTACAGTCTGAGGCCATACTGTGACTGCTGTCTGTAGCAGAACATTCATTCCTTTTATGTGCTAAGCCAGATGGCAGACAGTGGATGCCTGATATTTTTAGCACTCTATGCCATGTATGACCAGCTGAAGGATTCCCACATAAAAGAATAATCATAAAAATTTCTGAAAGTGTTTAAAATAGCTAAAATCTTTATAGCTGAAGTGCTGGAGTGCTACAGGTCTAGAATAAACCTTTTTCTTCAAGGCAACCTGTGGAGAAAATTTGTTTGCATACCTCTTTTTAGGTAATCAGAAGAAGAGCCTTTTTGATGCTTCAGTAACCACTGCACTTATTCAGAATTTATGCTGTATGTGATATAACCGGCTCAATTCAATGAATAGTACTAAAGCTAATGGCTTTTCTTAGAAGTAAAAATGAGGGCTATGTTTCCCACTGAACGTCTTAATATAAAATGAATTTTTACTTTAGTTAAAAGGAGAAAAAAAAGTGATTCCATAACACAACTTGAGCCACTAAATAAACATTTTATGGAGCTTCTAGTGCTCCTTAATTCTCACCTTATTTTTTTAAACTTCATCCTCTTTTTTTTTTAACTTTTATAAAGCTCAAACATAATCTAACAAAAATAAATTGATAGAGGTCTAAGATTAATAGTGGTTAAAGGGTAATTAACTTTCTGTAATTAGCCTTGTTGTTAACTAGAAACACTTAAAACAATTGGGGGGGGGGGGGAAGCAGCAAATTTTAGAGTGATACCTGACGAAGGCTACCACAAGAGGGAGAAGAGATGGAAATTGATTCTTTCCACCAGTTGCTCCTTCACACCATTTTTTAATTGATTCTTTCCACCAGTTGCTCCTTCATGCCATTTTTAAACTGGCAGAAGAATCTTGGCCTAGAAGTACTGCCAGTCTAACAGATGGCTATAAGTGCTGCTAGCCAGGAGAAATCAAAATGTGCATCAATTTTGAGGACTGGGATTATGTTCTTATCCAGGGGCTATCAAAGCAAAAGCCTGAGCCAGATTTTCTTCTCGACTATGAAGGTGTAAACGTATACAAATGAAAAACTGAATTTCTTTCTCGACAGTCATAATATCAGAGGATGAAAACTTTTGGTCTTTAATAAATGACCACCAGGAACAAATCCCGTTTTAGATCTATTTAGATCTGAATCTTTAGATGTTGCTTCTCAAGTCTGATTTTGTTAGTCTTACAAGATTGACTGTGCACTTATCTTGATCCTGACTTCTGTGAGTAGATCTACACTGGCATTTAACTTGGAGCCTGATGTTATATTCAGGCTCAAAACTCCTAGGTTTCCACACAACCTACACCTCACTTTTCTGTCTCAGTTCTTAAAATGAATAATAAACGAAAATAAATGGATTGACAGTAACTCAAGTGTTGCTATGACCCAGCCCACTGAGGGGCTGGGGCAGCGAGATGCCAATCAACCCCGGACCCTCCCGAGGATTGAGTTTCTCCAAGACACAGACTTGGAAGGTGGGTCGATGGGAGGCTCAGAAGCTTAAAGCGCATCCCCCCGGGGCTGTGCCCGGGTCCAAGCTGCCTCCCCCTGTTAGGGAAAAATCCCGGTTACTCGGTTGTTCATGGGTTCTTTACTATAACTCCCGCCTCTCGGTTTCTCCCATTGGTTCTTTTTGAATTGTACCCTCCCCCTGGCTTGTAACTCATTGGTTGTTTTCCCCTTTCCCCACGGTTTTCAAGCCTCCTATAAAACTGAGGAAAAACCTCTCAGAGGATCCCAGTCTTTGCCATGTTCTGGTTGCCAGACTACTGACAATAAACCTGTTGGAAGCCACACCAGAAGAGGCTCTTTCTGCCTTTACCTCCGAGCTAAGTGAGCCGATCCCATCGGCTCCTGCCGTGTTCCCTCTGCCGAGGAGCCAGCGAGCCCAGCCAGCAGCACCATTCCTGATGCCCAAGTTGCTCCTGCGACGCACAGAAGTAACGCAGCTGGGCTCTCTCTGATCGAGGGCATGCCAGAGCTCGTGCAGTGAGCACAGAACTGCGTTACTCAAGCTATTTCCTACAAGCAATCTGGATACAACTCACTAGTCACTTTGAGTACAGTAAATGGAAGATAAAAAGTCACTCCAAACACAGGGTTTGGGTTTTATTTATCTGCTCTGACCAATTCTGGTGTTGGTCTTGTACACTGATTTAATGTATATTATACCAGTAAGATCAGATTTGGGTTTCTTATTTTCTTTTCCTTTAAAGCCTCTACCAGAGTAACTGACTTAAAGCAACATCTTTTATTTGATATTATAATATCTAAAAAGTATGTGTCTCACTTGATCTAGTATTTCATTGGTGAGGCAGACTTTTCTCCAGCCACAAAACTGAACAAATATTATTTTCTGAATTATTTTTTTCTGTTTCCTGCTGGTTTAATGTCCTTTGCTTTCTCTGAGAACACTAGTTATTGATGCTACTTAGACATTATATCTTAATGGCTTTTAGGTCGTAGCACTCATTGGAGAACACACACGTTTTTCTGTCAGCTATGAAAACTGAGAAAGAATTTTTTTTTATTTCTACTGTACAGAATTCACATTGTTAGAGATAGACCTGAAAACAGGTGTTCTCACCAATGTAAAAAAACCCCTAAACCCCGCACTTCTTAAGATACTCTACATATTTTTTGTACAGACCACTTAGAAAATTATGTCTAGGTAAGATTAGAATTGTTACATGAGAGTCAATTAATCATATAAAACCGGGGCAATATATAGGTCATGATCTCAGGACTTGTTCACCTTCTCAAATCCATGGACAAGAGCAATTTTTCATCTGAAGCAGTTCTTTCAAACACTTTATTTTTGTAATAATGTTAGACCTAATGCTTTTTCCGCACCTTTAAATGTCAGGAGAAATAAAAGAATTTAGTAGAATTACTTTCAAATAGCAGTTGCTTGAAATACTCAATTTGCTTTCTTTTTATTTGAAAATGTGTACAACAATTGCCCTATAGCTTTAAAAATTCCTGTGATATTATTACTGAATCTTTGCATTATCTTCTAATCAAAACAAATAAAACCAGGGGAAAAAAATCCAGTGCATGCAGATGTGAGTTATACCTAGGAAAACTGAGCTAGAGGTCAGATCAAACAACTTAGACACCGGTAAGCAATGTTAGAGAAAGAAAATAATTTGAAAGAAAACCATAATCTATATTTATAGCCTGGACACGAGCATACATCTTCTGCCAACTGCCTCCAGCCTCAGCCCAGCTGATTGTTATAACCCTTACATTGCTCCTGGTGGTTTTGCTAGCTATGGGTCTCATATTAAGTCAAAATGATTTAACTTAGCAAAGACCTGATGCTTGCTTTGTTTAAGCTAGTATTTTCTAGCGTATCAAAGTAAATTAGGAATTCTTTTTGGAGAGGGTCAAAAGCTGGTTAAAGTATGTCACACTCTTTGATCTTTGTATTGGTTGTGATCAACACATAATCTGTAAAAGGATACTGGTTTTTGTATGTTAGTACAGCTCTTTGTACTTTGTACTTACAGTTTCTTCATTTACATTTAGCTAAGAAACTTGGACTGATGCCTTAGTGTTACTTACTTATGGCTGTACTTCCCCAAAACATATAGAATCCGTTTATATGGGTTATGTTTTTACCACCCACTAAGTACAGTATTAATTTAATATGTCTGACACTTTACAATCCTGAGTTAACTGCATCTACTCAGGCTCCAGTTCTGAGTCACAAGAACTGAAAATGTTGGGTCCAACATCAAGGTTTCAAAGTAAAACCTGACTCTGCCAGTGAAACTTATTATCCTTTTCTATTGCCCTTGGTGCTCTAAAATATGTTAGCTGCTACACTTGGGGGAGAGCATCTGAGAAAAGATGGAGATGTACCTCTGTTACCACCTGAAGGGTGATAACATTTGCCTGCAACTCTGACAGAAGAAATGTGCTGACTCTTGCAGTAGAGAAACTAGTAAACTTTAGTTAAAGGACTTTAAAGAACTAATCCTGCAGAAAATTTTAATCCTAAATTTTGACCACTTTATGTTGAAAAATATACATAAAGCACATTTCTAAGTTCAGAATTCAAAGAAAAATCACAATGAAGTATGTTATTTACTTTTCTCACTGTTTTTGATGGTAAAGACTATTTTCAATGAGGGACAAAAAATTAAATTGAATTAGCACCTTAAAATTAACTTATTGCCTCATGAATATTAATGGAACATTCCCAACCAATCTGGAGAAAAGCTGTTTCATTATGATAGCATATTGACAAATCCTTCAATTTTAAATTTAAATCAGCATTTTATACACATACTGTTATTTGTTTATATGAACACAGTAATAAAAATACCACTTTAATTTTAATAGGTAATGTATCTAGACATGTAATCAATATTGTTAATCTATATTTCACATGTTAAGCTTGAGGAATTGTTGAAAATTGGGTAGTGGTCTCACTTTGCATTATGTTTCTAATTATCAAAGATAAATTTATATATGTTTAAACTATGAAAGAAGGACTTTTTTCCCCTCAGTTCACTATTGATATAAAGGGAATCAGGCAGTCAAATAACTAGATAGGATGTCTTCAAATATAACCTCTGGAACGTAGAAACAATGAAATGTCAATGCACTTTTGTTTAATTAACATTATTATACTATTGTTATTCTGAAGTATAGAATATATCAGGACATAGTAATTGCTGTTATCTTACCATGAAATTCCTGACAAAGCAGAAGTACATCTATGACTCCCCCAGAGATTTTAATTTAATTAACTCTGTGGTGAAGGGGTTACCATTCATTTTCACTTTAATTTCCAGAGAAGTTTCCATTACTTCTCCTCTCTCCACACCCCACCTCCCACCCCCAAATCCTAAAAAGAATTTTGGGCTCGTGAACTATATTTTTTCGTCAATGCTCCACTGTGCTCCACCACAAAGAGTGGTAGACGACCACTCTTTGTGTCTGATTTGGATTCAGAATCAAAACACGTAAGTCTGGCCAGGATAATTGGTCTACTCTGTGTTCAATGCCAAGGATACTCACTGACTCTTTTAATGGAGAATGGCAAAGCAAAAGCCAACTCAAAACTGTATTACCTGATCATGCCATTTAGTCAAATCAAACATAATGATGGATTAATAAAAATCAAAACCATGTCTCTTGCTTTCGACCACCCCTACTTCTTATTCACTGCCTAAAATAGAAGTAGATAAGTTATGACCCCATTAATGTTGTGAACACCAAACACCTCTTTTCACTAATGACAGTTTTTACCTACAAATTAAATTTACCATTCCTTTTGTGGTATTTTAATTCATATGCCCAAAACTACAAACTATTTTGTAAGGTGCACGGTTATTCCATTTTGTTGTAGTCTTTACAGAAGATACACAGACAAAGTTTGCAAGGGAATCAGTTTATGAAGTGACATTTATGAAGAGGTTGTAGATGCAGGGTTTTTTTTTTTAATTTGGACTTTTTCTTTATGTTCACAAGCTTCCAAAAACCAAACATACAAAACAAAAATTGAATAAAAGAATATGGATGTTCAAAAAATATCTGAAAACTATTTCAAGCTGTCACCAGCATTTTAAGTATATTTATAATTCATATGCTATGTGATGATCATACACAACAACCTAATCACAACAGTTGTTGCTTTTTATATCTACCTATATACTTTATTTGTAGGGGTGTTCAGAAGAAAAGGAGCTTATAAAAGTGGATAAGAAGACATTTAACCATGTTATCTTCTTAACAAGTGTTCAGACTGAAAGTGAACATACCCTGGAAATTAAAGCTTTCAATAACTGCTGCAGATTTTCCCTGCTTTGTTAATGCAATATCAATGAATGACAGTTCATTCCAATTCTGGTCTACATTACCAATTAAATCCTTATTTTGAAGAGTCTGAAAAAACAATTAATTGTACAAATTAATCTGAAGCATGGTCTACATTGCAGGCTCAAATATATATTGCTTTAAGGTCAATAAATAAGTAACTTATGAATTTCTACTGCTCATACCTGACCTGTCCCTACACTAAAATGCACAATACATTTCCAGTTTGGAAAAGAACAAAAGAAGACAGTCCTTTTTAAGTGGATGCACTGGTCCATGAAACATTATGATTGATTTGCTCTCCTGTACCAGCCCAAGAAAAAGAAAACTTTCCTCTCACACAAACAAACCCTTTATGAAAGCTGTGTTAATGTTCACCACTGTATTTTTAATGATTCCAAAACACTGGGCCTCACAAAACTTTCCCCAGAGGAATGAGGAACAGGACAAAAATAGGATAAAAAAAAAAAATTTACTTCTATTTTCCCCCAATCCTGTCTTATAGTGAATGTAATTCAAAAGACATTTTTTCAGCCATAGGACAGAAACAAAGGCTGTTGCTGCATTGCATGATGAAACACCATGCATCTAAACAGATATGACAGATTATCCCTAACAGCAGGCTGATAGCACAGCTGTACTCCACTCCTTCTGGTTGCTTCTGCGACAGTACAAATATTCCTGCACACCATAACACATTATGGGCATGCCAAATGTCCTCTCTGTATAATTCATACTGCAAATGATTTCACTTTTAAAACCAAGATAAATCTAAAACTCCATCCAATCACTTGCTAAAAATACTAACGGAAAGTACCCCAATTAAAGCAAATATTGGTAACTGAACTGAAATTATTTTTCAATTATATTTTTCCTGACAGTTACCTAACATGACTTGGTTGAAAGCAGCCCATGCTTAAAGAATACATATTTTGACCTAAAGTACTTATTACATATGAACAAGATGACATATTAGACAACAAAAAAAAAAAATTACAAAGAAATCTCTAAAACCTCCTTAAATGCTCTGGCTTCCAGACAGTGAGATATTGTGTTTTCTTTTGAATGACAAGGAAAAAAAAACCCACCCAAATCTTCTAATTTGGAGGTGTGGGGAAGCATCCAAATAAAAGTTATATTGGTTGCTTGAGGTATTTATTTTTCAGTGTAAAGTCTATATTATCTGTAGTGATGTGACATGAATCATTCTCGATTTTTGTATGGAGGAATAATCCCATGCACCAGTACATGCTGGCTTCCCAGAGAAGTTGTGCTGTCTCCATCTGTGAGTATAATCAACACCCAGCTGGACATTATCCTTGACACCCAGCTTTAGCTGATCCTGTTTGATCAGGGTAGTTGGACCAGATGATCTCAAGAGGTCCCTTCTAACCGAAATCTGTGATGTCAGATGATGTCAGCATGACAGAATAGCGTGCAGAGTGTAGCATTTAATTTACTTAGCTGTGTCTTAATACGTTTATGTGTCTTGACTGACATTTTTAGAATAAGCCCAACAGCTGAACATTATTTTTTGACACTGTTGCCTTTACTGTGCATTTAAATGAAACCACAGACTTTTCTTAGTTTAAGTTTGTGCAAGGGAAAAATGGCTCAAGCAAAGATAAATGACAGAAATGTTTTTCTTTTTCAGTGCTTACCAACTCTCAGTGGGCAGAGGAAAAACTCTCACAGTGTCAAAAGTTTGCAGTTCACTTGTTTCCTACTAATTGACATTATGCCACAAGAATCCAACTTGCAGCATTGAATAATTAAAAATTAGTTGCCTGCTACTTAAAGCTCCCAGTGGGAAACACACAGACATGTCTGTACAATGTACTGAGAAAGGTCAAGGCTTTGGGCTGCATTCAGTGTTTGGATTGTGTTTCAGTGGCTTAAAACACCAAGAAGCCTTAATAGAGTTAAACTTGCTATTGACATAAATGAGGGTAATTGGGACCTCAAAACAGACATCATCATTTTCCCCTTCCCACAAATGAAATAAGCGTGAGCAGAGAACTAAACTCTGAAGCAGAAATAAAGTCAATCTGTCTTCCTTTCTATAGGAGGACATTTTGGTAAGTATAGAAATGATACTGAGAAACCATCCCTAACGCTCGACTTGCCACTCTTTCTAAATGTCATGAAGCATATGATATCTAAAAGCAGTTTTGATTTATTGATTAGGAACTTAAGGTCATATTATCTCATGGGCTTGTGCAGAAAGAATGAGTTAGAAATACCATTATATACAGGAGCTATTTGTCATAGAAGAAGGTTACCTCTTTTACCATAATCTAAAGGAAAAATGTATCTTTTGAGTTTCCAAATCAGTCTGTGAAAATGACTGAAGGCTGGATGCCTAGCTCCAGAAATAGTCCTTTGAAACCTTCTCTTAGAATATTAAATTATTTGAAACCTCCTCTCAGATACTTTAAGCATGTTAATTTAGACTACATATATGCAGATTAGTCCCATTCAGGAGTAGTCAGGTGGTCAAGAGATTACTGAAGTACATAAAATCTGTGGGAATTGATATTATACAAATGTGTTAGCATTTTGTTCCAAACAGTTTTAAAAGCAGCTATTTAGAATCACAGAATCTCCTGAGCTGGAAGGGACCCACAAGAATCATCAAAATCCTGTGTCTCCTTATTTTACACATGTGGAAAAGTTGAAAGAATTGTGATCTTTACAATAAATCAAGAACTTTTAAGAAAGCTAACTTTAAAAAAAAAAAAGATGTTTTCATTTTTCCCATGTGCCTGTTACTTCCTCAAAACCATATATTCTCAAGAGAAGTTTTTTGAATATATACATTTCTCACAGAAGTAGTTATACTTTAAGCCCAGAAGGACACCTTTCAAGTCTTTTTCCATTTTATGTCAGGTATTTGATATAACAGATTTTTCTTTGTTCTGAAACAGCTTTTAGGAGTCTTGATTCATTTCCTTCTGGGTTTTAAAACTTCGGTATCCATTTCTATCTTTTGACCTGAACTCATCTTGATGTTAAAAGACAAAAAAAAAAAGCAGATGAGAACAGATTGTGTACGAATAGTTTTCCTCCAAGTCATGAAAGCAGGTTATGAATTAATTATCATTGCAGCTGAGCAGCAAGTGACTGTGACAGTGTATTTTGACATAATGCAATAATATAATAAGAAAAGGTTGAAATGCTTTTTTCCTCAGAAAGCCAAAATCTAAGTGAGATATATAATGTGTAAGTCATGTGACAAATTTGTGTCATCAGAAGTAGGGCCAGATTCAGGAGTCATATGCAAGCCACATATATAAATGAGTATAAACAAAGAGACAGCTCCTGGGTGGGAATACATCCACTATTAGGATGACTACAGTTTGGAGTCTACATATATTCTACATGTCTAATTCTTACTATTGCCATAAAAATCAAACACCAGTAAGCATTAGGCGCCAGACTTTAGTTCCAGCCAAAAAATGAGATTCCCATTCATTGCCATATGCCCTATTGAGGGGCTCTACCAAGCCATTACGGTGCTCCAGTAGGTCATTTCATGTATGCAAACAAACACAGGACATTCATGGTTTCAGAGAATGACCCCCATTGCTGGCTTCAAGATTTTTCTTCAAGTTGTACCTCTAATCCTACATAATGTCTAGGGTAGGTCTGTGTGTTTAGAAAAGCTCAACATTGTCTCATATTACTCCCTCAGAAATCAGTTGAAAAGCCTTGCTCTGACAAAAGGAGATGCAGAGATTTTTACCAGAATAAACCCTGAGTATAACTACAGCAATAGACCTGTGACAGTATTGTTGAATTCAGCATAAATCAACACCTGCTAACTGACAAGTCTCTTCATTTGTCCATCTGTGCTATATGGCTAGATAAATATCCTAAGTCACTCTCAATATTTTAGGCTGGCACAATGATTTATGACAATGAAGATTAAGGGCCGACAGATGGGGGAAGAGCTAGGAAAAAATGTGCATTGCCTTGGTGTAGATCTCTTGTTGAACTTGAAATGTAAGTACAAAAATAAATATATTATCCTTTCCTTATTTTATAACAATTTTGGGGTATTTTTAATGCTAAGATTTTGCATCATGCTTGAAGACATTGGATCTAATTGGTTTATTCTTTGTTAGAAGCTCTCAGAGAATGTAATTTTGAAGAGATTGTTACACATATATGTTGATATATATATATATATATATATATATAAATGTATGTTGTTCTTCAGCTAGAAGTTTTACATATTTCTGGAATTCCTCTCCTTCAGAGAGAGGCCAGTGAAGAGATGATGTGTGAAACCATTGGTACCTGTTGTGAGAGCTAATATACTGAAATACCTCTATTTTTAGCATAGATTTATTTTCTTGTATGAATACAAGTTTAATGCAATTTACTAGGAATCAGTAATTCTAATCTCAGTTTCTTTCTGCCTCCAGATTTACTGGCTAAAAGGGGACTTGGTGGAAAACAAAAGGAACTCAACACAATCTATGAGCCTAGAGGAAATGCCAGAATACCATCAGTATCTTTATATTTTTCCTTGCATTTAGTTTGTGCCTGAGCTTCTAGTAATTTCCTCATGGGTGGCATTGGTCAATAGACAGAAATTAAAAAACATGAAATTCTATCGCAACATGAGAAAAAATATTTTTACTATGAGGATGGTCAAAGACAAAAACAGGTTTGCCCAGAGAAGTCATGAGTTCTCCCCTTTTGGAGATATTCAAAGTCTGACTGGACACATCCAAGACAATCTCATCCTCTGACCCTACTTGACAGGTGGAAGACGTGGGGTGAACCAGGTGATCTCAAGAAGTCACTTGCAAACCCCAAAAATTCTGTAATTCTGTGAATCTCAGTTGTGTTAGTATGAGGGACTTAGAATCCTCAGAATACATATGCTCATTCATGTTTGAATAAAGACAATTGTACATTTTTCTATGGCACAAAAGGTTGAAATTTCAATACAAAAAATTCAAACGTTAAGTAGATCTCACATTAGATGAGACAGAAAAATTAAAAAACATTAAAAAAACCCAACCCACAAAAAAACTTAACAAAGAATACAACAACAAGGAACTCTGAACTCCTACAAACTCCTTGCTTCCTCTGCAATCTTGGCTGCACATCACTTCTGTAAAAATGCCAAGACTTAGGAAATGCAATTTTAGTTTTGCTGATTTGGGTGAGTGGCATTTGAGCTTCCACTGTAGATAGCAGTTTTTAAACAAGCATAAGAAATACTTCCTATGTGTGTATGTCTATAACCTAAAAACAAAGTGTCTCTTCTAAATCAACCCAGGCCAGGTTACTAGTTTTGCATTCTATATAACTCTTGGCAGTGAACTTTTCTTATGATGAAAATTTTGTTTTTCTTCTTCTATAGAGAGATCCTGACTTTCTAAACAACAAGTGAAATACCAGAACTCATTTAGGTCTCTTGAAACAATTTTACTGATTTTTATCGAAAAAAAGAAGATGCACTGTAACTGCTTAGGACTAACCATATTTTGGGGACATAGAACCAGTCTAGCCAGATTTCTCCTTTACCCGTTGTTGCTATGACCTAGCCCTCTGCGGGGCTGGGGCAGTGAGATGCTAATCAATCCCAAGCTGCCTTCCCCGGTTTGGGAAAATTTCCTCTTACTCAGTTGTTCATTGGTTCTTTGTTGTATCTGCCACCTCCCAGTTTCCCCCATTGGTTCTTGTTGAATTGTATCCTCCCCCTGGCTTGTAACTCATTGGTTGTTTTCCTCTTTCCCCGTGGTTTTCAAGCCCCCCATAAAACTGAAGAAAAAGCCTCTTGGCGGGATCGCAGATTAAGATTATTGACACTTTCTAGTTGCCAAACTTCTAACAATAAACCTGTTTAAAGCCAGACCAGAACCACCTCTCTCTTCCTTTGTCACCAAACTAACGTGAGCCAATACCATCAGCTCCTACCATGTCTCCTCTGCAAAGAAGCCAGCGAGCGTGCACAGGAGCAGCACCATTCCTGATGCCGAAGTTGCTCCTGCGACGCACAGAAGTAACGCAGCTGGGCTCTCTCTGATCGAGGGCATGCCAGAGCTCGTGCAGTGAGCACAGAACTGCGTTAGACCATCAATGTTGGGATCCTGCCTACTTTTGAGTATTTAAGATCACAGCAAATTATTTTAAGAATAGGGCTTGTTTGAGCTTTCCTATCCAACATGGCCTGTTACACAGCATACTAATTAACAGAAGAAAACCCCAAAACCATTTTTTCCTATGTGGAGAGAGCGATTCACCACTGTGATGGACTCCATGTATATTTTTAATAAGAACTGATTAAATCAGCATTCTGTGCTACTTTCAAAACTACAAATAACTTTTTAAAACCAATCTTATCTCTTCATTACAAAAAAAACTTCGAGAAAATGCAATAATGAACCATAAATCATCAGCTAAACTAACATCTAAAAATTAGTTGAGAATATTTGTTACTGATTGATATTTAACATTGGGGACCAGCATTTTACCTTACATGTACAAAAGCAATTCAGAAATGTCATGGAGGTTTCACAGAGTCTAACAACACAGGGACCAAATGAAATTAATAACAGCTGCAATTAATATTTTCCCATATAAGCTGAGCAAGTATTACAGAAACTATTGAAGGTGGAAAGGTTAAAATACTAGATTTACAGCTGCATATCAGGAAACACAGAGGATGTACTTTCAGAAGTACAGTTTTCAAATTTTGCCTTAAAGCTGTGATTTTACACAATAACGGTAAGTAATAGAACAAGAGAAGAGTATGGATAGCAGTAAATAGGGAACAGTGTAATGAGGAGTCAGCTCTAAGAGTAAAAACCCTGGAAAGTAAAAGGAATTGATGATAACTCATGTATGATATAAAATTGGGAGACAAATAACACTTCTTCTATCAATACACAACCCATGAGTAATATATACATACTTTAGACCTAATCCCATCTTCTATATATCCTCCAGCTAAAGTAATAAGTAAAAATGCCAAGAACAAAAGGGGAATGATTGTTCAGCACACTGCTGTATACAGTATCTATTTTGTTTTAAAAAAAGAAGAAAAATATTATTTCAACTGAAAAGATGAAAATTAGAAAAAAATAAAGGTTTTTTAGTCTTCATACAAAGACAGAAACCTGCTGGGCAACAGTAAAAAGGATGTACCTGAGACTTCATGAAATGCATCAGAACCAAAGTAAAATTCAGTAGTAATTACTCCAGTTGGAGATCATGAATAAGATGGTAGTAGTTAAGGCCCAGAGAAACAAATTACACAGATGGAAAGAAAAACCCAAAAAATTAAGCACCTAGGAGTCAGCTCAAAAAAAAGGGACTGAAGCAAGATGAGATGTGACAGATATAGATGTGGGTAAAAGAAACAATGCAATTGAGAGAGATGTGAAAGTAATCCCAATGTGAAACTGAAATTGTACTTGAAAACTGAATTAAAATAATAAAAGGGGTGTAGAAAAGCATTTTCTCTAAGATGCCATTTAAATAACTAAAACGAAAGCAATGGAAGTTGTATTAAAAATAAGGAGATCAGTAATTTCAGTTTCAAAGAGTAATGGAAATTGAGAGTATGAACATTTTTACTCATCTCTGTAGGCTCTTAGGTTTTACCTGTAAATCAATAGATGGTAGTCTGATTCATCACTAGAAACTGGAGCTAATCAGACATTTTCCACATTTCCTTCAGTTGAACCAGGGGCATTCCTACTCCTCCAGATAGGAATGAAGATCTATCAGGCTAGAGAGAAAACACAGAAATGAATGTGGTTTCAGGCTTTCAGTTAAGGTACCTCCATCATAAGTAAGTGAAAGATACATGTTGTGGTCCCTGCCACAAGCAATGTTTGACCTTTGAAACAAATTGCTTTCTAGCAGATGAACAAGAGATCATAGAGAAGCAATTTAATGGCTACAGCTATTCTACCCTCAAAGCTGCACTGTGTAAAGTTTCCCTGGACTTTTTTTCTACATTGGACTCCAAAGGTCTGAGACAGAAAAGTTAAATGGGTAAAAGTTAAACTTCCATGGTTTAATGACATCCAGGAACTAATATCCATGCAGTGGACCCTCCCCCTCCCCTCCTCTGCCCCACGGGGATAGGGAGCAGAATCATAAAAAGGCAAAATTTGTGTGTTGTGATAAAAACAGTTTCATAATTGGAATAAGGTAAAATCATGATGATGAGAGCAGGAAAGGAGAGAAGGAAGGGATAACATCCTGTAACAATACAATTGCTGACCACCCACCGACCAATGCCCATCACATCCCCAAGCAACAACTGGCTGCTCCTGGCCAGCTCCCCCAGTTTATACACTGAGCATGATGTCCTATGGTGTGGAATATCCCTTTGGCCAGTTGGGGTCAGCTGTCCCAGCTATGCTCCCTCACAGTTTCTTGTGCACCTCCTCACTGACAGAGCACGAGACAGTGAAAATTCCTTGACTTAAGGTAAGAACTACTGAGCAACAGCTAGAATATCAGTATGTTATCAACAATAGTCTCATAATATATCCAAAAACCACAGCCTTGTTCCAGTTACTCTGAAAAAAATTAACTCTTTCACAGCCAAAACTAAAACAGAAACGATATAAACATGAAGCATTAATTTCATTCTGATGGTCAAAATGATCACAGAACATAGTGATAATAACCATGAATTCCCTTCTCTGTCACTTTTCTGAGAATCGTGAAGACTGTTTTGAATAATTTTCTCTTTTATTACATAAGTGGCTTTTATGAGTGGCTCAGCATGTACAAGTCACAAATATAATAAGCATTCTCTATGTCTGATGAACCAAACCCATTGGGAAGTTCACCCACTTTTTAAGACCAGATTGATTTATTAAAGGGGACAAAGAGAAAGAGGATCCCATCTAATCTCTGTGCATGTGCATCTTCTTAACCCTCTTGATCAGACCTGGAAAATTAGCTTTGAGTTCATTGGAGTGCCCCTTACAGTGTGACAGTTATTTTTAGCAGTTGCCTCATTGCCGTAACACACAGGTCTTGAAAAGCTGTGAGGCTGCTCCAAGTAAAAAACTAATCACTTAGATTTACCAGCAGCTTAGTTATGTTTTGGAATCTAATAGTGAGAAAATAATGATTTAAGGAAAAAAAAAAATTATTTTCTAATTTGTATCCATTTCCTTATTAGTTCCTTTACCTCCTCACTCCATATATATCTCTTTTTCTCCACCTGAGACATGTTTGGGAAAGGATGGTCACTTTGTCCTGTGATCCAGAACACTAAGAACAATACCTAGTTATTGTTCTGTGAACCCATTTTGTAATACTGTAATTCAAAGACACATAATTAAAACAGAAAAACAACAACAAAGAAAGGAACAAACTAACCCCTAAAAACAAATACACAAAACCTCAACCCACTCCCAACATTAATATTAGTGTGGTGTTCGAAAGCATAGTCCTTACAGCACCAGAATTAGTCCTAGATTAAGAAAGTATACTATAAAAATTCTTTAGGAATTACTGATATATTCTTTGTTCTCTCTCTAAATTCTTTTAGTTTGGTTTTTTTTTTCACTCATTCTCATATGATTACATTAATACTATTTTATTTCCAATACTTAAAGTGATTTTCTTCTTCTCTATTCAACCAACCTAGATTCAAGCATGATTTTTTTTTCGTGTGTATGTTTCTCTGTACCCTTCCATGCATTACTTCAATCTTTTATTACCTGTACTTTTTGTTTATAACCCTAACAGTTTTCTGAGTGTGAAAACCATTTATTTCATCTTTTGAGAAAAGACTTTTATTCATACATCTTTCAGAATGCAATCATTGCTGTCCTCAGCTGTGGGGAATCTTGCTGACAGTGGACTAACTTTTGACCCAGACATATGCTTCCACTTTGCAACAAGAGTTATTTTAAATGCTATTTCTGCTCTTCTATAAAAGGTCACTTAATCCAAAAGGCTGGATTGAGCAGTTTGTATGTGGCTAAAAGATAAATACAGTTTGAATCACCTGGGAATAAAAGTCTTCTCCTGCAGGTTCTCTAGAGCTGAAAGGCTGAATCCAATTTTGTTTTTACATTGCCGTAAGATAAATGTGTTTTGAATGTCATCTAAGTTAAAGAGAAGTAGTTTGTTTTTTTCCTGTAAAAAACCTGTGCTTTTCTTCTGGCAGCAAGTTATTTTCTTAAGAACTCTCACTTCTGAGAATCAACATGTAATAAAGATTCCTCTGTGTTGATGATATTGCTGTAAGCACATTTGAAAAACAATGCAAATTCTTTTTTTAAGCTTTTTTTTTTACTCTTAATTTAACAAATGGTTCTTGCCTCATAAAAAAACCCCCAGTTTCTGTTTCCATTGCCTTTTCTTTCTCTGCTTTTTACTTATTTCCCCATCCTGGAACAGTGAATTTTCTGCAGCAAGAAAGAACCATTTCCTAATAAAAGAAAAAAAGCTTCCTCTAATTTCAACATACAGAATAAGCAATTTTTGTACAAATAGAGATTTATAATTTGTTCTGTGCTATTTAGCAAGAGCCTTATCCTGTCTAGAAGAGCAAATGCATTTCATAGAGGCAAATTCAACATCTGAGATATTATCAACTGAATTTATGGAAATACTAGCATTTAATAAGCTGATTCATTTAATCATGAGTATTCCACAAGCTTGTCCTTTTGTTAAGCATGGTACTATAAATATATTTTTTTTTCCATTAATCTAACTTCAATCGTCTCACTTCAAAAATAATTTTGCCATCCCGTTTGCCAGGTATTGGTATACAAAGCAAGTGGGTGGGGGGCTAAAGAATCAAAAGGGTAAAAGTGAGAAAACTTGTGGGTTGAGACCAAGATAGTGTAATAATACCTATTGTTGTTACAGAATCTTGTAATGAAAAACGATGTCTTGGGGTGACTTTATGATGTGTATCCCATATCGTTGCCCATGCCCAGAAATTAACTTTGTGCCTTTCTATGCCTTTAAACTGAGCCTGAGAGGGGGAAGGAAAAACTGAGCAAAACTTTTTCAAAGCAGTTTGCAGCTTGTTCAAGGTCACACAGAGATAGCAGGGGGTTTTTTTCCCAGCTGCGGCAGGGGAGCGAGGAAGCACCCGGCTTGCTGCTTTCCAGTCAGCTTTTGGCCAGTGGTTCAGTTTCTTGTTCTCCGGAGGGAGACTGAGAGTTGAACTTTGTTTTTCCTTACCTGGAATTCCGGATTTTCTCCCTTTTCTACTGGGCTGCTTTCAACCTCAGAGCACATCGGGAGGACTTTCCACTGGGCACAGAGGGCCTGGCCCTGGGCCAAGCCCCAGCTCTGAGGAGACCAAAGGGAGGACTCTAACGCTTTTTCCCAGGTTTTTCTCTACAGCGAGAGATATTATTATTTAGCATTATTTAGCATTATTATCCTTTTCCCGTGGTTTGTTAAATAAATAGTTTTATCTCCTTCACTTTCCTTCGAGGAAAATTTATTTTTCCCGAACCTGGTGAGGGAGGGGTGGTTGTGCCTTCTCTCAGAGGATATATTTCTAAATTTGGCCAAACCGGAACAAACGAAAATATCAAAGAGAGAGAAAAAAAAAGCAAGAAAGATAAGTGATGAAAGTGAAAAAAATTCCTCACCACCAAGTAACTCATGTCCAGCCAGCCCATGAGAATGAGTCCTGGGGTGACGTTATGAAGCCGCTTTATTCCTTAACCATCCGCTCAATGCCCGAGGACGCTGTGCCTTTGGGATGGACCCGGGGGCGGGGCCGGAGCCAGGGACTGGAGGGGGCGGTTGAACGGCTCAGCCCAAGGGCTCCAGGGTCTGGGCAGGGCTCAGGAGGGAGTGCGCCGGGAGCACTGTGCTGCTTTTCTGGGTTTCCTTTGGGTTCTGGCTAGCTGGGAAAAGGTTCTGTTGGTTTTTTTTCTTGCTCTTTTTTCCCTTTCCTTCCCCGTGCCTCACTGCCTCCCTTCCCTCCTCGCCGGTCCGGGGAGCCTGCGGGTGGCCCCAGTGGGCTGGCGGGATGGCCCCGGCTGGTCCAAGCCCACGTGTCTGTTCCCGCTCCAGGAATTTGTTGTATTTTGAGGGGGTTTTTTTATCCTGCTCTACCCTGTTTTGTTTGTGTTTTGGTTTTTTTCCCACTTTCTCTTCTTGTGACCCACTTGTCTTGTTGGTGGAGGAAAAGGGGAGGCCCTTTCCTCCTGAAGTTTTGTCTCCAAAACCGAGACAGAGCAGCAATACCCCACTAATCTCTCCCTCATTTTATTGCTGAGCATGGCGCCACAGGTATGGAATATCCCTTTGCTCAGTTGGTTTCAGTGGCCCCAGTTGTGCCCCTGACTCCTTGATGGTGGGGTGCAGTGAGGAACAGAAAAGGCCTTGGACCCATGTGAACACTGCTCAGCAATAACAAAAACATCTCTGTATCACCAACAGTTTCCCCCATAGTTGCTACTGTAAATAAAATAAACTCTATCCCAGCCAAAACTAGCACAACACCATTTTTTGTACATAGCCTTAATAAGCCGGGCTTCCACATGGACACACTGAAATTCTTTCTACTATTTGACCAAATTGCACCAAGTAATTTCACTGAAGTAAATAAAAGTCATACTAACCAAATCTGACCCCCAGTATTTCCATTATTATCCATTCTTTGCCCCTCTTGCTTCTCCACTTCATAGATGACTGTTCTGAAACCGCCATGAGTGAATAAGGATTGTGAGGCTGCATTTTCTTGTGAAGGACCTGACTGGGTCAGGGTCAAGATCAAGAAGCTAGTATGAAAAGCAAAGAACACACAGCATGCCATACCCACTTCAAAGTTTAGTGAATGACTTTTAACTCTTGTTCTCAGACAACACAAAGAAAATTAGGAGACAAAGCTGCATGCTGCAAGTTGCTCCAGGCAATTTAAGTCCCAAGTGTCGCACTGGGACCAAATTTCAGTACTGTGGAATGCATATCCTCTCTCATCTCTGCATCATATTAATCCTTTTTTTATACATTTAAAGTTGGTTTTATGCAACCAAGCATCTACTTTCTGGCACCTTATCAAATCTGTTTGCAGGCAAAAGTAATTTAGAATGCTTTTCACTTCACATTAGAAGCTTAAAAGTTTATATCTGAGTTTAAGATCCCCAACATAAATTTTTTTGAGAGCTTGATGACAAATATATTTCCATTCTTTAAGGCTCTCTGTTAAGCAAAAACCTCGGAATTATATGAAGACAGACAGGTTTCTGTCCAACAGAACTGTTGTCCTGGTTTTGCAATCGGATTGTGCAATTTGATCAAGAATTATCAGCACACAGTGACTTTTTGATATATACATATATGTGGGTTTTTTCTGTGCCTAAAGATTAAAGGGCGCTCTCTGCTCCTCTGTCACCTGTTAAGCACCTGACAGTTAAGATCAGTTGTTCCACAGCTCATTACCTGTTATTGCGACCTACCTCTGATCTATTACAGATTCAGGGTCTATGATTTTGCAGGGCACCCTACCTACCTACAATAGTCCCTCTTGTAAGGCAAATCAATCATTCACATTCTGCTCATTTATTACCTGCAGCTTCAGCTGACAGAAGCTGCAGCTGTACATCTCTTCTAGGACTCCCATATATTTCTTTCTATACTGTTATCTAAAGACATACTTTTGTCATTCTGAGACCTGTTTTATGTTTGCAAAACACATTTGTCAAAACACTCAGCACTTACAAATGCATAGTAAAGGTTCAATATATCAGACATAGCCATTTTGTTTTACAGTTGCAAAACTTGCTTGCACAGATACCGAATTTCCAAGTTTGTAATACCAAAATTAATGCTCAATGTCCAATTATTTAGAATTAAGCCTGAAGCATCTGTTTTTCTCAAACATTTCAATGGCATGGAGTTAGATTGTTTATTTCTTACCCACAGACTTTCCTATCCACAATGTATGTACACAGTCTGCATAAACTTCAAAAGGAAGAAATGCAAAAGATCTGTTCCATTAGTAAAACTTAAAATTCCTACCAAATAACAACAGAACCAATGATTGAATCACTTAGGCATTCGGAATACTTCAATCACATTAGACAAAAGTTTTAACTGACTTCTTTGTCTAATGCTTCACAACTAATTCTCCTCTATTTGTACTTTGCAGCATTTAAAATTTCAAGCAGAAAAACAAACAAACCATCCGTTCTATTTCAGTACACAAGATTCAATAACAGAAGATTTATTTGTACGTTTCCTAGAATTAGATAATCTTTGAAGGTACTGCATGTGTAACAAAGTTATCTGAGTATAACTTCTACAACATGAAAATATTTTAGCAGCCTACCCAAGTCTCAGTGGGAAAGGTTTTACCCTGCTTACCAAGACAACAATAATTGTCCCCACTACACTAGGGAAACTGTAGAGCACAGAGAGAAATTGGAGGCATGGATGGGCAGCTCTGGGGACTGAGCCATCTACATAAGTTGTCCACAGTGACCAAGGGCACCAAATGCACAGATGAATGAAACAGCAGCTGTCTCATAGTTGTGTATCTTGGCATAAGAAAATAAACAGTAACCACTCAAGATTTTATTTGAATATGTAGGACTATGTTTGTGCTATTTTAGAGAGAACAAGTATTTAATTGTATAATCTCAGACACTTAACAATATTTTTTTGTTCCCAAGAAGCATTTTGCTTAATATTAAAATAACACACATAAGCGCACAACAGGGCTACTCACAGATATTCACAACTCCCAAACCTCCCTCCAGCTCCATTCAGAACGGCTGAAAATGGTAACAATCATAGCCTGTGTTAAATTCATGAGCATAAACTGCAAGCAATTTCTTCTTTTCAGAGTTTTTTTTCCTAACATGATGTTACCAATCCTCTACACTATAGAAGAAGTTCAGAATTATAAGAGCAAATACTAACTCTTGATTCCAGAAATGAGTTAATTTTGTTACAGATGAGATCAGGAAAATGACAAGGACTAGCTACATCCTTTTCTGTGTTTACAGAATGACAGTGGCATAAGAAATCAGACAAGATAAACTTTTCAGATTTCACTGAGCAGATGGAGCATTCTTTCAACTTAATATTGTTTTCTGATAGAGTCAGTTGTTAGCAAAAGATAAGGAAAATGGAAACTTTAGTCCTGATCTAGCAGAAATAAGTAGATACCAACAAAATACAATATGTTCCTCTTCAGTAACACTGTTTTAAAAGTTGCCTTTGCTAAGATACTTGTTTTGCAAGATCCTCTATAGAGTAGAATGGAGTGGAGTGGAGTAGAGTAGAGTGGAGTAGAATAGACTAGAATATTTCAGTTGGAAGGGAAAACTAAAGCATGTTATTATGGGCATTATCTAACACAACAACATTCAAAGCTTTCCTTTCCTTTTTCTGATTATCCAAAATATGATTCATAGGCATTTGAAATACATATATATGTTTCTTAAAGGTGGCTGTCCTCCAACCTCCCTGAAACTGGCAGTGGAACATCTCTAACAATATGTTTCTCACAGAACCTGGAGATAGTGCTTGCCTTTACAAAGAAAAGGATATACGAGGTAGTGTTAATGATTCTATTTCATATCTGCTTTGACTGATCTGTACGTAGCTTTAATTTCAAAAGGAGTAACAAGGTGTGAAGTGTTTGCAACTGCAGTTAAAACCAGAAAAGACTCAGTGTGCTCATGACTGAGAGAATTAGTGTTTGACTGCTGTAAGATTTTTAGTCTTCCAAAGCATTTGTAAAATCACTCAGGAGTGCTGTTATCCCTTCTTTTTCTTCCTTATTTTTGTTCCTAAATAGCAAGCTGGTATTAATGCTGTCCTTGTTAAGATTAACGTGAAAACAGTCCAAGTTTTGTCCTTAGAGGAGAACAGAATCTGTCCCACACAGTACAGGAAGCATGTCAGGGGAGGGCAAGAAAACAAATTTTTTTTTTGCGGTATTAGAAACAAAATTATTAGATGACTCTTAACTCATACTGACTTAATATCTAACTGATAATAATTTCTGAGTGAAAGATGTGAGTTGTTTTCCTCCATTTCATCATTTCCTCTTTTTTCGCCTTTTTTGTTTAATGTATTGATGAGCATTCTCCTCTGTATGTCCGCTATCCCCCAAATACAATTTAGTGCTTCTAAAATCTAAATAGATTTATGGAGACTGACTAAAACCTGGGACAACTTCTACTCAACAAACTTAATGGCTAAAACTCACATAACATTCATACAGACAAACTCCAGTTCTATTGAACTGTTTGTATTTGTGAGTTTTTTGTATATAGACAGTATTTTGAAAGCTTAGTTCTCTTCTGAATGCATAAATTTGTTCACAAGAACTTCACTTGTGAACTGGCGAGAAAATTTCTTATTCTTCCTCTGCAGTAGCCTCTGAGTTTGGGAACTTCATAGCACAGCCTGCACAGCATTTATAAGGCTACTAAAAGAAGCTGTGAAGAGACACACACAAAAGATGCATATTTTTCACTTCAGAGAAGGTGTTTAGCTGTAGATCTATCAAATATGCAGCTGTAAGTTTTGCAAAGATGTGACAAAAAGTGTGAAAGTGTAGGAAAGCTTTATTCCAAGCTCTTGCATAGATCCTAAATAAAGTAGAAACAGGATCAATGACTGGGTTCTCTTGACTGCAGTCAATAAATTTGAAGAGTAAGTTAATTATAAAATATTATTTTCATATTAGACAATCACTGTTTACGAAGCTGACTGCAGTTTAGTGCATAGCTCAAATTTTCTTCCCATTATCCACTTCATCACATAAATCAAGTGAAGCCCTCTCAAAGCTTTCCTAGTATTATCTATACATACATCTTTCAGTACTAATTTGATACAACATACTACTTTATGGTAAGCCTTCAGCTGGCTGGAAAATTCAGACTTTGTCAGGAGCCAAAGAGTTCTGAGCTGGCAGAAACATTTTTCCCAACAAGGGCTTTCCAAACACAGGAGCCAAGTTACTTTGACTGACTATTGAATCACAACACTCTTGAAGCTCATCACCAGCATTTCAAACATAAATGAGCACCTAAGTCTGCATCTCCCTTAAGAACAGACCTAAATAACTAGTTGAGTTGCATGGCACAGCATGAAGATGCTGCCTTTAAAAAGGCAGAGTCTTAATACTCCAGGACAGCTGTACTGTGTGAACTAGAGACATCAGAGTTTGCTGCTCACAGCAGGGCTCAGATGCCGCCTGGTTAAGTAAAAGTCTTAGCTGCACATTCTGCTACAAATCAACCAAATGCTGCTTCTACTGCAGCAGGCATGTAATCTTGCAAATGAGAATGGGATGCTAGTTTTGGAGCACTGTTTATGAGTCTTTTCGCAATAGATGGAGATCATATATCATTTTCTGCATGTCACTCAGATTCTGTTAAACACATAAATTACTACTTATCCGTAAAACAAAAGAAGGAAATCTATTTTATTATTCCCCTGGAAAATCTAAACAAATTATGCAACATCACACTTCCACCTACTAGAAAGCAATAAATTATGTATGTAGAAAGGGGAAATAAGAGTGGAAGTATCAAAGAAGAACAGAATACATCATAAAAATGCTGTTCACACTACAAGACGTAAGGCTTTATCAGATTTTCTATTCTGATCCATTATGCTCTGGGGATCATCTCAGCCTCAGAGCAATTCTTTTCAGCTGATGTATAACTCTAAAGTGGATATAGTGTGGGTTTGGTTTTTTTTTTTTTTGTCCGTCCTGGTAACCAAAAAGGAAATTATAAATGTCACTGTAGAGGTACCCGTATTGGTGAGATACAATGGGCAATTTTCTCATATAAAATCTTCAGCATGAAAGTGTATTTAAACTAAGGCATAATGGCCAGCATCACCAGATACTTAAGGTTTGAAAAAAACCACTAAGTAGAGACTGGGAATTACTGCAGGATTCTCAGTACAGGATATCAACTACATTCCTGAAAATTTCTGAGTGAGGGAATTAACAGACTAAATTACTTTGTCAGGGAAAGAGGTAGCTACTCACAGCTTTCCCATTACTTTTTAAAAACCAAGCAACTCAAATTCTTCAGTTAGATGTATCAGGAATATAAGCCTGTGGGATTGGGTGTTTGTATTTTCTGGAAGGGAAAAAAATAAAGGATGTTGCAAAACATTGGTCAATTCTGCATGTCTTTTTAATTTTTTTTTCCTCTTTTGTCTAAAACTGGTTGAGTTGAACCTAATTTTTCACAGGGTACAAGGAATCTTCATTCTTCAGTTTCTTGAGAGGAAGTTCATACACAGCGCCTACCTCTATAGCTTTTTGGCTGTTCTGAAATAATTTGTTAATGGACATTCAAAGGTGTTTCTCATTCTTCAGAAACATTCCTAGGCTGCATCAGTCACCACAACAAGGGTGTAACTATCAGTTAAGAATTGTACAGCAGCTTATTGCAGTGGTCGACTACAACTGGACTGTTGCAACAAATGACAGGGTAAAAAGTAGATCTGAGTCATTTGGCTCATGCCTATTGTTGCAGTTGCTTTCGTCTGCCTTGACTCATCTGTTTCTTGCACAACAATTTTGAAACTCTTCAAGCTTAATTCTATTTACTATTAATTGTGTTATGAGAAAGCAGCAAAAATACCACATTCTATTTTCACTCTTGGATAATTTGCTGTAATAGAAAGGCAGAATGCAGGCTGTTAATCATGCTAAAACACCTCTAAACTGAGACAGCTATGGTTAATGCAGGCAATGTAGTTTTCTACCTAATGGTGAGCTACATTTTGCAAGAAAGAAGAATGCAAGAGGTTTCTCAGGGTTCAGCATTTAGGGCAATAAATTCTGTGAACAGAGGGCATTTTTGACTTGGTTACCTTTATATTTATGTTTGTGAGGTTTTTTTCACAGAACATCCAATCACACTTTTCTATAGATTTCACATTTTCCTCTATATCATTTCAAAAGCAAATTAACATCAAAAAGTATGATCTATGTATTATTTTCCCTTGATTCACATAACCTTCAATTTTTAATTTATTTACAGAAATTTCTTAATTGAAGACCATGTTGCCTCATCCAGATTTCCCTATAATTCATCATAAACAAGTTATTAAAGGCATTAAAAAATTAGAATCATAAATGCATACCACCATCTGTTAAAGTTCTTTATTTCTGTAATCTGCGTATCCTACCTTGTTCCATCTACCTAGAGGAAATGATACAATAATAGACACAGTATATGTGCTCTCAGTTTGTCCTTTAAGTTTCTTTAAAAAGAGTGACTGGGTTAAAAGGATTTCCTTGAGGCTTGCTCTGGCTTTAGGAAGGAGCTAAGAGTCCAGGGACAGAAGATTCAGAGGTTACAAAGTGTACTAAGTGAACAGGCAGCCTGCAGGGGACGGAAAAAAAAAAAAAGAAAAAGAAAGAAAAAAGAAGTTACAGCCCGCTGTTAGAACAGGACAGAAGGAACCTTCCTAGGGTCTGGTGGTGAGGACTGAGTGTGCTGTAATACAGAGAATCAGGGAACTGGTTGAAATCAAGCCCTGAAACAAGTTGCTCTTCTGCTAGCAAACTGTGAGCACACCATCCTGTATATAATTTCTTACAGTTAATACTGAACACACATGGCAAAGCAATCCTCACAGCATGTGGAAATATCTACAAAGAGACTGATACCAACTGAATAACTGTTAACTGTCATGCAAAGTACCTATAATAATTCCCTATGCCATTTACTCCAAACTCATAAATGCAATTGGCTGTGATTTTTTTGTTCTTCATTTCTTTTTAATTTCTTTTGTTTCCCCCCTGTCTAGTGAGATTAGCTTGGTTTAGAGCACAGTGCTAACACTGAGGCTCGTGGTTCAATCCCTGTGTGGGCCATTTGCTTAAGAGCTGGACTTGATGATCCTTGTAGGCCCCTTCCAACTCAGAATATTCTGTGATCTGGAAATAAATTCCTGACTGCCATTATTCTGAAGACAGAGAGGAGAGCATATAATTTTTTTTTAAGCAAAATATTTAATGGAAAATGCTATCAGTCTTTCCTTTAATACTTATTTCTTATCATTAATCAGACCAGAGCCATTAAGAAAAAGAAAAATACCAGAAGTCTTAAGGTGTTACGAACTTCTGTTAACCCTTGCATCCATATAAGATGAACAGAGAGAGTAAAGAAAGAAATGGAAGAAGAAAACTGCTGATCTCATACTACAAAACATTAATGGCTTAGCTACCAAACTATATTTCTGTTTGTTTTTGCAAGAACAGAAGAAAGTACAAAGAGGATTTCTGGTGAAATATGTCTGAAATGAATTGTGTTTCCACTGGGATAAAAATTCATAGCTTGAAGCACACAAAAAAATAAACTAATATTAAATCTAATATTGGGACAGGCTCCTCTAAGCTGTTTGCTGCTCTGTTGACATATAATAGTGTCATACGTTAGCGTAACTCCGGAAGTGGTTTTCTCGCAAAGAGATGCTTACATCTTCCTCTATGACCTAACAGAACCTATCAACTGGCTAGTTTGAATATTGACAATTTTTAAAGCCACTTAAAATTTTGACCGCCTCTGTGGTCCACATTTAAGAATGGACAAACCCCGGGAAAGCTCTCTTGCTTCCAGCCTTGGGACAGGTGACCGTGCGGCCCAGCAGGCCCGGGCCAGGCCCTGCTCGGCTGGGGCCAGGCCAGGCCGCAGCCATCCTGGAGCTGTGCGGCCCTGTTCCACCCGCAGCCCCCAAACAGTCCTGTTACGTGCAGACGGTGAGCCCCCCACCCCTTTCCAGTGCGGCCAAGATTCAGCTGAAGCTGCCCCGCTGCCTGGCAAAGATCATGTGACCAACAGCGATAAGCGAATTCCAGCTGCAAGGCCGGGGTGAGATTAACCCTTTTAGTGCTGTAAGTTTCCTCCAGAACAGATGAAGCCTGCAGACATTAAGTAAAGAAAGAAGAGCTGAAAGAAACCTGAGGGAGGAGAAAGAGGAGATGCTTAGAAGCTGAAACTCTGTTGTAAAGCTATGGTGGTGATGGACTATGATATATCAGAGTACCTGTTGTAATTTCATGAAAGCATGGGGGGTGGAGCATTCAAACTGTACTTGTGAGCAAAAGCAAGAAGCAAATGCTGAAGCAGCTGTAATTTGATGAGAAGTTTGAATAGGGAGAGATGGAAGTGATGAGGACTCTTGCTCCAAATCAGAAAGAGAAAGACCTCTGTTCCTAGAGATGCTCCCAAAGACAGTCTTAGAGATGAAGATGATGAGGACCCATTTGCTCCCAGGGAAGGGGGAGGGCCTCTATTCCTAGAGATGAAGATGCTCCCAGAGATGCGTGAAGAGAACCTTTCTTGTTGAACAGCTCAACCTTAAAATGGTACCCCAGTAGCTCAAGATTGGACCCTCGAAAACAGTTGTGGGAAAAGCTGCAAGTCATGGGTAGGGACTCTCACATGTGAGCAGAGAACCAACTCGGGCGACTGTCTCGCTGTGACACTGAAGCCATGAGAGAATTTCTTGTGGAGATGTCTCCATAGCATGAGCAAGAGAGACTCCTCTTCCTAAATGGACTGAACAAGGTTATTATGGAAGTGGTAAACAGACTGAACATCTCAAGGGTTGTCTTTTTACATTGTCAGTGGGAGAAGGGAGAAAGGTGGGGGGAGGAGAAGAGTTCTGAAGGTGTGGTATGATTTTTTTTCTTTCTTTTAGGTCTGTTAATAAACTTTTTTATATTCTTTTAAGTTTTGTGCCTGCTTTGCTTTCTCCTAATTCTTATCTCACAGAATGTAAATAAGTAAGTAATGAGTATTTTAGACCAAACCACTACACTAAATTGGTGTTTCTGCCCGGTTACAAACTGAACCTGCTAGAAATAGTCTGCTCAGAATTACAACTTACATTTTTGTACTACAAAGATGAACACAACTCCTGAGTTAGGTAAGAAAAAATTATTCCAAAATAATTAAAAAAAAAAATTTCTTTTCTTTAAATGCCGTGGTGTTTTGTAGCTTAAACCAACAAATCTTGATTGTCATATTGTAAAAAAAGTTTCTATCTTTTTGTGTGTTTGATTGTCATCTAGCCCCCAAACTTGTACATGGAAAATTTTTGTTAGAGAGAAAAAATTTCTGTGTGTACTTAGTTTCTCTACATTTGCAGAATACACAGCTAAGGATAATTACAGGAGCATCTGAAGGTTAGTTACAAAAAAGCATAATGAAAATCTCCAGAACAATTCAATAACTACTATTTGACATAAATTTATGCATGCTCCAATGCACTCAAATCAACTTTTTCATCTTTTACTTAGGTTCAAATTAACTTCTCAAATGTATAAAGTAATAGTGTTTACAGAACACAGAAGAGAAAACCTCCTTCTAAAAGGCATTGAACAGAATTAATACTACTGGCTTAGTCTAAGTAAGATAATCACTTTTGAAAAACTGATTGATAAATAAAAATTTCCTTATGTGCGGTGTCTCAGTTGCTGATTAGCTCATATTTGCACAAGTTCTTTATGGTTGCTTGAGGCAATCAGTCAATGGCAAAGGAAGCTCTACAATTAAAATAAATTACTGTGTTCAGGAGACAAAGGCAGAATATTTTATATGAACACAGAAAGTGAGGGGACATCAATTGGTATAAACAATGATGGGGGAAAAAAATAGTTGCTATTGTTCTTGTAACACATTTTGAAATACACTTTGCTTTCAGAACCTGGCAAGTCGTGCATTTCTTTTTAAAAAAGGAACTGGCTTAAGAAAAACAGGTTAGTTTAAGAAAGCAGGTTGTCACAGACTTTGGAAGTTTTCATGCTGCTTGATGGCACCGAGGGTTCTAAATAAGTCCATGTCATCACATTGGGACATGTTCTGAAAGCCTTCTTTTTGCTTACCAATAGCCCAGAGAATTAGGCAATATTCAACTTATACTTTATTAATCAATTCTTCTACCTATTTTTACTAGGTAGAATAGATCTGTTAATGTCTTAATCCAACAAAGTAAAGAAGCCTAGTGGCTTCAGAGCATATTGGTCATGAGAAGCAATTATATGTAATGCCCTGCAATCATTATTAGCCAGGTATAATATGACATTTAACGTTTGCTCCTGAAACTGAAGTTGATGTGAGGAGAGGGGAGAGTTATAATGCTATTTGTAACTTGACTTCATGAAACCTGGAAACTCCTCTGATTCCTGCCACTAACACCTACAAGCTGCCATAAGTAAATCCAAGCAATATAGCATAACAAGAACATACAGACACTGGTAAATAAATCCTGTCAAAACACCATTTATAAACAGGTTCATAAAAATACATAAAATTGTCAGTTTTGTATTGCTACTATGGGAGAAAATGTCTTCAGTAAATCTTCTGGATTTGATAACATCTCAGACTTAAGAAACTTAGATTAAATATGCCAAATTTCTTGATTTTTAACACTATCTGATTAATTTTATGTTTTATGCCTCACAGTAATAACATGAATATATGTAGGTGGGAAAGTTTATACATATTCTTAAGGAAAAGTAATTGAATACTTCATCGGAGTTCATAGTCATCTAGTTGTCATCCATACTTCAATACTTCAATAGGTCTTCTATCTTCTATACTTAGCAGGTATCATGAGACATTGTAAAAAGTTTTAAAATTATTTAAGCCATCTTTGGAGCAAGTTGAATAAAGAGAGTGAGAAAGGTTCACCATATGTTTGTGAGACCTGCTCAGGTCTCTGCTGAGACCTGCCACATCGATCCACTTTTCACTTATATGACATTGTCTGTTGAGAACATCTGTATCCTAATAGGTCAAACACCGTGAATGCACTCATTCTGACACTTAGGAGTAGAGAGCTGCTGTTTTCCCTTGAGCAAGTCATTTATGTGAGAACTGGTGACAGACTAAGCTTAGTTTCCTTGCTTTTAACTCTGTACTAGCAACATGGCCCAAACCTCCTCCACAAATTTCTTTTCTGATGGAAGAGCATCAGTAATCTCCCTCTTAACTGTGTAACATCCCCTCTCTCTCCAAGCTTTCCCATGTATACATGTTATCATCATTCATTACAAAGCAGAAAAAATGGGATTGGTTTTACTGCCAGGTACTCCAGCTTTTTTCTCATAAAAACTTCAGCTTCAATTTATTTATTAATCTCAAAAGCCAATTTTGTTTTCTGGAAGAAACACTGAACTTAATTACTTTCCAACAGACCATGTCCTTTGCCATAGAGAGTTTCTGTGGAACAAAACCAAAAGAATTTGAAATTCATTGGAACTATGGATTATTATTGCTACTTGCAACTCAAGAGCTTATTGTAGTATCTTTCCTCTCAGTCCATTTTAAGAGAACTTAGAGAAATAAACAAATAAAAATCCCAAACAAACAAGCAAAAAACAACAACAAAACCCCACCAAATTTTGATTCTAAAAATCATGATTTAACAGAATCAAAGTTCCTTTTCTCTTCAGTTCTCTCTCTCCAAATATACATACAAGTTCAACCACCTAGCACCCTTCCACCAACCAGGATATCAAATATTACACTTCATATGTTCTTTAGCAATCCATCCTTATCCTACCTCAAGGAGCAGTAATACTTTTGCTGCTTGGAATCACATAAAACATAGTTTTGGAGGGGACTCAGGATACTACTCAGTGCAACAGCCTTCTCCAAGTAGGGGCAACCTCACAAGCAGACCACATTTTTTTGAACATTGTCCAGAGGTGTTTTGAAACCCTCCAGAGAATCTCTGGGCTGCATGTCCAAAAAGGTCAGTCAGGATGTTTTTTCCTTGCACACCTACCTGCTGATACAGTTTGGGACTGCCAGCTTCTGCCCTTTAGTTGTTGTCATCTGAGAAGAGGCTGGCTCTATCTGCTTTACAACCCTCCTTTAGGTGATGGCACACTATGATTAGATTTGCCCTGCTCCCATAGCTTGCCCTTTTCCAGACTAAATTAATCAAGCTCCTCTGGCCTCTCTTTGCATGTCTTGTGGTTCAGCACTCCCAGCCATCTTAGAGGCCTTCCACAGCACCTTCTTCAGCTTATCAACATCTCTTTTGTGCTGGTGAGCCCCAAACCGCAGACAGATACCATGTAGCTGTTGTCATTCCCTTGATGAAAGGATCGATATTTTAGAAAGAGAGTGGGAGTGGAATTGCTGACAAATAGATGTGTAGGACCTAAAATTAAACTTCACAGAGGATGATTTACAGAGGGGGAAAAGAAGACAAAATTTAAATCTATTTCATACCTACCTCTTCAATCCTACCTCACCCTTCTCTCAAAATTACAAAAGAAAAGACATCTAGTGGTATAATAATTGCCATGGCACACTAACTGCTATCTTTCACTGGTTAAACAAAACTTGAAAAAGAAACTGCACAGAACAACCAAACAGTATAAATCTAGCAAAATAGCCCCATAAAGCAGTTCAGGAAGATGCTACTTCACCTGAGGAAAAGAAATATAGAGCTGGCTTTAGATCAACCCCTTAAAAACATCCTTTAGATAAGCAGTGGATAGGGGAGGCCTTATACTGTGTAGTCAGAGTAAGACCTATAGAGATTCACCTCACCCTGACTACATAAGTTTAGGAAAGGTATCAGAAATAGAGTGACTGAGAATCTGAAATTGCTAGAGTAGTGACATGAAATGATTCAAGCAAGTTCAACAATAGTTGCTTTCTTTATCTTCTGAATCTTCTCCTCCTTTTTGTCTGCTAGCTGCAATTCCTCTACTTCACTTCTCACACAGTTATTTTCAGCTTTTGTCTTTTCTTGGTTATTGTTTTGTTTTTTTTTTTTTTTTTCCTTTTTCATGTTTGTAGCCCTATAAATGTTACTTTGCTGAGTTTCAGTCAGCTAAACACAAACTTGCTTTTCCTGAATTTTTTTTAAACTTCAAACTAGAAGTCTTGAGATTTGATACCAAACAGCGAGCTGAAAATCTCTGATTTCCAAATAAAATTTTGTCACTCACAAAACTGATATACTTTTACTATAAGTATGCCTCTCACCAGAGCCATGTGGTGGGCCACTCAGAATGCTCTGCTGTCAAGGTCAAACAGTGAAGTCTGACAATGCTCTTCAATGCCCTCTTCCCCATCTCAACCACTCAGGTATTCCCACTGCTTAGTTATGTGCATATGCCTTAACCTGCTTCATTCTCTTAATTTATTTTTCTGCTTATCATGTAGAATTTAAACATAAGTTAATTTTGGGTCATTCATACTGAAGGCTTAATACCCTCTAAATCTAATTTTATTGAATCTCCAGGCTGTTGCAAACCTCAACTCATATCATTACAGCATAACTCACAACTCCCGATCATTTTTTTCTCCCAAAACTGTGAGGAAAGTACAGTTTGTTTCCAACTTGTAGTCAGTCTGTTGTTTACCTGAGCTGGATTTTGTCTTTTATAAACCTATATTGATATATTTTATATCAAGCAAGCCTTGCCAAACTTTTCCTCCATTTCCCCACCACCAAAACCTCCTGCTGCAAAACACCTATAGCTTAATCCAGACCTGACTTGAACAATCTGTTTGTATCTCTATGTTTTACAATTTTTTCAAATTTTTATCATTAACATTCCTAAAGAGGGATTTTTCCTAAACTTTAAAAGTTCCTGACATGGTTAAGTTTTAAACATAACCATGCTAACGGTCTAAATAATAATAATAATAATAATAGTAAAATAGAAAAGTTATATCTTTCTGTCCACATCCAAGAGTTCTATAACACGCTGCTGAGAAAAATATGTGTATGATATATCTTAATCTTTCCACTTAGCTGCCATGTTACATTAGTAAAACTACTGATGTCTGAGATGTGAAATTATAGAAATTCCTTAAAGCTCTCATAAAAAACTTTAAGTGAAAAATGGAAACCTCTTTCAACCAATCCTTCCAGCTTTTGTTAACATGATTATGAAATAATAGATACACACCTTGGATATGGACAGCATAATAATGATTTTCTATTGGAGAAACAAAAAACCCAAGTACTACAATAGTACTGCAAATAAGCAGAAACCTGGATGCTTCTACAGATTTTTCAACACAGACCTGTAGAGAATACAAAGACTAACAGGCATTGAGTGCAGCTTACTAGCTGGATTTCATTTATTCTGAAACTTCCCTGTCCTATTTTCAGAAGGAGATTGGAACAGATTGGTGGTTCCCTTTTCATGATTCTTTTTCCCATTTAAGATCTACCATTAGCTCCATCATTGTTTCCAATTTTTATAGCGAAATGTAATCGACAACAAGCACTGAGCCCAAAAGGAGCCAAAAACCTAGCTGGAAGATTCTGAAGTCTTTTATAGAAAAAGGAGATCTCTAAGAAAGACATATGATTTCAATAAAAACCTTACTCTGCAGTATTATGCAATATATCTAGTAATAGTAAGAAGTCCTCTCTAATCTATCTAGTGTAATTAAGCCCTGTTTGGAATTCATTCTCACTTTTCAAAGAGGCACCTGAAGCTATTTTGAAGTTTGAAATTACACAGATTCTGTTCCAATGCGAAGTGTATGTTGTACTTAAGATTGTCAGTGGCAGTCACACCATGCTGCGAGAAGATGAGCAGAATTGCCAGTAGGAAAACTGCTGAAGTTCCAGCAATAAATCTTATTCCAGAATATTCACCGATATTCTTTAATGAATGTTTTTATATGTTTTTTCTCCTTATACAAAGGAAATACTACTTTAATTCTCCTGACAGCTATTTTACTTTGACAGTGCATTTGTAGAAAAAGCTCTAGGAGTAAATTTGCTTAATTATTATATTTTACTGTTTTACAGCCACACATGGTTTTCTTATTTGGAGTCAGCTAGTAGCCTTTTGCTGTCTAAAGTGTGGGTAAAAAGAGATAAGAAAAATATATTTTTCTAGAGAAAGAAAAAAAAATTAAGCGCTTCTCTCTGACTTTTTAGTTGTCAACAAAATTCTAATAAAAACTAGCTTTTAACTTTTGTCTCACTAATAACATGTTGAAAAGTTTTCATTAAGAGGCTTACTTTCTTTTAGCCTGCCACTTTGAAAGAAAGACATAAGTTGAATAATTTACTACTCACTATTTAGCACTGAAAAATACACAGAAAAGATGGTTTAAAATAGAGTTGCTCAGCTGCTTCTCTTCATAGTGAAGTAAATTAAATTAAGTGAAGTTGCTGGTTGGCTCTTGTGTATTTGGAGTCTCTTCATCAAGATGAGTCATCTAACACTCAATAGGGTTTATCATAGATAGTACATTGCACAAATGACAGTGTAAGGGAAGTTTATAGTAAGATGTGGAAGGAACTTCCTTCTATTTTCTTTCCACAAGATATGCTGGAAGAGTTTTATGAGACAAAAAATGGTATTTTACAGTCAGACATTTCTCCATCCATTAATAACCCATAGCCCCTGTGAAAAATAAAAAGAAATTGAAAGCTTTTGAAATACATCCAGTGCACTTACAGAGCACTATTTAAAGGAAATGGATCTTGTAATCACAGCAATTCAAAATGGTGGCATTTCAGCTTTAGACTTCAAGTTTACTTTTCATTTGAAATTTTCAGGTACTGCAACTGCAGTGGGATGTCTTATGATTAACCTCAGGAGCCCAACAGAAGATTTGCAAACATAATGTGGAGGTCAGTGAAAATTTGGAAACCTGTGTTAGATACCCAGGAACTCCCAGTAGAAAGTGACAAAAATCATCCAGTCAGTAAGGGCCAGAAAGCACCTAAAGACAATATCCTTAAGCACAGAATCCTGTCTGGTCTAAAGAGGTGACTGTCCTGTTCTGCTCTGCACTGGTGCGGCCTTGCCTTGAGCACTGTGTGCAGTTTTGGGCACTACAATATAAAAAATACACTAAAGCTATTTAAAGAACATCCAAGAGATGGCTATGAACGTGATGAAGGCTCTGGAGGGGAAGCCCTGTGAGGAGCTGCTGAGGTAACTTGGTCTGTACAGTCTGGAGTGGGTAACTTCATCACCGTCTACAACTTCCTTGTGAGGGGAAGAGGGACTGATCTCTTCTTGCTCATGACCGGTGATAAGACTCAAAAAAAAAATCATGAAGTTGTGTCAGGGCAGGTTTAGGTTGGATATTAGAAAAAGGTTCCTCACCCAGAGGATGGCTGGGGACTGGAACAGGCTCCTCAGGGAATTAGCCACAGCACCAAGCCTGAGTTCAAGAAACATTTGGGCGATGCTCCATGGTGTGATTCTGCTCAGTGCCAGGAGTTGGAGTTGATGATCCTATGGGTCCCTTCCAACTCAGCATACTCTATGCATACGCTATGATTCTAAGTGTGCAGCTCCTTACTTATTTAGATGGCTAATGGAGGAAATACAGAAGATGTCATTTATCTTATCTCAAGCAATTTTATCTGTTGAAGAGGATGAAAGTTTGGTAAGAAAGTTTCACAGATATGTAGGCTTGGCAAAAAGATCTCTGAATGTAGAAATTTGCCTCTGCGTCCTTTTTGGAGCAGTTCCCACTTTGCCCGGTCAGCTCTGGACGCAGCAGGCTGCGGGGGCCAGCCTCCGGAATCCGGGAGACCAGAGGTCTGGCTCGTGGGTCCTTCCACAGGACCGCGGCAATAGAGGCAGGTGGTGGAAGAAGGAGGCAGGCTCAATTGTGGATGAAATCTGGAAGGTTTATTGTGTCTCCGAACAGGGGACCTCGCACCCCCGGGGGTGTCCAGCAATGAGCAACCCTGAACGCGCCTGCCAGGGGTTTTATGGGGGGGTGGCGACAGGGGAGGGATGACAACAGCATCGAATCAGGGAAGGAGAAGGACGGGTCTGCGGGATGAGGGACACACAAGGGAACCTATCTTGGGAAAGGAAGGGAGGGATCCTCCCCCCAAGACCAATCACTCGATGCCCCTGCCAGAACTTTCTAGAAGCTTGGGAGGGGTGCCGGAGCAATTGGCAGGGGTCTGGGAGGAGACAAATAGAGAAAGCAGGGTTATGAACACGAAACCAGGCGGGTATAAACTGGGATGGTACGGTAACACAAAACTCAAAGGGGAGACCCGGACTGAACCAAACAAGACACACTCCCACAGAAACTGAGGATGAGTAGAAATGAAAGCAAGTTTTGATACAGAGTAAAAGACGTTTTGCTGAACCAGTGATCACTGAATAACTGAGAAGGCAAAGGGTGGAGATGAGTTGGAAGGAGATTTTTATGATTAGGACAAAGGTATGTGACTACAAACAAAGACATGTTTTTCACCAAGTAAATAAGTCTCAAGAAGAGCATAAGTAAATAGAAAACATGTTTTTACCAAAAAGAGAGATATCGCAGGCAAACAAGAAATGTCGATGTAGCAGGAAGAAGAGAGGTCTGAGAATTTTCCATTTTAAGCTTAAATTGTAATTTACTTACTCTTGTGATTGGGTAATAATGACTATAATATGGTAATGGTAGTAGCTATGATAGGCTATAAGCAAATGTGAAGGAACTGTGTATGGTGCTTATTGGTTGTTATGTATTAAGATACTCTCCAAAGAAAAGTATAAAATGCTTTGTAACTTGAACAGAAAGCGGCTTCAGGTATGCCTACAGCTGGAGCTGGCAGCTGTAGGGCTGGCTCTGGATACCCACTCCCTGAAATGCTGTAACTTCACCTATGCAATAAACAGCTTTCAAGAGAGCCGCCTGAAGTCCAGACATCCTTTGTGAAACTTTCTCCTATATTTATCAGAATTATTTCATGTCTCTTATCATTTGGTATCTGCATTCAGGGACACTTTCCTAAAAATTAAGATGACAGGCTCACTCCTTTTTTCCTTCCCAATAAGAAAAAGACTACTAACCCTTGTTAATATTAACAGGGGTTAATATAAGGTTTTGCAAGAACAGAGAGAAATTTGAAAGTACTGTATATTTTACCCTCTGCTATAATACATTTGGTTAAAGTATACCAGATCAAATAATTATTAAAATAATTTGGGGAAATTGGATGCTATTCTAACTGAAAACAGATTTATTGCATAGATTGCTATTTTTCAGAGAAAGAAGAGGTAAGGGAGAGTAGATGAGACTTATTTTTTGAGCAATTTTGAGTTTCTTTTGGTTTCCCCAACTAGACTCACTTGTCTCAGTGGAATGAATGACAACCTATAGAGTTGGATAATAACATGAAAGACCAAAGAGGGTCAAGCTATTTAAGATCACCAAGTGCAAGGTTAAGTAGTGAATCGATCCCAGTTTGTGAGTATCTACAGCCGAACAAAACTTTTATAATGAGTTCTTCAGCACACAAAGACACAACAAGGATGTAAGAGCTGGAAAACAAAGCCAAATTCAAACTAGCAACACAGTGCACATTTTTATGATAAAAAACTAATAATAGAAACACTGCAGCAGGGATTGCAATGGATTCTCTGTCACTGGCATTGCTAACATGATCTGATAGGATAGATTTTTTCATTTCTAAAGACCAATACTGCTGCTCAGGGATACACAGAAGTCCTATTTATTGTGCCATAGAATACCTAGGATCGTATTGTTTCTTCCTTGCTTAATCATGTATGAGTAATTATATCAGATACCACTAAAATTAACACACATTAAGGGTTTCCACCCACAAAATGAGTTTTTTCACTTGAAGTATAAGTGATGGCTTATTTTTCCTTGCTTTAAGAGGACAATGAAATTCCTAGAAATCTTGAAATTAGTCAGGTTATGATTTGGAAAGAAGCAGATACCCCTAAAAAACCATGAAAACTCTGTGTACATTTATTTTTATTCTTTCTGTTAAGGGACAATACAGCTCCAATGCTTCCCTAAAGAAATATTCCATGTTACTGTTTACTTGTCACCCACAGCCACTACTGTTGTGTAAAGTGGCTACTTCAAACAGCAAAATCTGATTCTGTTTTCATGTATAAATCAGCTGCAAGTGGTGGGCTTCAGGTTGGAATTGCAAAGAGAAGTTCTGTACTCCCTAATTATTCTGTGCAAACTAGTAATACACCAATAAAAGGGGCAGATATAGAGCCAGAAGTATAAAACACCCCTGCTCACCAAATGTATAGAGTTTATATATTTACTACTTACTTTTTCTCACTGTATAATTTTCCCCCCTTCATTTATATACCCAAAGTTTCTCTTGGGTGTCAAAATACACTGTTATCTAAGGGAAATCAATGTTTATGAAATACTATGATGCCAAAATCAGGTGCACATCAGCAGCAGCTCATCATACTTTCTTATGCAGCATCACTCCAACATGATGGCAATGACATCTCAATTCCAACAGACTACATAGACTTCGTTTTTAACCTCTCCAGGGTAATTTTTCTTTAGCTGAGAGCTTTATGTCTTTACATTCTTCCTTGAATCCCAGAACTAGCTACATTTCCTATGAGCATAAATTTGGAAAAAAGTGACTGTAAAAGGTGTTAAACAAATGAAAAGTTTTAATACTGATGATTTTTCTGTCATGTATTCTGTCATCCAGCAGACTTGTTCAGCTAGTAGCTGCACATTGTAAGAACTGCCTTTTAATATGGTTTTAAAATGATTATTGACTGTACCTCCTAAAGGTCAGAGCTGAAGGTATTGTGCTCTTCACTGCTATTTCCCTCCTTCTCTTTTTGGTTGTCAAAACCAGTCAATGAATACAAGTGCATACACCTTAAAAGAAAGGTAGCTCAGACTGGATTGTATCATGCTAAATTGCCAGGCATTTGTCTGTCATGTATCATGTTTGATTCAGATAGATCTAATTATAATTTTTTTTTTCTTTCAGTGGGGGGGAAATTCTTATTGAGTATTAGTTGTGAAAATTGTTTTGTCTTTATTGCATGAAGGTCAAGTAAAATAAAGCTAGGTTTTTGTTTGTTGGTTTATGATTGCTACATTTTATTTAAAGCATTTAATTATTCCCACCCCCCAAATATAAAAAAACCCACAATTCTTCTGGCTAGGAAAATAAACTGTACGGGAAGCAATTTCCATAGGAAATAGAAAAAGGTTAGTTTCTCATCTTAAGACTGGAATGAAGAAAAAAACCCCTCCTTTCTGCATAGCAATATCCCCAAACCATTTGATTTTATTTAAAGCTTGTGATACAGGAGAAGTGAGCCATGTTGTATCTAGCCCATGAAAAAAGTTCAATTGAAAGATGAAATTCAGGGTGTATTTTTTTATGTGGAGCACTCCATACACATTTGATGGAAGTGCAAAAAATGGAAATCAATGCTGATCTTAGCCCAAGAACATTGGTTGAAGTATAATAGCAGATTGGGAGTGGATAAGAAATGAACTGCAGATCAAGTAAGAAAGATTTCCTGCAGACTGTGCTTGTGTAGAGCTTTACCTTTAGCTCAAGAAACAGACAAGGTTCTTGAGCAGTCAAGGGTTTCTCTTTCAGTCCCACAGAGGATTTTTTTATATAAATTACTTTTAATTGCCCATTTATTTTTGTATATCACTAGAAGGAGGTATATATGACAGCCTCTGGTCATACTTATATAGAAAATGTTGAACTACAAATGTTTTATTTCACGAGCTCAGGAAGAGTCAATAATTCATATGTAGTGTAACCACAGGCAAAATTTCCAAGTATTTCTACACATACTAACTGAAATCTATCTACAGCATACTCTAGACTGTATTTATGTGGGAGCTTCATTTCACAATTCCTAGTTATTCTGTCTTTTACTGAATATAATTCCTTTGACCTTTCTGTGGTCTCTACGGTTGTAGTTCCTGAGATTCCGATTACATTTGTTGAGAGCCCGCTCCCTGCAACTCATTCTTAGTAGTTCATTGACTGAAAAAAATGCAATTTAAAAAAAAACCCAAACCCAACATGTTAGTATTGAGGCTACTTTGAAATTCCATTCTGATTAAGAAATACAGCAAAAATACAGGGGCATCTGAGGAAGGCGTGCTCTAAAACATACAATTTACAACACTGGCCCTGCAAACAAATGCATAATTATGAGCAACCACTGACAAACAGTGTTGTCTTTACCAGCTTTGATTGTTTGGGCTGCAGATGTGGTAAAACTTCTGATTTATATATTTTTTTAATTTCCTGAGAAGTAATTTTACAAGATGCCTAGAGCATGTGAGAGGCTCTTTCCTTAGCTTCATCATAAATCTAAACAAATAAATTATAATAGCAATGGTGCTTTCCTCTCAGATAAAACTCTTACATCGTGCCATAAAAAAGGGGTAAAAAGGTAGAGGTAATTCCATTTTTCACAGCATCAATTTAGAATCAAATTAACTTACCTACATAATGAAAATTCTATGAGAAAATCGTGCACATTTAGGTGTCAACAAGATATACTCATGCTAAAACATTGTCACCTTCAGTTACTATGATGCTTTTCATTTTTATGCTGTTAAATTCTTTAGTTTTTACAATGATCATTTGCATTAGAAAGATAACCTTAGAAATGTTACATAATAACCTCTGCAAACAAATACAGATTCAAACAATGTAAATGTGCAGACAGAAAATAGCACTAAAAATATGTTTAAAGAAAAATGCCCCCAAAATACATCAGAAATTTATACTGCTCATAATTTCAATTCCTATCTAAGTCTCTAGTAATGTGCTTAACAGTATATATACTGAGAAGACTTGGATTTTAGAATGCCACTGAAATTAAGTACCCCAGACATGTACTAGATGAAAGAAGTCATGTCAGACTTCATAAAATAAAATAATAGGTACAAGGAGCCGTATCTGGACAAGAACATAAGGGTATGGCTCATTATAAAGATGAAAATTATCCCAAGAAGAACTGAGGTATTACAGATAAATTTAAATAAAAGGAAAAAGTCATGCATGTTAAAAACTACCTGGAAGTACAATCCAGAAGTAGCTCTGTTCAGTGCCCATCTATTTTTAAAACTTGAAAAAAATATAAAAGTTCCAATTTTGTACATCTCAATGACCCATATTAAGATGTGGGATTGATGGTTCATGCACATCTCTCACAGACTCTTGATTAGATTTCTCCAAATTTCCATTTCATCGATTTTGAGAGTGACACCTTATGAAAATTTCAGATATCTGTTGGGGTGACTGTTAAGTGGTGATGACAATACATTGGAATCTTTGAATAAAGATTTGTCAACAACAAAAGAATAAACAAATTAATTTTAAAATCCAGCACAGTAAAGAAATGGTCAAAAAGGATACAAATTGTCATTCACTTTTATATGAGAAAAAATAAAACAGACCTAGCAAGCTAAATGTAAAACTGCAGTAAAGCAAACCAGGTGATACTTCAAGACGAAACTTGAAGAAGGCGTAAAATAAAATGTTTTCAAGCACAGAAGAAGTAGGATGACTGTACAGTCAGTGGGGCCAGCAGATTATCAAAGTACAAAAAAGGCGCACTAGAGAAAGGGAAGACCACTGCAGGAAAGACAAGGGAATCCTTTCATCAGTGTTCACTATGGAGAAGGTCAGGAATGTTCCCTTCTTCACAAGGTATGAGATGGAGAAACTATTTTTTTTTAGAAAAACATCAATAGAAGAGGTTTTAGTACAAATTAATAAATTGAACAGTAACAGTTGTCAGGACCGGGCAATTTGTTCAAGAGGTTCAAGAGTGAAGGAAGTCTAGTATGAAGTTGCTGAGTTACTGACTGCAGCATATAAACTATTGCTCTAATAAGACTCTGTGTCAAGAGGAATAAAAAACAGAATTGAAGAGATAAACCACTTGAGAAAGGACTCATGCAAAGACTTAGGGAATACAGAAGAGCAAATTGGATAGCCATCAGGAAAACAAGTAAGAATTACTATTCTAGAATTAATAGATAGATAAATATGAAATATTTGCTAAAGCTCCACATGACTTTTATAGATTTTTGGGAGGACTACTGCCTCTCAGATTACACTGAAGGTGTTAATAAGCATAGATTAAGTAATATAACTAATCTGGATCTTCAAAAAGCTTTTAAGAAGTTTCCATTCTCCAATATTTGACCCATGTTGTTCTTCTTTTCATTCCTTTTATTCTGTTTTTATTAAATGCATTCTTTTTAGGTTAATTATGTCAATGTAATTTCATATTCTATTCTTTTTTTCAGCTGCTGTATTTTTAAATTACTTAAAAAATGAAAATCAGAAAAAGCTTTGATGCACATTGATGGAAAGCTGTCTAGGCTATTGATCAGCCAATTTGCAGAATTTCTTAAGGTCCTTTCACAATGAAATTCTGATATTGCTCCCTGTTAATTTAATGATAAATGCATCTCCTGGGATAATACACAACTCAATTTTCAACCTAGAGTTTATTGTCTTCAAAATGCAGTTAATATCAAGTTAACAAGAAACACTGTCAATTCTCAGAAGCAAATGTCCTGTTCCATACAGAAAAATGCACTGAAGACAGTCAATTTTTATGAAAGCTGGGAAGAACACTCCTTTAATTATCCTGAAGAAAAATTTTGAAAGAGTAATATAAAAATGTTTTTTTAAGAAATCCAGAGAAGGAACAGCTTCCAAATATTGCATTTTGATGTACTCCTTCTAATAGCATTTCAAATATTTTTTTTAAGTGAAGAGGTATTAGAAGACATATTTGGAATTAGCCATAGATGGTGGTGGTTGTTTGTTTTTTTAATTACCTTTTTCAGAACTGCAGATCTATAAATCAAATAAGAATATAGTTGAGCTAGACAATGTAGCTGTGATTGCAGTTCAGAGTTTCACCTCAGCTGCAAACTCCGTGTCTCAGTCATGCAAAGGATTACATTCTTTCTCTTTATGAAAAAAGGGACAGGTCCCTGTTATCCCTGTTTCAGTCCTCTGTTATTCAAATAGAGTATTTAAATTAAATTTATGTTTTATGCGAGCAAACCCAATTAAACCCTACAAGGAAGTGTCTCCACAGGTTCATTTACTAGAGCTTTGTTTATGAAGGACAGAAATTTACCCTTTGGAGTGAAATCTACAGCATTCAGCAATATCAGATACAGCACAACGCTACCCATTTAATTTTATAAAATATTACCAAATTACATCCTTTTATAAATCCTGGTTTTTTTTTCAGCCAAAAAGATGAAAAAGCAACTACAGGGAACACAAGGTTTAATAAATACCAAGAGGAATCTATCCAGCCTTAGATCAATTTGTTGATATCTTTGTTACTACTTCTCACTGTTTTGCTTTAGTAGTTGCATATTTTATCTGTGCTTAATTCCTTTATAGCCTAGTTAGCATCAAAGATTATCATATAAACCAGAGAAAAGGGAGAACAATATGCCTGTCTCCCCCTGCTCCCACAATAAAAAAAAAAAGCCTTCAAGCCAGCAAAAAACCCACCATATTTTTCAGTATACAAAGATTGTATCAGCTAGAAAATATCTAAAACCTTATAGTAAATAGACTACCTGGCAATATTTTAATTAAAAATATCCCTACCAAGCACATAGTACTGTTTACAAAAAGGATTATCTTGGCCTCTGCAATGGCAGTTTTGTGTATTTGAGTTATAAACTGACATTAGCACTGGACTACACAGCACAGCCTTTGAAAGCAAAAGTAAACACAGTGATTTTTTTTTTTTTATCATCATTAGTCTGAAAAAATGAAAATGAAGACTGTCCAAAAAAATATTTGCTGTAGCCTAATATATCACAGCAAATAAAGAACAAGTGACTAACCACTTGTCTATAATCAACAAAAAAAGAGCCACAAAATGAAAAAAGATAATGTTAAATCTTCAATTTAAATAAAAAAGGTAAATAATCCAAAGTGCCATTTGTAGTGGCATTATAGTGCCAAGGAATTGTAGATGTCCAATAAAATGCTCGAGTTTGTGTAATATACCATATGTGAAAAGCTCCACCCTTACTATAAATCATCACAGTTTTATTGTTCTAGAAGTTCTAAATGGAATGTATTTATTCTTAATGCCAGTGTGAAAGAATTCCAATAAATATATAAAAACAATTTTGGTGAGAGTTCGAGGTTTTTTTGGTTGGTTGGTTGGTTTTTCTTAACCTCAGCACTGTAGTTATAACGCCACAGAATTTCAAAAACAGTGTTATTCCTGACAGAATTCTTCCATTAGTTTCCAGCCACAAGTGGGATTGGACAAAATTCAAAGTCACATCAAAAGCAGCAACTCAAAAGGCAAGGAATGAGATGCCTTGTTTTTAGGATACACTAAATATTTTCAAGCCACCCTCCCACTGGTGATGACTTTGTGTTAGTGGCTACAAAGACACGTTGCTTAGATCACCAGATGCTGACAGATTTCGCATTTCTTCTTTTTTTATAAAGAAAGCTTGTCAAGAATTTTTGAAAACCTATTTCTGTTTTGGGGCAGTCTCTGTCAAACTAGTTGCAAATTTTGCTATTGCATTCATGCTTTTGGTTAGTTCAAACTTAAAAATCTCCTACCAACATTCGGAAATGCGGCTCTTCACATTAATTTGTATCAGATAACTTACATGCTTAGTCAGTACATGTGCAGAATCCAAAACAGTACACTACTGTTTCTAAACATATTTCAAAATTATGTCATTAGTATTTTGAGAATTTTTTTGGTCTTTACAATAAGTTACGTTATGCAGGAAAACAGTATTAATAAATAGAAACGGAGAAAGAATATAGGGAAAAAATGGGCAGAGAAAAGCGGAGATACATTAAAAAAAATCCAGGGAGTAGGCAGAAAATTAATCCATGTAGTTTGAAAAAAAAAAAGGGAACACGATAAATGAAAATTCAGAGATAAAAGAACCCAGGAAATGAGATGACATATTTTTAGCAAGTCCAAATATTATCTGCACTAATGAGCACTAGACAGAAAAAAGTTTAACCATCTTTCTTGAAAATGAGAGAAAACTCAGAGAATGGGACTGCAAGGAAACCAACAGAAAAGTTTAGCAATTGAAGACCATAGCCAGTCTAAGTGTTTTTATACAATGTGCTGCACCCCCTGCAGTCACAAGGAAAAGGGATGTAGTTGTAGTGAGTGAAGGATATGAATAATACTTTATATAATTCCTTAAATTATTCTTTTGTACAATGAAGATTTATTTCTGAAGTCAGTAAACAGTACTTGTAGCTACATTTATATAAAAGGATGGAGCAAATATTTGTCTGGTCAGCTGTTACTCCTAGGTTGAACCATTTTTGGTGTTGCTACTGAATCTGCCTAATAGGGTGAAACATGCTTGCAAGGAGCACAGACATACCATCACTACTCCGTAAGAAGCTACTAAAAAATTAATCAATTTGATTGCTGTTAGGATCTGAGATGACCTTGGCTAAGATTAGTCCTTTAGGGTGAAAGGAAATTTTGTAAATTAATTCTGATATAACCTCCGAAACTAAATTTCAGAAGCTCTGAGATAGTACAGAATATCATTCTAATGTCAGTTGTAACTCTAAACGTGTGTTTTTCATGAGAAGATGGTCAGAAACCATGCATAACCTCTGTCAACATGGAAAGAGATTTCTTGATCCACTATCTGCTTCCTAGTTGATTGGCAGCACACAATGCAAAACAGCAAAAAGTAATTCCAACCCATTCATGTCAGAGACTTTAAAAGGAACAATTCCTACCTGTTCCTTTCCACAACACACTCATCAATTTTGATAACTATTATGATCATATACAGTTTTAAATATTCAAATTAATTCTGCTAATTATGTGACATCATTTAGATATGATCAGTTAGCCTTCCACATGCCCTGTACTTCTCTTTAGACCTGTGGATTACCTTGTAATTATCAGCTCTGCTATTTGCTGCTCCCAGACACTGGAAAAAACCACGGCTCCTGATTACAAAACATGTGCAGTGGATCTTTCCTAAGTGGAATATCTTTCAGGAAAAAATAGCACCTCAGTGCTACTGGTTCCTTTTATTGATTCACTCCACATGATTTCTACAACAGATGAAGGATGTTGAGTCCCCAGATTATACACTTTCCTCTTCCACTAACTTTAACAATAGTTTCTAGCACTGCATGTTTCTTGTTTTTCTCTGGAGAAAACTGCCAAGAGATGGAGATCAATACTTCATGCTTCTCAGTACCCCTCCAGTTTAGTTTTCCACCCTTTTCTACCTCATTGCTAGCCTTTCTTCTCCTTGATCATTTTGCATCTAATGTATAACTTTTGCAGTAGTCAAGACATGCTTCTTTTGTGAGCTACTATGAGAAACAACTGATGGAAAAAGCGCCCTCACAGTACTAACACCAAGACATGCTCAAAGTGACTTCCTTCTTTTAGGTGCTAGTCTTACCAACAAAGAGATACCTCTATCCTCTCTAATGGCCAGTAGTAAGAACTACAACACTAACCCACAGCCCAGTTAGACGTAGGAGGAATGACTTATTTGCAAAGATCTGGAAGCTCTAGGGAAGCCAGAGAGCACCACAAGTAGATGAAGCCTGATATCATGCTGCCTAGAAACCAATGTATATTTTGTGGAAGAGGAAGACAATCTGAAAAAACTGTTTCAGATCCAAGAATTTCCAATCCAACATTGCCTCCCACAAAAAAAACAAAAACAAAAACCAAAAAACAAACAACAAAAAAAAAAGTATTAGCAAACGCTAACAATGATAAAATAGAAGTTGTTTACTATATTCTATTTAGTAAATATAAAACTCTAAGAGAATTTTCATAGGGATGTAGACTACAGTTACTTCAGTGTAATTGTTACCCGTAGTAAGTGTTAGCCTAGACATTGTTAATGAATGAGATTCTGTTAGTTTACAGAGTGAAATAATCTCACACACTCATCTGATGCCATGATGATTTTTTGCCTTTTCTTTTATATACCTTTTATACCTTTTTATAACTTCTGTATTCTTAGTGTTTTTTGCCTACATTCTTGGACTTTTTTGTCAAGATAGGAGACTAAACAATCTTCATAGTTAGGGATCAGAAAGCCCCAGACCCCAAGGTCCTCTCCAGAACACATTCTGTGAACTAAGATAGAACCATCCAGGGGAAGGTTCCTTGGGGAGGGGGGCTCACTCGAGCCTCTCATTGGGGAATCTTTGATAGATATGCTAATTAGTAAGACCTATAATGTTATACCTGATCTTTTGAGGGTGGGCATTGTGGTGTGCATTGAGGTGCATTCAACCTGGATGTAGTGCCCTAAGGATCCTTAAAATAAATACCGAGATAAAATCCCTTTTTCCCTTCTAACCGTGTTTGACTCTTGATTTTAAGACCAGGAAAAGGCATCACACCCATATTGGTATGTCTAAGCCAGCATCTCAACCAGGTTCTACTGATCAAGACATGAAGGAATATTATTTATATACTTGATATTACATATTTTTATTCTTATTATTCAATAGAATTTTTTCATTAGGTACAAATTCCCTGTAAAATTTGTTTTGTTTTAAACCTAAATGGCTGCATCTCATTAACACCTTGTTTGGCTGCTTATTTCTATCCTAAAAGTCTGCAGTACACTATGTACTTACTACAGTACTGTAACTCTGGTTTAATCCTTCCTGTGTGTTGTGTTGCAATGCAGACATTTCATTTGTGCTACATTACAAATATGTTTTTGTTTAAACAATGACACTGCCTAATGTTTTTCTTGGTCTTGACTAGGTTTCATGTGATGAGTATAATTTTCTGTTTACATTACCTTTACATGTTCTGTGTCACTGTATTACATTTTCTCTGTAATTATATTAATTAGGAGAAATGTAGATTAAAACATTCAAGGTTTTGTTATCAATTAAGTAATAAGGAGATTAACTTTTCTAAGGGATCTAGAAAGAAAGCTTCTCACTATATATACTATGCTGTTATGCAAAACAGTGCATATAAAATCAGTTTCAGTGACTAAAGCAGCATTTAGAACTTTTTGTTTCTGCAGCTGTTACAGTTTTGAGGCTGCTTCTATCACCATAATAAGCTGCAGTAGGCACATTTTCATAGAGTAAATAAAACTATGGGCAAACTCTGCACTCTTCAGACTCCATTAAATAGGATTTTTATTCTTGTACTGGACTTTGTGGCCCAAAAGCACACTGAGAAGTTCAAAGTCCAGTAGAGAGGCCTTATTAATAAAGACTACAAAAGAGAAACAGTTCACATAAAGGTTTCGGAATTCAGATCAAGTAACTTATAAATTAGTACTCGATAGTTACTTGGGTTTGACACAACTGCCCTCTACTTCACCCTCTCCTAAAACACAAGAGATACTTGATTTCAGAGCAGTGAACAAATAGCATGTGATGACTTATTTCCCCTACAGTATTCCAGTGTTTCATGCTTGTTTTCTCTATGGAAGAAGCACCAGCAAAACATATCTGCTGTAGTTGTAAACTGGCCTTACTATTTCTTTGTAAAATCTGTAAACAACATAGTTTGTACCAGAAGAAACATGATAAACTGTGTTTATGTTCTAGGATGAAAAATTAATCATAGTGTCTAGAAATCAGATAGCTGCATTAGCACAACCATTGTGCTTGAATAAGCCCTGCTTAGAGCCATGACATAGCACCTAAGAAATGTATTTAATACGCATAGAATAATATAATTATTATGCTTGGAAAAGGCCTCTAGGATTATCTAGGCCTATTGCTAACCTAGTGCCAGCATGTTCACCACTTAACCATATCCCCAGGTGCCACATCTACATGATTTTTAACACTTCCAAGGACAGTGACTCCAACACTTCCGTGAGCAGCCTGTTCCAAAGCCTGACCACCTTTTTAGAGAAAAAAAATTTTCCTGATATCCAACCTAAACCTTCAGTAATACAACTTGAGCCCATTTTCTCTTGATCTGGCACTTGATACCTGGGGGAAGAGACCAACCCCCACCTGGTTGCAACCTCCTTTCAGGCAGTTGTAGAGCACAATAAGGTTGCCCCTGAGCCTCCTTTTCTCCAAGCTAAATACCTGCAGCTCCCCCAGCTGCTCCTCATAAAACCTGCACCCCAGACCCTTCACCAGCCCTGTTGCCCTTCTCTGGACAGAAGAAGGGCTCCAGCACCTCAATGTCCTTCTTGTAGTGAGGGGCCCAGAACTGAACACAGGATTCAAGGCGCAGCCTCACCAGAGCTGAGTACAGGAGGACAGTCACTGCCCTGGTGCTGCTGGCCACACTATTGCTGATACAGGCCAGGACGCCATTGGCCTTCTTGGCCACCTGGGCACACGCTGTCTCGTTCAGACAGCTGTCAACCAGCAGCCCCAAGTCGTCCTCCACTGGGCAGCTTCCCAGCCCCTCTGCCTGTAGCACAGCATGGGGTTGTTGTGACCCATCACTTGGCCATATTAAACTTCAGACAATTGCCCTCTGCCCATTGATCCAGCCTGTCCAGATCCCTCTATAGAACGTTCCTGCTGTTCAACAGATCCACACTGCCACCCAACCTGGCATCACTTATGAGCTAAAGATGCATTTGATCCCCTCATCCAAGTAATCAATAAAGGCATTAAATAGAACTGACCCCAAAACTGTGCCCTGGAGAACACTACCAGTGACCAGCTGCCAACTGGAGGTAACTCCATTCATCACCCCTCCCTCAGCCCAGCCATCCAGCCAGTTTTTTACCTAAGGAAGAGTATACACCTGTCCAAACCATAACAGTGTCAAAAGCTTTAATAAAGTCCAGACAGACTGCATCCCAGCATCCACAGCCCTTCCCTCATACACTAAGGAGATAACCTTTTCATAGGAGATCAGGTCTGTCAAGCAGGACTTGCCTTTCATAAACCCATGCTTGTTGGGCCTGATCCCCTGGTTGTCCTGCACATGCCACATAACGGCACAGAAAATTATCTGCTCCATGACTTTCCTTTGCCCTGAGGTCAGCTGGCAGGCCTGTAGTTCTCTGGATTCTCCTTCCAACCTTTCTCATAGATGGGCTAACCTTCAGTCAACTGGGACCTCCCCAGTTAACCTAGACTGCTAGTAAGTGATGGGAAGTGACTCAACAAGCACTTCCACTAGCTCCCTCAAAATACTTGATTGGATCCTATTCAGCCCCATGGACACACGTGCCTCCAATTGGTGTAGTGGATCCCTAAACATTTCTCCTTGGATTATGGGGGCTTCCATTCTGCTTTCCATACCTGTCTTAAAGCTCATGTCCTGGATACCCTGAGAAAAACTGGGTACTTACTTTGAAGACTGAGGCAAAGAAGTAATTAAATATCTCAGCCTTTTCCTGAGCATCTGTCGCTATGTTTTCTTGTACATGCAGTGAAGGATGAAGATTCTCCTTGGATTCCTTTTGTTACTGACATATTTGTTACAAGACAATTTTCTTAACTTTTACAGCAGTAGCCAAATTAAGTTCTAGCTACACTTTGGCCCTTCTAATTTTGTCCCTGCATAACCTCACAGTGTCCTTTTAGTACTCCTGAGTTGCCAGCGCCTTCTTCCAAGGGAGATACACTCTCTTTTTTTCCCCTCCCTGAATTCCAATGAAAGATTTATGTTCAGCCAGGCTGGTCTTCTTCCCTGCTGGCTCACCTTTCGACACACGGGGATACTCTGCTTCCGCACCTCTAATATTTCCTTCATAAAATGTCCAGACTTCCTTTGCCCTTCAGGAATGCCTCCCCAACAGACTCCCTCAACCAGTCCCTTAAACAGGACAAACCCTACCTTCTGAACATTCAAGGTAGTATGTTGCAGTGGCTAAGTCCACTTTACACCCCCCAAGTTACCCTAAAAGTGATCTCTCCCTACAACACTATGCTAGAAAGTTCTCACTTTGTCTAGATTCTGCTGGTCACTGGCCCTCTCCCCCCTCCCATTCCTTTTCCCATTGGCCCCTGTTATGTCACTCAACCTTGCCTCTGCCCCCTAGCCCTCAGACTATTGGTTTTGGATGCTCTGCCCACCTTTGGGAGCTCTCGGGATAAAACTGGTGTGGGCATTCAGTTCTTGGTTCTTCATGCTTCTGTTCCCTTTGGATGTGTTGCCATTAAACACCTTGGAATTGCATGCAGAGAACCCCTCTCACCTCTTTGTCTCCAGTTCATGCACAGACTGTGGGTGTGAGTGGCTGTTCATGACCACCTGTGAAGGTGAGATCGTGTGCATGTGTAGGTGCTGGCAGAGCGCTGCCTGAGCAGCATGAGGGACCCTGTGGAATATACGTGGCATTGGTTCACCAAAGCCCTCTTCCACAGTAGTAGTTCTACTGACCCCTCTCCCTACTTCAAGAGTTGAAAATTATCATTCTGTGATCACTCTGCCCAAGGCTTTCTCCAGCCACCACATCTCACACCAGTCTTTCTCTGTCCACAAACAGCAGGTCCTGTGGGAAAGCTTCCCTAGTTGGCTTCCTCATCAGCTGTGTCAGGAAGGTATATTCCTCACACTCCAAGAACCTTCTTAGACTGATTTCTCTCTGCTGTGTTGTATTTCCAGTTTGCAGGTTGAAGTACCTCATGAGAACAAGAGCTGGCGATTGTGAGACTTCCCCCAGCCACTTATAAAATATTTCATCTGTCTCTTCACCCAGAACCGGATATCTGCTGATTGGCCTTCCCCTGATCCTTAACCATAAGTACCCAGCCCTATCGTCACCATCATTAAGGTCTGGACAATCAAAACACATTCTAACACACAGGTCTACCCGATGCCTCTCCTTCCTTTCCTGTCATTTCTGAAGAACTTACAGGCACCCATTGCAGCACTTCAGTTGTGCAAGTCATGCCACCACATTTCTGTGATGGCAACTAAAAAAAAGAACAGTCTGGAATTCTCTGTAATAAACAAAACTGGATCTCCAAATTCACTAATTTGAATTGTGTTCTGTGCTTTATTCCTCCTGAAGAAATGGATATGTTTCTCAAAATTGCTACCCAATTAACATGTAGAAGGGCCCCTGAATATTTAAAAATCTCAGCCGAGGACTGACAGTCTCTGATGGAAAGGTCAGTTTTCAATTGAGAGATTTTTTTTTTTCCCCATTTCTGTGCAATAGCCCATAATGAATGAGCAAACTGTGTTTCAGGATTGTAGCTCAACTGGAACACAGAAATTAATTGTGCCAATCAGTCAGCAAGTAGCAACCTGTCACAAGTGCCTGCACATATTAACTATGAAATGAGTCAAAAGAATAAATATTCAGCATGAAAACCTTCTGAGAGCATAGCACAGTTATGTCTGCTTCCAGTAAAATTCACGGCACAGCTGTATTTGCTGTGCCAAACAGAGATAGAAGTCTAAAGCCAAAATTGGATTAATTAAGCAAGGGTTGTAGGATCACCACAGGCTGATCCCAGCATAACAAATGAGATGATGCTTCCAGTTCTTCCTGTGTGCTGGCCAAAATAATTGCTCGGTAGCAGGCTGTACTTGGAAAGACAGCTCTGAAGGCCATGCTATTTGGGTAACCTTTTACAATTAAGCCACAAATTAATCCGCTTGTTAATGTTTGTCATCATGGAAAGACACTTTAAAAATCCTAGATACATTATTGCTGCCCATGACAACCATCTGAAACAATCAGCTCCTTGGAATAAATTTCAAACTAGTGCATTTTGAGCTAAGGCCACACTGAAAATTAATGGCTTGGAAAGGTTGTGGATTTTATCCATTTTATTATACATGGTATGTTAACCATGTACATATGGTATTATTCATGCATTAAAATAATTCTAACATAGTAAAATTACTGAGATAAATATTGAATTCTCTGTTTCTGTTGATGGAGAATGGCTCAGCTACCACCCCTGTTGATGTACCATTGTTGCTCAGAGGAAACAAACCTAACAAGAAAAATAGAACCACCAGAAGTGCAAACCTACGACCTGAATATAAAAGATGAAAAGCTTGAAACTATGAGACCCATAAATCCCTCTTTGAAGAGGTGGGGAGATATAGCCCAGAATCCATGAGAGAGAACCCCAGGCAGACAGACTCAGTCTAAAAGGGAGCTTCTCAACAATTGCCCAGCAAAACCTCATGGCTCAGTATTGAAGGGCAATAGACATCCCCAAGTTTAAAAATTTGTCTAAGCCAGATCGCAGTAGCATTGGATGAGACATAACAGGGCAACCAAATTAATTCTTCTTGTAAATATTGATAATTTTGCTACTTATTTTTTCTCTTCATCACCCAGTTTGCCACCTTAGCATTAAGACCACAATCTTTTGATTTGCTAAAATAACTCTGATTTTAACCGCAGAACACTTTATGACAGTGATGCCTTTTCCTGGTCTTAAAATCAATAATCAAACACAGTTAGAAGGGAAAAAGGGATTTTACCTTTGCATTTATTTTAAGGATCCTTAGGTGCACTACATCCAGGTGGAATGCACCTCAATGCACACTGCAATGCCCACCCCCAAAAGATCTGGTATAACATTACAGGTCTTACTAATTAGCATATCTATCAATGATTCCCCAATGAGAGGCTAAAGTGAGCCCCCCTCCCCAAGGAACCTTCTCCTGGATGGTTCTATCTTGGCTTACAAAATGTGTTCTGGAGAGGAACTTGGTGTCTGGGGCACACTGATCCTTAACTATGAGGCTTGTAAGATGTTTAGTCTCCTAGCTTGACAAACAAGTCCAAGAATTTAGGCTAAAAAACACTAAGAATACAAAAAGCTGTAAAAGGGGTATATAAAAGGGGTATAAAAGAAAAGGCAAAATATTATCATGGCATCAACAGAAAAGCAACTAGGTGAAGGTAATAAACCTGCAGCACATTTCCCCAGAGTCAATAGATAGAAATCAAATGGTGTATACCTATCACATGTATGTACACCTTTAAAAGATTTAAAGATCTTAGTGCTCTTTGAGGAATTGCACCATCCTACTAAATCAAACCAAAATTCAGTATAGGGACTGGAAACACCTCTTATTTTCTGGGGAAGAATTTCCATTAGAACCTATAATAGCACTTGTTCTGTAAGGAACAGGAAAAATAACACCCCCTAAATCTTCATGATAATTTGGGAATTGAAAAAGAGATATTGTTAATTTATAATTAAAAGACACTTGTTTGTGTCTATTAACAGCATTTTAATATAACTACTACCATAATATTTCTACATCGCTATCTATATGGATATTAAATGAAAAAGGGTAATAGAACTAATGCACTTGGTTTAGAAATTTCTTTCCATTGTCTATCTTTTGCACCTATTTTTCTTGAGTACTGCTGCTTGTACCTAAACAAGAACTCTGATTAAGTCCTAATTCGGCAAAAGCCTTACAGCTTCTTACTCACTACAGAAAATCATAGAATCATATATTATCCTGAGTTGGAAGGACCCAAAAAGATCATCAAAGTACAGCTCCTGGCCCTGCACAGGATCAACCCAAAAGTCACAGCATGTGCCTGTGAGCATTTTCAATGCAATAGAAATGCGAATGGAAACAAATCTGTATGCACGTGGTCAGAATGCTAGCTGCACTTCAAGCATCCCTTCCTGGGAACATACGCTTTGTTAAAAGAATCATGCAATACTATAAACAAATAGTCTTTTCATGTTTTCACTCACTGAAAGATTCATGAAGCCTAACAACTTCCATTGGGGCAGTGACTACTACTACAACTGCCAAATGTTTAGCAGGGGAAAGAAAAATCTGGAAAACTTGAGCACAGTGCTGTGGAGGGCTCTGTAAAATTTAGAACAAAATATTTTGTGACAGATGTAGAATCAAGCTTCATCTAACACCAGGAGCTGTCAGTGAGATTGAAGGAAAAAAAGGTAAGAAAAAGACGGGGTGGGGAAAAAAGAGAGATTATATGGTTTAATATTAATTAGAAATCAACCAGAAATTCCTTATGTAGAAGTTGCTTGAAGCATTATAATATCCATTAAAAGGCTTGAGTGCAATTTTGGGTGAAGTGATCTAAAGAGGTAAGAAAGATGATTTATTTATTTACTTTTATAACTGAAACCAAGGGTCAAACAAGTTTGACTCCAACACCCAGTGTCTGAAACATTAGAAATGGTTTAATGGAAGATCGGTGCTTAGCATTGTACTACATCAAGTTTTCAAAGTTAACACTGAAATATGCCTCTAATTAACAAGGCTAGTGTAACTGTTCAGGTATAAGTTTGAAATAATGACAATCTCTGGTGTAGAAGAACTCACAGATTTAAGCTAAAACTTATTGGGACTCAAGACAGAAGAAAAGACAAGTCAATTACAAGACTTGTGATATTTCCCCATATACAGTGGAAAATATAAAGGCAAAAAGAATGACCCACATCCACCAATAAAAGGATAGAAGAACATTATGTTCTGCTTCTGTAACTTCTCCAGTAAAACAAGACAACTCATCTGAAGCTTGTAGTGCTGTTTGTAAATAGACAAAGCTTTGCACTGCAGATCAAAGACAGTAGTTGCGATGTCTTTGACTCCCTTATTCCACCTATGCTAGTAGACAATGTTCTAGCTAGATTGTGAAGTCAGATATAGTGGAATCACTCTCACAATGCTGGGTTCCAGAAATATCAGGCAAGTGCTTAATTTTAATGTCTATTTATAAATACCTATGATAAGCAAGAATTCCAGTAAACAAGAAATACTTGAAATTTAGTTAACACAGAACTCTGCACTTCTAAGAAGTGTAGAACAAGTGCTGTGACTTTTGAGCACAATTATCACCAAGTGAAAGAGCAGGGAAATGACTCTCCATGGACATGGTTTAATATTTATCAAGATATACTTTAAGAAACTAAACATGTAGGAAGATCGTTTGCACTAGAAACATTTTCCCATGTGGAATTCTTTGGGGAATCAAATGCAGAATTCTGTCTCCCAATAGAGAGTCTGCCTCATTATAGCACCTGAGACTGCTTTGAGTACATCTGCAGTCTAGTGTGACAACTCTAAAATAAATTTGTACTCACAAAATTACTAACGAGTTGTTACTTGGGTTTTACAGGAGGACAGATGGGAGGAGAATCAAATTATTCTGATTAAAGCATGAAAAAAATTATTTATGGGCATGATCAACTATCTTTCTGAAGTAGGTACATACAGAAGCTTGTGGGCTAATGTGCTGAAGTGTTTGATGAAGAAAACCATAAATAAAACTCCCATCCCCGAATGCTAAAATGATGTAGTGCTCATGCAGTCATTTTGTAAAGCAACATGAGGATAAACACTAGTGCACAGCCAACATTTCTTTGTAGCAATTACTAAAGACAAGACAGAGATAGATAGTGATTACGATCAAGTAAAAATGTACAACTTGCACAGATTTTGGAAGTGAAAAATCTAGTTCTCACCTTTGGAGCAAAACTATATCAGAAGTTACATTGCAAGCCATTTCATCACAAAACTTAGTTGATCTGCAATAATCTCCACATGCTAAGATGAGGATGATAAGGTGGTCCAAACAGAACAGACTTTACAGTATGGTTATGCAAAAAGAATAAACGATCCGCACGTTGTATTACAGATGTGTGTCTGACAAAGGACTTGAACATACCCAATAAATCACTGAATAAGATGAATTGCCACAGGCTCTTATTTATAAGTCTTATTCCTGGAAAGAGTACTTGTAAGACAGGTTGGAAGTATTATTTTATTTATGGGATGGGGCCCAAGGCCTGATCTCAGGGGTTTTAAACATGACATCAGGTCCTCAGTCCACACTGTAAAAGGCATATTTCAGAGGTGATATGTAACATATGTAGCAGAGACATAACCTTTCAGAGATGAAGCAAAAAGGGCACCTCAACAAATGAGGCATAACTTCAATCTAGAAGAGTTTGGACAAAGTCTCATCTCCAAGGCTGGCTGAAGAGGAAGGCATAAAATGAGAATAAATAGTATAAAGGTATAAACTAGAAGGGGGACTCTGTATTGAGGAATCTGAATTATCATTTTGTTCATAATGTGATGTCAGAGCCATTTTCCTTTGTAGGTAACACATCTTTTACTAGAGGGATACAAGAAAACAAATCCCCATACAAAAGATGAAGAGCTAAACTCTTAAAAAGAAACAACAAGCAAGGTGCAGTACAGGTTTAAAAAATCAAAAATATAGAAGTTGGGCCAAAGCCTTACTCTCTGTAGGTTTATTTGAATGCTATACAATATCACCGTATCTCAAAAAAACAAAACCAAACCACACTTCCATGATAAAAAGTCCATCTAGTTTCATAAGGGTTGCATCCCTTTGTATTATTACCCAGCATGCAGCACATAAAATATTTTGAGAATAGCCTGGCCTTACTGAAGTCAGTGGGAAATTTGAAATTGCCTTTGGTGGAGCCAGGATGAAAGTCAGCAGTCCTATTGATTTCAGCAATACTCTTAATTGTCTGAGGCTATGCACAAGCACGAATCTTCAAAGGAGCAGGGCTTTGAACAATTCGGTTGCGTGTATTTACCAGTTGAGAAAAGAAAAATGTTTTAAATCTGGCTGCAACAATAGCATGAGTTTCAAATGAAATTAAGTGCACTGTTTCATTACATATGTGCAGTTTAACTGAAATGAGTGCTCTGGATCAGCAGGTGTCAGTCCCCTGCTGTGAAATAAATTTAGATAGCTAAAGGCAAGAGAAGCATCCTGCAGCAGAGCCCAGGAGCCATGTGTGCTCTAGCTCTGCATTAGGGAGCCTGAGCAGAGAGGGAACCATCTTTCAAGCCAAGATTCTGGTTTCAAGACCTGCAGTTTTCAGTGTCCTCATTTTTTATTGAATAGAAAAGAGGGGACGTGTCCAGACTGAGAGAAGATCTCAAGGTGTCTAGGCTGCTTGCTCCTAGGCATGGTATTTCCTTAAATGCTCAGGTTCTTTCTTGCTTACATGGGACAGCCTAATTCCTTCAACTGCACAGGTTCAGAAGTCAAAGCACCACAGGGAGGTCCCAGAACCAACACATTGCAAGACACTTTCCAAAGATGGAAGAACTCTACATAACACTTTGCTTCCACATAAAAGAAAAACCACGAAAACAGGGGTTCAACTTCTACCTTATCTTAGTTGCAAATTTTCTTTTTGTTCTTGTTTGTGTGTGCATAAAAAAAGAGAGAATATTTTTACATTCAAAATTGCAACCTGTTCTAACATTGCAAAGATTTTTCTTTGTAAATTTTGTATCTGGTTCACACAAGCAAATTTCATTTCCTGTCAAATCAATTAAAACTAAGAACTAAAAAAGATACAAACTTTAAAAGTTAGTAACATCTGGGCGGTACAGCTTATGACACACAAGTGCATTCAAAGTACAAAATGTACTCAGATGACTCCCAAATCATAGAAAATGCTCCTTTTAAAAATCTATCCTAAATGACTATTAATATCTAATAAATTGGATCTGTTCCTTTTTTTAAAAAATACATTTTGTCATCACAGGCTGAGACTGTAGAAATGTGTTTTGGGGGGGAGGGTTGTTGGTTTTTTTTTCTTTTTTTTTTCCCTGCTGTTTTGTTTGTTTAGTTGCTTTGGCACGTGATAAGTCAAAGAATTAAATAAAAATTATCCTTCTCACATCTTATTCTGTTTAATCCCCTACCCCAAACCGTGAATCTTGGGCATGACATGCACATCTGCTTTTTCCAGTGCACAAGGAAGACAAAAAATTTCCCTACTACAAATAACACTTCCTTTTAAGGCTGTATGTTAGCTACAGCAATCTGATTTGCAACCACCACTCTATAACTTGTCTAATCAACTCTCAAATGGATATTAGATCCAATTCACTGACTGGCTCTTTTCCCTTACTATAATTTCTTCTACAGCTGATCTCTTAGTTCCAAAACATTATCCACAGACATGAAGTATATATTAAAAGTCACTAGGCTTTCAATTCTACTAGACAATACCAGAGGCACTGCAGCTATTTGCCTTTTCTGATATTATTTACTTTAACTATATCGTTTTTACATTATTTGTATTTCACATAAATCTTGTCATCAATAAAATTACAGAAACACATTGGTAACCATTTCTTGAAAATCCATGACAAAATTGAACACTGAGTCCATTATTTTTTGTTTATCTCCACCTTAAAATAAAGCTACTTTTATTAAAAAAAAAAAAAAAACCCTTAAAACATATACATTTAAATTACTACATTTTAGAAATTGTCATGCTATTTTTAACAACAAAGAAAAGAATACTGAAATATTTAAGATATCTGCTACCATTGCCTAGTATGGTCTGTTAACTTCATATTTAAGAATACTTCTATTTAAATAAAAATATAAAATGTAGTCCGTGGTGTGCAATCAGGTCAACTTTTTGATACTATGTAAAAAAAAGAAATTATTTAGCCAATATGTTCTAATGTTATTTACCACACTTGGATTTCTTTCCTGGCCAAAACTGATAGTAAAATAAGTCAAGCTCACCAGACGGAAAAGTACCAAGGTTGTCAATTTGTAATTATTGCTTGGAAAAACAGATCAATTGAGTCTTTACCATTAAAAGTTTGGTTCTTTAATAAAGATTTTTTGTAATTTTATTAGCACTGTGTTCAATTTGGTTTAAAGGTGTTTGGGTTTTTTTATATAGAGGACATTTGAAGGATTGACTGTACTAAAGGAGAGGAAATTTAACGACAAAAGCATATTTTAAATTAATTTCACAGAATACTTATGATAAATGAATCTTATCTTTATACTGATTAACACCTGAGACATTATTTGGTTCCTAAGATATATTCAGCTATCCAGGGAACAGAAACTATATTTCATTATTTATATCACTGATCAAAACAACAAGGATTCTGCACACCAGGAGATAAAAACACTGAAGGAGCTCTTTATTAACAAGCTACATATAATATACATGTAATCAGTAAAATTCTGAAAAATAACCCATTCCGGGGGGGGGGGGGGGGGGGGGTTGAAAATATGCACAGTATGTCTAATAAATTTTATATTGAATTTTTTTTAAATTCTCATTATGATCTCCAGGTAGAAAAGCTGGAATGTGCTCCCCTATGTGAACTTACCCTGCCTGGAGCCCTGCCTGGAGCATCCTCCGAATTTTCTTCTTGAACTTTTCTCCTTACTGAAAACTATGGGTAAGGAACAGCAAAGACAACACCTCCCATTCCAACAAGAGCAGAGGACAGGCACAGCCAGGGCCAGGGAATCCTCAGGTTCACTGTATTCCTGCAGATAAACTCCCATACATGCTTTAGAAAAACTGAGTCAAGGCTATCTGCTAGTGGACTGCATCACTGTTAGCCAAGCTATTCAAGTCAAACAAGTTTATGGCAAAGCAACATCAAAAAAAGATGTTCAGGGTCTCCATTTTCAGTTTCAGAGTTCATCTTGAGTATTTACTTGATCGGACATAAAGGAAAGCAGTCCAGGATTACCAAAGACACAAAAATCCTAATCTTCCAGGAATCTGAGAGTATAACCAGAATTACATGCTTGCCTTGGATTTATAGACTTCCTGAGGTAGCCAGTTTTAACAGCTCCTAGAGTCACACAGTGGCTGGGTGAACCTTCCCTCCACAAAGTCAGTGTGTGCTACTTTCTGTGCCAGCCTACTGGTGCCTCAGACATCCAGACTGAGGACTAAACCAAAACCTGGGGTGTCTTCTCAACTTTGTATGTTCCAGAACAATTTTGCCTTTGTACTTGGATTTCCATACAGTGGAAAACAGTGTAAATAGATAAATAAGAAAGAAATCAACACTATATAGTTTAAGGAAACCCCTATAAATCGTGATTTTTATCTCACTTATAGAGAGAATATGTTCACTAGATAGTGTGTGCACCTTCTACTTAGTAAAGTCAATCATACAGAAAAAAACTAACCTCCAGAATGGGAACTTCTTAATGAAGTATACTCTATATAAATATATATAGTATTTCTCTGCATAAATATACTGATTTTTTTCACAGTAATAATACTGTGGGGGAAAGACAAGAATAAAGACACCTGCTCTTCTGCAGGTCTGAAAAAAATTGAGATGACAGCACAGAGACTGAGTTTATAGCATGTAAGACAAAGTGTTGTAAAATAAGTGAGCTATTCCTACGCAAGCTGGAAGGGGACTGGAAACTGTAATTGTAGTAACATGATGTGTCATGTTGCTGTGGCTATTTTTTCTCTTCATCTAAAGTCACTTGTCTCTATGATACCTTAAAATGCACACTGCAGTTGTACACATGAAATTAACCTGACAAAACTGTTAAGTTGCACAGCTATAGAAACATACTGGAGGGTGGGGTGGAGAGGGGACAGAGGAGAATGTGTGCACTTATACATAAATTATTGGTCCATATGTTAATGATAGGTACACAGTCATTTTGTATTTTTAAAAATAATTCATGTCATGTATTTTTTTATATACAGCTAAAAAAAGGGTGCAAAAAACTTACAGGTGCTACCTATCATGTACAAACAAAAGTATTCACAGATGTCCAAGACTTATGGTGTATTGAAGCAAAATATTTGAGTATTTAAAATGTTTGTGTTTTCTTTCAGGTGCATCACTGAAAGCATGAAAAATTCAAAATATTAAAATTTTTCAGATGTTAGTACATGCTGGGTTGGCAGTAACTCCAAGTACTGTTCTCAGAGCTCATGATTTATTTCAGTAACCAAAAGGATTTTTAAGAGCTCTTAGAGTACCTAAGATAGGTACAAGCAGGCAGCTTGAGGTACAGAACAGAAAAAAGCATTTGTATATTAAGAAACAGAGACCTTTATGAAGAAGCCTCATGAGTTTGTACCCTGCAAAGAGTAACTAAATGATCTGGAAAATGAGAAATCTTTGAAAATATTTGTTCCATCCATACCAGGCATTGGAACACAGGCTGAATTTAACAACATCACTTACAATCTTCATTATCACAATCCATAGGAAGCATTCATTATTAAAAAACAACAACAAAAAAATTCGTTTCAACATAATTTCTTGAAAACAAGTGTTAATTTAAAGGTACATTTAGTGAAAAAAATATATTCTGAGACCATTGTCTTTCTAAATTTAATTGCCTCTCCAGGTTTCTCTCTATCTGAAGTGAGGTTATACGCCTGTGTTTTTAAAGGTTTACAAGGGAGATAGCCATTCACTTATCTTTGAAATTCAGTGATAGTTTATACAAATCCTTTCCTGCCTCCTTAAGGGATATTATTTTAAATAGATGTATGTAATCCTAGGATGGTGCTTTTATATTTTACAAGAATCTTTTGCACTAGGCAGTCTCACGTCACTTTTATTTATTAATTAATATAAATCCATTCCTTGAATCTGAGCCACAGTTGAGCAACTATAATTACAGGTAGTCCTATAGAATAATTTTATTTAGCCTTTTATTATCAGTAATAAAAGACATGGTTTCCATAATGAAACCAAATGACTCCATAATAAAGCATCCATGAAGCTCTTACATGATATTAGGTGTTTCTTAGGGGAAGGTGAGGTTGGTATTGGTTTGGGGGTTTTTTACACCTTAGAGCAAGATTATATACAGAAAACAAAATGATTAATTTTAAGTAATGATGTATTAATATGTTTTTGAACAATTTCCTCTATATTTTTAATTTTCCAGACACAAGACGATTTTTGAAGATGGCTGATTCTATCACATGTCATATTGAGATCCAGCATACTAAAAGCTATAATTGTTACCGAAATCCTCCTCTTCCTAAAAGAAAATGAAGTTTTCCATTGACTTTAGTAAAAACACTAAACTATTTTTAACTTTAAAAAAATGAAACTTACTTGCTTTTAAGACATTTTGAGGACAGTATTTTGGCCTATATTAAGGATTACATACAGCAAAAACATATACATTTATCTATCCTGGCAAAGCAGATCTTTCTGAATTCTCCTTTTGATTTTTTTTTTTTTTTTTTAATTATATTGCATGAATTCTGATATTTGCAATGCCACCTAGCCAAGGAGTAACTTCTGAGGCCTGGGTTATGCTGCACAGCACTATGCTTAATATTCCCTCACAGCACTCAGCTGCTCTCTGAAATTGGGGTGAGTGGAAGGGTCTCTCACTTCCCTGACTTCTAATTTCTCTGAGCATATGATCTGTTTATCCCTCTCTGACAGAGGGCACATTTTCTCTGCTTTCTTTGTCTTCCAGCTCACTTTTGCAGCATCTTTCTGCTTTGGCTTGTACTAAAGCAGATAGTTTAGCTTGCATAAAGGGAGACCCCTAGAATCCTAATTCTCATAAAAACCATTTTCTCCTGAAAAATTGAAACCTGTATGCTGTGTGACTACTGGCTCCAAAATGTCAGTGTTTATCCAAAAAGCAGATAGAATTGTCATCCTGTTGTCATTAAAGAAGGTCTTAATAAATATATTTTTTGTAGTTCAAAAATAACACTGAAGGGATAATAGGTGAGAGGCTCCCTGCTGGTTGAGGAGGATTGCCAACACTAGAAGTGGGCCAGATGATTTACAGGACAAATGCTACCTAACTTTCTTGGCAGAATAAAGGAGGTGGGATCTACCACTCAGCATTGTCACAGATGAAGTTATTGTGTACTAGTGTACATAGAATGTGATGAATATGGTCAGTACAAGCAGAAAAGATGACACCTGTGGCTCTTCGAGACCACCAAAGCTCTGTTAGCCTACAACATTTTCCAGGCAAGGCACAGCTTTTAGAGCTGTGGTGACAGCAGGAACTTTCCCTTGGGAGATGCACAGAGGGATATAGTTTCAAAGTATGAGTAACAAGACTAAGTATTTCATAATCATTTAGAAAACCCATTTTCAAGGCAAAAGCTCACCTTCATGTTGCACTCATTTATGACAGTGTCCAGATTGATTTCATGATTAACCAGCTGCCTCCTTGCAAGCAGGTAACTTTAAATAGATTTTCAACTAGGGGAATAAATATTTACCTGTGTCATGATGGTCACTAGTAAGTTCTTTACTACTGTTACCCCTAGCTGAGCTTTACTGGCAACATCTTATTCCCAGCACATCAGGAAGACTTCTGGAAAAAGTTGAAACCATCTTAAATATTGAAATGTAGGACTTTTAAGTCTCAAACTGAACCCTGATTTTCTCTGAGGGGAAGGCTAATTTTCAGACTCAAGGTACCTTTCCTCTTAAAAAATGCCCAAAATGAAGAAATTAAGTTCAAAATTCTAGTTCAGTGAGAACACAGAAATCAAAGTTGGCTCATGATTAGAGCAATTTATTAGAAAAGTATTGGATTATTCATCCTTTGAAGTCTTGAGCAGCCTTATGGAAATTATGATGCCAAGTGTAATTTACAGAGAGCTGTATGATCCTGTGTTTCTGTTTAAATATTCATAAGACATTTGACGCTACAGGAAAACAGACAATGGTTTCTGATACACAGACGTAGACTCAATAATCCAATAGTATCTTCTGACCTGACATTTTAGAAAAATGTGCTGATATAATATTTTGTGTGGAGTTTGCTTTTGTTGGGGTTGGGTTTTTTGTTTTGTTTCTGTTTTTTTTTCCAGAATGAAGACAGAAATTCAAGAAGATAATTATTTTCTGTTGGTTATTATGAGTTGGTTTTGGCTTTACTGTCTTTTTTTTTCTTTCTAAACAAGCCAAACTGATGTTATTGCAAGAAAAGCAGTATATTGAAAATAGAATAATAATTAAAATTATTTACCTGTACCATAGATTGCTAGCTTCTTTGTCACCTCTCCAGAAGTATTTAGCTCTAGCTGGAAAAAAATTCAATTAATTCTACAAAACTAAAAGTGAATTCGGACCAGAACCTGCTATAAATCGCAGCAATGCTATAATACTAATTTCTTATCACACAAGTTTCAGAAAACATGAAATGTGAGGGGGTTTTTCCATGCAGGAAAAGATGAACTTTTTCATAAATTTTATACGCATAAAATATGCATACTAAATGCATTACCAAAAAATAAATTAATAAAGTACTTGACCAAAAGCAAGTTAATAAAACCCCAAACCATCCCATATCGTGTACAGGTTGCATTTCTTTGATACACTAACATCAAATTAAAAAAATAAAATCTGTAAGGAAGTAATCCCATACTCTGCTACAGTGACAAAGCAGTCCTAGAACTGGACTAGCAGTTGGGATTCCTGTCTGTTTGCTTGCTCCTATGACTCAAAAGCAGAGCTGAGCACTTAAAGAACACATTTTACACCCGTTCTATTCCTCCAGCATCAGGAAATTGGAGCGGCAGAACAGTGCTTGCTATTCCCTCTTTCCCATCCCTTGAAACTTCAAAAGCTGAATCTGTACATGTTTAGTTTGAGGAGTTTGTTTCAGGGGCGGGGAGGGGGTTGGCTTTGTGGTTTTTTGTTTAGATGGCATTAATCTGTGTTTAAAACTTGCTCTGATCCTTGTAATGAGATCTCACTTGTTATAATAATTTTTAATATGTACGGGTGAGTAAGAAAGCAAATGGATGATGTGATGCCCTAATGAGAATGTTTGCTGTCATAGAGATTAATAGGGAAAATGGATTATACCACCAACTGCTGCTGGATTGGATCTGAAATCTTGGCTGTGTGAATAAAATAATAATTACTGATGATGGAGTGTATGACAAAGAGTGTAAATAGATTTTTGGACAGTTTCTAAATAATACAAATTCTAATTACAAAGTACATTAATTATTTTTAGATGAAGCACTAAAATATCAAAATAGCTAAGTAGTATAGTCATTTATGAGATTATACTTTTGTTAGAAAGAAATGGAAAAGCTAAATTAACACTATAAATTGTTGCAGAACTTTATAGAGACAGTAAAATCACTTTGTTGCGTGGCTTTCTTCACAAGATAACATAGGTATTCTAACTTTAATAACCGGTGCCAACAACTCTGTGTGCAAAAGAGAAGGGAGGATAGATCCTACTTTTTTCATTTGTAACAGTGCAGGACTTGGCATTCACCCTTTTGTACAGTTATTACACTTATTTGTGCAAAGAGAAACAATAGTCTTTAAGTAGATATCTTCCTTTAGTAAACAAGGAGGCCACAAACAGGAGTACAGAGTGGAACTTTAGGACAACAACCGTAACACAGCTGTAGCAGTATATTATGAAAACATTTTGCAGAAGCTTTTTTTAAAGTTTTAATGTCTGGAGCTTGAGACAGAGCCTGAAAGTTTGTAAGTTAAAAAAAAAAAAAAATCTAGACATTATTTTCTTAGCTATTCCTCAAGTACGGCAAATTTTGCATTTTTCCTTGTCCCGGCTGAATGCAAGCTTGCTACAGCACACAGTAATTAATCAAGAGCAGTATAAACCATGATCATGGGATGAAATGATGGCCTACAGAAGTTGTGCAAGTAGTCACATCAGCCACTTGTCCTAAGGCAGCTGAGCATAAATTCCTGTCTGTTGCAAGTGTGGTCTCTTTTACCCTGTATTTTTCTTAATTACTTTTTTTTAAATTTTATTTTTCCCTGGCTGACACATTGAATTTTAAAACCATATACCTTTTGAAAAGCCCATAGCAACCTTTTTGTTTTGCTTCTTCCCCACAATACAGTCTTATTATGGAGTTATTTGCACATAAGCATATTGAAATGAACTTCAGGGAGGTTATTTAATTTATTTTTACTATTGCTGGTTGTTTTTTTCCCTGAAAAATCCATGGCACATTTCCTGACATAATAATTAAAGGGATGTTAGGAATAAGTAAGAATGTACTTGTAGGAAGACTAAATTGCCAGCTCTGGTTTTATATGTAAGATTAAAGCTCAACAGACAACTGTTATTTTCTAGCAGTAAATTAGACTACTATATACACAGTATGTATACAAAGTGTGAGGATAATGGCAAAATGAATACTACTCTGTCACATAATGAGGAATAAAATGAGCTCTAAGTTACACAGAGGATCGAATCTTATGGTAGCTGGTGAAAGTCACAGGACATTTTGATAAAATATCTAAATATAATTAGACATAGTTCTTTTATTATCAAAAGTGAACTAAGAAACAGGCTCTGAAAAACATAATTTATTTCCAGTTTCAGAGACCATGGAATACCTATTTCTATGGAAACTTGAAAGGATTTTCTGTGACACAGATCAGTGTCCTTTTTCTTAACTGTTTACTCAACTTCTTAACAGCTTTAAATTAATAATTTTACTTATAATTTTGTTCATATGATCTTATCATTGATCATAACGTCTGTCTCTTAAGTGTGAAGGGTATTTAAATGATGAAAGAAAATAATTTTGTTATAGCAAACAAAAGAAAATAAAATTCAAACATCTTCCTTCCAAAAAGAGATACAAAAAGCTTCACAACAAATACTTTGTTATTTGGCATTTGTTTGCCCTTTGTCTTTTTTTTTTTTTTAATAAACTAAAGACTTCTCCTCTTAAAATGAGTTGAATTACAAGAGTGATTGATGCTGTGCTACTAGTTGAAATTTTGCTTCCTTTGAATATGAGTAAAGATTTCTTTTTATATTCTTCAATAGTCATCTGGTTTTGGGGCTTGCTTTTCTTCTTTTTTACTAAAGTTTTGAGCACAGTGAAAAATTAAACATGGGGAATTTATCCCATTGCACATTTTGAAGATTGATGAAATTCAATCCACCTTGAATGACATACTGAATACATGGAATTGTGAAAGTGGGAGCTATGAAGTGAAACAGCAAAGTTATTTGTGATTTATAAGCTCCCAAAGGCTTTACATCAAAACAACGGGAAAGGTTTTCATATGGTCTAGAATGAATTCTGCTTCTTAGCAAACACAAAAAAACCCCCTAAGAATGAAAGTTGATTTAAAGGACCTAATCTTCCTGCAGGTGAAAGCACACCCCTATTGCTACTTATTCTAAATGAGACCCTCAGTTTTATTCCTAGCACCAAGCATTTCCTGTCTTCTGAAGGATTTATTACTCTCCAACCTGAGTTTCCAGCAAACAGTTCTCTCCTCAAAAGATGAGATCAATGGCCTCAAACTTTTAAAAGAGTAATCTTCTGTAATTCTGAAATTTTAGGTTATATTATGGAAAGTTACAGTAGGTATAGCCTGTCACGAGCTGAGCTATAATTATAACAGGTTTATGCAGCTACTCAGAAAGCTCTTCTGGATGTAAAGCAGAAAAATTCACTTGTGACTCCTCTAGCCATCTATATGCACTTATATATCTCTCTAGCTGTACCTTTCCTTTGTTTCAGCACAGATCCCGTGTATTCAACACGAGTGACACTGGAACACAAACACAGCAATATCCCATCACAGTGCAGTGGGACAGTGACCACACTCACTGGTACAAAGGTATTTACAAAATGAGTGAGGGGAAAGGCTCCTTCACTCTCCCTCCCCTGCTGTGTATCCCACACAGGCCACACCCTGACACACTGCAAGCTCATGGAGCACCCACCAACCCACACAACCCAGCTCCTACGGCTGCACTGCCTTCCTAAGAGAGCTTGGGCTCTGCCTTAGGCACCTTGAGGCAGAATCACCCATTCCAGGCCGTTCTTAAGCTACAAAAAAAGCTAAGGACTTATTCTGGAAGGAAGATAGATAAGCACAACAACAAAATACATCCACATTAGCACATGGAATAAGGTATGTGCAGATGCATCTGTGCAAATAAACACATTCTTTTCCTACAACTTTTCAGCACTTCTTCTAGCTCCCTTTATTCCTTGTGCTGAGAATGATTTCAATATAATAGGTAAATGGTTGTAACATTTAATCATCTACCCAGAAAGTTTTTTTTATTTTGGTTGGGTTTTCTTTGTCTTGGGTTTGGGTTTGGTTTTTTTTTTTTTTTTTTTTTTTTTGTATTTTTAGTTTGTTTGTTTGGGTGGGGTTTTTTTGTTGTTATTTTGGTTTGGTTTTTTTGAGGGGGAGGCTTTCTGAAAGTGTTCTTTGGGAAGACCATTCACATGGTTCTACTGGAACTTGGGAGAAATCACAGAAAGTTTTTTAACCTGGCATCTGTCTTGCGCATACTCAGTAAAAGCTGATTTGAGAGAGATTTCAGGGAAAGCCTGAGGCTGTGTTACCTCTCCAAGGTGCTGAGAAGCCAAGACTGCTTGGAACATTTGAGCAGAGTCCTGGCACTCAGAAAGGAGGTCATGTCCAACGTTTGAAAGCTGGCAGTATCCAGCTTTCTGTTATGGCATATCCCAGAGGAAATATTATTTGATATAGGGAAAAGATATCTCTATGTCACTACTTTTATTTTTTCACTGATAAGAATAGTACATATTTTTTTCCTTGTCTGAAGATTTTGGCCAAGTTTTGCGGTATGTCTTAACTAAGAGAACTGAACTATATTTTACAGAAATCTCACTTGCTGAAAACTTAAAACAGCTAATTCAGACACCACAACACCTAGGGCTGTATCATCTGCTCCAGTGTGATGGGCACATTTATTTCATGGTTACTGGGTTTCAATTAGTTATTGGAATCACTGTAATCTATGAAAATAAAAGGTCAAGAGTTTTTTTCTCTCTGTTTCTATAAGCAGGATGGTTACATAGTTTCCTCCTATTCTACTTGAATTACAGGGATATATAATAGGCAAAGATGACCAAAAAAATTTAGTTTCATGCAAAACCTCACCTTATCTTTTTAAATTTTTTTCCCCTCTTACCCAGAGATGAGAGGCAAATCTGCACATATACATGCAATGCAACAGATTATTCAAAATATATAATTCTGGAATTTTCTCAAATTTTTCTAGAGGAAACCAAACCTTTATCAGGCAAAAAACCTACTTTCTTAATATAGACAAAACAGACAAGTATTCTAAACCAACCCTCCAAATTACCATTAAATAGATACTTCTTCAATCAAGAATGTTTCAGAAAACTGCATGGCACATAAATAAATGATCCCATTGCTGCTTTCATTAAGAAACATGCCAATGCAATGGTTTAAATAACAGACATATAGAGGCTTTCTGTTAAAATGATGGGAAGGGTGAAGTTTGTTGACTGTTTCAGCCATGCTCGCAGAAGTGTGCAGCTGAAGGCATTTGGGTACAGGTGTTCAGACAGTGGTGGAGTTCCACTACACAGAGGAGTAAAGTCTCAGGGACAGCAGGAGCAGGGTGCAGAGTCACCCATCTGCTCTTAGAGGTTTCATCACTGCCAAGAGGAGAAACACTGGTGGTGTGGAGTCAGACTGGTCCACAGTAAGGCAACACACAGACAAAAAAGCCAGTTGCTGCACACACACCCTCTCTGCTTACTGCTGTGATTCTCATAGGCAGTATGGAAAACCCAATTGCTTTGGGCAGTTCAGCATTAGGGCAGACGCATTTGTTCTCTTTCTCTGCTAAATGGTTATGGCAGGGGCCTTCTACTGTCTGAAAGGAAGTTTTGAATGATTTAGAAAACACAGACATCCATTTTTACAATTTTACTAAATCTGCGTTCATATACTCATTAGGGAAATTCTATACTTATTGGAAGAACCTGGTTTGGACCATTTTTTTTTGCTCCTTCAATTTTGTTTAGCTGTCCACAGCTGATATTGTCCCTCTTAAAATTATTTTTCTCAGTGGAAACATCCCTTTCAAGATCAGCAAATTGTGGCATTAATAAATCATCTTGAAAACCAGGATTAAGCATTTCTGAGATTTTGGAAACATAACCACTTCTATATTGTTGCTGAGTGATTGAAACAGACAACTGATGCAAATTCCTTATAGCGGTGTTTCACAGACTTCTGACATTACTTTACTGCAATAACAACTGTTAATTAAATTCACTCAACTAGAATATATTCTAGTAATCACTGACTTAATTTACTGAGAATTTCAAACTTTAAATTATTAAAGATGAAAGGTACAAAAGAGGACCATTTATCAAACCTGCTACACTTTTCATGGTATAACTTCTATAGATTTCTTATAAAGAAGTAATTAAATCAACATGTCCACTATGACATGAATATGTTTCTTTTCCAATGTCAGAGCTATTATTCATGCCAAAGATCATCCTACTAACTCTCCTTGGTGTCATAAGTATATGCAGTCATTTGTCAATAGTCTCATCCTCCCCAAGAACATCTTTTATGTGAAGATTTTTGGGTTTTTTTTTCCTTTTTCTGCTTGTGAAGATGTCACACTTTCCCATGGATGTGTTACTTCCTTATTCTTCCTATATACGAGAAGTCTTAATATTCAGGATGCTAAGTTCACATTATATTCCACTTGGAGTCAACAGGACCTATAAAGCTCAAATACATCATAGTAACTGTCTGTTGCACCATCACCACCAGGGCAGGAAAAAATTGTAATTATTTACACTGGTCCTGGGTAAAATCTGAAGGAAACTTTTCCCTAGTTTAATGTAGCTGTCATCACAATGTCCTGTATAGTGACATGGCCCCATAGTGTTAACTGATCATGTCACATCCCCTGCATGTCAGTGACCATTTTCTGAAAAATAGTTGGAAGATGTTGGACTAAGGTTCCCAGAGAAGGAAAAAAAATCTCCATAGTCCCAGTAATGTATCCACAGCAGTCCTGATGAAGCAGGAGACACCTCCAAGCAACTGTCAGCTCCCAGAGTCTGCCTTGGGAGCAGACACATCACAGCCCACGGAAAATAACACAGCCAGTTTTCCCAAACTCTGGTTTATACACTAAGGAAAAAACACACTGTGGATTGTTAAACATGGCAGTGACATCCACCTGTGGACTATCAACAGGTCAAATTACACAAGCATTTATGTTGATGGCCAGAAGAAAACAGGAGGCTCTGAAAATCTGTTCCAGCTATTAGTCTTTGATTTGCTCAACTATGTAGCTGATCCATGTAGCAGCTAACCTAATGAATTAAAGAATATTATTAGATCAGTTTTGAAGAATAACAAAATTTTTGCATAGTTTATTAATATTACATTGCAATGTTTATCATGGCAAGGAGCTACTCTTAAAACCGCATTATGGCAGTGTCATCAGGATCAGGAGCTCAAGCAGTACAGCACTGAAATGTAGATAAAATCCAATTTTCTTGGAAACAGTATCTTTTCTATTACCTTTTTAAGCTATTTTAAGCTGTAAAAAATAGTAGGAAAACACTATTGCTTCCTCTTTGCCTACTTCTGAACAGTTATTGTATGGAACAATGTAGATAATGCACATCTAATGAGTATTTCATTCTCTCTGCTTCAGATCAGACAGAGCAGAGTGAGTTTCACTGAGACTGATTAGTGTTCATACAGAATATCATAGAGAGCAAAGGGTAAGCAATTACTTTTCTCTATAAAAATGCAACTACCTTTAGCACATATATTCAGTGGAGAGGGGAAAAATAATCCGGGATACTGCTAACACTTTGTGGCTATGCTTCTGCAGTCATTGTTACAGTTATGCTAATATGAGGATTCAATTCTGCAAATGCATTTTGCTGCTTGTCATGGATTTTATCATATATCAAGAATAAATTACTATAGAAGGAGCCTAGTATAACTAAATTTCAAGTTTTCTGAGAGCTATTGATTGCCTTCTCTCATTAACTGCTATTGAAAACTGTTAGTAAATTATAACAAAGTAATAAAGGAGATAATTGCTTTTAATAATCAAATTTCTATATTGCTTTTCTGTGGAAATGAATAAAGAATATATTAAATCCTAAAGAATAGAGTAAAGCCTCTAAGCCATCGACAGACCATATTCCTATTTTGTCTAATGATGTCTTATTCCCCTAGCATTTCAGTGAAGCAGTGTGTCCATATGTCACAGGTTCTATTCCATGACAGCAATGCTCTGGGGTTCAGGCAAGTAGCTTCTTGTGGGGGATATCATTGCTGTGACACTCTGCTAATGTACTAGTTCTAAAACCTTTTTGGAGAGATCCCTGGTATGATTTCTTATTGCCAGAATTACTTCGAAATTCAATAATATTTGATGATGGGGGACAGAAAGGAAAGGGGAGGGAAGGGGAAGCAAAAGGTGAAAAAAGGATAAAAAGGACATGGTGTTAACCCTAGTGAAGGTAAACATGGGATTCTATTTACTGGGTCTTCAGAATGACAAGAGTAATTCTACTTCAGCAGAAATCATTAATAATAGAAGCCCAGGATGCTAACAGAGCTCTCTGAGGGTACAAGCACGACCCAAGGAGATTAGTTACTGGTCATTAAAGGAATATAGTCTTCACAGCTGTGTGGAAGTGGATTTACAGGATATAAATGAGAACAAGAACATATCAAATAGATTTGAAATGGTCAGATACAAAGATAATACAAAAGTGATAACAAGAAAACATGGAAGGAAGTCAGTCCTTAAAAGAATGCGAACCAAGAGACAAAAAAGATAGAATTATTTCAGCATTATTCTCTGAAGTTAAGGATGCAACCCCTGACCAGTGCCAATCCACATGGAGCCACCTCCTCTTCAGTAAAAGAAGAATGCCCCTTTTTTATTTCCTTCTTCATATATTTTATATATAATTTCTGAAATTGCAGAATTTCAAAGAGCAACCTATGCATCTGTCACATATCTAACACGAGACAGATATCACAGCATCAATTTACAGTAAAGGCAAATGCAACAGCGGACATGTGACAAGACCTGGGATGATGGCAGGGGAACACATTTGTGGACAATGGTCAACAGGGATTGAAGCATAGTTGTAATGCAGGAAAAAGTGACTAGGGAGTAAAAGCATCGGGCAACTGAGAGAATAAAAATCTTCTGTTGCACTTAAAAAAACCCCCCAAACCAAAAAACACCACAACCACAACAGAGGTATTTGGTTTGAGTACAAAATGTGCTTGGTTCTTAGACAAAATGAACAGGCATTAGTCTCAAGTAGCATATTAAAGAATACAATGAAAATGTGATGGTATTCTTCTCCCCCTTGTCTTAAAGCACTTTGACTAATTGCACTTATTAAGTGCATCTATAGTGAAACTGAGTGAAAACAACAAATTTTCACTCATTTAAGTGGTTCTCTTTCTTTCTACATCTGGGACCTGGCTGAAAATATAAAGTTCTGGGGAAGGAAAGAATTTCCTGTAGTCAGTGATGCAGAATCCAAGTTCTGAGTAATGTTACACCAATTCCAATGTTACCCAAACAAATCTTTAAAAAGCAAATATTATATTAATGTACTGTTGAATCAGTAGAATGTGGAAAACTACAAATTTTTACTCTTTTTTTAAAGAAGTGTATTTCTTGTTACACTACACTGCATATTTGATGATTAGGCATTAACATTTCTTAGGCGCTTCACACAATAACAAAACCCCACCTTACCTACAAGCAAACAACCCCTATATATCAGCTAAACCCCAAGTAGTCTGATTATCTCCTACCTCTAATTTTTCAAATCCATATAAGCGTCAACATATCCTCACAAATTAGGTCTGTATCATCAGATTTCCCTTCTCGATTTTACGTATTTTCACAAAAAAATATGGTCTATTTACATATAGATCAGCCAAAACCAATGCTACAGATATGCAAACATTATTTTGTATTTTGTATTAGATTCTTAAAATTAATTTTTAATTATTTTGACCCAGTTTTGATGATGAAATTTCTGGGCCATGCTTTTTTTTTTTTTATCTGATACCATTTCAAAACATTTTCCCATCTTCCTGCTATAAGCAACTTTAGTGTTTCCTAATTTCAGTGCCTTCTGAATTCATGGTTGGCTTAAAAAATACTGTATTTGTTTTGTTCTTCCTTAAAGATATGAAATGCATAAAAAATTTACAGTATCCAAATATGAAGAACTTTTGTTGAAGGAAAAAAGCTTACTTCACTGTTTGCATTCTTTAGCCACCTATTTTTCATTGACTTCTTGTCAAAACTGATAATAAATAACAAAATTAATAAGATACCTATGGACACTGGTGTTATTTCATAATAACAAAACTGACTCCTATGACATGAAAAAGCAACTAATAAAGTGTCACTTAAAGCAAACAAATATATGCCAAAGGCTAAGCCTAGAATCAGTGTACTAGTAATGTAATAATATGTTGTTCCCATCAGGCTTCGTTACAGTTCCTGGATTTATTTAATTCTATTCATGCCTAGCACAGCTCTCAGAAAGAGCTATTAGAGTATATCATCTAGCTTGTCACAAAAAGAAATACAAGTCATCCATTTCAATCTAAAAGTAAACTGAAAAAAACCCCAAACAACTAAATCATCTTTACCTACTATTTCAATGTGTTCATTCTTTGTGAGTGGCAAAGTTTCTGTGACATCCATAAAATGATGATGCATAGCAAAACTGAGGTCTTGGGAATGACCATAAGGCCTGTTGAGATATAAGCTGTGGTTTCTGCCCCAAGCACAAGGTGGAAGAATGCAAGTTCAGGAAAATAAAGTGAAGTTTGAAAAGAGGAAACAATTTCTACATTTTAAATATTTAAAATATATGTCTGCATTGCTTTCTTTTCTTTCTAAAGGTCTCAACATGTGAGAACTTTAAAATGCCACAGCAAAGAAGGACATAAATTCAAGCTACTATTTCTTCCATTCATTAGACAGGAGAAGGGAAGGGTCTCAGTGGCTGTTACTATAGGGAGTTCCAATTTCATTGCTCTTTTAGTTTGTTGGGTTTTTTTCTGTGCAACCTGCCCCCACACCCCTCAAAAGAAAAGAATAATTCTACCCATTGTTTTAGTGCAAAATGCTGTGCAACAAACTTAGGTTAGAACACAATTTTCTTAGAAAAAATGAACAGGCATTAGTCTCAAGTAGCATATTAAAGAATACAATGAAAATGTGATGGTATTCTTCTTCCCTTTGTCTTAAAGCATTTTGACTAAGCTGATTAAGTGCATCTATAGTGACACTGAGTGAAAACAACACATGAATACATCCTTTTTTTTTTTTTTAATAAAAACTAGAGAAAACAGAGCCATGTATAAGATGTTTTCCCCCATCTAAATTTAAAAAAAAAATAAATAAAAAGGTCCTATTGTATATATTTGTTTTCAAACAAGATAGTATTTAAACTACCTTTGTCTATGGCAAATTAATATTCTGGGATACTAGCTGTGACACTTCTGCAAATTAGTTTATAAATGAAAAAAAGATATTAACACTCATTCAATATTGAACATAACACTAATTTAATTTTGTTGATTGCAACTGCCTTCACTCTCAAACCTGGGTACCAGAAAACATAAATTACAAACCCAGAATTTTACTGACTACATAGCATACTGATAGATTTGGTCAGCTTACATTGCAGCTAAGAATTTTAGAAATATAAACAGGAACTTTAGTTACAACATTTTGTTGCAAGATACAGCACTAAGCACTGAGAACTCTTTCTAATTTATATGTATAAGGAATTCACAACCCAAATTCGCTGATCATTGCTGTATTTAGATGTTCTTTAGTGTAGTCATTAGAGGAAAAATGAAGGGTTGATTTTTTTTTAATCTACTTACACCCTTCTCATTACTTCCCTATTTTCAAAAAAAAAGTACTATTATTAATTTTTCAAAGTGACAAATTTTTAATCAATTGTAGTAAAGTTCTGCATTACATATCAATTTTCAACATGCAAGTCTTTGTAAACCTGTCAGCATATTTTACAATTCATCAGAAGTAATTTATCCTAAATCACTTCAGAAAAATCAAGTATAAGAACACTTAAATGAGAGCTATCCACAAATACATTATAATCCTCTTAAATAGTCAGCAGCTTAGTGCTGCAAAATAGTCACTTAGGAGTGATTCAGCTGATTAAAAGATAACTGTACCAGATTGGAGAAGCCTAAACTTCACTTTCAGAGGAAAATTACTGTCACCGATCTCACTCAGATGGGATGGATTGCTTCTGCTTGGACCTCGCTCTCACAAGTGCTTACAGAGGTTTACATGACAAGCCTGATCTAGGTACCCAAATTTCACATGCACAAGCTTAGGTAAAAGGAAACACATCACTAGATTTCATTTATTCCTTTTAATCATAGCACATTTAAGACAAAAAAGCTTCAGCTAGATGTCTCATCTTTTATTAATTGCCTCTAGATTCTCTAGGCAAATCATCCAGATCCTCTATAAAATTCTCTTCTCTCAATAAGGTGGAATCAAAGTCTTAAGTAATCTGAAGCTATTTACTCATAGGGCCTTCAGAAATGGAAAACTTCTGGAGTAACCTAATTGGAACTTGCCACTTTTTAATTATACTATATAATTGCCTGTGTTTTCGATTCTGTGACTACAAGCCCCTTAAGCCTTTTTTTAGTTTTACCCTTCCTATTTGAAATCAAAGATCTTTCTCTGTATTTTGTGTTATATATTCACTCAGTTTTGATAGTTAACTGCCATACCATAGCTGCAATGTTTTTTCCTGAATCACACCAGCATGCAAACCCCCAGACCCCAGAAGTACTAAGCAATTTCAGCCATAAGAAGACATCCTGAAGGAGCAGTTCCAGTATCTGCCTGGGAGTGACAACCTCTTTGAAGTATGAGGCCTCAGAAATCTCTCCTGTTTCCTGAATATAGTCCATTTTAGTATTTGAAGTTATTAGTCATGATGTTTTCATTTCTTTCACTTTTTATATTCCCATTGCTTTGTGCTTTGCAAATAGCAGGTTCCAGTAAAAATAACAGGTGTACAAAAGAGAAGAATTTTCTGCTGTTGATCATTCTCTAGTTAATTTATTTTCTGCTCTGGGAAATGCAGAATTTTTGTTTATTATCTGAGTGAAATGAGGAAGGGGAACATCCATGTTACAGCTTGGATTCAACCAAATCCTAGATCTGGTTTCCACAAAATATTTCCGGTATTTCATTTATCTTTTTCTATGTCTCCTTTCACCTACAGTTGAAAAAAACATTTCTGTCTATAGAAGACAAGCTTTACTGGAGTGAAACTGAAACTTTCTCTTGGCCAAAACTGTTCCATCTTTGCCCATCCATTTTCATTTATCTGAGAATGTATTACACAGGCTGCTTGAGATGTTTTTCTTTCACCTATGTAGTAAATTGCGATAATTAGGAACACAGGCTGAATACTCACCCCTTCACTGCCAAGTCAAAATATGCACCAGCTTTGACAAAGCAAGATCAACACATGCAATTGCATGACAACCAACAAATCTATGTGATCAATCAACTTCACTTGCCTGGAACTAGTTAAGTTATATGAACTGTCAGTGGATTTATAAGTAACTTTCTTTCTTGTCTCCTGAACCACCAAATTTTATTTAAACGTAGACGGCATGAGGAAAAGAAATTATGATGCTTCACATATTTGTTAAAATTGGGGCCAAATGTCTTTCAGCTACATTCCTTCACACTTGTGATCTCTAGGCAAAGACAGCTAACAGACTGGTGGATCACCAAAGGGTTTGGATGGAAATTTTAAATGCAGAGGTTTTACTTCACCAACTGTAGCCTGGAGCAATAATGAATCATTTTCAAACAGTGCAGTGAACCAAAGGTAAGTACAAATATCCAAATATCACCAGAAACAATAGCCTGGGGATTTTATCATTGTACTATCATTATGACCATAACTTAGCTTTAGTGTTATCTAAAAATGAGTTTAATGACTGAAAAGCACCAGAAAAATCAAACAGAATATACAAACAAACAAAAAAAAATTGTCCCCTAAAAAAGGCAAATAATAAAAAGAAGAAACTAAACCAAGAAAGTTCAGGTCTTCAGCTGAAATTATGTGATAACCATATGACACTGAAACATCTAGCTGAACCAGTGTCTCCAGTTTTAAGACATAAACAGGAAAAGCCTAGGAAAATTCATTCCTTTCATACTAAATATTTGCTAGAAAACACTTGGCTTTAATTCATTATTTCTCCATTTACCTTTATATTTGATTCTGAGACTTCAAGAATCCTTTTTTTTCTAATGAAAGTCTAGAGACAAAAACCTATTATTATTCTGTTAGTAACTCTGCCTTGTGCTGCACCACTGCACTTCAATACTGACCTATAAAAGCAGTCTTGTCTAGAGATAAGAGTAACTGGGTCTGCACCCTCAGTGAAGAAAAACTGATAGCTTTTCCAAAATTTTTATTTATATTATTAACTAAGAAGTTCTCAACTAGGAACTATATTTGGTTTAAATACGTGTCCTTTTGCAAAAATTATTAAAAGAAAATGTTTAAATTTTCTCTGATTAGGATATTTGGAAAGTAAACAGTATAAGTGGTCAAGCTACACTGTTAACTTGCATTTTCAGTAACATAATGGAATTAATTGTTGGTGGTTCAAAGTGAGTTTAAGTTTTTATTCATGGTTTGGAATAATCTTCACAGTGAATTGTGTCACTCCTATCCTCACTTGAGTAAATACTTGTTTTGTTACAATGTCAACTTCAGAAACTAGATTTATATAAAACAAAATGTTCAAGGCAATAAGTGAACAAAGAAAGGCCTGCAGTTCCCATATAAACAAAACTTGGCTTTGAGAACAATATATTTACTGCACTCCTTGCATGGGAAAAAGAGTGATGATTGTTAACGTGAGCAAGGCTAATATTCAACATATAGGTAAACTAATCTTTTGCAAATTCCTTACAGACATAAGATCTAAACCCACTGATCTGACTGTAACAATTAATGAAAGGCCATTACTTCAATTTAAGGAAGAGTGTTCCACAAGAGCCTGCTCCAAATGAAATTAAATTCAAAATTACAGTAATAGAAATAAATGAAAAGAAACATAACAAGCTAATGGAACAAAGTTAATATGAAGCAAAATTAGGAAGATTGCAGGAATTAAGTGCTACAGATATTGTGTAGTTTAAGACGGTGAAATTCTGAACATTTTAAAATAAAGGAACCACTTTGATTGACTGAAAGCAGTTCCTGGTATCTCCTTTTTTCTTCCCTTCCCTGTGTTACACAAAAGGGAACCATCTCCCAAATGATTTACTAAAATTGAACTAACCCTTGCACAGGTGGGAAAACACACTGCTTTACTTTCCAGACTACAGTGCTGCGGCACCACTTTGGGTAGTTCCTTATTATGTTCCTCTGTTCCAGATAAGTTTCCTTCTGCCATTTGTGATTTAAATAGCTGTGAGACGGTGAAATAAAATTACTTAATTTAAATGGCAAAGGTGGGAAGCTGTGATAGAACTTATTCTAAGCTGTCTATTATTTTGTCTCACAGTGACTTTCAAAGAGCAAATTAGTAGCCTGTAGTTTTTTCAGTATCTGGTGGTTTACAGCAAATTAATTTTCCCGTGCTTTTCCCATTTTCTTCCTTGATTCCCTTCTGCAGTTGGAAGTCAGATTGATCTCTTAAAATAATTTGTGTACTTTTCTATACTAGCTGATAGATGTCCATATTAAAAAGTGAACTGGATCCTTGACCACAATCGCTCTAATTTTGACATTATTAGAACGGATTATAAACTCCAGTGGCCTAGCACTGAGAGGAGAAGAGCCTTCAAGATATAGTGGGTAGTAGGTAGGGAGCTGTAAATGTGTAGGAAATGACACATTTGCTTCATTCATAAAGGCTGCAGTGAGAGAGGCTGGTCATGTGGGGGAATGGGGAGGGGAGTCTGTAGCTGCAGTAGCCCCTCTGTGGGCTGATGATGCAGGATAGAGTGCTTAAGTCAGGCTTAGGGAGAAAGCCAAAGTTCCCGTAGCTACTGAGTACTTCTGTATTTATGATCTCAGAGACACATAAATTCAGTTACTTGTTTTCACTACTATAGAAAGCACACAGAATTAATTTATAAAGAGCTTTCAACACACTACATGATTATGTTCTTTCTAAATACCAAGTTTTTGCAAAATATTTTAAAAATATTTCAGATTCTTCTACACAACCTTCTTTCCAAGAAAGTATTGATGATGAAATAGAAAGCCTAAGAAAAATTTAAAGCACTTCTATTTACAGCATGACATCCAAAATTCAATATATTTTTATCTTTAAAATTAAAAAAATTAACATATTTAAAGTTTTTTTTCCAGTTTTAAACAATACAATCCCCACAAAGCTCACAAGTTAGAGCTATCATCAGTTATTTAGACAAAGAAATAAGTCATACCAACAAATCCCATTACCTTCTATTCTCTTCAGAAAGCAAAATTTGACAAATTAAAAAAAAAATCATGGTCCATAACAATTAAAATCTCTGGTAGCAAAACTTTTTTTTTTAAATGAAACACTTAATATTTAATTTCTTTTGGAAAAAATGAACTTAATTAACATGACTTTGAAGTTAATAATGAACATTTCACACATCCCAAATGGCAGTTTCATTTATCACTCATGTGTATCTATCTAATTTATCTGAATGGAAATAGTCCATTATGTATAGTAAAAAAGGTAGTGCTCATAAAAAAAAAATGTGCAGAAAGAGTTCTACACTGTACTGGATCCCAAGAGAGCCTATGGCTTTGAATTTTTCATTTTATTTCACTTTCTTACTGGAAAAAGATAAACCTATACTTTCCGGAGATGTCAATCTATTCACACAGGTCCCTCATGAAAAATACTCATTTATTTTGTAACTCATGTCTGAAGAGATGATTACTGAGATTGTAAGCTATTGGTATATCAGTGAAGTCTGCTAAAGGATCTGTATCAGAAGATTTGAAGTTGTCACATGCTTTGCTTTATGAAGATCTTTCTAGTTTTGAAAATTTCAATTTTTGGATCCTTTCATAGCAGTGACATACCAGCTCACATAGTTTGTGGGGGCCCTGTGTCCTTTATACCACCACCAATGCTTTCATCCCAGCTCTTAGCAGGCTGCAAGGCACATCCTGAGGGAGGAAAGCCATTGTTATTACCTGATTTTGCAAAATTGTTCTTGAACACTAAGAATTAATTAAAAGTCTGCGCATCAATTCAGTCCAGTTTGAGACAGCTAAACCTCTGAAGAACCTCTGAAGATGCACAAAATTTCTGAATCACTGTGTTAGTACATAAGGCAGAAATGATAAACCCTAGTATCTGGTTCAAGCATAACCCTGAATTTTGACTTTTTTTATTTTTTTTATTTTTTTTTTCCTTTTTGATCATTGTAAGGTCTTTGCCAGCTAGATTTGTTTTTAAGCACTCCTTAGTCAAAGTATGCCTTCTTTATGGAAGAGCTGCCGCAAGAGAAGCCAAGTTCCCACTCATTTTTATGCTTTGTCTCTTTCTTAAATACTTATTCATGCAAGAGAAAAAAAATATGCACAGGGTGTCTAAAGGTCATAACCTCAGTTTGAGCCCCATATTGATATTTTGTTTCTTAAGTCTACTCTGTGAAATTTAAAGTTTGTTTTTTACCTTGATTTTTCAAGAAATTATGTATAAAGTATTTCACTACAAACACAGTTGTATTTTTGTAGCCCTATCTGAAGAAGTAATTCAGGATCATATGTTAGTGATTACATGAAACATCTACACAATAGGCTGGGGAGCAGTATGCAGGAATATTCTCTAGTCCTGTATTGTTCTAAAGGATTGTACTGTTTTATTAATATTGAAGTTATATCGCTAAAATAATATTCTATCATCTTTATTAGGAAATTTATTTCAGTATTTTTCTTGGTTTTAAAGGAAGTATCACAATACAATGACATAGAAAACAAAAAAAGAATACCAATATATTTTCCAACAGATAGTAGTACCAGTAATCATACTGATAAAAAGATATTTGTACACTACTATTCTGGAAATTCATGCATTAAAGCAAGAGATAGTTTTAATTAAGTCAGTTTTAATTTAAAGGCTGCAGGAAATTTGGCTAGGTAGGACTGGGAAATGAAAACTGAGAATCACAGAGAAATAATTTAAGACTTGAATATTCATCCATTTTCTCTGATTTTGAAACTAAAATAATTTCATGGGATACCAAAATTGCTGAAGAGTCCTTTCCAAGAGTAGCTTTGGGGAAGTTAACTCAAAAACATGTTTTATGCTTCTATTATATTATCCACCTGTATTCACTGAAGGTCCATTAACACTTTCCATATTTTATTATTCTCATTTGTCTTCCCCCCAGTCCAGAACAATTAAAGGACAAGTTAACATGGGAAAGATAGTCCTAAATTCTGCATTTTTCTTCTTATAAAATACTAGGTTTGTAGAAGTTGTCAGCAAACATATGGATACAGTACTTCCACAAAAAACAAACCAAATAAACAAACCAAAACACCCTCCTACCCCCCTTGCCAAAAAAACCCACCCCAAACCAAAACCAAAAAATCAAACCAGCAACCAAACAAAAAACCCATCACCCCAACAACAAAAAAAGCCCAAAACCAAGTAGCTTTTTTTCATTGAAATTACAAAATTCACCTCTATGGAATTCGTAGTGCTTGAAAGGCCTTGTTAAGATACAGCATACATTTAGATGATACAGTTGTGCTTCATTCATTAAGCAGATAAGAAGAATAGAGCTACATGATGGACTCCATATTGTTAAACTGAGGCAGACAATTTACTTCAATACCACATAACCTTCACTTAAAATAAAAAGATTGTTAAAAATAAGGATATAGCTTCTACTCTCTTCACAAACCATATTTTATTACATTTTATTGGTACTCAGTATTTTTTTCCTACACAAGCAATTGAAAGGTTTACGTCATAAATTTTTATGATTACATGGAGAAGTAGGTAATAGTCCAAGGAGGTAATAATTTTATAAATTGTAGAGAAATGAATGGCAAATAGATTACTTTTGCTTCTGCCTTTTAGATAAACCCTCCAATTACATTAATCATTCTAAAAGACTTTTATTCAAATGCTTATGTTCAGAATTCCTCTTCCATACAGAGCATTCATTGCTCAATGCCAAATCCTGTGGTCTGTTTAGTGCTGTTGGACATTTTCCATTTCTTACCTTCATAATTTTTGGGCAGTTGGTATTAATACAGGGGAACTTAGAAGAAATATCAGAGGAATTCAATCAACAAAGACAGAAGTTCCTGTGATACAGATGATAATATGTAGAAACTTACTTGAAGGTACACTCCTAACATTTGGCCATGAAAAGCATTCCTTGTGAAAGTTTGCTATGTCATGTGTTCATTTTTTGTGTGATTTTCTGGATGAACAAGTTACAAATCTGTTCTGCTGTGATAACTTTCAGACACCCCTTCTGTGACATCCTGCCTGTAGCCATAAACACGCACCACACATTCAAGTAGCCTAAAACAGTATCATGACTGAAAGATCAGCCATGACACGTGCCAACATTTCTTCTGAGATATCTTGACACTATACTTAGCTACCTGATAACAAGTAGAAGCAGATTTTAACATCTCTTTGAAAAAAATTGTGTCCTCCCTACTTTATACAGTGGTAAGAACTGCTGTGCCCTTTTAGTCATATATGATGCTAACCAAACAACACCATTGTCTGGTGATTTGCACAATAGAAAGATAGGGCAACATTAAGAAAGACAATTGGGCAGCAGTGACTGATAAGGCATAATTATTTTAAGAGGTGAAAAAAGCAGAAAACCACCTTTTTTATTGTCTTTACAGCTTGATCCAGACATTTATTTATTTTTTTAGTCAAAGGAAATCAGCCTTTTTCTTTCATCAATAGACCCATATGCTTACATCAATAAGTATCAGACTTTCTCCAACAGAGAAATATGGAGAAACAAAGTTATTTCTTCTATATATTAGGTTACAAATCCTCACACAGCCTCACTTTACCAGGTCTTTATTCCATTTCCATTCTTTGTCTTCAGAACACTTCTATATATAGAATATACAGAATACTTCTATATATAAAAAGTTAATCTTTTTGCTATCTAAATTTTATCTGTTTAATCCTCTCTGCTTTCTTATACACCAAAATTTAAAATGTTAATTTCTCTGCCTCCCTTCTCTTTTCTCCATGCTCAAATGTGTCTTTGAATTCTGCCTACTGATCCTAAGGTACAGTTATTCATCCTAATGCATCGCATGTAAGTTTACCAACAATTATATCTGTATATACATTTGAACAAATGCTTCTCCTCGCTTGCTTTCCTCCATCCCAATCTTTCCTTTTCTGTTCCTGCTTCAGCATTTGTTTCCTTTACTGTCTGCATTATCTCATCATTTACAAAACTGGGAAGTGTCTTTCCTGTTCTTCTGTGAGATGGAAATAGCAGAGAGCGGGGATATGTTTATTTGATTGCAACCAGCTCCATTACAAGTCCATAGTAACACTACTGAGCCTCCTCATGCTTTTTCTACTTCTGCAAGTATTATGAAATAGCAGAAAATCTTCATCAGCTGTCTTCCACCCCATCCCCCCACAAGAGCTGCAAGTGAAATGCCTGTGTGACCTTCCTTTCCAGCTCTCTGTTCTTTCCAGTGCAAGGTCTAGTTTTGAGGGACTACAGCTATGCAGTGTTTTTCATGTTGTCAAACCTAGGCTAAGCTGTGAGAAAATATGTAGACTAAAGCTGCGTAGGAAAAACAAAATTGCTGTAAAAGCTAAGCTTACACATTAAAGAAGAAAACACAAATATTCAAGGCATACAATTCGTCCAAGGATGAATAGAGATTGACCCTTCTGCACGTGACCAATGAAATCTTAGGCAGCAAAGACACTTTTGGTATCACAGGAATGACAAACATTAATGCTTAGGCAGTAGCTAGCTTAGTCTCATCAGCTGTGCACAGTTGCCAAAAACCAAGCGCTTTGTAATTCTGTGTTGTTTAGAAACTGCTTGTATTCTCTGCTTGCACACAGAAAAAAAAGTATATCAAGTGATCTGGACTGTGAAGGATGTCAAGACCAAAACTGACCATTATAATCAATCAAAACCCACATCCCTGATGACCTCTGCTCCCTCACACTTTGCTATGCTCAGCAAAGCTGATATCAGAGAGAGGTTACCGCTGCTATGTAACTTGCAGGAAATTGCTAAAAGACTTTTAGTTAGACTTGGTGTTGAAATTCAAAAATATATCATCTTTCCATCTGAATTTTTGTTTATTTTTTTGACCTTGATTGCACTTCCTGCATCTGGAATATGTTGAAATAGTGTAAAGATTGCCATGGTGCAATCATAGAAAACTCAAGGCTGGAAGAGACCTTTAAGATTATTGAGTCCAACCATTAACACAGTACTTTCAAGTCCTCTACTAACTGTGTCCCCAGATGCTCTATCCAGATTTTTTTGAACATTTCCAGGGACGGTGATTTCATCACTTCCCTAGACAACCTTTACTAAGGCTTGAAAACCTTTTCAGTGAATAATACTTTCATAATATCCAGTCCAAACCTCCCCTGGTGCAACTTGAGGCCCTTTCCTCTTACTCTTGATACCTGGGAGAAGAGTCCACTCCCCAACTGGCTACACCCTCCTTTCAGGCAGTGGTAGGGAGCAACAAGGTCTCCCTTGAGCTTCCTTTTCTCCAGGCAAAGCTCCTGGCTCCCTCAGCTGCTCCTCCCAGGACTTGCGCTCCAAACTGTTCACCAGCTCTGCTGCCCTTCCCTGGACTCTCTCCAGCACCCTTGTCCTTCTTGTAATGAGGGGCCCAGAACTAAACAGAGGGGTAAAGGTGCAGCCTCACCAGTGCAAAGCACATGGGGACCATCACTGCCCTGGTCCTGCCGGCTGCACTATTGCTGGTCCAAGCCAGGATGCCATTGGCCTTCTTGGTTACCTGGGCACACATTGGCTCATGTTCAGCTGGCTGTTGACCAGCATTCACAGATCCCTTTTCACCAGGAAGCTTTCCAGCCACCCTTTCCCCATCCTGCAGCACTGCATGGAGTTGTTGTGACCCAAGGGCAGGACCTGGCACCTGGCCTTTGTTGGGGTCCCTCCCCCCTGCCGTGGGGTCCTGGGACAGGGGCCCTGAGGGGAGGCATGGGGTTTCCCTATCCCCTCGTCAGCCTCATTCCCCATTGGTTGTTTTGTGTTCCCGTGCCTGGGAAGGACCCTCGGGTCCCGTGATTGTTCAGTTTCTTGGCCAAGTCGCCGACCAGGCAGCTGGAAAAATAAACATCTCTGAAAATATCTACCAAGAATCGGTCCTTATATTCTTTTCCATGGGCCTCGTTGTCTGATATACATGTTGCAAGAATCCCCACTGCAACAGGCCTTGTTGAACCTCACACTGCTGGTCTTGGCCCATTGATCCACCCTGTCCAGATCCCTCCGTAGAGCCTTGCTACCCTCCAGCAGATCATAACAGTATCAAAGGTTTTAATAAAGCCCAGGTAGATAATATCCACTGTTTTTCTCTCATCCACTAAGCAGGTGACCTTGCCATAGAAAGACACTGGGATGGTCAAGCAGGACCTGCCTTTCATAAATCCCTGCTGTCTGAGCCTCATCCTCTGGTTGTTAGGTATGTGCCATGTGATGGCCCTCGTGGTGATCTGTTCCATGACCTTCCCTGGTGCAGAGAACAGACTGACAGGCCTCTAGTTCTCCATATCCTCCTTCCAGTCTCCCTTGCAGATGGGAATCACATTTGCTAGCTTCCAGCCAGCTGGGTCCTCCCAGGTTAGCCAGGATGGCTGATAGAAAATGAAGTCTCCTTACCTCTCCTTTTGCTTCTGATGTATTTATAGAAAGATGTTTTGTTGTGTTTTATGGCAGTAGCCAGACTAAGTTATAATAGGGCTTTGATTGTTTAATTTTCTCCCTGCATAGCTTCACAGTGTGCTGCTTGTGGTGAGAGATAGGAAACAAACAATGTGGCCCTTCCTGCCACTCAGGCCACTTTTCATACTTTAGTTTGCATAAAACCATTCTCCTGTCAGGGGGTAATATGCAGGTGTTTAAATATACAAGTGAAAGAAAACTGTGCTGTTCTGATAGAAAACTATTTGCTGAAGAAGAAACAGAAATATCAAACAAGTTCAGAATGGTTTTGACTCACTAGTGATTCAAAGATAGGCTTTCAAAAGGGGTGAAGAAAAGGAAGGATGGTAGGTGTTTTTATATTTCACAATGTGAACTAGATAGCTGAGGGGCATAACAGGTACTTCACTAACCAGGATATATGTAGAAAATGAAGAAGCCTCAGATAATCTAATACAGAAATAGTTTTTAACTCTGGGAATTTGAGAGAAAAGTCAGCAAGCTGGAGGATTAAAGAACTTAGCTAGTGGACACTAGAATGCTCCAGGCAGAGAAAAAACATTTGCAGTCAATGATTACAGCTATTCTCTTTGTACAGGGCACTTTCATTTTATAAGGCACTGAAATACATGTATGAAGCTCTAGTTGCCATTCTGCCTAACCTATGGTCTGTATGGAATGAGAAAAATTCTGTTCTGTATCCCTCCTGCTGCTGCCCAACCTTGACCATGCAAATCCAATGCAGGAACAGAGAATTTCCTTAATAGCCAGGTGTAATTTTATGCTTCTGTACCAAGAAAATATCAACTAAAACCATCTAATTTGAAACAACTATGAACATGAATAGCTGAAGGGTCAACACAAACACAGAAGATTTGCTTAGATATGGTTTAATAAAAACAGTTTAAAATGTCTAAGTGTTATGTTTCATAAATTTCTGCATCACTGTTTTTCCGTTAGAGAAGCAATGTTTTTCCTGCCACTGAGGACTGTATCAAATACACTGATGATTGGTTTTTTTAACCCAGGAAAACTTCCTTCCAAGCACCCTTACTTCTCCCCTCAACTTTGTTTGAAATCCTTTACAAACAAAATCAATTCACAAAGAATCGACATCAAGAGCTGGCAGACCCTCTTATGAACTCCCTATTCATTACTGTTTAGGGAGTTCATTGAAAGAAGATGGTTTATGATCAGTTTAGAGTATACTTCATTCAATTCTTAACATTTGACAGATGTTTTTCAGATCAGTCATTGCATACAGAGATTTACAAGCAGTGTGTCAGAAGATCAGTTTGAATCAGATTTCTCCCTATCATGAAAAAATTTGATTTTTTTCCCCTAAATTTAATTGTTTAAACCAAATGTTTCAGATTTCTTCTTTTAATATGGGATATTTCAAATGAAACTACTACACTTTCAATTACAAACAAACAAAATTGTAGAAGTTTCCAAATCCAACTTGTCTGAAAATCTATCATAGCACTCCTGTGTCTTTTTTGAGTTATTAATTCAATCCTGAGAATATTTTTAGTTGAAAAATTTTACCTTAAAGTGTCCTGTTACCTTGCCATAAGTTTACAGCCAGGATAAAGCAAATACTCCTTATATCTCAGAATTAGTACTTGCAATATGTGAACCACATATATTCTGTTACTAGGACAGCATTTTAACTGTTAAGGTGACATAGAGTTCATTTCACTCACTGAAAATGTGAATGTTCAAAGCTTTATCTAATACTCTGTGAATACAATACCTTTACAGAACCCTTCTCCTTGCTGCCACCCTGAATGCCTGAGTAAGGCAGGTAAGACCTTTCAGTAACCAGTTATCAGGAGCTACGTGCTATATCATTCAGCTTTGCAAGCTCTAAATATTTTTAAGCATTTAGTATTAGTTTATCTCCACATACCAGCATCTTATACGTAAATAAATTAATAGGCTAAATTAATCTCAGTAATAAAATTGTCAACTTTTACTGTTTCTGAGAACTTATGAGGGAAAAAAACCATATTGTTTTGGTATTTAAATTCTTCTTGACATGTCCCCTAATGACAACCTTCACAATAATCTTGCATTATTCTGAAAAAATGTTAAAAGTTTTGAGTATATGCCTTTATAATATTGCTAGTTATTCAGTAACTCTAAGTAATCTCAAATTGCCTAAAATTTTTCAGTAGTCAAGTCCTGTGAAGTCCTATTCTACTTGCAGTTTTTAATATTAATCTCCCAGAAGAAAGGAGCTGTTTAAACTATTGTCAGAATTCAACATTCAGCAGCTTTTTGGTCAATTTGCATCACACCTGGGTCCTCTCCAGCATTCTGTGCAATCTGAGATAGTTTTTTTCTTCACAAGAGCAATGAGATCTAATCACTAACTCTAGCAGAGAGAAGAAAAATCATTTGTCATTTTTGCTTAAAAATTACTTTTTCTTAACCACTTAGGTAGTTTATCCTGTTACATGAATATGCTTAAAAGGCAATTTTCAGAGAAAAAAACTAACTAATTTCATGACAGAAATAAAACCCCCAAAATTAAATGAATTTTAGGAGATAAATTAAAAAGCCACTACTAAAAATGGTTGAAAAATAAATCCAGTTAAAATTAGTAATTCATTAAAAAAAAAAAATCAAAAGCAATTTTTGACACTCAGGATATCAACCTAGGGAACAATAAACATGGTGCTCAGATATTTATTAAACTCCCCCCCAAACATTGAGTGCATTGATTTATAAAATTCAAAGGTAATACCTATTAATTAAAGCTTTCCTGTGTGTTAGTAATGCATTTTGGGCATTTTCATGCCACATGAAAGGAGAACAAACCTCCTTTTCTTCTACTCTCTCAAAAGTGTTTGCCAAAATCTTGCCTAAATTTTAAATTTAAAGTTTCACAGATTATTTTTCTAGCTGTAATTATACAACAGACTTAAAAGTGCTGAATCTTAACCACTGCAAAATTTTAGCCCTCCATGGATAAATCCTTTTGTGGAGGAATTAATTTCTGTGGTGGTTGGGTTTTGGCTGCTAGAACAATGTGGAACAGACTAACTAAGGGTCCCTGCATCTTACCTGCTCATTTTCAATCCATTTTTTTTTCCTGGTGTAATTAAGTGCTGTAAAAATTCCCATGACTGGAATTCTGGTTATCTCCTTGTCCAAGAGTACTACATTTCATGAGCTGAATCCTGTGCTGCTGTGGCCATCCCAGGGAACAAATAGGATGAAGGTGCACCAGTCACAGCACCAGTAAAGCTTACAGGGAAAGACCAGAACTAACCTGCTCCTGTGGAATCACCAGTTATCCACATCCTTCTCGTGAATCAAGACAGGAGAGTGAATATCTTATACAAGGTTACTGGGGAGAACGATACCATGATATTGGAGCCATCCTGTGAAGGGGCAAAGAAAATAATTTCCACTGCAAAATGAAAGTAAAGGAGATTGTGCCAGTAACTCCAGTGCAAATTAGCAGTGAAATCTCAGCCATTGCTATTGAAGTGGCATCAATCTTTACATCATGAAGCAATTCTGCATCTCCCAGCAATGAGTAGGGCCACTGTCATTGACTATGCAGAGGATTTTCACAATGAATATTCTTCATGTATCAATAAACTGCTCATCAGGAAGATGGATGGTTTTTGATTCCCAGCAGTTTCCTGGCATAGCGCAAAAAAAAAAAAAAAATTAAACCACTAGAGGTGGAACAGGAAACAATCAACTCATAGAAATATTATTTAACATTATTTTCTCTCAGAACTGTGAGCATTGTGTCTGTTTTGTGCCTTCCCTTCTTTTTAAACTATCCTCATATTTTACACCATAAATCAGGTGGGTTTTTTTCTTCAAATACCGAATCATACAAGAATCACACAAGCAGTTTTTCTAAAAAAGAGTACCACAAAAATTTACAACTACTACCAATAATCCCTCACCACATATACCAAAACCAATACACTTGTTTCCACATTTCCAACTCCCATAGGAAAAACTTCCTCCTCTCAAACAAATCCCAAGAAAATTGATTATCAGAAGAAAGTTATGGACGCTTAGTTAACCCTTAAAGATTTGTAATCCACAGTATCAAAATACATCATCGATTGTTGTGGTTTCTTTTTTGCTATTTCAATCACAAATACTGAAATGTGCATATATAATTAGGAAATGATAATAGGAGAGATCAAAAGGAAGTTATCTACTATGCATTTTTAATGATTTTGAGAAAGGATTTTGATGGCACAGAAGAAGACATTATTAAAACCTCAAAGTTCTTAACAGCAAGATTTGTTATAGGTACTTCTATCTTCCAATCTTTTTTAAATATTTGCAATCATGTCCTTTCTATTGGCACTTTTTATGTAGCTCCATTATGTCACTTCTAAATTATTTCCCTTTTCAAGATTCTAAACATAGAAAGAAAAGGCTTCTATATTTTTTTTTCTTAGAAAAACAAAATCCCTTGTCCTTTAAAATTTCAAATTCAACTCTTCCATTGTCCTTTGACCAAATTCCTTGAAGAACAAGAGAAACCACTTAATTTTTGTTGGTTAAAACTACAGTGCATTTTATTATCAATGCACTAAAGACCCTTTGAATGCATCTGCTAACTTTTTGTCGCGGGTTCGGTTTGTAACCGGGCAGAAACACCAATTTAGTGTAGTGGTTTGGTCCAAAATACTCATTACTGTTTATCTGCTGTGAGATAAGAATTAGGAGAAATGCAAAGCAGGCACCAAACTTGAAAGAATATAAAGTTTATTAACAGACCTAAAAGAGGGAAGAAAAAAAATTATACCACCTTCAGAACTCTCCTCCTCCCCCCACCTTCCTCCCTTCTCCCACTGACAATGTGAAAAAACAACCCTTAAGATGTTCAGTCTGTTTACCACTTCCATAATAACCTTGTTCAGTCCATTTAGAAAGAGAAGTCTCTTCTTGCTCGTGCTATGAAAACATTATCACAACGAGACAGCCGCCCACTTCCAAATATTGTTCAGTCCATTTAGGAAGAGGAGTCTCTCTGCCTGCATGTGAGTCCCTTCCCCCGACTTGCAGCGTTTCCCGCAACTGCTTTCGAGGGTCCACTCTTGAAGTTTTTTGGGGTACAATTTTAAGGTTGAGCCGTTCAGAAAAAAAACAGAGGCCCTTCTCCTTCCCTGGGAGCAAAGGGTCTTCATCATCTTCATCGTTAAGACTATCTCTGGGAGCATCTCTAGGTACTGAGGTTTTCTCCTTTCCCATTTGGAGCAAAAGTCCTCATCTGGTTCATCTCTCCCTGTCCAAACTTCTCATGAAATTACAGCTGTGTCAGCATCTGCCTATCTCAGCGCAGGTGCTTCTGCTTACGAGTTGAACACTCCACCCCCCATATCTTCATGGAATTACAACGGGATACTCTGATATATCATAGCTTCACAACAGAATTTCAGCTTTAAGCATCTCCTCTCTCTCTTCCCTCAGGTTTTCAGCTCTTCACAGCACTAAAAAGGTTAATCTCACCTCGGCCTTGCAGCTTTGCAGCTGGAATGTTGAATTTTTCTTATCGCAGTGGAGAGGGGGGAGAGCCGAGCCGCTCCGGCTGCCCACGGCAAGGCAGTGGGGGGGTTCCACGGCTGGAACAGGTCCATGGCTCCAGGATGGCCGTGGCCCAGCCCAGCCTGGCCCAAGCAGGGCCTGGCCGGGCCCGCTGGCCCCCACACGGGGCCCGCAGCCACCTGTGCCAGCGCCGGAAACGAGAGAGAGCTTGGAGGGGAGTTTGCCTATTCTTAAATGTGGATCACAGAGGTGTTCACAACTTTAAGTGGCTCAAAGAATTGTCCATATTCAAACTGGCCAGCTGATAGGTTCTGTCAGTTCCCAGAGGAAACTGTAAGCACCCCTTAGCAAGGACATCCCTTCCGGGACTATGCTTGCTAACCTATGACACTTTTACATCACTAAATGCATCATATTGAAAATATAAAACCACACACTACAACCCTCAAACAAAGGGAAGCCTTAAAGGGAAGATTAAGCAGTTCCTCTATATGCTTTAATATCCACGAAATACTGTATTTATATTATGGTTTGCACAAGAAGAATTCTTCATGCATGGAGCACGTAAACTGACTTTGACAATTAAATATGCAGGAAGGAAGGAAAAAATATTTTACTTGAAACTGAAATGTGCTGTTGCTACAATATAGACCAAAATGTCAGTTTATTTACATACAGTTGAGATGACTGATTTAAGTTCAAACTAATAGTAATCTAAAAATGTTGATTAGATCATGCTGCAACATATAGGTCATAACTCAGTTGCACCATCATCTTGTCATACTACCTTGAAAAGTCAAAGGGACTTCAAGATGTATGTAATAATGGTAATCAAGAGGAAAGGGGGTTACTGAACCTTTAGTTATCATTTTCTCTTGCAATTCTAACTGAATACCTTATCACTGGTGAATGGAAATACTAATTTCTTTAGCTGGACAAAACAAAGACCCAATATGTATGTCTTTTTGTACAGCTGGCTATACACACCCACAGTTTGGCTGTTAATGTTAGAAAATAATCCATAAACATAAATATTTTATGTGTAAAACCTACCAAGATTTCATTATTAAGCATCATCTCAGTTTTGTGCTGTAAAAGTATATTTTTTGGTCTCATCTGTGGAATATCCCGGGATTACCAAAGGTCATATATGATGGCAATAAAAGTTGCTGCTCATCTCAGATTTTCTGAAGTATTGTATATTTTATGGGGTCAATTTTTAGAAATTTATCATTTCCACGGTGCTTGCAATTTCATGGTATTCGAGTGTTAACACCCAGCTGCACAAAGGAGTTCTACAATCCTGTATTTCTTCCTTTAAATCTGCTGTACTGCAACAGAATCAAGTAGATATAAGCCTGTATTTTTCTATTTGTTATTTAATAGTAGTGATATCCTGTTGAAGCTTCCAGAGGAGTTGTAAATTGTCTTTCTATAGCTGGCACATGTTACAGGAACACTGCTTAAGTGCATCTCTCCATTTCTCACCAGAGATATGGGAAGATTTTATTTCAGCATATATTTTCTTTCTGGAAGATACCAAAAGAGTCTGCTCTCCTTTTAAGGAAAATTGAAGCTTTACTTCCTTTAGAAATGCATTCTCACTGAATTCAGAACTATGTGCAATGTAATGCTAATATCAGTGTTAATGGCAGAATGCCATTTCTCTTGTCTAGGTGCTTTGAAAAACACCCCCACAGAAGAAAAACTCCCCACCAATGCACACCTGTTTGACATCAGGGGAGATTTCGGAATCAGTTGTTTTGAGCATAGCAGGTTATATCCTTGTGCTTCTTATGGATACACACAGGACAACATCTTTGCAACCACAAGAAGGTGTTTTGTGCCTGCCCACCCAAAACAACTTCTCTAATGAACATGTCAGTGACAAACAGCATCATTTTTTCCAAGTAACACTTCCTGGTTTGTAGAGAAAAACCCACACAATGCTAGCTTTATTCTTTTTTTTTTAATCAGTGCTTTTCACAGCAAGTTGCACAAAGCATGATCATTTCTGGTTTTAAAACTTACTAGAAAAAAACAAAAATTGCATCAAGATGATTCTAACAGGCCTGTTTCTTTCTGAAAGAGATTATAGGGATAGACTTGCATTATACATCGCAGGGGGTTAAAGAAGTATTTTAAGACCTCATTTTTATTGAAATATTCACTTGGCTGAATGCACACTAATGGGTTGCTCGTACACACAGAGCACTAACTATGATATTTAATAATGTAGGTCATCATTTCCCTGTCATCCAGTTGCCAACAGCTATTTCTTATTTTATATGTCAATGATAATTTTTTTGGAGCAGTAACTGCATGTGTGTGTCCAACCAATGAGACCTGTATTCATAAATAAGACACCTATGGTGTCTTATTGTCCCCTCAACAGCAGTGAGGGGAATGCTACAGAACAGAGAACAGCATGAAGATGGGCGGCTCTGAATAGTTGAGGACACTTGGGTAAAAAATTCTAAAGTTACTCTTTTTTTTCATATTGCTCATATTTTATGTATCTATATGCTATTATGGTTATCTTTTAAAATTTAAATAACTTTTAAAAGAAATATTATCAAACAATCAAACACACATGGAAATTACCTCTGTAAAATAGAGACAGTTCCTGTTCTTAAACAGAATTACTACATTTTGCCCTTGCCTGTCCAAAATCCTTCGGTTCCAACTGATTTCATTGTATTTAAAAGTTTTATTCCCCCCTCCCCACACTCACAATTTTGTTTATCAGGTACTGATGGGTAGAGCACTTATTACAAAATTTTAACAACAACTCACACAGTGCAGTGGCATCAGATAAAATGATGTAGGTGTAAAAAACTGCACACTAAGCAAAATTATTTTTTCACTACATGGACAAGATATAAAGTAATCTGAAAAGCTTACAATACTGTGTTTATCCAAAGATGCTGGCTGAGTGCAAGTAACAAACAGAGCTTCTAAGACTAAATCCAGATAATAATGAAAGGTGTACAAAATGCGTTAGATAAATCCAGTCTTTTACACTTCAAAAAGGTGATGGACTAGATTAAAATAATAATAATGGTAATAATAAGTCCCTGCTCAGGGTATTTATCAAGATTTGCTAAGGGTGATTGGGCTTCTTTTCACTTTGCTATGATATAGGTTAAATGAAACAGTACCTCTCCTTAAATGTCCAAACGTCATTCTAATTTCTGAAACACTCTTAGCCATTACGAGCAGTTCTTCACTTCAGTAGTCTGTTCCTTGAAGCACTGACTAAGGTGGATTTCACAGAAGTCAGCTGAGCCAGGGGTTTACAGTTCACTTGTCTGGCACAGAGCTTCGAGAGCAAGTAACCAACTCCAGAAACACATTCAGCAGTTCAGAAATAAATCATCTATACCTAATATTATAAAGGTTAGTTTTATTATGGATATTATTGAATATCTTTTTGACTTCCAAAAGCTAACTTGAAGATATTTACGCACACATGTGTATTAATTTAAAGGTAGCCCACAATTGCATGTTTTGTGTTATCTTCTTCACAATCCTGATCTCTTCAGAAACATAAAACAGTATTAAAATGACTTTGAATTCATATGAGATGTGATAAAAATCAGGGAAATTATCAGCTTTAGCATGGATTGTAATACAATGCATAAAAATGTGGTAAATGTTTCTTTTGTTTTTAACACAAAAAAAAAAGTTAATAAAACTGTTTCATACCTAGAGACAACAGGTACAGAAACAGAATCATTTAACAGAATCATTGCTTAACTGAGCAATTAAAAATAGAATTGAACTTTTCAATGTATTTTAGATTTCATACAAGCTATATCACATCTTGCTTATTAGTTTCATATTATGCACATTCAGGCATACTTTCTATGAATACATTAAGTTTTCATATTGCTAGAATTTATTCTATGTCTATGACTACTTTGTATACAAATTTTAACAACCTTACAGCTATTCAGAGATAATCTGGTTTTGTTCTGTAGTTTAAATTTCATATTTATTCTGTCACTAGTAAAAGCAGACACAAACTTAATTTGGCATAACTTTACAGGGCATTTCTTTTAGTTTCTATATATAGTCCCTGTCCCTTTTACCCTATAATGGTTAATGGTGACCTATACTTTCCATTAAACACTGAGAATAACATCTTCATTGTAAAGCTATTTTTAAATAATCATCATTCACAGTTAATTGTTAAGTCATTTTCCTACTCGTTCACTTCTTACTGTGAGATTACATGAGAAAAATCAAGTGAAAAAGATTATTAAACACTATTTTGAGGTAAGGATTTAAGGATTGACCTATGCATGAGATTTTCTTACTAAAGAACTAATCACAGGGTTCTGAAAACAACTAAAGTCTTCACAGGTTTTTGTGTCTAGGCCAGCAACTGAATACAGGTGGAAAAAAAATCCCGTACAGTGAGGTTCAGTTTAAAAAGCAGAAATAAGTAAATAAAAGTTTTAGACCCAAATCTTCACCAAATGTGAATCACAGGACTCATCTGAAGAAAGCCCAGCAACACATAGTAAAGAACATGATAATATCGCCATGCTTCATTAATATAAATAAATGTTTTACAATAAAAGTTTCTTCTCTTACAGTTATAAAAAAAATCTCACCTAAATTTATTAAACATCTGATAAACAAGGTGATATGGTCATAGGTCAAGTGATATAAAAGAAAAATGATGGAAAACATAAAAATAAGCACACACACAAGATTTAGTTGCAAATACAGTCCTCAGAAAACTCATCTTCCTTTTTATTTGTGACTTAAGGCCTTCAGTAGAAAAAAAAAACCCTTGAAGTCTTTTATGTGATGTTAGGAAGTATTTGATGACTTTCAATTTTCACGTTACAAAGAGACATTTTTTATAGACAACCAGGATTGTCAGGAGACACATTTGGTACAATGTGTTTTTAGTGTTATATCAAGTGACAAGCTATAATCTATAGCTCTAGACTCTCTTATTATTAGTAAATTATTTCCCCCATGAAAACACTGTTTCACGGTGAATTTTATTTTTTTTTTTTTAAATACACTGCTTTCAAAATTAAGTAGAATAAGATATTTACCCAAAAGTTTTCTTGGAAGTTAAAGCCTGACAGTGGACTCAAGTATGTTTTTAACCAAACTAAATTTTGGAGCAACTGAAGCAAGAGGTTAAATAGAGAAACAGAGAAGGCTGCCAGCTGTACTATAAGCCTATGTTTCTAAACCTTTTGGGTCCTTTCTGACAGATTTGTCTATCTAATGTGATTTTTCTCCCTTTCTTTAAATCTACCTTTGTTTCTTCATTCTTTCTCACTTCCATTAGAATCATCAAGATGTTTGACAGACTAACATTCTTCTTCTTAGTTTGAATTTTTTGTTTGAGATTTAATTTTTTTTAATTGTTTTAAAAAGTTTTGGAACACATGGAGTATCGTATTTTGGCTTGATGTTCTTTAAAATTTGAAATTTTTTTCTGGTACATTTTTTTTCTAATATTTGCAAGTAATACAAGTACTTTCCAGCACTAAAATATAGTATGCTTCAAAATTCAAAGAAACTTCATTTTCTGAATGCTGAGGTGAGAAAATTAAGACATTAAAGGACAAAGTATCTGACTCAAGTTGTCATACTTGAAAATGATACTTCAGCATCTTTTTAGAAAGCAAAATACAAAATGGCCTTTTAATCAGTTCAGTTACCTCCCTCAGGTTTCTTCAGCCTTTGTTCTCTGTTAACAAAGTGCTTTTCAAATTATAGAAGAAAAGGTAAAGGTTTCCCTCCTCCCAACTTTCCTCCTTATAACTTGCATTTAATTGCTCCTATAATCTTTGTAGCTGAAGTCCTTTGGATACAAGGTGCCTTTTCAAGTGAGGTATTGGTGTTGCCTGAAGCTATTATAATGTAGTAATTTTCTTTGACCTCCAAGCATTTTGCAGAATAGAACAGCAGCATTACAACCCCCATGGCACACCATGTAAGTAGCTACACCATAGAACACAGGCAGGAAGTTTCTAAGGAAGACTTATTCCACTGCAGCATGGAAATGCCTTCATGTAGAACAACCCTTGGGCTTCATCTGAGTATTTTAATTAAGTGCAATGCCAAAACCAAAGTTCTATTAAAATTCTAGTTTTGTTCTTGAATTTCCCCAGGTGGTTAATGTGCTATGATAACGTGGCACAATAGGAGAAAAAACAGGATTCTCAAAGCATCATTGAGCAGAAATACTCAAGAGTGCACACACTACTTATCACATAACTTAAGCAGGACTGTTTAATTGGAAAGTTTATAATGTGTTTTGATCTGCCAAGCATTCTTAGACATTTTAGTGATAAAACTCTTTGGAGATATCTTATCCTTAATAGCTTGGTGTTTGCAGCACAGGATGAACAAAGCAGCATTGCTGAATCCATGTTTTTACTGTATCTCTGTATGATCCCTATAAAAGTTCACAAAGACGCTTCATAGAATGGAAGTCTGTCAAAAACTGAAAGATGATAGAGGTCCAGACTGTTCTTTATCACTGCACATAAGAGAAATCATACCTCATAGAGGGCAAAATGATAAATTAGAGATAAATAAAAGAGATCATGCTTTATGTCAGTATGGAACTACATTTAATGAGCCAAGAAGGCATTTCAAGTCCTATTTGATACAGAGAGACAAAAGCATTCACTCCAGATTTTGCAGCATGTTAACATCACCATAGTTTAAAGCAAACAAACAGTCAACACCACAATAGTTTGATCAGGTAGAGTTTCAAATGCATATAAAAATACCATAAAATTAAGTCAGCTGACAGAGAAATTAAAACCTATGTGACCAAAATTCTGGACATGTATAAGTTCAAAAGGGATTGTATCAGGTCTGTATACAAGATTATGAAGGGGTCAAATACTGCCATATCTTACAAACAACTAGTAGTAAAATTTTTGAACTAAAGTTAAAAAAAAAAAAAAAAGGAAAATCTTACAAAATTATTGAATTTTAAAAAACTTATTTGCACTTCATACACAACCAAGTTAATGTTCTTTTTAAGGTTATCAAATATAAACTAAACTATATTTTTTGCTTGGCAACTAATGCAAATATGAAGAAGAAAAGTCTTGAGTGTTTTCTGCCAAAACATTCCACTCCAACCACTGAAGTACATGACTTCTAGCAGGAGGCAGAAAGGGATGCATGAATCACTAATGGCACTTTTCTCAAGAAAAAGTATATTCTAATAGAGGATTCTGTACTAGGAGTAGAAATAATCCTGTTGACAAGAAGAACTCCAGTCCATTTATGTCTCATTTCCCTAGAACAGGAGTATTTGCACTAAGTTTTCCAAGGCGCTGCACAAAGAGCAGATTCCTAAAGCTGCAAACCATACCCTCTAAGTTTTTCCTCACGTTGTTTAAATTGTACCAGTATACCCAGAAGAAGTGTGATCGTGGGTATATTTTTTACCTCATGCAAAGTATATAAAAATAGAACAAATAACTATGCTTCACTTAACTGAATTATTGCTTAAATAAAATCTGAATCCCAGATTTCCTAAGTTCAGCTTTGGCATTTGCTGCTAGACTAGAATTGCTGCCTGAGATCAATGGGTGGTAGAGTAAGTAATAAGATATAAGGAAGGCATATTACAAGTTAAAAATCACTAAAATCATTGACAAAGGTTCAAGAGTGGAGCTGCAGAAAGCAGTAAAAGGAAATACAGTATTAACAACTCGAAGTTAAGAAAAAATCCCCTAGCCATATTGCTAATATTAAAATATTCAGCCTAAGACTTTCACTTTACCATGCTAAAACTGCATTTTCCTCCCAGAGGAGATACTGACCTGCTCTAAGTACAGAACTATGCTGACTCCATAGCAGCATTGCTATACCTCTTCCTAACACCTTTTCTTCCTCAATACTCTCATTTGAATGAAAAGAAGGAAAGTTGGTTAGGCAAGTCTTGTTCTTCTATGAGCTTTGATTTTTAGACCCTTTTTCCACCTCGATGCACTTTCATATCTTTATTCTAAGTGAATAAGCTCTCAGCATGAAAAATTCTTTACTTCTCCACTATTTCTGTAACACAACAGCTAATACATATTTATAGTTTTTTAAGCCAGTTATCTTAACTGAAATCAAGATTGCTGTGTCTTTAATTCATCTCTTGGTTTTAACCAGTGTAGAAACTACAGAGATTCATAGTGTACTTTTTATCTCCTTGGATGCAAGATCAGAGATGATTCACAAAAAGTTTAAAAGTTCCTTAGCTCAAGTGACTATGCAGTCACATAAATATTTTAACCAAAGGACCTAAATTGAGTCATATGCTGCTGAGAAGATTCTACTTGCATTGTTTTCTTTGTTGCCTTTTCTTTACAGTTCTTTTTTTGTCAACGCCTGCCTTAACCTTATAATTAATCTACTTGGAGATCACGTCAGGTCTTGCATATTCAGAGAAAACAAGTTCTATTGCATGGAGCTAATAAATCAAAAGCAGCACTGACTTGTTCAAAACAGACACTTGTTTTGGATTCTCCTCAACAGTTCTGAAGACCTGACACACCACATATGTACAACTCCAGCCTGACAGGGATGTGGTTTTAAAGAAGGTAGCCCTATAAGCAGTTCTAGATGGTGATTTTCTGATGGATTCCTGCTGTTTTACAAGTCCTTCTCTGTCTATCCCTACATCTTTATTTCTCATGGTAATTAAAAAAAAAAAAAAAAGAAGAAAGAAAAAAATATCAATGCAGTAAACCATGGTGTAAGAATAAAAGACTAGATCTATATAAAGACTTGCAAATTCCAACACGGATGTACAAGAGCATCATTCAGCAGTTGCCTAATACTGCAGTTAGCTAAGGCCCTGTGCTCAGGATTCTGCTGTTGAAGTCTGCCCATGCTTTATGGTGTTTGTGGTGTGCCACCAATGAAATCATCAACACCACCAAGTACGTGGCACTTAGAAAGGGATTTTCAACAAGTCAGCCTGCTTGCCAGCTGAATACTTTTTTTATTGGCTCCCAGTGTAAAGCAAAATAAAGATCTTTTTTTGCTTAGAGAAAAACCACCACAAAACAAAACCCAAAACAAACAGCCCAACTACAGAAGACAGAGCATTGGTAAATGGAGATACTTCATTTCCCTAATGCAGTAGCAAAAATATACATTTATTTTAATTTTTTTAATTTATTTACAAGTTTCTTCAGGAAATGTAGGGAAAGTAGTATGTTTAAAATTTGTTGGTGGTTCAAGCATTTATTTCCTTTTTGGCTCTGCAAGTGACATTACTGACTCAGCCCTTCTGGCTGTAACAGCAAAATTCACAATCTCCTCCAAAAACACTTTGCCCATTTCTGTGCCAGAAGGGCTTCTTATAGAAGCATGAACTTGGTAGTTTTGTGGGAGAGGAGCTGTAGGATGGTGAGTGAAGGATTTGGCAGAGCTGGGAAGGTGGTGGAATACAGAGGGATCTAATACCCTCCACAGAGCATTAAAGATTTCCAGTCTCCTCAAACGCCTCAGAGTCATTTTACAGCTCCTTTCCAACTTCCTCTGACGCATCTCAGAATGATATATATTAGCAACCCCAAAAACACTTCTGCTGCAGAAATTGTTCTCCCTCAAGGTTCCTGAAATGAATAAGTTATTTTCTCTCTATCCTTAGGCCAGTGAGTTTCAGATATGGCTTACATTATTGAAAAGCTTGAAACAGCTCTTCAGGAAAGATGAGTCTTAAATTTCATTTTGCTCTAGTGCCTAGGCATCTTAATGTAGGTTTTTTAGTTGGGGATTACATCCTTGAATACTTTTCTGGATTTCAGTGTCTAAATCCCTTCTTTCAAAAAGTTTTCTTTTCGAAAAAGCTCCCAAGAAATAAAGAAGTGATACAGGCCTTTCAGCTAATGAGCAGAAAGATAATTAAAGCCAAGATGCTTTTTTCATTTTTCTTCTTTACTTAAAAACATTCAAACTACTCAGATAACTCCTCTTACTGTAATGCTTTCATTTCAGGTTGTAAGTGAAGAGCAAGGGAGATCATGACACTATAACCTAGTAGCTCAGATACTCACATGGTGCATTAAATAGCAGGAGGTTTGCTAACACTTGAACTAACACTTGGACTTCACTAACTAACTCTATTTAAAAGTAACAGCCAAAACTTGGTTGTACAATTTTAGCCAAAGCATTGCAACTTTGTCCTAAAGTAAAACCACGTTTGAATTTGCAGTCCCAAAAGACCTGATCAATCAAATCCCACCTGTAACATGCATCGCACCTGAGAAAGATCTTTGGTGTGTGTCATAAGCACAAAGTCAATTTTTGGTTCACTTATTTAATAAGATAAAACTTTTTGTATTTACAGTATTGGTGGTTATACCTTTATTTTTAGATGGTCATTTTGGATGGTAAAAGTTCCAAGTCAACAAAAATTTTATTTTCATTGGCCCAAGATAACATGATAAAGTATCACATTATCTCTCAGTATGAAAAGAAGTGAAAAGGTGCACTTTATTGACAAACACCTTATACAAAATTGTGACTGTTTGGCAGCTTCACCAAGTTTTTCCTTTTATTTGGAAACAAATCCAATTGTTTCCCTGGATTTTCTGAGGTCATTCTGTCTCATGAATGAAATATAAAGGTCAATTTCTTCCACACTGACATTCAAAACAGAATGCGGGGCATTTCACATAAATATACTTTATTGCCTGCTAATCCATAGTATCGTTAAGGTTGAAAAAGACCTCTAAGATTGTCAAGTCCAACTATTAAATGAGCACTGCTACATTCACCACTACACTATGTCTCCAAGTGTCTTACACATTGTTTGAAAAATTACAAGGATGGTGATTCCACCACTTCTCTGGGTAGCATGTTCCAAGGCCTGATCACCCTTTCAGTGAAGAATTTTTTCCTAATATCCAATTCAAACCTCCCCTAATGCAACTTGAGGCTGTGTCCTCTTGCCCTGTCACTTGTGGCCTGGGAGAAGAGACTGACTCCCACCTGGCTATACCCTCCTTTCAAGGCAGTTGTAGAGAGCAATAAGTTCCTCCCCTGAGCCTCCTTTTCTCCAGGCTAAACATCCCCAGCTCCTTCAGCTGCTTCTTATCAGACTTGTGCTCCAGATCTTTCACCAGCTTCAATGCTATAGAACACATTGTGAGCCTTTCTTCTCAGCTTCCCTAGATCTCTGCCATTCAAAGGAAGACTCACAGGATGAACGATTGCCATTGAGGCTACTGAGAAACTAGCTATGACCACCAAACAGGAGGGAAAAAACGTGCACCTCATGTGAGCTTGTTCTTCATTTTGTTTGATGAACTACTGACCAAACAAATATCTGAATAATCCTTATTTGGCATCTGTGTAACTTCCTTTTATACAGCTAGTGGGGATTTTAAGTGTGTTTTCATAATATTCTTCAAAATTTAAAAGCATATTCCCACTTGTACAGAAATCTTAGAGTTTGGCCCACAAAGTGTACCATGTAAACAAACAAACAAAAAATCAACATTTTAAACTGGTGCCTAATACCGAAAGAACAACTCCTTTGTTTCTTTGGTCCCTACTGTGGTATGGCTCCCTCAGTAGCTGAAGTAGTTCTCTACAGAGTTGAAGGTGAGGATCAAAGCTCCTCTTCAAGGAAGCTCCCAGGTATTTCTTCCCTATGAGGTCAAGCTACAGCCAGAGCTCACTCAGCTGGATATGTGACTCACTTTCAAAAGCACAAAGGTGATTCCTGTAACATGGTAACTGTGCCAGTACTTAGCCCAGTACCAACCCTTCTCAATTGCTGAGCTACATGCTACCAAAACAGCACTGTTTGATAGTACCCAGGTAGACATAACAAAAAGTGTCACTGGCAAAAAGTGGCATTAATTTGTAAAACAAATTCCTGTAAGTTTACCATCTGCAATGGGAAAAGCAGCAGAAGCTAACAGAAGAGGGAGAAAACAAACACAGCACCAGCCACAAAACACATCTAAAAAGAAACATTGCTTAGTGTGAAATTGGGTAAAGTCAGAATGGCTTTTCAAAACTGAAGGAGCCCTATCAGGCTTGGGAACTAACATTTAAATTAGTTAAGTTCACAGATAAGGGATATCTGACCAATACTACAAGGCTTTCAAGAAGATTAATTGCCAAAGCATCTTAAGCTGTGTAGCCATGGGATAAAAGGATGGTCCTAAGGATTGGATAAAGTGAATTTTCATAGTGGAGACATACTGTGATGAGGGTTTCACAAGTGCTGGGTTACATGCTAATCAACACTACAAATACATAAACTACTCATAAAAGAGAAAAAATAATTAAGTGGCACAGGTTGTTTATGAAATTACTCGGTTCAAAATAGTTTTTATGCAACTTACACGATTATAAATTGGCAAATGAAATTTAACATGAAGTGATGCAAGTAACAACAACAAAAATAATCCCAGCATCTACAGATAGTAAGGACACTGCCTATATTAAAAGAAGGCAAAATTTGGGGCTACAATAGATAATTCTAGGAAAAAAAGAAAGAAAGAAAGAAGCCAACAACAACAAAAAAGACAGTTTAGAGTATAACAGCATTCAAAATAAACTTGGTAATTATTAGGAAAGCTGTTGTGCTTGACAGAGCACACAGTGAGACTGTTTGGATCCAAATACAACTCTTAAAAAGCTCAAAAGCTAAAGAAGTGTAAATTAGGAGCTCAGAAAAATCTATGGTCAAACGTCAGATGTTTCCAGAACATAATAGATACCAGTTGTGTGGAATGATTTCTCAGTAACCACAGTATTAATATCAGCACCAAAAGAAATAGGTTTGTAAAGAAGAAAGTCTCTTTCAACAAACATAGGGCAATAAAAATCTCTCTGTGAGCACTGAAGCTTACACATACCCCCTGAGCTCTGCTTACACAAGGGCCAGAAGAAAAACCTGTATGAGGAACATTGCCTTCCTTCACAAGATTTTAGAGGATGAATTTTCTGTATTGTACCTGGTACTTGTCATGATTGTGCCTCGAATTGACCTAAGACAGGAGGATTTGCCCTTAAGTAATGGAAAGAGTGTCTCATAAAGGCTTCCCTTCTAAGGTAATGCACAGAAAAGCTTTATTTCTGGTATTAAATTTGTCACATTCCTAAATAGTCTCAAAAATACTTGTAGCTAAGTGTAAAACAAATCTCATGGGTCTGTTCTTTTAAATTTATTTCAAAGGAGGATAGAATTATTTCTATTTTAATGAGGGTTTTTTTGCTAATTTGCTAGTCAAAGTCATTTACCCAGCAGATCTCTCTTGTTGCCCGACTGTGCCTCCTACTTTGATGTTGCAGAAATAGTTAAAAGGAACAGAATGTTTCTTGATCTCCAAAACTACTCCATGCATTCAAAAGTAATAGAGCCCCGTGAGCATTTGAAGTGAAACACTTAACTTTAGGCAGATCCTTTAAAATGTAGCACTAGAGTGCTGTGGGCTAAAGGAACGATCACTAATAAGGAGTCTTTGGCACATGGTATCCACCATCTTACACTGAGAAGTGTACTGAGCAGCTTGGAGCACAGCTTGGAGCAAAACTAGAAACTCTGGCTTTCTACCACGTATATACTACAGTTTTATACTCTCTTCTGGTAAAGTAACAAGTTCTGGTGCATAATTGCTGAATAAAAGCCCAAACAAACAATCCTAGAGTATGACCCGCAGTTAGAGCATGAGTCACACGTATTCACAATATTTAAAAAGTATTGACAACTATAAAGGCTTTTCAAACAGAAAAAAATCTGTAAGATGTTTTGTTGAACAACAAAGGAAGTATGCAGAAAAGCACAGCTTTGTAGAATAGAGTATTATGCAGTGTGTTAGCTATAAGACAGTTTCTTCTGCCATTCTAGGTACAGTAACCTCTGAAACCATGCTAGGAAAATTTGGGTTACACAGCAGCAACTACAATAAGACCTACAAAATGTGCAAACCTTCAAATTTATTTGATCAGTCACACTTTGTAACTAGTAAAAACACTTTTCCAAAGCTTATGTTACATTTTGACATCTGACGGGGAGAATTATTTTATATAGCTGCTTATTGAAAATGATGTTTTGGTATGTGTTAGTCATTAAAGAGAATGTTCCATAAAGAATCTCATATCTTCAATACCGACATTTTTCTCAAGTAGAATTTTCTTTATATAAAGGAAGAATACATTTTCATTTCAAGTGTACTGGCTTTTGTGGAGGTCTGAAAAATATCTGAATGCATTGCCTTTGTACAGTTGAAAAACCTTCTTGTATTCATGTAGATATATCTCTTTCATGAACTTATTATCTCAGTAATTGGCAAATTCCCTGGATGGATTACCAAAGCCACCTCGAGGCAGAGGTATGTGCCCATTCCTGATGCTGTCCTGCCCAGCACCAGCAAATCTATCAGTAAGTAAGGAATCAATGAGGTGTAGTAACTGAGACCAGTGACATAAGATGACTAATTAGTATATCTGGCTAAGCTATTCTGTATTTATTTTTCAAGCTCCCAGCTTCATTTTTAAATGTTAAGTTCTTTATGCATGCTTATCTCCAGGACAGGTTAAAACTCCATGAATGTTGTCTCTTTAGCCCATCTGAAGATTAAAGTAGAAGTGAAGTTTTCACTTAAAATGAGGGGAGAACTCTGACTGAAAAGATAAAATAAGTATTACATTTTCTTTCTCATGGAAAGCTGGTCTAAAGTAAGTGCTACTGAGTTCTGGGAAATCTTATTATCGATTATTCTTGAGTCTTTTGTTGTTGCTGTCATCACTGATGGTAAGTTACGGTACGCTTAAAATTTCTGTGGAGAATATGTTTACTGTCATTCATCACTGAGATTTACAGAGATCCCATAACAGCAATTAAATGTGGTTGTTTACTCAATGCTGTCACCAGAAGAGGATATAGCCTGTAGAGTGGAACTATTCAGGGGCCTGAAAATGTTTTATTTGTCAGTCACATCTAAAACATGAGCCAACAAGCGTCTCTTTTAGGGTCCTCTACACATTTCAAGAAAATCAGAATTCTTGGCCAGTAAAGAGTGTTTGGTTAAAATGCTTGTTTTGTCTGTAAAGCCAAATGAAACACTTCATTAACTCATTCTTAGTAAAAATTCAAAATTTTAAAAGGATGACTGGCTTTCTCTGTAAGCAATTATGTGCTATTACTTGTAAGCCTCACTTGGTGCCAAAGAGGAGACCCCAGTATAAAAGCCATACCTATTGCTCATCCCTTGGTCAAACAGAAGTTGCATGATGCATAAATCAGTGCTTAAAGTGCAGAAACGTTCACTAAAAGATTTAGACAAAGAAGGGATTAAATAAAAAAAGGAAGCATTTCTTTTGCTCCACAGCTCAAAGCTGTTCCTCACATCAGGGTTTCAGAGAGACGTAGAAAAGACATAAAGCTTTGTATCATAGGAATCCTGTGGTGATATACGCAAAGGAGAATCCAGGTTTTTGCATTCCAAAAGTGAAAATAAACAAGTGGTTTCAAAAAGGAGTAAGATGTTACCATGTCTCCCATAACAGATAATGAAAATCTCTAGTAAGTACAACATATGATGCCATATCTGAGGGAAAAGCACAAAGCTATGTCAGAAAGGTTTAGGTTAGATATAAGGAAAGCTTTTCACACAGAGGATGGTTGAGCTCTGGAGTAGGCTCCCCAGGGAACTGGTCACAGAGCCAAGCCTGAGAGAGTGTAAAAACCATTTGGAGAACGCTCTCAGGCGCACAGTGTAACTGTTGGGGTGTCCTGTGCAGGGCCAGGAGTTGGAATCTATGATCCTAGTTGAACCCTTCCAACTCAGGATGCTCTGTGATATTGTCTTCAGTTCACTTCTTTCTTCAATTCCTGACTGTCAGGGCACACCTGAGAGATTTATAAATATCTATTCAGCAAACTCACTGGAGTGGTGAAGTTAATACCATGAAATAGGGCTAATCAGTAAAAGGAGTACATGCAGAGTGTCATGGTATGAGTTTTCCGCAGCACTGCTAAGGAGTGCTTCATGCAGTGGTGCAGATGCATGGGCATTCCATGCCAATACTCAGTGAAACATCATATCTACTCTAGCAGACTCAACTAATCAAATAAAGGTTATCACTCCTAAATGGAGCAAGAAGTGAGGCATATCCTATAAAAACATTATTTTATAGAAGCAGGTCTATTTAATGCTTTAAAACTACCACTGGAATTGCTGGTATGACCTTCAGTTTCCAATGTGCAGGTATTTTTAGCAATCCATAACTGTCATAGTTGATGAAACTTTCTCCTACCATACCTAAAAGCTTTGTAAAACTTCCATTATTCCTGACAATTAGTAATAATAGGCAGTTGTTTTAATGGGTGCTTATGTGTGACTGCAATATTAAGAACATGCTCATTGATTTAAAGTACTTCGTTTTAAACAGGAAGTGGTACAGTAATTTTCAAAATTTCAAAGTTGGTTTGCTTTGGTAACATTTATATACTACAAGTAATTTATTCTGCTGCTACAGAATATTTTTAATAAATACAAGATCATTTTAACCAGTACTACTTTCCTAGCTGAAAAATTATCTTCTTTAATGAAATCTGTAAGTTGGAAGAAAACTCATGATGCAAGAATCTGGTGCATATGTATATATACACACACACACACATATATATATATAATTACAATACAGAGTTAGGAAATTTAATTGCTGTAATTCCTTCAGTCAAATCTAAGTTGAGCACAATCATGTTTTTAAAAGTGCCTTATTATAACCAAAGGAAAACCTGCAATTTTAATTTACCTAGGTATATCTTTACAAGGTTACAGGAGATACGGTGTTTAATCCCAACATTACCTCTTTCTTCATATATTTTTCAGTGACACTTAAAACTAATTTATAGAAAGTACTAAATGGTTCCTTTGTGAATTGGGAAAATGCAAGACAAATATCCTTTGAAAAGCTTTCTGGTTTAAGTGTTGACATCAAACATCAGGTCACACAGGTATTTGGCAGTTCACTTTTACTGCTCCACAGGGAAAGTGTCATAGCAGAAAGCAGATAAAGAAAAGCCTTATACTACTCAATAGAAGGTATTAATGGATATTTGTACTGGGTTTAGGTGACAAGTTTATGATTGTGGGGACCTGCCAGGGTGCCTTGTGTGACAAGAGAACAAGAGCCACTCCCATGGACAGAACCAGACCCAGCCAGCTTCACTGCTGTTCAAAGATGAACAACACAGGTGCCCGTGTGACAATGTATTTAAGAAAGGGCAAAAAGTGATGCATGCCAGATGTGAGAAAGGGGAGTGAGAAAAATGTAAGCAAAACAGCCCTGCAGACACAAGGTCAGCGTGGGACTGGGAGGAGGTTCTCCAGGCATGAGAACAGAGATCCACCTGCACCCATGTAGACAGTGTGGAGGTGGTTATCCATCTGCAGCCTGTGGACAGGAACATAGAACAGATATCCACACTGATGCTTGGTGGGGGAGGACGTAAAAGCATCATGAGTGAATTTAGTCCTGAGAAGAAGGGAGGGATGAGGTGAAAGTGATTTTAGTTTTGTCTTTGTTTCTCACTCTCCCATTCTATTTTTAATTGGCAATTAATCTTCCCTAGTCAAGTTTATTTTGCCCATGATGGTAATTAGCAAGTGATTTCCTTGCCTTTATCCTGACCCCTAAGCTCTTTGATCTTATTTTCTGATTCTGTCTTGCTGAGGAGAGGGAGCAAGAGAGCAGCTGGATGGGGGTCTGACAGCAAGACAAGGTTAACCCGCCACAATTTTGTAGATCTAGGATTAAAATTATTTGGCCACAAAGGACTCAGGAGCAGCCTTCCAGAATCATCTGAAAGTAGAAGTTAATTGTTTTATTAGAGGGCTAATACAGTATCATTTCCTGCAGCAATGATGCAGGACATCAACAAGGTCTTGTGCTATGCATAAGACCTTTAATCAGGCCTGTTGCACCTCTTTAGATAAATGCCTTTAGAAATTTATTAAATGACAACCGTTATCAGCATTGTGGAAAACAGCAGCAAGTGAATGTCAGTGACTAGATCCTGATAGCATTCAGACCCAAATGAAAGTAAACATCATTTCAACCTGCCTGCAATTTCAAGCACTACTAGTGATTTTGGATTCCCAATCTTAGCGTGATTTCTTGAAGGCAGGTACTCAGCATTATCTGAAAGTACCATACACCTGACAACATCTTTGATAAAAAAAACCACTTTCAGAATTCTCACTCCACATTTTACTTAGAGGCAATTCTCAGCACAAATATGTAGTTACTTTAGTTTAAGCAAACAGGAATCAACAGGTTAGAAAAAAGGCTCTGAGAGTACTAACTGCTGAATTTAATAGCTTTTTGTTCAAGAGCACAAAAAGTCCTGCTTTACTGAGCTGTAAGTTAACTTTGCTTGCTTACACTGTTACAGGTCTGAATTGACAACATGAAAAGTTATCAGTCTTAAGAAACTCATCTGTGTTTCAGTTCAGAATATCGTCTGTGTTTCAAATGAACACTGGAGAAAGAATAAGTGCAAATTAAAAGAAATCATACGAAGCTAAGTGTTATCATGTCAACAGAACATTCTAGAAGTTTTTAAAAAATATCCACATGAAATCAGAATGTAAATGAAACCTGACAATATACACAAATATCCCAAGTTGTATCAGCCTGAGGGAAGAATTCTGATTTCTACAACAATTTGTTCTCATAGTACTATGACATCCAGTGTCTTCTAGATAAAAAAGCAATAAAAAAGTCTATCCTGGCTGTAAGCTCTAAAGTAAAGGATTACTGTGATAAAGTCAAGCAGTTGTCTCTGTAGAGCATTTTAGATTGTCTGCAATAGAAAAAGCTGTGAGTGAGACATAAGTACAGGAAGAGAATCTGTTAGTGTTTGACATTAACTAGTGAAAAGCTCTCTAACTCTTAAACTGGTGATTCTCCTTCCTAGGGTTCTTACCACATTCCTTCAGGCTGAAAGAAGTTGAATAGTCTTTTTGTAACAAAGAGTACATGGTAGGTTCTTCTAAATTTTTAGGAGAATTTCACTTATATTAAATGGTGAAACCATAATCATAAAAATGTAAAATTAATAAATATAAAAAACATGTTGAACAAGATACTTACAATATAACAGTACAAAACTCCAGGGAAAGAAATATTGCTGTAACTTCCTAGTGACTGAAAAAGAACTGATTCCAGGTGCTGCAATTAAATCGTTGTGAAAGAAATAAGTGGATTACAGCAGAGAATACCAAATTCCCAAGGTTGATTTATACACAATTATTTATATGCCTGAGCAGGTGTCTCGATAGCAACATCAGCAGTGAATTTTACAATTCACAGGTGTAACATCCCTTTCAGAACTCCAGCAAAGACAGCTGTGTTTGAACAATTTCAGCCTGCCAATAGTTTCTCATACTCCTACTTTTCCTAAGACGCTGTGTCCCCAAAACTGCTGCAAACTTGTTTCACTCCTTCACTACAAAGAAATGAAAGATTTTGTGCTTAGGCAGACTCATAAGGTTGTTTGATGTATTGCTGTTGTGCAGCTACATATATAGCATAATCAGCAATTCCCTAGAGTACAGGAACAAAGTTAGTGTTTGCAGTGCTCAAACTTTCCTCATTTACAAGCCATGCAAAAGTGAAAAGTTTGGAGTTTGCCACAAAACTTCTGAGTCCATTTTAGATATTCATAAATGCCCATTTCAAAGGTGGCACAGCTTCATGATCAATAATGGATTTCTCTTTATGTCATATCTGTGAAAGACTCTTATCTTGATTTTACAAGGTAAGCCTTGGAAAACTAGAACTCTGAAACCAGAGTACACAAATGACTTAAATGTCTATTCCTTAAACACAGGAAGAACTAGTAATTTTTTAAGAGGATTAGTAGGCACCTCAAAACTCCATTGCTGAAAACAGAACAGCCTAAAATATTGCATAATAATGCATGGGTACAAAACTAAGATGGGTTTTTCTCTGTGCTGTTGCTCCTTTATTTTGGCATTTAGTAAGAAGAGACAGCCTTCTTAAGTCTCAGCATGAAAATCTATCCTTTTATAGATCCTGTAGAGGTGAAAATATATTAAAAATGACGTTTACATGGCATCTATAAATTCTCCTGAGATACATTGGGTGTACTCTGATCTGTTAGGTTGGTTTAATTAAAAGATTATGATTTTAGTGAGATATTTGAACAGTTTAAAGGAAATCAAATGAAGAAAAAAGTCTTCACTGTGCCTAATTTTGTTAGCAAACTATGAAATCTGCAAGAAAAACTTGTGCTCAATAAAACCTATTAAAAGCCACCAAGACAAAAGTACCAAGGAACATCAGTGCATTAATTCTAACCACACTTAGATACAGAAAGTTAGACAGATTTTTTGTTCCACCAATTTTCATCACTTATCCTCACGATGTCTGTCTGGTCTACATAAGAAAGCTAAATCCTTTTTGCTGTTGGATATGTGGTCTAGCTATCCCAAAGAGTGACAGCACAGGGCTAGCAGGGAACAAAAGCAACTGCTACACTGAAGGTTGTGCTTTCAAGAATGGCATTTTAGTTCTAATGAATCTCTTCCTGACATCCAAGCATATCTGAAGTACTATTGTGGTCTCAGTTTTCTGCTCCTCAGCCAGCAGGGGTTAAAACTGACAGCTCACTTCCCCTACATAGGGAGAGAGACTACCTCTTACCTCATGAAACTTAAAAGTGATCCTTCTGGCTGGATAAGAGAGACAGACTCTAATGGGAGAAGCATCAGTTCCTACTCAGCTGAAAGGAAGGCAGTTCTGATGACAAGATTCAAAGGAAGAATAATGAAAATACAGCAGAGTGGAGGATCATTTTTACACTGAATGATACTTATGATCCCCCAGTGGATGTCTCCTTTGCTAAACTTCCAATTTTATTCGTATCTACAACATTATGAGTTTTGTTCATTAAAATAATTCAGTACCATTATACTATGACATTTTAGTATGACATATGCTCAGTAACTGCAATCAGGCTATAATTACTTCACAAATATATTTGAAAAACCTAAAAAGGCTCTTAGGAAATCACATACACTCTCCTTAATGGCGTTTGTACAAACCACATATTTCAAAAATATTCTGTATTATAGAAGTGTTTCTGTGCATAGGAAAGATTACCTAACTCCCCAGTGGCTAAGAAGAGTTAAATATGCACTAGCATCCCTGATGTATTAGTTAGTCATGTAAAATAGAGGCAAGTCAAAAGGAAAAACGTACAGTTCCATAGAGAAAAAATTTTATAAATAGCCCAAGAATGGCATTTGTGATAACTTCTGCAATGCCAGTACATGGCCCTCTTTTCCAACTAAGTCATACTTTAGTACTAAAAATGTGATAGAACTTCAGGTACAGTCCTAAAAACAAAATTTCTGTCAATATTTTAGTTCTTGAAGAACTAGGTAAGACTGAAAAACCAAATGTTTTCATAAACCCTTAGCAAATTTCTGTGAGTGTGTGATGCTCTGCTTAAATATAACAGACTTGAACAACTTGGGGTGGTTTGTCTGTTTTACTGTTGGCTTTCTTGTATTTTGTACTCTTGTATTTTGAGTGTTTATGTTTGGTTTGGGGATCTTTTTCCCCACTGTGTCCTTATAGCCTTGAATTTCCATTCCTTTTTTCTATGGTAGATCAGAAGTGATAAGTTTTTGCAAATAAATACTGTTATCTCTTCTAATCCATTGATCTAATGAGTTCTTGCAGCATTTCCAGCTAACATTATGGAATAAAGATTTTGGCTACTCAGAAGATTTTTTGTCCTTTATGTTAGAATTAAAGGGTGTTGTTTCTTTATTTCATTAGTAAATTATTTACTCCGATCAAGAAAAATGCATGACAAAACCTAGCTAAGCAGAATTTGACCCTCTAATCAAAGCGACCAAAGAAATAGTTAGTAATAGTTAAAAGAATTTGGAAATAATAAAATTTTTGTAATACAAAGGTTCTTTAATTAACTGAGATCTCTGTTATTTTTTAGAAGCAATCAACATAAACCTGGATCCAAAGAGCTAAGGGTTTGGAAGAATTCTTTTAATTTGTTTTAAAACACATTTCTTTAACTGTTTAACACATTTCTTTAACACATTTTACATTTCTTTAACACATTTCTTAACTGTTCAGAAATCACATGGGTGTTTACCTTTGTGCATTAGGTAAGGCCCTAATGTTGGAGCTTCTATTTGCAGAAACAGAACCAATGGCCTCTGGAATTGTCCATTTCATAATCTCAAAACCAATGAAGATAATAAATATGTTCACAGTATGGGACTGGTTGGTGTACTAAAATGTCCTGTGGGACTCAACTAATAGCATTCTTTATGTCAGAGCTGCCAGCAATGATGTGGATTATTTTGAAGGTTTTCATAAACCAATCTTTCACTGTCCTCCAGGGCTGCCTGGAGGACAGAAGTATAGTTTCATGAGAAAATATCAAACTTTTCATCTCACATTAGAACAAATATGATAACTTTGAACTTTTGAGTAAAAGACATAAGAAAAGAAAAAAGTTATAGCCCAGTTTGGGCACCCATTTATTGTCCTGAGGGTTCAAAGGCACATCCTGGCCAAAAAGGAAAAAGAAAAAAATCAGAACCATATTCTTGTTTCCAAATAAATGCTTTAACAGTCTGACTTCACCATGTACGTTTGGCCTCCCCAAATAACAATATTTTTTTACAACACAATGCGTTCTGACAAAAGAGATTTACCAAATTAGCATTTTTTTCTGACAGATAAAGGCTTTTGGTGCAGCTGCCTGCTCACTGATGAGGAAGCACAAGTTCTGTCCTGTTCTGCTGATTATAGTTTGTTGAAATATTCTGTGGCTGTTCTGTGGTTTCAAATTTGAAAAGCAAGAAGACTGGCTCTTACTGTAGGAAACATCCAACGACTGCTATTTGAGCGCACAGCATTTACATATTGAATGGCAGCAGCCTCTGTTGTGAGGCAGCAGTAAATGGACACCACACAATCTGACTATGCTACTCTGATGTTCAGCATGCTCTTCCTCATGCACACGTAAGGAACAAAGACCTCCATGTCATTGCCAAGAACTCTTTTCCTAAGCTGCTTGCATTTAAAATCTAAGTGTAAATAATTATGTTTTCATCATTTTAAAAAAATGCGCACAAAGACACATGAACCTTTCAATCTTGCCATCTCCTTTTATGTGGTGATTTGGTCTTTTGTGGGATTTTTTTGTGTGTTTTGACTTTTTTGTCCCCTCTGCTATTGAAATGCCACTGTGAGGTGCAGCAAGGTCAGAATAACATCCACTATTTTCTTGTACTGAATCCTTAGAAGCATTCTAAAACATTTAAACATAACAGTACCATAAAAACAAACAAACAACCAAACAACCTCATGGGTAACAACGATCCATCTATGCCATAATATCAGCTTTATATAACAGTTTAAATGATGGCAAGTCCTATCAGCATTCTTAGTTGGGACAAGATACATTTGGAGATTGTGTCACTCAGAGTTAGGTACTTCCATTGCAGCCAGGTTTCTGAGCTCCCATCACAGAGTTTAAATTGGCAGAGCTATGAGGCTGACTAGTCACCACTATGGAAAATAGCTCAGCTCATTCTAGGTCATACCAGGTAAATCTGAACTGTGCTTATTTGATATTGCAATGGTAAAAAAAAAAAACAAACTAACAAACCACCCTGTACACACTCAAAGAATGGGATATCTGTTATTTGACTTGTTATTCATTTCACTTTTTGCCAGTGAATGCTTTTATCATTTTACTTTGCTCCACTATTGTAATCTACAACCTTACCCATGGGAGGATTTATTAAAAAAAGAAATAAAAAGGACACAGAAACTTCAAACCCTTTCCATCTTCTGTTCTGAAAATATCGTAAGTGTATTTTAAGTTATGTAATTTTAAACAAACACAGCCTTATTCAAGACTTGACTATCAGATGTACATGCTTTAAAAATATTTCACATACAAGAATGCAATATGGGATGCTTGGAAACATTATCATGACATTGCCTCAAGTTCTTTCATGAAAAGATTAGGCTGCAATTTACATAAGTAATATTACCATCTGAGGCTCTCTTTTTTTCTTCCATAGGAACTAGAGTACTTTTCTACAAAGAACATACTCTCTATATATAATGGTCCTGGAATTTACTTGCAATTTGAATTTTTTCTCCTTGTAATTTGAAAGGCAGCTTTCTGACTATTTTTGGCCTGCTGTGGTAAAGGGGCATATCTTTAAGTGGAATTTTAAAGATTTTTCAGAATATATTCGTCTTGGAGTTATGCATTTCATCTGTGAAATTGAAACACTTTCTTTAGAAACAAGAAATACTGCAACCTTCACTCATGAAAGGAAGAATATCAATATTCTGCAAGGAGAGGTCACTCCCAGTACAAAACCCTGAGTGTTTTCAAAGGATATATTTAAGTATCTGTCCTATCTAGAGACTTTCAAAGGAAGAAGCACAAGGAAAGGAATTCATTTATTCCTTGACCATGGCTATACACAGATGAATCTGAATGGGAAAGTGTGGGAAAAAAAAAAAAAAAGAAAAAAAAGAAAAAGAAAAAAAAAAGAGGAAATGGACAGTTTCTTTAAGAATGGACCAAATTCACAAATATGATTATAGTAATTAAACAAATTTGTAGAAACTGGTGGAAAATATATAATCTTGGCACAATTCTTAAGAGGGTGGTTTATCTTTAGATGTTAAGGAGTGTGATTAGCAGCCAAAGAACTACAGAGAATATTTGCATTTATCCAATGTAACATTTGTGATCCTTCAACCCAGTCCATCAGATGTGGAAAACAAACTTCATAATTCCTTCAAAAACTGTTCCAACCCAACATAAAATATTTAACATGTCTTCCCTCATAACTCCATGCACAAAACCATTTCACCACCTTCTCCACAGACTCCCAGTGTTCAGCCTAAATGTGTTTGTACAGACTATATAACTGCTAGCTTTCCACCACTACCCTAATCTTTACCCTAATCACCACTAACTTTCTGCTTTTGGAACTTGGAAGAATCCACATCCCCCTTCAACTGTTATTATACCAAACTAAGAAAACCAAACAAGTTATTTATTTTTCTCTCAAACAGCAACATAAGCATTCAATTTTATTATTATGCTGGATGTCTTCCTTCAGGGTTCAATTTGGAGTTCAACTCTCAAGTCATACATGAAAGAGATGTCATCACCTTTTACAAAACAGTGTTATGACTGCATTTTTTTCTAATGGAAATATCTTTTCTAACTAGTTACACAGCAAAATTCCTAATATGTTTCCCAGTAAGCCCTTTTTCTTCACATCATTGTGTTAATGCAAAAATAACAGTTGTTTTGATTTGATCCAGATTACCTGTCCTCTTGACCACACTATATAACAACTTTATGCATTTCCTCATTCTCATTTTATTTGTCAAGGTTTATACGATTTATTTTGATAGTTACAACTTAACTAATGCAGTTTTGTCCATTCCTTCCTTATTCCTTTATTTATATCCTTTTAAAAGACAGAAACCAACAAAATGTTTTTCCCCCTCCATTTTCCAAAAAATATATTCATAGACATCATGCTTATTCTTTCCATTATAAATTTTTAGTATTTTTTATTTAATTGCAGATATTGTAAGAAAACTGCAGAGTTCCAGAGTTTCCTGCAGTAGACCCCCTCTCTGATCCCATGTGCCCCTGCAGAGGTGAACAGGACCATCATCACCTTTGCAGATTTCACTCTCTTGCCTCTTATTTGTGCCTCTAATTTGCCCAGAGCTACAGCTGGACCTTCAGCAGGCCCCCAGCTAGGATGTGCTCACTCAAGGAAAAGTATCCCAAGATCACAAAAAAAAAAAAATCTTTCTGGGGAACAGTAGATAGGACATTATGTACAGGTGCATGAATGATAACTGTTGGTTGAAAGGTAACATTTTACATAACATCATTCCACACCAACATGGTGCTTTTGAGTGGACTACTGCTATACCAAACAGTCTGAGATAACATTGCATATCAAAACAAACAAACAAACAAAAAGTTAAAATTAGTTTTCTAACAGAAAGAACCTCATCAGAGCTGAGTTCGACTAAGACATGCAATCTATCAACAAACTGACATAAACATTTAGAGGACAAGAGAAAAGAAACTTTTTCAGTGCTTTTAGTTTGTCAGATATCTCTTTGGCTATTATAGCCAGATAGTTATGTTCTGTCATCCACAAGAAAGCATTCATCTGACTCTACTCCTACACAAAAATAACTTCTAGTACCACCAAAGTATGAATTTTTTGACAAGTTTGGGTTAGCAACACACCAAATAATTTCACTACTGCTATTTTTCTCTCCATTATAATTTTTTTTCTGTCTCCCAATGCTTGAAGAGAGATTGTCAACTACACTCACAGATTCTGTTCTAAAACACCAAGCAGTCAGAAGAGTGACTGCTATATTTTTTAAGATGTTGCCACACCCTTTGAAAGCATTTGGAGGCAGAAATACTTCTAACAACAACCTGTTCATATTTCATCACTGCCAGTTTCCAGTCTAAGCTATGTAAAGCAAGATGAACAATCTAGGAACATCCAGGAGGTGCACAAAGTTTAAGGTATAAGGTTAGTGCAAAAACTGCCTAATCCTATTTCACAATATCTCACCTCGACCATCTTTTCAGCACTAATAGGAGCACTGCATGTCATTAAAGTCAGCAGTCCATATCAAACAGACATAGATGCCATCCATCACTACAGACCTCACTGCACATTTGAAACACACTTGAAGTTTCTAGTTCTAGCTAAATGATTTGTTTTTCTCTCTAAAGGAAAGACATTAAATTCATCATGCAATTACCTTAACATCCTGCTGCAACAGAGAGGGTCTTTATAACTCATCTGTAGCCATACACTTTGTTTCTTGTATAACAACTGATCAGAAGAAGAGCAGTCACTCTGAGTCCTGGGCAGGAAATCTTTCAAGACTTGTAGTATAGCCTGTTCTTGAAGATGAAACAAAATCTGTGGAACAAACTTTTTTCCCTGAAGAGAAAGGAGTCCTCCTTCTTTCTGAAAGTACCTGAATAACTGCAGCTGGGCAGTCCCACCCCCAGGAAAAAAAGACATCACAGGTGTGGATAATGAGATTTGGAAAGAAGAGCTTGGAATAGGAACCAGAACTAATAAAAAGGGGGGAAAGAAAGAGCAAGGTGGAGTTTTGGGATAAAAATAATTATTTTTGGTTTTTTCTATATGTTGATTGATGTTTTTGTTGAAAGAATTTCATTGCCACCAATGTTTAAATGAATACTAATTTAGCTTTAATAAACTTTAAGCTTCAAGCAGATCAGTCTCAAAGTTCTGCACAGTTTTCAGTCCCAAAATATCCTTATATCTTTCCTTTCTTTAAAAGCTATTGGTTTTACCAAGAGAAAAAAACTAAACAAATTAATTTTCAAATCCCTATGCTTTGTGTAATAGAAGCAATGGACATAAATTTAATTCTGCTTGTCAGTAACAAGTGAACTATTTAGACATACGAAGTTACTCTATCTGTTAGAATATGGCTTTAATTAAGCAAAAGGTGGATGTATGAAAAAAACCTTGTCTTTTCAGACTCAAATATTCAATGAAAATTCATTGGTTTCTGTAGAACAAATGTTTCTTTGTTCTAGATAGTAGTTGAAAACTCAATAAAGATGAAAGAAATAGGCAAGGATTTCCACATAGCTACAGAAGATTTTAGTCCAAATATTTGCTCTTTCTTAGTTCTGAGTAAATCTAGGGGCTGTTGTCTGGGGCAGTGCCCATTGCAGTTGCTCATTTACTGCCTTGCAGCTGCTCCAGTCCACGTTCAGCTGCCAAAAGGAAAGGATCCCCTCACTTGGTGGGCAGCAACCCACACCTGAGAGAAGGATAACAATGCCTGCTCTCAAACTGCAAGTGCAAATATGAGGCTGGACTACAGAGATTTCTGAAGTGCTTTGATAAAATGGTTTTTTTGGTAGCATGTCTCCTAAAAAAGTATGAAATCTTGAAAACTGTCTAGGGGGAAAAATATTTTTTAGCTATGCCCTGCTCTAGGAATGTTATCAACAAATTACTCCTAAGGAGCAAAGCACTTGCATTAGCCTTAAAAGAAAATACCCTTAACAACTGGCACTGCTAATCATAATGGTGGGTAGGGGAGTCATTATGTAAATGATCATTTATGAAGCATTTCACTGGCATCCCAACAGGACAATAAAACATTTTATAAATAAAAGGAGTCAGTAAGGTGGAGTAAGAATTTTCTTTAGGATTTTTTTGGTTGTCAATGACAAAGGTTCTGTTGATATTTTGGTCATATTGAATAAGGCTGATACATGTTTGAAATAATTTCTGAGATAACCTTAGAAATAGAAAGGTCTTGTGAGAAAGTAGGTCTGATACTCCCCCTCCCTACTGCACTGTTCAAAGACAGTAAGCAATGATTAGCAAATACTTTGCTAAAAAAGCCTAACTTGTTAGTGAAAATTCAAATTTTGAGTATGCTGTAATAAAGTATGACCTTGGTAGCACAAAGATATGATATTCTTATTTTTGATTCCACAGAGTTCATATGTGATATCATAGTTTAGACTAACCACACTAAAGGGAAAAGGCTGAAGTCAGTTTTTCTTGTGTTCTAGTAGCTGTAAGAACTCTTACAGACTCATAGCAAAGATTAATCTAATATCATGTACTGCTTTAGTAGAAGACTGCACTCATTGCTAAGAAACAGGGGAAAGTAGAGAAATCTTTTCCATCTTCTGATTAGAATTTAGGGGTTTTCTGAACTAGAGACCTGATCAAAAGCATTATCTTTAACATCTATTGGAAAAAAAGGGATGTCAATTCTCCATGCCATTTCACAAACAGGTCTGAAGTTTTGATCCAGAAGCAGTACATAAACAGATGAATCAGATCAGAAAGGAAAATTGTGCATTTACGAAAAAAGGACATCTGATTCTGAAATTGTCTGGTATCAGTTTCATAAAATTAGGTTTAACAATATTTTTAAAGTATTAAGAATTTGCTAGGCAAGTTATACTTTGTGACGTTGTTGGATTTTTCTTTAAAGACAATATTCTGGAAAATTGCTGGTGAAACAGAAGTCTCTGAGACAGCTAGAGAAAGAAAGAAGTTAGGATCATAAAGAATAAAATACATGTTTGTGAACAAGAAAGATGTTATTACAAATGTCACTCTAAAAAAATATATATATACATTTACTTTAATCTAAAGGAATAATCTGAGAGACAGGTTTGCAGGATGTCATTACAGCTAGCACCTGCAGCATGTTTCATATCTGAATGCCCTCTTTGACACTCCACAAGTCCTGAAGGGTTTTTGAGAACTTAGGCACCTTCAGCTAAACAGATTACCCACTTGTCACTTGTCCAAATAAAGTTTGAATACTACTGTATTAGTAAGAAGAAAAATCACCTCAAATTTAATTCACCAACAATAGATTAAGAGACCTATCCTGGTTTCTAATTTCCTCCTGGTGAAGGAAACTTGAAAGTTCATCCATCAGGCAACTTTTCTGCTGTGTAACTGCATTTCTGAAAAAGAGCCTGTCTTGTTTCATTGGGGTTTTTTTGTCTGGTTGGTTTTTTTCACTCCAAAAAGGGTGAATTTTAAGTGATTTTGACTTTGATACCTGGAACAAAAGAGTTGTGAGGCAGATGACTTCAGCTGGATTGAATTCTGGGGCTCTGGCTACATCATTTTAAGTTACAGATTAGTTGGGGGTTTGCAGAAATTTCTACCTCTATGCAAGAGTGAGGTAAATTTAGAGGACAAAAGTACTTTGCTGTAGTAACAATATAATTTTTTTTCAGGAAAATGGTTGTCTTTCTCATGCGAATCTGTAGTTGCTATTTTTTTGTGTATGGTAGTAAATTACAAAGAATTGAAAATCCAGAATCTCAATTTCATCTTCAACAGCATAAAAAGATCCTGAACAGTCCACCCTTTTTTGCATCCCATCCCTACCCTCTGCCCGTCTTTCATTTCAGAGGCAGGGCCAAAAGGTAGGTAGGTATATAGGTAAATAATTATTGCAATGAAAATTCTTGAGAACTACTACACTGTTTTTAGTTGTGGCACAGTGCTGAGACTTTTATGACAGCTCTCCAGCAAAGTGGGGAGAAGGAAAAAGATGACACATCATTCATCATGACAGCAATTGCAAGCGCCAAGCAAAGTTCTTGCAAAGCGCTTCCAGAAGAAAGAGTTTACAGTGAATGACAAACTGCTTGTTAATAGCTGCTTCTTGAAATATTGCATTGAATTCGTGCTGCTTGCCTTAGGAACCCAACAGCAGATATTTTCAAGCATCTAGAAGATGTTAAGGTATTACGAAAGTTTTAAGAAAACGTCCTAGTATTCCCAAGAGCTACACATTCTGGTTTTTTGACTTGTGCGTGACACAGGGACAGAACTCTGTTTTATACCTGAAATTCTTTGTTCGTTCTTGAAAATAATTATCCCCCAAACTTTTGTCCTTATGAAAACTGCATAGACTTTCATTTTTTAAAAAATTGATTGAATTTATATATTGATTTAATTTATTTTCAAATGCTGGGACAGTTAAAGAAATGGAGCCAAAATAAAATAACCCATTTGTATAAGTCTGGGGAATTGATAAAAAAACATTGCATTTGCATGAGATTTTTCAAAAAAGATGGTTTAATATCGCTGTCCTTTAAAACCCCGTACGGTATAGTTGGGAAAGATATAAATCAGGTAGATGAACACTGCATCCTTAGTGCTGCCACTTATGCCTCCAACTAATAGAAGATGCAAATGATGCTTATTAAGAGAAGTTAAAGGAGATAGAATTAGCACTACAGATCTAATAGAAAACCTAGTTTGTATTCCAGGGATTTCATAAACCAAAACTAATAAGTGCTTTACAGTCCAAAATGTTCATCCAGTCTTTTCTCCTTTGGTATTGATATGCTATATAATCAACTTTAACTATTCAATAGGAGGAAGTTACTATAGACAGGTCTTGCAGAGTAATTATGTTTTCAGGAATAATGAAAAGATGAAATGTACAGAAATTAGATGAAAGATTAAATAGATCTTTTCAGTTCCAAGAACAGTTAATAATGCCTGTTTTGGATATGTTATATTCAATGAACTGTTATGGCCAAAAATAAAAACCCATAAAGTTTCATACAGAGCCAAGAATTTATTTCTAACCTAATAATAATGTCAACAGTCTAAATACAATAGGGCCAATTAATCTTGCTACAGTAATATTAAGTTATAGTCCAAATTCATGCTGAAAAGCCTTACTATTGATGTGGTTAAGATTGTTATTCAACACTTAACAAATAACTACTTTTTTCTTCGGTGTTGTATTCACTGCTATCATCTGTTGCATCACAGGGTCAATTGTACTTATCTCCATCAAACAGAGAAGTGGTGGCAGGCTATCAGCATCCTGAGTTGCTTCCAAATAGGGCTTCAGTTTAGGTGTGTGTACAGGATCCCTTCTGCCTCGCTGCTGGCATTCAGCTGGGACTATCTTTACATGCTTTCTTGTCACAGTCTGCTTCTTTCACTGATTCCCAACTGAAGTTTGAAAATTGCACCATAGCCTCCTTCAACTTTATTTGCCATGAGGGGCTACTGCTCTTTAGGCAAAGAGTGAAAAACCTGGTCTGTCAGACCTTTACATTAAAGTTTATTCACAGGGGGCAACTAAAGCTAGGAATTAATCATTAGACCAACAGAGAATTATTAAGAGGAGATAAGAGCAGCTCAGGCCAAGGCAAGTCCAGACAAGTCCTGAGAGCTTCACAATCAGGTCAACACAAAATCTGTAGACTTTTACTAGCCATGGAAAAGGTCATATTTACCGTCTTACTGGCAGGGAAAATATGGCAATAATGGCCAAGTGAAGCTCACTGAAGGAGCAAATTGCTTCAGTAGATTATGCGATGACAGAATTTGACTGCTCAGTCATTCTATTTTGAAAAGAGGAAAATCATTGAACAAGGCCTAGGATGCAGCAAAAAAAAATGGAGGGATCTGAACAAGACATTAAAATAGTGAGGTCAGAAAGTTATCTAAAAAATGTATTATGGCAGTTAAAGCCCTCTGTAGGTGGGGAAAAAAAAAAGTAATATTGGCAAAAAACCCACAAACCCAAACAAAAGCCTACACAAGCTCACACATTTAAAAACTACCATGAGTTGAATGTCTCATGAGTTGAAGCAATTTTTGTGCTTTAAAAGTATTGAGATGAATTTTCTCTGAACATATGGATCACTGTACAAGAAACTTAGGTGTGGGATTTGTTTTGGAAATCGTCGCATCCAAGATGCTGCTCCAAGAGAGCATCTTCAAGTGCGGCAAGCCCTGGAGGTTTCACGCCCATCCACGCGGGAAGGATGGGTGCTGATGCCACACTAGATGGCAGTGCTGTTCACGGAGCAGGCTGCCTTCAAGCCTTCCTGTGGGAACGGCTTCTCCAGGGATACATCCGACTCCTGCTAAGTGATAACTTATCCCTGTGTAGATGGCTAAGACGAAGTAATGTGCATCTGGAAAAAAAATAAAAGCACAAAGGAAAAAAGACTGGACTTGATATGATAAATCAGGAATTTCTATGTAGGCTGGATACGAATTTGGAAGCTCAGATACTGTTGAATGCATTTTCATGTTTGATATGTCCAATGAAAAAGCAGATTATATTAGAAAATCACATACTGATCACATGCAGAATTGTATGTGAGTTCACAGTGAACAGCAAAAAGTGTTTTAATACTACATACAGACCTAAAGGAATTATTCTAACACTTAGAAAGTAGAACAACACATTTCTTATCATAGAATGGTTTAGGTTAAAAGGAATCTTAAAGATCATCTAGTTCTAACTCCCCTGCCTTGGCCAGGGACAACTTCTACTTGGCCAGGTTTCTCAGAGCTCTATTCAACCTGTCCTTGATATGTTGTTATGAATTCTCATTCTAAGAACATGCTTTTCTATGGAGACAACATATTCCAGGCAAATGGATTGGTGAAGACTGGGGAAAAAGAAAAGGGGAAAACATTATTTCAAGAAACACAAATTGCTCTTAAACAATTTCAGTTGTACATGCATCAGTCATTCAAGCAAACTCTCTTGTGAAATTTGTAGAGTAATGTGAAAAATAAAATGTCAGTTGTGGGAAAAGCCCCTTTGCATATATTTCATTGAAATTCCTTTCAGTAATGACAGTTAGGAAGTTTTAACAAATCTAAAAGCATAAAAGACTGCCACATGAATGTAAAGATGGAAAAAAGTCAATCCAGCATTCAGTTCCTTCAGTAAAACTCTCCAGAGAGCAGAGAAGATGCTAAGACGGAGTCTACCTAGACTTTGACTGACTGCATTGTTGCTGACCTGGCTGCAGCAAATTACCTCATATAACCCCACAGAAGAAAAATGTATTTTATTCCTTAAGACCTAAAACCCCCCAAACATTTTAACAAAGTGCATTGTAGTAAAGTATAAAAGCATAATCCTAGAAACACCAGTTAAAATATAGCCTAGCTGTGGAGACAGGTAACCTACATTTGAGTTTGACTTTCCCCATCCTGGAATGTTCTAGTTCTTTCTCTTTGCAAGGCTACCTCAGTTTTTATAGCATTGAAGAGCTTTTAACACTTCACTCATGACAGCATGGGTCAAGAAAGCAGTAATCCCTCACAGAGCTTCCCTGAAAAGCTGAATCCAGCAGAACTCTCGATTAAAAGTTTGTAAAAAAAGCCATGGACAGTGCAATGAGTGGAGTAACAGAAACAGTCAAGTTTTAAGTGTACAGTTTCTGTGTGGTGCCTAGAAACCCAACAGCAGTGGTTCAGGACTTTGCATGAAGCTAGAAAGGCAGAGGAGTACGAGCTGAATGTAGGCTAGCCCAAATTCATTGATAAGGAGAGAGTTATAGAGTCCTAGAATACAGTATTTTTTGGTGTTTCCAACAGATATATGGAGATACCAATGCCGTTGTACAATGTATTAATGAAATGTCATGTCAAAATCTCCATTTATTTCTAATCTCTATGTTCAATATAGAAAAGTTCAAAGCTGCTAGAATAATCATTTAGGTTGGAAAAGACCTTTGAAATCATTGAGTCCAACTATAAATAGGCTCATGAAGGTCTGTGTTTGTAAGATCTTTCCTTCCCAGAAAAAAATTTCCTTGCTGGTTTCTTCAGGGTATGTTAAGAAGGAATGGTAAAGAGGAAAAAACTGGAAAGATCCTGCTGGTAACATTGTGCCTGAGACTGTGACAAAAGTTGCTGACAAATGCAGAGACAATTTGGCATTGTGTACTGAATAAGCCAGCAGATCCCACTGAGTACTTGCAGGGTTCCAGGATAAAGGTGTTTTCCTCAGAATGTCACATAATGTGTATGCTCAGCATAAAAATGAGATATGGCACACAGCCACACACTGCTTCAATTCAGGTATTAGCAAGAGACAATATTATGGAGAAAAAGAAAATCTTTAAGATTTTATAAAACAAAGGAATGCTAACAGTGAGAACAGTGCCACTATTGTGACTGAGGCTTCCAGTAAGCTGATTAAAGTTTGCTTGTCCCAGACATACTGAATTTTTAACTGGAGTCTGACGCTATAAATGTAACAAACTGAAAAAGTCCCATTATTTCCTGCTTGCAGGGCCTTCTTTGCATGTTTTTCCAGAGTTAAGAGAAAAGCTACCATAGTTACTTTGTGCAGCAGAGGAGCAATTCATAGACACTCTGGCATTTGCTAATAATCTGCAAGAGTGTGGAAACCAAATGGCAGCGACTGCAGTGAAGTAGCAGAAAGCTCTCTCAGCTTCTTTTCATATTGTCACTCATATTGCTTTAATAGGGAAAACAAACTGAACTAGTTTTCTGGTGTGTCATTGTTTCTCCCAGTACTTTTTCATTCAATGTTTTAAACCTTATGGATCAGAAGTGGTCAGGACTTGCTTGACCTGCCTTGAGGTCAGGCACAGTACCTATGTCTTGTAAACAGAAGAAAGTATTTGCTTAGTTTATGCTTATAATAGTAACGTGGACTATGTTCATTAGAATTTGTACACATTTTATTTGAAAAGTTTATTTGTGACATGCAAGATATTATGATGCTTTATACACTTATCTTTTCTCACAAAACTTCCATTCATGTGCTGTGAACTCCACTGTATTCCCAATAGTTTTAAGTTTCAGACCTATGAAACATGTAAAATGCCCGAGTACAAAATTTAGATCCGTAGAAACTCCGCTGACCTTCCTCCATAACTTGGGCCTGTAAATTCTCCTGTGCACGTCAGCTTTCTCCAACATGTTTTCTAGTGTCTCCTTCTGGGTATATCAAGGTCTGACTATATTCCCACAATGCTAAGCAATTTGAAGACTTATTTCAGACCCATGTCAGCAGAGAGTAGGCTCTTTCTGTCGCAGAAATAGTGGGGTCTAATGCTGCAGAGGCTTCTTACCCTGTCCTTGATATTGTTCTAACATAAGCAATCTGATCAAATTAATAAAAATCCATCTGCAATATTCAGTATAAATATAAAAGCCTGGAAATTGCCCACTAATTTATTTATTTTGGAGCGAGTAAAACAACAAAGCCCATTCAGATCAATGACTTCTATCGAGTTTCTTTCTGAGCCATCAACTCTTCCCATGCTGCATCAGAGGATCCAGGGCTTTCATCTGTGGGTGTGAACGCCACTTTCAGCTCCAAAGTTCAGGTTAAGTTCTGTTTCAGTCCAGTCCTCCATCATTTCTGTTTCTTTACAGAAATGCTCAAACTATGTTAAGCACATGTTAACACCAAGACGACAGTTAAGTCTGTAACAAATTTTACCCTTCAGCAATCTAGGACATACAACTGCGTGTTTCAATTGTGCCTCATTTGGATTAAACCATTGTGTTTCTGCTCTGTAATGACTCTGTAGTGTGTGGCTCTGTGGCACTCCTCTCAAATGACAACAGACTTGCTTCATTCTTCACAAATCTTGGATAGTCAGCACTTTCAGAAACTAAGTTGAAACTGAGTCTAATTTATCCTACTGGAGGACAAGAACAACTTCCCTAAAATCAATTAAATCACACTAAGCAGCAGATGGAACCTAAGCAGAATACTGTACAATATTTGGTAGCAGGAAAAAAACCCCCACCTTCCGTGTGATTCTTAAAGCAGACTAAGTACTGTAATAGCAAAATATATTTTTATTTTCTTGGATTTTTCTGTGTTTTTACGTTTTCTTCTCAGGTCTGTTCAGGATCTGAATTTGCCAGTGAAGTGTGCCAAGGGTGTTTTCCTATCCTAGTTAAATTAAAAAAAAAGATTGCCTTGAAGAACAAGAGAAGACATGACTGGCAATACAACACTATCTGAACACCAGAGTTCTTGAATTTTAACCATGTAGTTCACTTATATAAACTAATACTTAGAAAAATTCTTCAGAATTACTGAAGCCTAGAATAAAAAGAGGAAAAGAGTTTTCTATTTTCCTGCTTTCTATTATATGCATACGTGTAGGGAAAAAAGAGGTATTTGAAGAATCGAAGAATGATTTGGAATTATATCAATATGAAAAGATTAAAGAAAGAGTGGGAATATAATGATCTCAACTCCCCAAAAGTTTGTCATTCAAATGAAAGTATATTTGGAAAAGCAACAGAGAAATTTAATTCTGTTATTTTCATATTACTAAATTATCACCTGTCTGTGAGGTGTGTAAATCATGATCAATCCCAGTGAAAAAAATCTACAGTCAGTAACCGAATCTCTAAAAAAAATAGGGTTTAGTAGAGCTCAAAAAAAAGTTTTCTAGTTAAAACTTAAAAACAAGCAATAGTAGTATTACGGTATTAACAAAAGCCTTAAAGAACACTCACATTTATTGAACTGAGAATATTCAGTCCTTGGCGCATTTAAAATATTTAGGAAACCAGAAAAATACTCTTTGGAACACCAGGTTCTCATGTATGTGTGATGATCACATAAGCCCTTCATTTTTAGGGTAAAACTCATCAGATATTTAGATCTTTTTGAAGAAGGGCTTCATTTATATACAAATATTTCTAGTTTTTCTCCATTATGGCAAGTAATTAACTAGCAGTTCAATCCCTCCTATGAGGCCTCTACCCTTAGAACATCATAGCTTTACTGTGTCTCATACACATTTATTTACATCAGTAAACAGAATGAGGGCAAGAATGAAAAATGGGAACACGCAATCATTTCTGCTATCAGCACAAAGGAAGATGACTCAAGTAGCAAGATTTCTGTTACAGAACTACAGGTTATGGATGCCAAAACCAGTATTAAATGTGATAATGAAAAATAATAATGAAAAACTCAAGCAACATTTTAACTTCTCTGAGCAAATTTCCTCAGCCCAAGACAGCACTGACTGAAATTCTGCTAGACCCTGTATTTTAGAGAGCTGTGGGTAAGGTCTGGTTTGAAATCTGGAAGGCTTGTCTTCACCGCTTTCTGAGCCCAAAACCACTTAAGATTCCTGTACTAAACTGAAGCTAATACTTCACCTACTTAGTCCCAGCCACAAAGGGCACTGAACAACTTCCACTACTCTATCTCCTTGTACCTGTCAGCACAGCTGGCATGTGAAACAGTAGGAGGCAAACATAAGATGAAAGTACTACAGAGCTCCTGGCTTTTGTGTCCTACACAGATCTTGAATGATGTGGTGATATCTCTCTCTCTTGGCTTTCCTCCTTGGTACACACGAAATGCTGCTGCTAGGGGGTACAAAAGGCTAGCTCTACAAAAATAAACATTCTCCTACAGAGTAAACAAAAAGATGCAGAAAAATTAGGCAAACACCTCTCTTCAGTGAAGTGAATGAAAGGTGTTCTATTTGGGTTTTAAATGACAGTCAGAGGTTTATCACAAGACCGAGGTCATCCAAAGTAAATAGAGCTTAGCAAAACAGGTAAAGTAAAAGCAATATCTTGTGGAAATGTAATATGATTTGAGATTAAAATGATTCATCATTTCAGCCAAAATTGATCTGAGCATCAAAGACAACTCAAAAGCTCATGCTGATCTAGTGGGAAAGAGGCTCAGTCCCATAGTTAAATGTTGCATTTAAGCTTACAAGGTAAAAGAGGATAACATATTAATGCCAGTAGGACCAGGGAAATGACTGTCACTCTGCACTTGGCACTGGTGAGGCCTCAATTTGAATGTGGTACCCAGTTCTTGGCTCCTCACTTCAAGCGAGACTTTGAGATGCTGGAACATGTCAAACACTGGAGCTAATGGAGGGTCTAGAGAATAAGTCCTATGAGGAGCAGCTGAGGGAGCTGGGGTTGTTAAATCTGGAAAAACAGGAGGCTCAAGGTAACCTTATCACTCTCTACAACTGCCTGAGGGTGTAGCCAGGCAGGGTTCAGCCTGTTCTCCCAGCGACAGGACAAGACGAAACAGCCTCAAACTGCACCAGGGGAGTTCATTAGAAAGAATTTCTTCACTGCAAGTGGTTAAGGATTGGAATGGGCTGCTCATGGAAGTGGTGGAGTCACCATCCCTGGGAGTGTTCAAGAAACAACTGAAGATGGCGCTCAGTGCTATGGTCTTGTTGATGTGGTGGTCAGTCAAAGGTTGGACTTGAAGGTCTTTTCCAACCTTACTGATTATATTATTCTATGGTTCTAAGATAGCACAAATGCCACCCCAGATGTCCACTTAACTGGAAATACAAAGGACCCAGAAGCCACCGACTGGTGGAGGAAAAGATATGGAGGTCCAGCCTGAACAGCAGTAAATTATGTAGTTCTGTTCTCAAAGTATAGGGAGAAAGTTTATTTGGAAATAGTATCCAACTACAGTTCACAAGTGTATCTCCTAACTTAATCTTTACATAGAGAAAATGGATATTTATTTACAATTTTAATTAAGACACTTAAAAACTAATTTTGCTATAACTTGGAGACTTAGCTCCTCTTCCCTTCTCATTTATGCAATAATTTTTCCTTATTCTGCTGCTTCTACTTGTTCACAGTATTGGCTGCAACATTAATAATGATTTAGCATAGGTCTTCTGAGATGGGGGTGAGAGGGGGGAAAGCAATCTTATCGTGACAGATTCCAGGGTACTGGAATTCCACCATACTGGGGTATGGTGGATTGTGGTTTGCTTTTTTTCTTGAATCTCATACAAGGAGAGTACTGAAAAATTTTACCAGGCAAGTACATTTTTTTTCATACGTATAATGACAATTAAAAGGAAAGCATATACCTAAGTTTTTATTACTAGAGAAAAATATAAAAAGAAGCATTGCACAATGAGAGAACTATTTGTCCATCCTTGTGTAAAGGACACATACCTGGAAAAGATTAAAAATAAGAACATTAACATCATGACTTGTAACAGGAGGCTATTTTTTTCATCTATTAAATTAAAATAAGAACAAGTTTAATATTCATAAGCTAGAAGAAGCAATTTTTCATGCATTAGTTCTAAATAGAAAAAAGCAATTTCAGTATCTTTCAGTCTTTTATCAGTAACTGAATTTGTCATACTTTGTGAAAGACAGCTCACTGAAGACAGTTTAAAATCATTTTTAAAGTAGTGGCACACCAACAGGGCATTTAACCCATTAAGAGGTGACAGGCAGGATAGATTCAAGTGAAATATGTATTTGTAACTCCTGTTCATGAATTTTTATCACTGGTCAATAGATTTTTGACACATAGTCTTGTTAGTACTTTCTCTGAAAATTTCATTCTAGGTTACTATTTAAACAAAACAAACACCTCTGCCACCTTCCCCCCCCAGAAAAAAATCCAACAAAAAAACAATCAAAACCCCCTCAAATCCAAACAAAAACGCCCCAATATAAAACCAATATAAAACCCCTCGAACAATCTGGAAGCTGAATTACCTGTGCTAAGGAACCTAAGCATATCTTAGATGATGATCTCTTTAACTCTCAGATTACAGACCCGTCAGAATCTCTTCCTTCCTCAATACAACAAGGAAATAGTTCACCACACTTTGTTGCCTTTACTGTGTTCTGTGTTATACTCACTGACTGTAAAGTAAGTCCTAACATCAGTGTAAGTAAGATTTTGTCCCTTTCTTCCAAATTTAACTATTATGGTGATTCCATGAAGTACTCTAAGTACTGATTTTTTTTTTTTTTTTTTTTTTTTTAATTCCAGTATTACGTAAAATGGATTGACAATGTGTGGAGGTAGGAGTCCAACACTCCCTGACTAGGTTCTTTTAGAGGTTCCACATTGAATGATTTAAAGTTTAATATCAAATTTACTTGACATAATTGTTGTTTCATGACATTTTGATTTAGTAGAGTATTACAGCAGCACACTGAAATCGTAACAGAAGCATGATGTAGCTATTGCAAAACGCAGTTGAATCACCATGCAAACATGGTTCCATCACCAGTCCCAGTATTCTCATCATCATGGTGCTGGGTGTGTCAAGTCACCAGAAAGGTCAACAATGGCTGAAACAGGTCAAGCCCATTACTCTCTTCTAAGTTCATTTTAGTAGCTGGCCAGTTTTCAAAGTGAACATTAGGTTGAGCCACACGTACACTTTCTCTCCCCACGCTGCTCTGGCTAGCTCAGAACAGTCTCCACTAATTATCCCAGGGAAAGCTGTTTATACAACCTGATGACTCACGGGTAGAGATGTGTATCTAAGACAAAGTTTACTTTTCAGTCCCCCTAAAAATGCAGCTTTCTTTACAATAATTGGTCATTCTTGACATTCTTCCCTGAGCTCATTATTTTTGCCCTTCTCCTCCGAGTCTTCCTCCATTGTGGGGAAATTGGTCACAATGAAACACCGTCAGTGTGGTGCAAGTGCAAAGGGTCTCAACTGCTGGGCTCCATCTCACAGCTCTCTAATTAGCATATGTATGTACAGAATGACTTTTTCCCCTCTCTCACCTCATATGCTTTCTGAATTTGGCTGAAATTAGGATTTTTAGATACAAAGTTAAGACTACGTTTTTCCTCATTTAACAACAGTATTCACAAAAAAATGAATTCATACTTACAGGTTATTACAGCTAAATAATGTTTAAATATGTCCTTTTTTAATTCCTATGTGTTCTACATTTTAGTTGCTAACCTCAAAACAAAGTTTTCAGTAGGTTTCTTTAGGAACTGCTTAAGATGAAGACCAAAATGCAAAGGACAAACTGATGAGAGATGAACAGGACTTTATATTAAACTGTTTCCTTTGAAGACATGACCATAGTTATGACATGAGTTCTCCTATCTTAAATTGATTAGTAAGTTAACAGATCATTTTATTCCCCTACTGAACTATACTATAAATGCCTAGAACAGTTTGACTAGAAAAGCTGAGACAAGGACACACTTAAATGGCTATGTTCACATTTGGACACAGAATGGTAAGAGATCTTATCTACAATGGTTTTCTCAAGTTCTCCTTCACTCTGTCACAGCTTTTTTTCAGACATCAAAAGGAGCACTTACCTCTGCATATTTCATCCTGTGCAAGTTCTACAATCAGCTTGGGATTTCCTGGAATCCAGGAAACGTGTTCTGGATTTCAAATGAGAATATCCTTGGTTTAAAGTGAGATGTTCAGAGCTAAGGATTTCAAGTGACAAAACATATTGTTTTTTGAGTTTTGCTTAGGCCATACTTCAGCCAAACCGTAACACTTGCAGGTTTTACATTAAACCCAATCAGAAACTTAAACAACTAAAATAAATTAAGTCTCCTATTGTTTCCATCCCCGAGTCATAATGATAGAATCACAAGACAACTGAGGTCTGAAGGGCCCTTGGCAGGTCTCTAGTCCTACACTCTGCTAGTCACAGCCAGTTCCACTAAAGGTCAAATGGGCATAATCCAGACAGGTGTAAAAAACACCAAGGATGGAGACTGCACAGTCTCCCTAAGCAACCTGCTCCCATGCTTGACTGTCATTGCAGCTTTTCCTTACATCCAGTCTGAAACTCAATTTATGCTGCTGTGTCTTGTCCTCCTGCTACACACAGATGTGAAGAATCTAACCCTGTCTCTTTTATAACCTCCCATGGGTACTGGCAGGCTGTTCTTAGGCCTCCCTGAAGACATCACCTCTCTAGGTTGAAAAAGCCCCTTTACATCAGCTTTCCTCATAGAGCTGCTAGCAAAAAATGGGAAAAGGTTCCAGCTCTTCCCCTCATTTAGATTAAAGCTTTCAGTCAGGCCATCTGTATTTAAGAAAGCTGAGCTTCAACTGTAAGAGCTACGAAAGCAACCACAGTGATCAAATATTTGTTTAACTTCACTGAAAAAACAGTGGTGAGAAGTTGTGACCATTGTTTACATACAGAGTCTAGAAAATATTGTCAAAAAAGAAGTAGAATTATTGAAGGCAAATAATAATAATCACATAACTCAACCTGCTGGTCATGTCTCTCTTGATGCAGACCAGGATGCAGTTGGATTTCTGGGTTGCAAGTGCGCACTGCTGAGTCATACTGAGCTTTTCATCCACTAACACTCCCAAGTCTTTCTCCCTAAGATTTGCTTCAATCCATTCTCCACTCACCCTGTACTTGTGCTTTAGATGTACTAATAGATGAGCTTTTCTCTGTAGCAGCCAAAGGAAACTTTTCCAGTTACTTAAGAAAAAAAATTCTTTCCAACTGCATATTATTTTGCATATACATAAATACATCTCTTTTCATACATCTGTATAAAACAATAGGTGCTTTCAAATAGTCAGTTTTACTTGCCAGCTCAGTGTGGCTGATTGGACGATTCACCAAAGTCAGGACTGTTTAAAATTTATGGGGTTTATTCTCCTTTTGTCAAGCATTTTCTACATACAGAACATTCACGTGGTGTAAATTACAGAACAAAAAATGCATGAGACAGACTACTGCAATTGAGTAACAGACAGTTTACATGATTATTGTTTGTTCACAAAGGAAAAGAGTTCTTAAAAAGGAAAACAGATTCAGTAGCTAGAAATGTAAGCAAATTTTTATCTCAGTTAAATCTACTTACCAGGAGGTTTGCTCAAGCTAAAGAGAGATCTACTGTACCACACAGGGCAGAATGCTCAATGCACACAAGATTACAATGCTAGAAAATTCCAGATTTCTAAGCAATTTTACACAATCTAAATTGCAGTAAAACTTTGTTTAAAAAAAGGTATTTTTTTTCTGATTGCCTTCAGTAAATGGAGGTCATTTTAAGAGCTTATAAGCATTCTTTAGCAAAAAACATAATAAAAATAAAAATACTCTCAAACTTCTAAGTCATTGTTCTGAGTCTGAATAGATGTTCACTGCTGGCTTTCTATTGACTTATTATTCTATTTATGGGAATCTTATTTTTCCCATTTACATGTTTAACCAGTGTTAGAACACTAATTAAACAAACTATAAAAAATACAAAGTTTTTGTTGTTTCAGTTTTTTCCTTTTTTTTTGCATTAATCCAATTGGATGCATGGACTAGAAAACCTGTTGAGCTAACCAAATGTTTTAACAAACAGGAATCAATGGTACAATGAATAAGCAAAAATGTTATCTACTGATTGTAGACTTCAGTTCTTTGCATTTTCTTCATTTTCTTAAAATGCATTTTCTTTATTTTTAATTAACTGTTTCCTCAGTGATATAAGTGAAGTTTTGTAACGCCAGGTTTTTAGAACGTGGTATACTCTGAAAGGATGTGCAATATTTCTCTTCACTAGACCTGAAACTCCTTGCTGATGCCACCCTGTGATAGCTGAAAAAATCTATTTTTTTTCTAAAAAAAGGTTAAGCTTCTGCAAGCAGCTTTCTCAACTAAGACACCATAAAAATAAACTCCAAAATGCAGTGATCAGCAAACACTGCAAATATAATTTCTGGGGTTTTTTTTCTTGTCCATGTAGGTTGCACAACTTGACACCAGGAATTTGGTAGCAAAACTTTCTTTCCAATGGCAAGCAATCCTGTAGCCACAGTGGGAATAAATTTTATAATTTCTATGTTTGTCTTTCTTGTGAGACTTTCACTTCAAGGCACAAAAAGATTTAACAGTGGACTGGACAGGACATAATATTTCAGCTTAAGGAGTCAAAGGTTGTTGTACATCAGCTCTTGCTTTGTGTCTGAAGCAAAACATAACAAAATTTGAATCATATTTAACTCTTCCATTTACAAATGCAAAGTACCGAATTAAATTCCCTGAAACTTTTTTGGTTGGTTTTTTTTTTCCTTCTTCTTTTACAATAATTTATTATACGTATCATGAATTTCAATATTTAGTTATTTCAGTCAAACAACACAATCTCAGTTGATAATCAATAAGGAGTACTATCATCAAATAGCCATCATTTTAATCACTTTTATGTGGAAGTTGATTCAAATTGTGCACATGTCAAAGGAATAACAGGTATAGAAGGGCTTAACAATTAAAAATGAAAATTGTGTAAATTTGAAGAATGGTGTAACTTAAGTGCAATGTACTGTAAAACTATTAACTCAGTAAATAAATATCTAACACAGATCCTTATGCTTCTCCGACCCAAATTACTGTGTTGCCTCTCTCAACTTCAGTGATTTCACAATTTAACTTATTGAGCCGTCCATCCAGGATAAACAGAGATTCCTTGGAAGGGGTCATGAGATACTGACCAAAAAGGCCACTGTCTTTTATAAGACGGTTCTTACTGTTCCAAGGCCATTCGTCTGCCTTGATGGGCTCCTTCAGACTCTTCACCATTTTGACCTTTCCAGAGGAGAGCTCCATGAAGAGAACATCAGTTTGTGTGCTGGAGCTGCAGTAGACATTGTACTGATGAGCTTCAGTGAAGGATGGCTGAAAAGCTACATCAGATATGTGCAAATTAGTGTGAATGTCAAATGCATCCTGTATTTCTCCTCTCACTGTGATGGACTGAATCCTCATGAGGCCTTTTGCATCATCAATGCTGAGAAGGTAGTGTCCATCTGGGGAGATATGTGGCACGCCCGTCACATCGCCGTTGTATCCGATCACGGAATCAGTAACGCTATCCACTATGAGCTGCGGTAGGACAGCCCCGGTGGTGTCAGGCTTACAGCAGATGAAAAGATATCCTCCAAGATGTGTATAAGCCAGTGACTGAGGAATGCAATTATAATCCTTTAAACTAATTGTCTTGATGTACGACATTGTTTCTAGATCAATTTTCTGGAGCATGGGATCGTCCTTATGAAGAATATATCCAAACCTGAAAGGAGAAGCACAAAACCAAAGTCAGAGCTACTTGTGTGCATTATATATGAATAGGGAAAGACACCATGAGCTAAGGAGACAAGTTATTATGTGCAGCGGAGTATTGCTATATATCTTAGCTTCAGATGTTTCAGATATTAAGCAGTTTATAATATTTAATTTTTAGTCTTCTTGTAAATTAGAGTGCATTAAAAAAAATGCTTAAAACACATTTATCTGATTATTGGGAAAGTTCTCTTTTCCTACTGACATGGGGGAAAAGGTAAACATTACTTTCAGCATACCTATTCACTTCTAACTTTTACAAAAGCCAGGAAGGAGAAAGAGATTAAATATCAATAGCTAGTACATCCCACATATTTGAATTCAGTTCATACAGCTCTTCGACTTACTTGGGAACATCATCTTAACCCAGTGCTCATTATTATTCAGATAATTATCTGAATCTTCCTTATTTTAATTCAATAGAAATGAAAATCACAAAAGGATTTAGGTTTATGCCTCCTAATTATCCAAACACCGTATTTCTTACAATTTAAATGACCCTTTATGCTCTTCCATACCTCAAGGAACTTTCACTGAACATGAATAATATGGTTAAATTTTTAAATCCTAGAGCTGATTGTTTTTAACCTTTTAAATATAAACTATATGACTATTCTTTAATGTTAATGTATATATTCTGACTGTACAATCAAATATATATATATATATATATGTATATATGCAAAAAATGTACTTCTAAATATTATGGAGTCATGTGGAAGTATACTAGCTTTACTTATCTAAGTAGCTTTCACAGCACTTTTCCCAAACAGCTGTTTTCCTTTGGCACATTTTTTGGCATTTTCCTCTGAATCTTTGATCCTAAGAATGAGGCTGTGTAATAATATATATAATCTAAAAAACCCTTTCACATCCTGTTGATTTAAAGCTCTATGACAGTCAGAATGCTCCAACAATTGAGTTGACAAATAACACAGTATTTTCACACTATACTTGCAACCCCAGTGTATTTATTAGTCAGTGAACCACCAAAGTAATAGGTAAAAAAGGTTTCAGGACATCGTTCAGTCAGTTCCTCAGTATAAAACAGGGTGAATTACATCTGCACTTTCTACTGAATTGATGTAAGAACACTTTTAATTTTAGCCCCACCTTCCAAAATCCTTGCATACTGCTGCAGTATCATAAAAGCACAGAACTAAAGAACTATTTCTGTTGGAAGGGACCTCAGGATTTCATTTGGTCCAAATCCTGCCCAAAGAATGGCCAGCATGAATCAGATTGGCCGCGATTACGATTTGAGCTGATTATGAGATCGTTTTTGGCTTTGAATATTCTGCCACTTATAAATACATGAATTCAGTCATCTTGGTTAGAAAAGTGTGAGTGAGCTTTTACGAAAGTCATGTCTGGAGAACTTGGAATGGATAAATTACCATTACTTTTCTAATCATGAAGTCTGCTGTTTTGTCATAGAAAAGATTAGGATCATCAAGCAGAATTTAATTTTTAGGTTTTTTGGCCACATAACATCTGTTTGTTAATCTTTTTTGGTAGCCATAAAGTAATTGATGTCTGGTTCCATTATTAGTTAGTAAGCATTTTTCAGCTATAAGAAAGAGACTTGTGCTGTATTATGTACAGAATCATCCTGTAATAGAAAAGGTTAAATAGGTAACAACACATTTCCCACGTCTCCACGTTTAATAACCAATGTCAGACATCTGGGCAGTGGTTACAAAAGGACAATAGAATTGGCTTATTGATTGCCTTTTTACATAACAATGCTCAGCAACAATCAGTGAACTATCCAGGAGTGTTCACAAGAAGATAAAGGGAAAACAAGTAATTTTAAGGTCAGTGTGATGACAGGCAATTTTAATTAACAGTAAATTAATTTTCAGCTATTATAATATTATTTAATCCATTTTAATAAAAGTACACAGTACAGAGAGTTCTTGCTTTAACTACTTTTGATCTCAATTTTTTGCAAACACACAATAAACTTTTTGTGTTTGAGATTGGCAAGCTGACCTTGGGATTGAAAACATTATTTTTCTCTTTCAGTATACCAACATATAGTCATGGGAAAAATCAGGAAATCTTTTTTAAAAGTGAAAGAAAGGGCTCTCACATACATGGGTATTAAACCACAGACTTATATCCAAGTGAAATTTTCCAATATACATAAACATACACCAAATCCATACTGAAAACACAGCAGTCATCATCTACATGATTAAATATATAAATGTTTTTTAAAATTTGGCCTGTTGTTTTCAGAAACTGTATTAAACACAGAAATAAATTGGTTTCTGTAAAAAAATCAGACATTTAACATTTGAAAATATTTGCTACCTTTTATTCTATATATGTGTTCATCATACTTCATGGTACCTTTATTTAATTCAGGAAAAACACTTAAAATCTCACTGTAAGATTTGAGTTGCATTATAGTTTCTATCTTGCATGAAAGAAAACACAAGTAATCTTAAAAAAAAAAAAAAGGTAACCTTTTTTAAAAAACCCAAATGAATTCTTAACCATTTTCTACCACAAAACAAATCTAAGAATCTTAATAGATATATTTTAAACTGATCAAAACCTAAACCAATTTTTTTTTCATTTATCATATATCAACCAGACAAGCAAGAAGAAGAAATCTTTGCGCTGCTTGACAATTTATTTTTTTTTTAAAGATTATTCCAGGTCATAAAAATGACCTTTTTCTAAAGTAAAACACAAATGCAAAACAAGATTAGCATCAATTATTTAAATCAGCAAATCTTAGTTGCTGATTTAAATTGTGATTAAAATGAAGGATTTAAATCAATTTGATTCAAAGAAATCTGCCTTGCTTCTGATTATTTGATTAAGCAATGATTATGTGATATTTTTTCATTTGAACGTTATTGATTTCAAGAGGAATATATAAGTTACTTATCTTTGCTCCTCAAATAATATTCCCAGAATACATGTTTTTGAACGACAGGTACACTTAACCTATGTTAACTTTGGTTGCATAAACCCTCTGATTACCAAATCTGAATGTGTTGCCTAAGTTAAAGAAAAGGTCTTGCCTACCTTCCCTGGGGGTAACATCAGCTGAAAATGTGGAAAGACTCATGTTTGAGATCTAGCCTTCCCCACAGAGGACACTGCCACTGGTTTGTACTCCAGCTTCTCATTACCTAGTGGTACCTAGGTACACTCTCAGACAAATCCCCTAAACTCTGCCAGTTAAAAGGTTTGTATAAGCATTCCCCAATGCATGCCATTAAGATAAATTTTATTTACTGTGGAATAATTAAGATCCTTTAAATGTTTTTTTGTTGAATAATCTGGTTAGTGTCAATGAAGTATCTTAGGAGCCACAGAAGAATGTGGACATAAACCTTCCCCCTAGCACAGGCATGTTTTTAAAAAAATTATGCTTGTCCACAGCAAGGTTCTCCAGATCTCCACAGTTAGTCAGCAAACACATTTTATAACAAATCAGCTGATAATATACCATGTCTCAAGTGTTTTAACCTAAATTTCCCAAAGAATTCTTGTACAGCTTTATCTGTCTTTGTAATATTTAGTTCACAGTTCAAAAAGCCACAAGTAAGAAGCTTACAGGATCTTGGACAGATTGTTCCTGCGATGTAAACAGTGGCTTCAGCTTTGGTAATTGAGTTTAACTGAAAACTGTAGAAACCGGCTCCAACATTCTAACCACCTTATCTGATGTTGTATTTATTGCACCTGGGAGATCTACTGTCCCTTGCTCTGGAGCTATTAAAGAACTTGATTTTATATGCTACAGCGGCCATAGGTATTCTGATAATCAGTTATACCAGAATGCCTGTTTACAATGTATCTTACTTTTAAAGTGTGCAAAGAGCAATTTAATACATTTTTTTCAGAGATTGTTTATTTTCAACTTACAACTATTTACAGCTATCCATGCTATTCATTGCATTCTGTTTACTTCTGAATTGGAAACAAAGGTTTGTGAGATATGCTCTCTTTCCTTCCTTAAACTATTGACTTCTCTAGCCCTGATAAAATATAATTCTATTTTCTCGTAACATTAACATGCAAAAGACTTTTTGCTTTATAAATGTTTTCTAGTTCAAACTTTAAAAAGTCACTACTTTGGACACAGATGTAAAGTTAGCCTAGAACGTAATATCTCTGGAGCTGAATACACTAAAAGATCAGTTATGTGAGCAGAATAATACACTGAACTTAAGCAGTAGTTTTTACTTACTGATTTCAAAGCATTGCACAGATAGTACATAGTGTAAAGAAAGCTGAATGACTGGCCTAAGGCTAATAATCCATTGGCATAGTCTGAGTGAAAATACAGGTTATCTAAGGCCCAACATGGTTTCTAACCTATCATGCTATAGGCTACCATTGCAACTGAGGTACTAAAGAGATGGATGTGAGAATGTACACACAACAAAAATATATAATTTTGAATAAGAGTATAAAAAATTCACTCTGTCAAAAAAAAATGTTTTTGATTACTACAAATAGACAGAACTTTGGACCTGGCTGGGAGAAAAGCTGCTGAACTTTCACGAAGGATCTACCCTTCCCAAAACCAGAAGTACAGCTGCCAAAAGTAATTTATTGGAACTAATAGGATTTTATCAATACTACTGTTTAAACAATTCTTTCTTGGCTGTCATATTGCCTGTAACGTTTCAGTGCTCCAATTAAAATTCAGTCAAGCTGGACAGGGATGTAAATACCCAAACAGCCCAACAATATGGATAAAAACAAGGTGGGGGGGAAATCATTAAAGCTGCCAGTCGTCTTGAGTGTAAAAGGATTTGGCAAGCTGTGTGTTTGATATGTTTGTCTGCCTGTTTCAGTGAGAGCTGTGTGGTTGGAGTTTTGAGAAGCTGAACAAATCAAGAGAGGTCTGTTCCTGTGCCTGTGAGGTTTGTGAGGCTGATTCTTAGTCTCTGAGAATTGCTAGGCAGAGGTGTAAGGATGGAAAAAGTAATGAAGTTCTGGAGGAATGATACAGAAGGGAAAAGGGGAAGTGAAGAAAATTGATAAGAAAAGCTAAGATTTCCATGTCTGGTATAGTTCAAAAAAACCAAACCCAACAGAAAAAACAAATAATGAGAAAATATACTTTTGTTACCTGAAGACGAGAAAGTACTTTCCAAGCCACTGGCAACTGAGGAAGGTGATAAACAGGTTTTTTTTATAGGGACATATATATCTGTCAGGTTAAATAATTTGTTCCTAATAATTTTGAAAGAGTTGACTAGCTCTTAGCATTTTAATAAATCTCAGAATAACAGGAAAATTTGGAAAGTCTAAAAAAAAAAGACTGTTGAAATATTCATAAGACAAAGTCAGGTATTCCAGCTAAGCTGAACAGCTTGATGCATATCCAAGGGAAATAATAAAATAGATGATATGAGAATGAACTACAGAAAATCATGAATATAACACCGTCAACGTGGGTTTATGAAAAAATTAACTTTGTCAGACAAACCTAATTTAATTTTTTTATTAGTAAACTTTCTGAAGGTAACTGAATATCAGAAGGGCATAGCTTTCTTGGAATAAAAACTGATACCTGAAGGAAAAATAATTTATCTGTAATAACATGTAGTTGTCAATGCAGAATCATAATTTTACAGGAAACTTCTTGGTACAAAAGCTGATACTTCACAAAATTTTCACACATGATTTGGATGTAAATATGTATCCATGACACTAAGGTTGTAGATAATGACAGCAAAATCATTATAATCAGTTGCTCATTCAAGCAAAATGTGTTCAAAGGTAGCCAAGTGTAAAGTTGAGCAGCTTCACAAGTGAATGAGGAATGTAGGACATGAACACAGACCCATATCCTAAAAACCAGCAGCTATAAAAGATTTAATGATCATAGCAGACATGCAAGTCAATATGAAATCTGAGTCTAATGAGTCAAAACCAAAACCCAAAAGCCTCTGACCCTCTGTGAAGTCCTTGGAGGTATATCCAGAGAGAGGTAAGAATAATACAACAGACTCATATTTGTATTCTGCACTGAGGAGACTAAACTGAGAATTCTTTATGGTTTTTTTGTTTGGTTGTTTGTTTTTTTTTTCCATTTCTGCCCTTCTAAAAAGGAATATTAAAAAATTAGGGGCAAGGACAAACCTGAACATTATTTGTGGAATGGAGACAATGGTTTTATGCAAGAGTCTGAATCCAATATAAAATGACTGCATACTGAAACCAACAACTTTAAATGAGGAATAGGTATTTTTTCCTAACAATAGGGACAATGTACCATTGCAACCAATTACCAGAGATGTGATGAATTTTCTGTGGTGGGAATCTCCAGGTAAAGATTATACTACTATCTACTTGGATAAGTAGATGTAGCTTAAGAAGTATCAGATTCATTATCTGAATTGCTTGATGCCTAATTGAAATGTTTAAATTCTAAATTATATACAGAAAGTCAAAGAAGATGTTCTCATGGTCTCTTCTAGCCGATGAATATATGAAACATCATTTTTTTGGCTTTGTTCATATAATCAAAATTTCATAGGTACAATAGATTTTAATCTTATAGTACTCATTCATTTGATGCTGAGATACTAAGAATCATAAAATCATAGAAACCTCAAGGTTGGAAAAGACCTTTAAGATGATACAGTCCAACCATTCCCACAGTACTACCACTGTTACCCCTAAACCACTAAACCACATCACCATATCATCCAGATGCCTCTTAAACACCTCCAGGGATGGTGACTCCATCACCTCCCAGGGCAGCCCATTTCAGTGCCTGAAAAGCAGCAGCCAAGTGTTTAAACTTCATGAAAGAGCGGCAATTTGACACAATGCCTTAGCTCACACACACACACACACACACACACACAAGTTGAATGCAGACAAATCTGCCTTTCTGCAGGACTGAGGTTGTGATCCCACTTTTCCACGCACTGTGTAGAAAAGAGCTGGTTTTTAAAACTTACCTTACACCGTTTCTGATCTTAACTAATTGTGAATTTCACACACTAGTTACTAATACTTTTACAATTACTAATCTTTCATACACACACATATTTTGAAAATAAGCATCCTCCTTGACAACATATTGGTCTCCAAATTCAGGAAGCTTATGAATTGCTTGTAATATTACAACCATATAATGATAACAGCTATAATTTCATGTGGTGTGAAGGACGTTCTAAGGCTGAATGGTCATTTTTTTGAGGTTTATGAATCTACATGTAGATCATGGTCAATAGCTTGGGGGAATGCAGTTAGATCACGGAGACCTGCTTCAGAACTGTTACCTGTTTACACACAGCAATGATCAATTGCAAATAAATTTTAGCCCACTGTCCAATAACCTAATTGCTGTCTTCTAACTAACTGATTAATCTGTCTTCCCTTCTCTACAGTATTATGAACCTTCTCAGCATACCAGTGTCAGATTATTAACTCTGCTTCCATTGCCAGATTTGCCTTCATCTTTCTGATGAGAAGACAAGAACAACTGTAAAAAAAATAGTACTTTCCAAATTTGTCAGAAAAAAGTATTGCAAGTCACTAAGGTGACAGTTTTGGACTGCACAGGCAAGTAGATTGGGGGATGCAAAAAATGTTGTCCTCCAGTGGTGTCTACAGAACCAGCAAAACAGGGACATCTCACAAAACTGATTATCAGTGAGATTTTTGTATGAGGTCTTGGAAAACCAAATCAGTAAGTGCATGTGCTGAGCTTTGACTACCTCAAGATATCTTTTTCCATTCCAAGTAAAGGAAAGCTATTAAATCTGAGTAAAGAAGTCTGCATTAGTACTCTATGTTCTATAAAGAGCTGAACCCAACTTACAAAGTAGCCATAATATTGTAACTTTCCAAAGCACTTGGTGACTTAAAAGGATTTAAAAAATACATCCATTCATAATTATGTGATGAAATTGTGTCTGTCACCTCTGTGCAGTTAGCCTGGTTTTTATGATTAAGCTGTTGGAAAACAACAAGTGATAGTTGAGAATACCTTCACTTTTCCTGAATGTTTTATGTTGATGGAATATGCAGTGAAAAATTTCTTCTCATATAGCTTAGTATGTAGAAGCCTCCCACTGCTCATTAATTTCTGATAAATATTTATGACAATTTCAACCTTATGTCTCTTCTATGCAGTGAAATCATGCACAGTATCAGACAGCACATAAAGGCATTTGTCACAGTGTATATTGGAATCACATGTAACTTAAACCTGCCAGACATAAGAGCAAATCTTTACATTTCCAGTAATTTTTTGTACAGTCAATGCAAGTGGGAACTGTAGCCTGTGGGTATATCACTCCAATTGGAGTAAACGCTAGAACTGTTTCTTTCTGCACTTACTCCATATGAACAAACAATAAAGATTTTAATCCCAGATTTTCAAGATTTTTGACCATATGTTGTGGCAAAAATTTAAAAGAAATAGGACTAATTATACTTAGCAACTCTATAGCAGTTTCTGTAAGAGCAGTATACTGGTTTGGCTGAGATGGAATTAATTTTTATCATACCATAATTTTTATCATGTATGGTGCTGTGTTTTAAATTTGTGAACAAAAGTGTTGATAGCTCACCAATGTTTTAGTTATTGTTGAGCACTGCTGGCACAGCATCAAGGCCTTCTCTGTTTCTTACTCTGCCTTCCCCATGAGTAGTCTGGATGTTTGCAAGAGGTTGGGAGGTGACACAGCAGGCTACCCCAGGGATATTCCATGACATGTAACATTATGTTCAACAATAAAACTTCTTCCAAAGTAGCTGTTGCTCCTGCTAGGTGGAAGCTCAGCTGCTGGCTGGGGACAGCTCACCACAGGGAGTCATTAGTTTTCCATAATGAGCTTTACAGTACCCAGACAAAGGGGAACTGAGGTAACTAAAATTTACTTGTCCAAACCAACTTAAAAGAGATGGGAAGAGTATCCTATAAGGTGGTAATTGTAAAATGCATTTAAAAAAAAACAAAACCAAAAAGCAGATTATATAGAGGATTGCCTTATTTTTTAAAAATGAGAAAAAACTTGCCCACATATATAAAGTCACATAATTACAGTGAGGAAGTTAACAACATTATAAATTCTGTGTTTGTCTCACAAAATAAATTCAAGACATAATTTTTCAAGTATTTTAAAGCATTTTAAATGTATTTAAAATAAGGGATTTTGCTCCAAGTTTTATGGAACTATAAACCTGTCTGTAACACATACAGAACAAAAAGAACAGTAAACCCAGGAACTCCATCATTCTTTTCCCAAAATAGGTATCATAATTACCACTATCCTATTTCCTGAAAAACAACCTGAAAACTCTCATTGCCAAGCTCTCATTGTCAAAGTAATCCTTATAGCAAATCAGATTATTGCTCCACCAAAACTACTCCTCTCTCTTGCTCTCATCAGATTATCAAATGTCTCAGAGTGGGGGAAATCTTTCAACAAATCTTTCTTTGGAATAATGTGCTCACAGAAACTTGCCCATCACTGAGAAACAACTTATGACATGAGGCACTAACATTAAATTTATATTTTAAAAGGTATCAATTTTGGAAATCTTACTGGGCATTATTATCATACATAAATATTGTCTGTTTTTACAAGTATTTTCACATCCTGTGTTTTTTCATACCTAATTTTCACGGTATTTTACCTGCAAAATTTCCATCACCTTAAGTTCCATCATTTGTGTCAGGTAAAAAGGGTAAAAAACAAATTTTCTTTTCCTTACATGCTATACAACTTTCACTTATGAGAAAATAGGAAAGTGCAGAGTATCACACTACAACAGGATTTATATAGCTGATGCCCTTTCACTGCCCAAAATAAATTATTCAATCCCACCCTTTAAGGTGGGGGGCTTTCAAACCAGAAAAAAAACCCCTCTGTTAATGTAGAAAAATGGTTTATTATGGTTTAGAACAAGTAGTGCTGGTTTTACATAAAATTCCTCTCAAGTTCTTTAACAAGTCTGTTCAGCTTAAGTAGCACTGACTCTTGCTGAGTTCAAGAAGAGTATTTTGCTTTTGAGGAATGAACAAAACTTTTCTTTTCCCCCTCTCAAATACTTCACTGTTCCTGTATATCTGTTATGTCATTGCTATTTCTAGCTATACCAAAAATGCTTTGAAAGTCATTAAACAATTTCAAATGTGTACAGCTTCCTGCTCTGGATTTTGTGGGTTTGTTCCATAACAAGAACCTAGATTTCAATAAATTAATTAGAAAATGTATTGTAGAACTATCATTGGTAGAATGTGCTATGCACTGGTAGTTGTAAATGAACCTGAAAACCAGAAACCTGGCTGAAATTTTTAGTGACTCATCCAGTTCTGTGGGAGGTTTCCTGGTTACAGGATGTCACATTTATGTCCATAACTCTCCATCTTCATCACTGCAGTACCTACAGAAGTTTTTTTCTTATTTCTAGTACTGAGAAAAGGCTTAATAAGAAACTTATTCCAGAAGGTCAGTACTTACTGCCTGAACTTAGCACTGCCACATTTTAGTATCTCTTTCCATATCAGAAAAGGGTTGACATTATTTACAAACCAAAATACATAGCCATTGCACAAGGAGGTTGTTTATTGTCAAGCCTTTTCTGAATTCAATAGATACAACCACAGGGCAAACACTCATCTTGTGCGTTGGTGTATTTCAGACTGGCAAGGATTCTGCTACCATTTTGTTATGACTGTGAATAGGTGTGTAGCAAAAGATCCTTAAGTATCCCTCTTGTCTTTGGACCCTTCTTCTGTCATCTAAATCCTACAGGACAGAGGGAGGGATAAGAGGGGAAAAACCCCACACCAATTCAGTGCTGAAATTGCATGAAATATGACTCTCACATACCTGCTGTTTACTTACTCCCAGTCGGATGAGTTTTAATGGAGGTATGTATTATTTGATATAAAAAGGGCATATTACAAAACATAAACATGCATACATACATATGAGTATGTAGAGCAGGTATAATATCACCTTTCTGTTGAAGTACAGGAAGAAAAGGATGTTTTAGGGCATCCCTCCTTTCACTGTTTTTTTTTTTTTTTTCTAATACAAGAAGTGGAAAAGTAAAAATAATTTTTGCTCACAGGTTCTGGGCCTCAGTACTAAGGCTCCAAATATTTTCACTGCTCCTTTCTGCAGAATCCTGTATCTTCCAAATTTGCCTATAAAGAGTCCAGTGATGCTGTTTGAGATCAAGTGGTAGTATCCTTGAAAGTGATGACCTTTCCTTGTCCTCTCAAGGGATAAGCATGCTCTCTCTCTTCTTAGGATTAAACATAAATATTTTCATTTTCAGCTGATGAACTGGAGAGTTGAATGCCTGTATATCAATATCATATATAATTTAGGACAGCAGTGCTAAATCTCAAGCCACAGAGTTGAGTTCTGGGTGGCTCTGAAACGGATTTCAAGTAATACGCTTTAAAATTAAAAAAGGTGTAGTTTAGATTAAGCACACATGCAAAATGAGTGCCCTGCCACAATGACCCGTTTAATTTTAAATACTGTGTTTTTTATAATCTGTTGTTTTCATCAGTTTATTGATGAAATTGATAAATGAACCAGAAAGTGAAAAAGTCACAAAAATGATATGTCTTAATTGTATCTCTTCCAGACTACATAAACATATCAAGTTGTTTATATTTATATCCTTACTGCTTTGAAATAAACAAGAAAAAGCCTATTTTTGCAATTCTAATCAAGCACAGCTGCTTTTCTCCTCTTCAATCATATCAGTGGTCAATAAGGAGGTTCAGGAATTGCCACTATAAATGTACAGCTTCACTACAATTCCTTGGGGCAAAAATAATTCTCTACAGGTGGTGTTCCTTTTCTGTGGACCCCTACACTTCTATGCATAACTATGTATGTCTGAATATGAGCTGAAAATCTAGGCTGCTATTTTTGCCAGCAGAAATCTAGACCATACAGTCAACAGTGTCTGAAGCATTTTTTAAAATAACCAGTACCAGAGGTTTGTAGGGGGTGAGAAAAATTGTTTTTTGAACTCCACTCTGTGTATAGACTAAACCTCCACTAACCATAGCAGAAGACAGACAGTTTACACCCACGGATACACTGTATTTTCACATCTAAATCTAGGTGCCTACAATCTGAAACTAACACTCACCATAAGCATCCTATCAGCATGAAAACATAATATCCAAATATAGCCTTATAAAACCATGCAAAGGCTTGGACAATTGAAGCTTAAATGACGGACACTACATCACGATGTGACTAAGAGCTGCAGTTACATTTGAAATGTGGTTGTTTCTTCAACCCATTATAATTCAGGTATCATACAGCTGTAGGGGCTATTAAAGCTGTCCTTTGTGGTCAGAAATTAAAACTACTGATTTGAAGAATAGCTAGCACTGCTGAAAGTGCCTGCATAGAGTGAAGAATGTTATATAAATCTCCATGCAAAACAGCCCTAAAAGCAGAGATGTCCCTCACAGCATTTTCAGGAATGTCTGAAGATGATTTTCACTGCTCTTAAAGCATAGCTTTAAGAAAAAACCATCACTTTACTTTCCACAGAAAGCATGCTTTGCCAACCATAAAAATCAACTTCAATGTTTTATCAATTCTAGAGAGTCATCAAACAAAGAGAATCTCTTCAGAGTCTCCCTTTAATTTTTATCTTAGGGTTTTGCTGAGATCTACGAACTGCATGCAAATCTTATATATGAATTTCCAAAAGCAACTTTTTTCAACATAATATCTTAGTGAACTATGTTTTCATGACACTATTAAAGTACTTGATATACTCTGACAGAATTACCACCATGGATACTGCAAAATATCGAGATGGGATCCCCTTCAGACAATGAATTTGCAAAAGATAACTAATATTTTTCAAGAACACTAAATATAATGGCTAGTAAGCATGCTACATCTACTGATTTTAAAAGTTTAAGAAATTTCCCAGTTTTTAAAGAATTATTTTTAAAGAGTTTCTGCAGACAGGAAGTATAAAAGCTGTGCAAGGGAATGGTACACCACCTGTGCTACACAATTTTTCCCATTCTAAAGCACGGGTCCCACATGGATAACACAGGATGAAATTAAAGCCTACTGAGGCACAATTACTTGAATTAGCTGGAGCAGAGTTAGGTCCAAATTGTCTTACCATTACTGTCTCTATAACACTGTGAAATGTATATTAGGTTATTGTGTAAAACATACTAAAGCAAAGGCCAGAAGAGAAAAACAAAGCACGAAGGAGAAACTCAATGCAGGACTTAAAGAAGTTCTGTACCAGAAAAGTGCCAAAGCCACGTGAATTCGGACACTGTGTCCTTAAATTTGCAAGGTGTCAGTTTTTTTCCACCCTTCAGGCAGAGCAAGTTACTTCGCCTCTGCTATGCACAAAGAATAGCCAAGCAAGATGCAAGTGTGGAGCTGCCAACAGGTGGCAAATTAATAACCTGACTTCCTCTGTGCTATTTTCCTCTTTTAGACAAGCTGTATATATTGCTTACCACTGCAACTGCAGTCAGTATAAAAGAGGAAATATCTAAGCATTGTTTAAAAAGACAAAATAGAGAAAATCTTTGGAAATATCTTCCTAGAAGAAGAAGAAGATGATGATGATGTAAAAACTGATGTCCTCTATCCTTTCTTGTTTTGGCCTACCCCCAGAGATTAGCCTCATGAAGTCTATAGACATTTTTTTAAGGTCTGAAATCAATCACTTCAGGAAAATTATGTTCTCAAATTAAAAAGAAAATCTAACAGAAGATAATTAAATGAACAACAATCAAAATTATCTGTGGAAGAAGCAAACAGCAGTACTTTTGTAAAAAAGAGAAATTTTATAACTCAAATAACTTCATTCAAGAAAAAAAACCCCATACCATTATCTACTTTATCCTGAGTGAATAAAAATTTTGTTTAAAGTCACCCAATGTTCTATGCCTTAGACAGCTTTTTTTTTTTTTTTTTCCCAATATTTATGCAAAAAATCAACCTGGGAAGATAAAGTTCTATTATTACAAAGTTTGATCAAATCTGCTGACCAAAAGTTTTCTGGGTCTCAAAAGAAAATGCCGTTAACTACCCAAAACCAGTGTGTTAGAGGTTCAGGGTCTACACTGATCTTACAAAAAGCTTCTGATCTACCAATATGGCAAACTACTACCATTTAAACAAAATACTGAAATGGAAGTGTGTTATATACCAAACTTTTTTTTCTGTTAAATGAAGTTATCCACAGTAGCTCTGGAGAAGGAAATATTAATAACTCAGGAAAGGAAAAAGGAAAATTGGTATAAGAACTTTTTTCTTAGCTGTATAAATCAACAGCCTTTACTGGTACTTGTACTTTTTGCTACCAGTGCAACTAAGAATTTTCTAACATATGATATACAACACTGCAAACATTATTTACTTTTTTAAAATTACTCTTCAGTTTATATCCACACAGATGATTGTAAAGATGACTGCTCTCACTGGTATAATTTACTTCAGATGCCTTGCATTCATACAATTCAAATCATCACAAAATTATTTTTTCTTGCTTAAAGAGTTTTTAAAATACATAATTTTCATTGTCACATTCTACTACAATTACTGTAGTATAATGCAGAAAATAAAATATTTACCTCTAGATTAAAAATATCTTTAATTGTGGAAGTGATTCTAGTTTAAAAAACTCAGCACTGCAAGAGCATAACAGCTTTCTTCTCAGGACTTATAAGATTGTTGTTGCCTGGAATAGTTCATTTCTGTCAGGTTGCTCAGAAAAGACCTTTCTTTAACTTCTGCAGTTCAGAAATGGTTGTTTGATGATAACAAAAGGCTAAGTGGATTTTTCCCAGTAGGAACTGCTCAGCAGCACAAATGGTGCCTTTCTTTTGGGTACAGAAACAGTTTTTCACCTAAGTTTGCTTTCCTAATTTTGTTCCTGATGCTTTTTACAACATTAGGAACACTTGCTTCCTATTTTTCTTTTGTACCCCAAAAGGCACTTTTTTCTCCTTTTTTGGTATTTGCATGTAACAGCATTAAGCACAAAGCATTCTCCTCTCTGAGGAAATCTGTAAAATCTTAATAATTCTCTATTTTTTAAGTGTTTATGTGCATGAACACATACATTCACACACATATATCTGTAAAATATTTCTGCCCTCTTCACCACTTTATGTATTTATTGGTTGCAATTATTGTGTATGAAATATTTAAAAGTGACTCATAAAAAAGAGAAATAACATTTGCAGCAGTATCGTGTGGCTGTGATAATGTACCTGGGAAGTAATAACATAGCAGTCCTTAGGAGTGGGAAACAAATGGTAAAGGAAAAAAAAAGAAAATTAAACCACACAGAACATAAGGCTGTGGGGCCACTCTTATGGAAAATGAGTAATTTTAGAGTAAAATGAGATCATCACTATAATTTCTGTTATAAGGAGAACAGAATTTGATGGCAGGTCTAATTTTCTAAAAATATTGACCCCTTTATTATATTCCTGTTTGGGAAGAAGTTCTGGGTTTTGAAAACTTCAGGTTTCTGTGTTCTTATAGATTTGCACATTGAACATCTCATCTGTACTTCTCAAATTAGAAGAAAAAAATGTCTATCCAGCAACAGATAATCTCTGACATTTATAGCATATGTGGGATGGAAGAGGAAAATTAATATACAGACAGCTATAACTTGATTTCATTAAAATAATTATTATTATTACTATTATTATTATGTGGATTAAGGAATACATTTTTATGATAAAAATAGAAGCCAGCACAGATCTAGTCCATCAGAAGTCATAAGTCATCTGTCAGAAGTCATAAGTTTACTTAATAATACTGATGAAAATAAATACAGGTCTTGACAGATCAATTCAGAAAGGAACTTAATATTCAATTGTAAGTTGTATGAAACCAACATTTTTAGATCTGTGGGAGCAGACAATCTTAGTAATGATAAAATTTGATTAGATCCTAAAATGTACTGAAATAGAATAGAAAAGGTTATCTCAAGGGCTAGGGGCAAAAGAGCAAAATCCCAAAAGAGACCTGCAGTCCCACACAAAGGGAAAGACAAGTGCTGAATATCACCTGAGATACCTGAATGAAAGTGATCTTGTAATAAGTATTTCAAGATTTCAGAGACAGATATTCACAGATTTGTTCTGAAGATTTTATTCTTTTTTGATATTTCTTTTTATATACTTCATATAAGTGAATATTGTGTCTCTATTTCCATTCTCAGCAAGGGAGCTCAGTGTAGAGAGGATTAAATTGGATGTCAGACTCCACAGTCAATGATGGTCAAAAATACTAAAATGACTGGGTTTTTTTCTCTCTTTCTTTTACTCTCTCAGCACATACTGACCATTATTTTGAAAAATAAGGATATCAAGGACTTCAAGACAGCCATGCAAGACAGAAGGGAAGAAATATTTCAGCAACGGCTTGAAGGAATCCTGACAAGTGCTATGTTCCTAGAATAAAGAGATCTTCTCAAATTAAGCTTTGTGCTCTGAGATCGAATAGGAAAAAATCCATTACTAGACAATAAGCAACAGAGATAGAAAATAATATTATAAAATAGATAGCTTTGTGCATTAGTAAGCTTTCAACTTCTGAGTTTATCCTACATCATATTTAATAAGATTGGCTCTGGATTAAAATATGAACACCACAAAGTTAATGCTGCTGAGCCGAAGCAAATGACATTTTAAGTGTCATCAACAAAATCCACGCTCTTATCAGGATAGTTTTCACTTGGGTGAAAAAACCACAAGTGATACAATCTTTCAAGCATTTATTTGTGGGAAAGAATATGCAAGTTGTCTTCTGTAACTCGGCTGGATAAATCAAGTAAGTAAATCAAGCACTTCTTGCAGGAAGAGCTGACTTCTTTTAACATGCTGCACACAAAGCCCAGGACTTCCCACATTATTTGCACAGGGTAGGGATAAATCCTGAATTTTTTGGGTACTAGTGATGCAGGAGTCTATGAATTGTTTGAGGTCTCTCTTGCGGAGCACTTGCAAGATGTGTATTACAACACACTTTTTAATGATTGCAAATTATTGTCCAATGCTGACAAGAAATAATCCAAGAAATTTTAGGACAAAGGGAAGTATTTTAATTTCTACATTTTTAGAATCCAGGAATATATGAAACTGTTCGTGTTGTACCATAAGGGAACCCACACAGCAAAAACCTACTTTTAGTGTTGGCAGCAAATGCATTTTTCTGTCTCATACTTTCTAGGGAAGGAGAGCTAGCAATTTAATAATTAAAAGAAAAAAATCATTTTTAAAGCAATAAAAGTCAAAGAAATGGCTATCTATACAGACATAGTGAACAAAAGACATTCTAAAGATGCTCCTAAATGTCAGTACAAGGTAGGATAGGATTAAGAAAATCTGGTACTTCAGAAAATATGGTAACATCAAGGTGGGTAGATGTAATATGGACTGAATAGTCAAATTTATATATGTCAAAAGAAATAGCACTAGTACGGAATGAATAATGAGGTAGAGATAAGGACTACAAAAGTGATAAATTACATACATCAAAACAGTCTCAATAGATCTTTTTCTTCATTTTAAACATGAAGTTCACATACTCATAGATGGGGATATGTGAATATTCTTAAGAACAAATACTGAACTTTACCACAAATCCTTTCTCCCCTTTTAGTTTCTACTACTGACCCAAATTAAGAAAATATTAGACTGAACAAAAAAAAAAAAAAAAAAAAAAGTTCCAAGAAAACCCCATGATAAAATATTATTTTGCGCATATAGAAGCATTAGAAATGACATTTGAATTAAAAACGTAAAATTACCATGGGAAAAAAGATCGGGCACATCATGGCAAATTGCTGTGCTCTAGTCTGTAGATTGTAAGGGAGGTGGGGGTTGGTTCGAGTGGCTCTGTTAAGATGGAAGTTGGATGTTTTATTCACCATAGGACATTACATGCTGACTGCTGAGAACCCACGGAAGGAACACAGACAAAAATAGTCTATTTGTGTAGATTTGAAAGTTCCCTTAAAGTCTTTGATTCATATGATTTAAACCCGTTTTATATGGTTTGTAACACAACAAATAGGAAATCTTAAACACAATTAACAAAAATATATTCTAAATATTAAAAAATAGAACTGAACAAATGAAAATTTCCAATCACATTTTTACTAGCTCATTGTCACAGATCTATACTACAGCACTATTCCTTCTGCTATCCAGAAAACAGCCTCCATCCAAGCCAGACCCAGAAAAATTTTTAAAAATAATTGTGCTCTGGTTGTTTATTAACAAACATACAAAACCCCAAAAAAGGCTAATTGCATCGTTTTAAGACTGACTCCAAGCTAATAAACGAATGTTTATAAATTGGGGCATTTTTTGAAAACCAGTGAGTAATTAAGGCAGCACTAAGATAACTTCTAACCACTAGGTAGAACAAATCATGTGCCATAATCGCAGAGATTAGTTTCCTCTTATAGTTGATTATGTTTTTAAACATTACATTGTGTCATATGTTTCTAAATAATGGCACTGATAGATGCTGAATTTTTAAAAGCAGGTAGGTTCTACAGACACGTACAACATTTATTTTTAGCAATGGTTTGATCACTTAAGATGGAAGATGATATTTTTCCAAAGGTAAATATTCCTGTAATGACTTCTACACATGCAAAAGAGAAAAACCTTACAGTGTGAAAAAATAAATAAATTACAATTTAGCAAAACCACCTTTTGTTGTATTACAGCTGGCTAGACTTACTTAAGCCAGGTTCTAGGCATTTTCTGAGCTAATAGGGAAGGTCGAATAGAACACAGGGATTCTTTTTTCTTTTTTTTTAAACTGATGCTGTTGTTTTATAGTGCTACAAAGGCTGCTTGCAATCACGTGTTTTGGGCAACATTTGAAGGGAATTTTCATTTCTACATAGTCACACTGAAGGGGAAATGGTTTTTCATATAATCTTTTTTTCTGCTGACAGCTGGAGTTTGTTGTTCAAGAACTTTGTGAAGTTTTACTCAAGGTACCTAAGAGGAAAAGATTTGGACTATAACATAAAAAAATTGGTCAGGAAGTATTGTATTGTCAGCTGACATGGGAAAAGGCATGCAGAATAACTGATTCCACAAACAAGATAGTTTTCCAGACTGATTCCTCATATATGTGTGTGTGTCTATGTGTGCATACATCTATTTTGCAAGTTTAGAAAGTCACACTGAATAAAAATATTAAAAAAGTTTTATATTGGCTACATATAAATGTGCAATTAATTATTATTAAATTTCACGGCACTGAGGTGAAAATGAACTTTAAAATTTAAAATATTGCCTTCCTGAATTCCAAAAGGCCCTGGCTTCAGCAATGTTATTCACACCTCAGAACATCATTTCAGTGAAGGCAAATCTTAACTGCATTTGTGGAATGACAGCAATTATCTTCATCTTCATGATCTCTGTAGGTGCTTTCCCACAGACACAGATGGGAATCCTTACTGCCTAGCACATTTTAAAGCCTGCAAACCCTGGTCCTTGTCAGTTAGAACACAGGAATGGACCTGAAAAAGGACACCTGTGTAAATCTGGGCACTTGGTATATCTTGTATTTACCTAAAGGACCGAGAGTTTCTTAGTTTAAAGATATGTAGTCACTACATTTATGGAATTTTTGAGTGGGAACATGTAAACAGAGGAGCACTGAAGTAGAGAATATAGTTTTTACACACTAAAGAGGACCTGCACATTTCTAAAAAGGCACTTATTTCAATAGCTGTTGCTGTTGCCAATGGTGGTAGTTGGACAAAGTAAGTTTCAATGCTTTAAAACTGCTTGAGCTGAATCTCTCAATCTGTCATTTTTTATATTCCCTCTGGAACAAAGATGGTCTAAAATCCACTATTTAAAGCCAATAAAAAAGGTGCAGCAAAAGACTTTTTGCTGTCTTCTCTCTATCTTTCCCAAAACCCCCTATTTTTCAAAAGCAACATATTTACGGGCCAGAAGTGTCCTTCTTTTGGGGGGCAAATACACAGAGAGGGGAAAGATTGACAAGGTTTCCATTTAGGATTAGTCTCTCACTAAGACACAAAGTGGGAGGCTGAAGAGTGAACCCCTAACCCTCCTTTGTGTGCTGTGCCACCATGTAGGATTCACTGACAGATTCCACAATCATTATTAGAAATTGCAGAGTGCTTTCTAGATCTTTTATAGATCTAGATCTAGATCCCTGGTACTACTGAGCTGTCTCAGATTTTTCAAGCTGCTCCCCTATTTTCCCCGTATCATTGTAGGTTTATAGCTTGATGACTAAGAACTGTCTCAAAACTTCTGCTCCCCTAACGTGCACTGTTAACAGAATTTGCAAAATATCAGATTGTCCCTTATCTTCGCACTAAATCATACTGTCCATGTGAAAAATTCAACCCCTACATTAATTCTATCTCTTTTGTTAATGTTTCATCTACAGTTGACTCAGCATTTACCACTGCCATTATTTCACTCCAAAACTACTGAATAGAAAGCTTTCTCTGATCATGTAGGATTTTCGCAGCAAAAATAATATCTTCTGTTTGATTATTTGCATAGAAACACTGAAAGTGCTCTCACACTCTGTCAGCTACTTCACACCTCTGTAGGTGCTTAAACTCTGGAATGATGAAATGTGAATTTACCAAATCACCGCCTCACATGGGTTTCATTTAAGAAGGAATGCACTGGCAGCACATTCCAATTAACTCTTGAAGAAAAGCTTAGTTTTTGGATTGTTTTGTGCAAATGAATAAGTGTAATTTTAGAAAGACTGCTTCCCCTGTTACCGTACACAACAGAGGCATAAAAGAGAGAAAAACTCAAACAGAATATGTTAACTCTCTTCATATCCTGAGCCAACTCACCAGTGAGTTGATTGCTCATTCTTCCACTTGTTAGGTCAGGTAACTGTATGACATTTAAAACACTGCTAAAAGATTAAAACATCTAAAAAGTTAGAGTCACTCCATTACAGTGAGTTCATTTAATACCACTTTTGAAACACTTTACAGAGTGTAGTGAAAGACCTTAATTTATTCCAATTATCTTTTGTTCACTTGGATTTATGAACACTGGAGCTCAAATAATCAGCCCTTTTGCTCCTTCGGCTTCCAAGAATATATTTTCATGAGTATTGTACAAGTCATCTTTCTGCAACCATCCCACATACTAATTGGAAAAGTCTATTTTTAAGATAAGGAGTGGTATTAGCAGACAATTAAGGACAAGATCACTGGTTGTGCTGAATTGCTTTGGAACAGAAATAGCTCCCTGAATAAAATTTTCTTCTTAGTAAATGTATAAGGACAAATACTGAAAACATATACCCAATTCTTATAAGGTGCTTCTACAAAAGGAAAAAGCTTCAGAAGTAACCAAGGATAAACACCTTCGCATTCGTACTGCTTATTACAGAGTAATAGATCTCCTATTACTACCTACTTTTGTGGCCCTGGTGTTTGGTATTTTTTCAACAGAAGTGGGGGAGGGGGAGACCTTTTTCCAGCTGTGTGTACTGAAAATATGGGCATGAAACTGTGCACGAAAAACAGTGCTTTACATTCATTCATTCTCTTTGTATAATTCAAAGTATATTGACAGTGAGTGCGCTGCCAATGATAACAGCAGGATGGGTTATTTTTCAAGATAGGTGAGATGAGTATTTAATTTCTTCCCTTTGAAATCTTCAGATTTCCAACAGCAAGACTGAGCAAACTTCTTTCAGTGTTCTTTCAAACAATAATTATCACTGTTTTGTGTCATAGTCTCTTTTTTCTAAGATTAAGATCTGTTGTGCATTACACTACAACTAGCTGGCACAAGCAGCTCATGAAAACTCATGGGAAACTGACTTCCTCTAAACTCTGACTTTGCTTAGTGAGAAAAAGAAGGAAATTTATTTCCATCATGAAGGAATTCTCAAAGGCATGAGGAAATTCCTTCCTTAGACTCAGCAGGTGAACTAGTCTTGTGGAAAAAAAAAAAAAAAACACAAAACAGACAGGAAATTCTAGAATTAAGTCACCTATATTTTTAAAGCATTATCATGGGATGCCAGCCACGTCTATCTGCAGCTGAGACTCTCTGTACAACCACGGATTTGCTATCTGGAAACATCAGTGGGGCTGCTCTACACATTATTAGGGAGATAACTAGTATTATTTTCACTATAACTAAGAGATACTTTCTTTTCTTTACAAATACATACATGCACACAGACACATACATATACTTATAAATGCAGATACAAAAGGATTACAGACAAAACATCGTTTGATTCCTGATGGTGTTTGAGTGGAAGGCAATAGTATTACTGGGGCATAAAAGAGAGGGAGACACCTTCCTAACATTCCAAAACTATCTGGTGGTGCTGAACCTACCACATTTTTCTCCCCAAAATGATAAATTTTCTTGTCCTCTTCTGCACCCATATCAACTAGCCACCAATTATAAAAGAAAGTTTAAAGATAATAAATTCACCTGTTTTTCCTCCATTTCTTTTGGCTCATGCTTACTTAGTTTGGTTAGCTGGTGCTTTGATGGTGCATCACAGTTGTTCAGAGCATGAATGTTACACCTGCTGGTTATCAAACCAAAGGGTTATTTGCCCTGACTCCTGCTGTGTGATAAGTACAATCAAATATTAACTCAGTCAGTGGTAGGAAAAAGATGGGAAAACATTTTTTTTTTCCTTGGAATGAATTACTGTTTACCTGAGACCAAAATTTATAGTATCTCTTCAAATGTCTGATGTGGAGGAAGTGTGTCCTAAATTATCTGCTGCCCAAAAGAGCATTAAAATGTGTGGAATTTTATTTTCTAATAGTGGGCAGTCCATTTGGATTTTCATATATAAAAATAACTAACCTAGGTAAATCAAAAGCATAGTCCCATCACTTATTAAGTAAAATTATTTTGCAACAAGTTTTAAGCACATACATACTACCAGCAATTACCATTTTAGCTATTATTAAAAAGAAAAAAAAATAATGACTCACTGTAGCTTTAAATTATTTGCCTTTACTTCTGTTCCTCTGTGTCAACAAGCCAACCTATTGGACAGAATATGCTGCAGATAGTAATATACTGCAGATGGTATCAGATGGTTTGTGCTAGAAATTTAATTAATTCTTTTAAGTGATATGTCTTTTTTTTGCTTAGAATTGCCTTTATTCTGACTGTGTGTTTGGTTCTGGAAGCTAATTTGGTAAGCCATGCATACTGTCTTCTGCTCCATCACTCAAAATTTTAGTTTACAGGTGACAAATGCACCTAGCTACAGAAAGCTTTCCTTTTTCTGAAAGGGGCTGGTTTTGCATGGTGAAAGGGAACTGATTTCTGACAAAGAGTAAATAGGGCCCTTGGGCAATTAACTACGCCAGCCAACTTAGCCAGGGGGGTTATTTCCCTTGTAGCTGTTTTTTGCAATTCACAGTCATAAATTGCTCCCCTGGTTGGTATACACTCCCAAGAATAATAAACTCAAGCTTTATGTTTGTTGCCTAACATCCTTAAGAAACACATGCTGAGATTGAGCATTTGTTTTGTTGACTGGTGATATTAAATTTAATAGACTGGGTTTTTCTACATCACTATTAAGTTGATGAATACAGTTAATTTTAAATCTTTTCTGTCACATTGTTCTCATAGTGCATTCCTATTTAAACAAAATAATCAAGGTACTTGCAGGCCAAACATTTTATGGAAGACAAATTCTTCAATAACTGATTAACATAAATAGGTCTTGAAGAATACATTAAAAAAATCCCACTTTATTTGTCTACATAGTGGTTTTAACCTTTTCTTTTTTAGAAAAGACATTCTATATAATTACTAGCATTTCCAGTAAGCTCATGATTTGGTAAAACCAAATTGATTTTGTTCATTAAATCCCCAAATCTATGGTTTTAGCAGTGGCAAAACTACTGCAGGCTTTTTGTCAGATCACAAATTTTCTTTTGGGATTTTGGCAATCTTGGCAATTTTATCTGGCATGTGAATAAAAATAATAAAATAAAAATTACCAGGCCTCAATTGATGAACGTATTAATCGTGTATCTGCAGGCACTTATTTGATTTTATTCTTTCAGTGTTCTTTTTTATTCCTGTGGGTTTTCTTTTATTCTTTCATTCCCTCTTATCCTCAGTTTCACATAGGACATGGGAAATGACTCAGCAGCTGAAGGTAACTGTGACTCAATGTGCAAAGCAGGAAGTGGCTACTTGACCTATTTGTGTAAAATATCAACTTAATATAGTTTGAGTTGCACTAGACGAGTCCAACACTAGCTTTGGACTGACCCTATTTTTCTTTTCTTAGTCCTGATTCCCCTCCTTGTATGATGTTTATCCCTATCCATGTTTTTATTTTCCTGTTTACTTGAATATTAAAGTACCTATATGTCAGTTCTGTTTGGGCAGTACCTCTAGTACTTGCTAGTTCATGAAGCAGTAACTTTTGTTCTCACAACACATATGTTTCAAATACAGCAGAAATATTTAATGTTTTCCTAAGGCTGAATGTGAAGACTTCAGACTACTTCAGGGACACAAGAAGAATTTGTCTACTCAGTTCAAGAAATTAGGTAATAATGGTACTTAGAGTCAATTTATTATTTAGCTACATTAATTTATACGTTTCCTTTTAAATTGCATATGGTTGATTGCTAACTTAGTTATTAGTTAACAGTTCTGAAGGAAATTAAAAAAATTATCTTTCATCAACAACATCTTTAGGAGAAGCCAAGTGTTTGATACAGAAGACTAGATTCTGCACAGGCACACAGAGCAAATTCTGAAATCAATTGTAAAATCACCCTAAATTGCATATTTTCACATTTAAAAGACTACCACTCACTACAATCAGAAATTATATCCTTGCTAATGGAGATGCCTGTAATTTGAGATGTTTGCTTAAATGGAATGATGACAGTTAAGATCATCTAATGAAGGTATTTCTATAGAATATTGAACTTGGGATATCAGAATAAACAATGGAGTTAATTGTTGGCAGAGCTGTTTTGAGATGAAATGGATCTGTGTCAGCTTGCAAAGAAACTTAGTTCTAAACATACAAACTACTAATACACATTAATGCAATACTCAGATGTAAAAATCCTAGACTACAGGACTCAATCCCTACAGGCAGAAATGTTGCAGAAAATAATATGAAAAGCAAATTATATGTCACATTCTTGCTAGTGTATTTTGAGGAAGAAAAATAGATTTTCCTCTAAGAGGTCTTGGGGAGAGCTCTGCTTTATGCCTGTGCTAAGAGTTGTCCTGTTTTCTTCACCCTCCCTTTCCATATGGCTTTTGAAATCCAGCTGATCAAATTGTTCAGTTCTGTCACAGCAGAACCTGTTCTTTGGATAAACACAGAGACAATCCTACATTCACTACATTCAGATAAACTTACCGTACGTGGGTAATGATGAGGGTTGTAGCTGGAATGAAAAAGTCATCCACTCTGTCAAACTGCTTTCCCACTGGCTGAGTGTGGATTGTGTGATGAGAGACACTCCCACTGGCCTGCGTTATCACCTGGATAAAGTGATGATCATTATAAACTGTAGAAGTACTCTTTCAGAATTAAATCTCAATCCAAATGAATCAGTACAGTAGTGCCTCTGTATTCCTTCTCTTGTATTGTCTTTCAGTTACCAAGAAAATGAATGCAAATGACAGGGAATAAAGCTGATCAACATTACAGATTTCAGAGAACTATTACATACCTGACCACTTAGTCTTTGTACTCCATCTTTTTTTATCACCCCTGAATCCATATTTATTCATTTGCATTTCTAAGACCTTTAACAGTTCTTAGTTTAAACTAAGTTTTTTGTTTATCTTTTTTTTTATACTAGATCTTAGAGTGAGATCAAATTTTTTTAACTCTTCAGCCAGAGTGAAAAGATGAGATGCTATCCACATATCCACTGGAACATATGGCTATGCCTATTCCCAATTCTTGTCAGACATGAGGTAATTCAACATAGAACAGACATCTTTCAGAAGAACAAGCTGAACTGAGTTTATTTATGCCTTAAATGGTTAAGAGCCAGTTTTATTCAAATCCCAAAATCTTGGACCTTCTCTGAAGCAAATGTTTATGGGTGAATAAAAGACAATTGCATATAATAGCCACTATGCTATTCACATATATGCATTTAAGAGTGGATTTTTTTTAGAAAAGAAAAAATCTACTATCTATACTAAAAATGAGGGTGAGGATGATCAGTCACTTTAAAATATAGTAAGACTGACTCAGTTATCAGTTCTGGAGAGGAGTGACAGCTAAACTTCCACAAATTATCTTGCATGCTCAAAGTTACTAAGAGCCTGTAGGTGCTAAAAAGGTGATTTCAAATGTTACTAATTTTACTTTTCAAATTTCTCTTATTCTTTTTCTTATATATAAGTATATATTATATATGTATATAATAAATGCATAAGGATTTCATTAAATTCTGAAGAAAAGGAAAACAAAATAAAATTAAAATGAATTTTTAAATTATGATATAAGGGTGATCATCACAGTCTCAGGGAATTACTATAAATAAGGAACAGAAATTAATAAAAAAGTAGTAAGGTAAGTAGAGCTTCTTGAAATGTTTCTTTAGGGACTGTCCCTAGGCTTTTTGCTGCTCCAAGGTACGGGAAAAATAAAGATTTTTACTATCTTTCATATACAAAAAAAACCAGTACGGACAGAGCTTGACACCTCCAGAGTGTAAATATGACCTTAATGAAAAGGAAACATGTCTAAAGTCTGGTTTATCCTCTTATTAGGGACAAAAATATCATGAACAGCAACAGTTTGCTCTCAAAAGATTGGCAGTGTAGAACACGCTGCTGTTTTTAGCTGCATTCCTTATCCTTCTATCAATTTGCCATTGTCAGTTCTGACTAAGGGTGTTGAAAATAATCATTAACTTCTTTGGTGAAGTCAGTTGTCTGACTTGTTTTCTGGTTACCTAAAATAATTTCTCTGCACTTGTGGGGGTCATGGTAATAATGCTTAAAGGAAAATATGCAACACATTGCAATTGCTCAAAACTACACAAAGGTTCAACTTGTCTAGATTTCCTTACATATAATCATTGTGATCACCTCACCTGCAAAGTTGGTGAATTCTTTTCCATGTTTCCCCAGCTCAGCACCCAGACTTGATCATGTGATTTATCATAGTGTAGTTTCACTGGAACAGGATCTGTACTTACTGCCTGAAATGTAATAAAAATAGAAACCCTGTCTGTCACATTTTCAAAGGAAACATTAGTATATATGCTTGAATGAAAATGATGAGTAGATATGCATTTCCAAATACTTTCAGACTGTATTTAAGAATTATGTTGACAATTGTTGAAACAGCCCTCTGATTAATTCAGTTACCGAATTGCTGAAAATGTGGTTTTTATTCATTATGTACTGTAACACTTGGCATCAAAACTACATTCTATTGGAGCTATTAAGAAGTTGAAAACAAAGGTTTTAAATCAAGTAAAAAACTACTTGTCTTCCTTCCCTGCCATCATTCTCACTTTACATGTATTGGTTGAAAAACTACACCATTTAGTGAAAAATGGTTAAAAAGGGAAGAATATTCTCAAGCCGCACACTGGAATTAATATGTTACTGCATACAAACAACATGATGTTGCTGCACCCAAAGCTTCCTACCTGTTAAAATGTGTATATTTTGTTGAAGTAGGAAGAATTGTTTTCATATGTTTTCCAATTACAGTTGCTACTTTTCATAGACCTGTGATGAGAGCCAAAGTGTTTTCCCCACAACTTTGAGCACTCTCTTGAGATCACGAACCTTTTAGACAGTTGAGCTCTAAACTTCCTTTGGTACGAGAACTGAAGGCTTCAGAGGTATGAAATGGGAGGACAGTGTATTTGATTAAGACGTGTTCTGCACAGGCTGAACAACTGGAGGGATTACTTTTTTATTTTCATCATTAAAGAAGAAAAAATAGGCGGAAATTGTTTTTTAGTCTTACCATTATGGAACTGTAAAGCACAGCTTGTTTATCAGTGTGTCAAGGAGAGTACCAGCTGGCTAATTAAGTGAACCTAATTTAAACTAATGATGTAGATCCTCCAGATAATGCACTAATGGCTGGCTGAGACTGCTGATGATACTTAACTGTACTCCTGAGGTGTTGCAAGCGACCACTTCATCTAAGCAGAATTTGTTTTTCCTTTTGAAAATGGAAAATGAAGCCAGGTTGCTCACCAGCTCATTTAAAATCAGAAATTACCCCTGGAAAAAGGTCATTTGTGTTTGATAACTTTTTTTTGTTGCATGTTAGAAAACAAGTTGCTTAAAATAATACTTGCACTGTTGTACAGCTAATTTGTCAAGGCATGTCAAATTTCCTTTTGGCTTCCCCAGACAAAGGTCTGACCCATACATGTTCTGCCAGAGGACTGCCAGCTGTGTGCAGAGTTGGGGTCATGGCACAGCCAGGAGGAGCAGAAGGAATTGCCTGCAGGGTCAGGCACAGGCAGTACAGCTCCCTAGAGGGAAGCCAGCAGCAAAAAAGAGTCAAGCATCTCGGAAGCAGACTTGCACAGCTGTTTCCAGCTGACCAGGCTGATCTGCCAGCAGCACACTGAGGACTGAACAATGATGACTCCGTTTACTTCAGCCTCTAAGTCATCCCACTCAGTGGTATGCTGCTATGCAACACTGCACTATTCTTGCTTTCAAGAATTTACAAATGAAAGCAAATGCTTCTCTTGACTTTAGAAAGAGAATTATAAGTCAAAAAGTCTCTCTCTATATATATCTCTAAAGATACAACATTCATGTTTCCAATACATTTCAATTTAGTCTGCTGTAGAATCCTCTAAAGTACTTATTTTGATAAATATACCTGTCATAAAAATAAATCATCCTCAAATCTAGTTGTCACATATGTGCACACCTTTTACATTAACTTTCATAGTAGAAAGGAAAAACATGTATAATAGTACTTCAGAGAAAACATGGTAATAAGCAAAACCAAATAAACATTATTTTTACACAGAAAACAGCATAACTACATGACTTAAAGCTTTTTCAAATAAATTTTTAATCTTCTTTAGGGTTTTTGCATAGTGACAGAAGTTTCATTAGAGTGCTCTCACTTTCAAAATACCAAGTTATCTCCACATTTGTTCCCACTAGCCTATGTGCCTTTTTGCAAGGTAGGTTCTTCTTTAAGATGTAGACTAGAAAAAGGTACATGCACGTGAACATGTATGGAAATAATATTCTCTGTATTAATATGATTTTTAGAAAACAGGCAGTCTAACAAGAAAAATATTCTCAATTCTGAGTAGCTTAGTTTCTATTTTCCAAAAATGAATTAATTTTTTTTTTTTTCTGGGCTAGGCAGTACTCTAAGTAATGAAAATAGACTGATCTGACTGGAAAATTAAATTCCCTTCTGTTTGTACAAGTGTTTTTAAGTGCGTATCATATGAGCAGAGGAACATTTAATGGTTAGAAAGTTCTTCCTGCTTGCAAAAAATATAGAAAATAAATGCTTATTTTTAAAAGAAGACAGAGACATGCATGTTATAAGAAATGCTAAACAAAGTATCTCTTGACTTGTCACTAAATTTCTAATTAGCCTTACTTCAATTCTAAAACCCATCTGTGAATCAACAGTGGTTTTACTTTTTACAGTTTTATATTATGTGTAAAAAGATTATATAGCTTTTATGCTTTCATTATTTATTTGTTTTGTTTCTGACTACTGTTACTTTTTTGTTTTGTTTTGTTATTAAGTCTATCTGAATAATGGCATGGGTAAGCTGGACAGACAGCAAGGCCCCTTGAACTTTTCCCATGTCTTTGGCTAACCATATCCTAGGAAATAATATTCAGATCAGTAACGAATAGTAAAAATTCTACTTAGGTGTTCAAAAGTGACGTTAACGCATTTGGTTTAATTTATTTATCTGATTTAACTGTTACTCCTTAGTTATGTTGCCTTACCACATATCTTTGTGAAGTACTGTGAAATGGAAAGATAATAAATTATGAATACTGAAACACCTACAACCATCAAAACCAAGACTTTCATTCCAGCAAAAGTTTTCCACAGCTGGGGTAAATTTAAATCTATACTTTCCTAAATTCATAATCTGGATATTATTGAATTAGTGGAAAAACAATGCTATTCTACCCCTCAAAATAAAATTCCTTTGAAAGTGATTTTTTTTCCCTCTGGAAGAACATGAAATCTTCAGGAATATCCTGGTTTTAGCTCAATATACTTGCTAAGTAGCACAGACTTAGTGCATAAAGCTCTTTGCTACACTTAGGCATTCTCTGTCTGGTTTTCAGCTCATTACAGAAAATTGAGTATTTTTATGATAGAACAATCTAACTCCATTAAAAAACTGCACAATTGCTCTACATATTTCTGGGAAAGGGCTGCACTTTTAATTAGTGGTTAATTTACTGAACTTTACTTTTAATTAACATATATCTTTCCAGTAAGTATCTCTACACATTTTGTAACAGTAAAGTGATATATATTTATACATATTTAAAACAATAACTAATGTAACTGAAGACAAATTAGAAGATCCTACCAATGAACCTATTTCATAAAACCTAAATTAAAACCTATTTTTAGTGAGCTCAAGAGGAATCATGTGCTTTTGACACTGAAGTCTAAATGCTAATAAAGGCAATTACATTGATATTTCATCCCTCCTGTGTAGAAAAGGAAGCTGACACCTGAATGTCAGTCAGAGACCACGGAAAATATTGCCAGACATTCCAGTCTTTCAAATTTGTGGATTGTGTTGAGACGATGGGTTTTTAGTCTTTCTTCCTGAAGTAATATATCAAACCAGTTGTAAAAAAAAGTATTGTTTTCAGAAAGAAAAAAATCATTACCCACTAAGTTTATCTCTATTTTAATATGCAAAGGCCAATCTAACAAAAAAAAAAAAAACCCATGAAACCCTTTTTATTATTAACTTCTTGAATAAAACATTTTGAAAGTCCCTAGCATTTGGAGAGTTCAAGTTTTGAGGAAGCCATGTCTGAGTAAGCTGACACACAATACAGAAAGGACATGTTTCAAGTATGCAAAAGTATTAAAATTATTTGTGAATTTAATGCAATTTTATAATTGCAATTTTGCTATTTACTTTTAAATTTTATATGCATACACATAATGCATGTGTATACTTACATCATGGAATAGTTTGAGTTGGAAGGCACCTTTAAAAGTCATCCAGTCCAAACCCTCTGTACTGAGCACGGACATCTTCAACTAGGTCAGGCTGGTCAGAGCTCCATCTAACCTGACTTTGAAGGTTTCCAGGGATGGGGCTTCTACCACTTCTCTGGGCAACCTCTGAGAGTGTTTCACAAACCTCATTGTAAAAAGTATCTTCCTTATATCTAGTCTGCATCTACCATCTGTTATTTAATACCATTACCCCTTGTCCTATTGCTACTGTCCCTATTAATAAATCTGTCTCCACATTTCTTAGGAGTCCCCTTTAAGTATTGAAAGGACACAATACTGTCTCCCTGTAGCCTAACATATAATCTATGCATTAAAGATTTTCATTCACCAGTGAAAAAAGCAAAAGGCATCAAGAAAAGCTCTATTTAAGTGGGTTTTTATTAACAATTTAGTTAGGTTTCTAATTTTAAAAACCCCACGTTTTATTTAGCTAAAGAACACCTGTTTCCTATGCATAGGATGATATTATAAGCACTGTGCTATTATAAGCACATTGGGTTTGCATGACAAGCTTTGGTAGCTGGGGAGCCGTACAGGTGGCTCCTGTGAGAAGCTGTGAGACGCTTCCTCCATGTCTCCAAAGCCAATGCCAGCTGGTTCCAACACAGACCCGCTCCTGGCCAATATCTAGTCAATCCGTGGTGGGGTAGAACCCCTGGGATAACATAACTGAATAGCAAAAAAGTGTTCTTGTGGAGAAGTGTTGGCAACTAGATGAGAGAGGAGTGAGAATATGCAAGAGGAACAGCTCTGCAGATGCCCAGGTCAGTGGAGAAGGAGGGGCAGGAGGTGCTCCAGGTGACCCAACAGAGATTCCCTTGCAGCCTGGGGTGAGGACCACGGTGAAGCAGCTGTGCCTCTGCTGCACATGGAGTCCGTGGTGGAGCAGAGATCCACCGTGGAGGATCCCACACTGGTGCAGGTGAATGACTGAAGGAGGCTCTGAATCCATGGGAAGCCCATGATGGAGCAGGCTCCCGGGAGGACCCGTGAACTTGTGGAGAGAGGCACCCAAGCTGAAACAGGTTTATTGGCAGGACTTGTGACCCCACAGGGGACCCAACCGGGAGCAATTTGTTCCTGAAGGACTGTGCCCCACGGACAGGGACCCACACTGGAGCAATTCATGAAGAACTGAAGCTCATGGGAAAGACACTGGAGAAGTTCATGGAGGACTGTCTCTCATGGGAACGGCCCCTCGAAGGAGAAAGGGAATAGACTATTCTCTTTGAGGAAGAAGCAGCAGCAGAAATACCATGTGAGAACTGATGAGCTGACCTCCTCCCATTTCTCATCTCCCTCACTGCCGGTGGGGAAAGAGGCAGAGATTTAGGAATAAAATTAAGACCAGGAAGGAGGGAAGGCTGGGGGACAGGTTTTTTTAGGATTTGTTTTACTCCTCATTATCCTTTTTAGATTTTGGTAAGGAAATGTGTTGAAGTTATCATTAAAGTCAAATCTGTTTTGCCTGTGATGATAATTGGTGAGTGATCTTTTCCTGCCCTTATCTCAACCCACAAGCCTCTTCTTTCCCCTGTCCAGCTGGGGAGAGGAGCGATAAGAGTGGCTTTTGGGAGGTATCTGGCCTCCAGTCAGGGTCAACACACCACACCTAGTTTTGCACAGACTCTATGACTGCATCAATCTCTGTAGCATAGCATTAATTTCTCTCTTTTACTCAGTGAATTATTTTCACTAAGCAGAGTATCTCCAGCTCTCAAGAAAGAGGAATAGAGAAGAAGTTTGAATTCATAGTCTCCAGCCTTGGCTAAGGATGGTGTTTATTTTTACTGTTTCAGTAATTTCACTGTCTAAAAGTGTACAGATTAATAGTCCTCCACCTTCTGTAACCAAACCTGACCTTTCTGTCAAAGCTGATAGACACATTCTTGTGATGAGACTCTATTTTAGCCAATCCTCATTTTCAAATGAAAGGGACCTAAAGCCAGAAACTTCCTAAAGAAATAATTTTCTCAACCACCTGAATGCTATTTCTAAGAGCTATTTTCATGTTATCTCCCTCCCAATTATCTATTGAGAACAGTCACTAAACAAAAACTGCTGTTGAATGTTGAAAGTAAGTGAGCTTTTTTCGAAATAATGTGTTTACTCTCAAGATAATTGTATTTCTGTTTCTGAAACATGAAGGAAAGTCGTAATTTTTTTTGTCTAAATTAAATAGTAACTTAAAAAATGAGAAAGAAATACCTGTACAACTTTCTGAGACTGCACATCAACAATGAGAACTCTGTCAAGTGTGGGCTGAGTTACGTATATAAACTTGTCTTTTACATTAACAGCAGTAGCCCATACACACCGCTGAACAGGATCACCACCTGCTTTGGGACAAACTTCATCCTATAATTCAACAGAAACAGGGAACGTGTAAGAATCAAAACAGTCAACAATGTAATAGAAAGACAAATTATACTCCTTTTCTTCCTTTTTAACTGTAAAATAAAACCTCAGAAAATGCAGGGAAGGAAAAAGGACACTTGACACTAGGATATAAGCTCAGTTAGTCAAAGTGCATCTTGTAAGCACCACAACTCACAAGCACTGTAAAATAATCCATACACCAAATTCGGGGATGTTTTCTAGAAGTTCAAGAAGTTAGTACGGTTGACCTGAGAAAAAAAAAAAAAAATTGAAACAACCATACATGTAGAAATAAAGAGAGCAAGGGGCAGGAGACCTTAAAACCAGAAAAGCAAATCTGACACACGATGCCTTGTTGCTGCAGTAGCTGGCAGCTCCCACCTGAGCAGCATCACTGTGCCCTGCAAAGGGAGGCAGTGCAGGCACGGCTTTGCACCCTGCAGCTGAGAACACAGCAGTGCCTAACAGGGGAGATGATCATGTACAAATGAAGACAAAGAGGAGGTGGTGCAGTGCAAACTGTCACACAGCACAGGGGCAAAGCAGCAGCTAGAGAGATCAGCTGTTCTGGTCACTTGGAGAACTGATAGGTTACTTTAAAGATCAAGATGTTTGGCTACTTCTGCCATGAAACATTCTCATGGCCTATCTTACTACTGTTAAACCCAACAAATACTAAATGTCTTCTTATTACCATTCCTTCCCTCTCTGCCCTTCCATTCCTGCAAAAGGATGAATTTGAAAAAAAACCAAACCTCTGTTCAGTGAATTGATATTTAGTAATAGATATAACTATACACTCAGTCAACAGTTAACTATAGTTTACATGCTCACTCTTTCTGATTTGTAGAAATATATGGCAAATCATCATGTATTTATCTACCTATTTGTGAATATTTTCTCCCAGAAAAGCTTGGTTTCATAAAAAATAAAATTTACTTGGTGAAACATGTTACTCTTTTTGGAAATTCCACTTATGAAATAGCATGATTTCTTTCCTATAATGGATACTATAATTATTTAAAAAGAGGGTCCTGAAAAATACTCTGCTTGGAGAAGTACAGCATGTATCAAGCTTGTTTGTTTTCCTGACCTTTTCTTCTTTTGACTCTTATTTTATATTCCTTGCATCACAAGGGACAATTTCACCAAATCATAAGTATTATTTCTTTTTGCCACTTATCTGCTGCTTATTCCTAATTTAGAATGCTCTGCCTGATACATCATAACTGGTCGCTGTGAAAATAATTATGATATGTCAGCAGATAATGACTCAATGTAGAATGAGCAGCAAGAGATGATGAGATCTTAAACAAGAATTCTGTTTCTAAGCATCAAGCTCCTTTTAAAAGGCACAGGAAACATTATGTGACAGAACACCATGTCTGGCACTAAGCAATGCTCTTCAAGACGATGATGCATTTCAACACTTATTTTTCTGTATCATCAACATTCTTTGCCTGCTGTGCTTCTACATTTTCAAAAATACACTCAATCTTTATGTGTCAAAAGAAGAAATAAATCAATTTCCAGCTTTAAAAGAGGGAGTTTCTTTGCAGAAGATTGAAAGCCACTGCTTTCTTTTACACGGCTCCTAAACCTCGACAAAAGGAAGTTATTTCAGGAATCATATTGATAAGGAAAGGTTACGAAACTCAGGTACCATGTGATAACACATCATCAGGAACTTCAGGAGAACTTAGAAATAAGTAACAAGTAAGATTTAGTTTGTGCTGATAAAAAGCCATGAAGATCAAAGGGAGAAGTTAAAAATCTAGTTTTTAGGGAATGACAGGCATGGGACAAAAGGGACTTTCATTCTTAAAAGTAGCTAAATGCTTTTTACTGTTGCATAAAGTCAACATATGCAAGTATGTCTCTAATATGATGTGCAATCACCGTATCAGTGCTCTATTGTCATTTGCCTTCTGGATAATTGCCACTTCAAGTGGAAGTTTTTTTCACTGATCTCATTATTTTTTATATTTAATCTAAATATACCTTGTCTTAGCTCCACGCTTTATCTGAACAGATAACTACATCTAGATTGTTCTACACAATCCTCTTTATTCCTCTGGGAGAGCACCTTCTTCAAACAACGAATCTGCAAATGTTTGTAACCAATCTATACAGAGACATTATTTTCAGTCGTCTCTCAGGGACTCACATTAACTTACATGAGTTTCTGGGACTGAATTCTACAAGGACATATTCAATATATTGTTCAAAAATAAGGCTGCCTTCTGCAGCTGGTGGGTTTCTCTCGCATGGCATCATATAGATTAGTGTAAATGATTACTCTGATACCACCTCCTCTTGTGGGATGCATAGCAGAACAGCAAAGTACTCTAACTTAAGCATTTATATCTAGAGATGAGCTACCTCCTTATACATTTTCCTGAATCTGAGTCTAAAATACTTACTGAAGTGTATTTTCAAAGATTCTTTCCATTTTAAGACCAATACATAGTCATATATATACAACCACACATATACATATCTACAAATAGAAATGTACTTTAAAGGTTCTAAAATATTTTTCATGTTGTCATAAATTTATATAATCCAATGCCAATTCTCACCTTGCCCAAAAAGAAGGAAAACATAAAATAAAAGCAATAACCTGTTTTTCCAAAGAAACAGTAAAAATTATGCATCAAAATTCTCATGACCAAAACTGATTTTTCTCCAGTATAAACTGATTTATGTGGTTCTTTCTCTAGTTATTGAAATCTGCATTTATCTGAAGCTGTTTCAACAGAAATGGAATCTTGCTGTCGAAAATTTAACATTTATCTGATTAGACAGTTTGGACTTCTTTTACACTACAGGCAGTTATACTGAGGCTCCATATTAATTTCCCCAGTGGTTGAGTAATAGGTTAAAATAATTTCTCCTTAAAATATAAGCATAAACCCACCATTTTCTTCTTCTAATGAAAATGGGAGCAATTTATTTTTTCCTAATTTATTCATAAAAAAAAAAAAAAAAGCTAACATCTGATAAAACATTAATTTACTTCATGTTGTATTCCCCCCAGACTTTTTAATCAAAAAGTGACTTGCTCTGTAACAAGTCAGCAGATGGAGGGAAATAAATCCTTAGAGAAAGTTTTTCAAGATAGTCTGGGGCAAGAAAATCTCAAGAGGAAACATGTACTTGCAGATTCATATGCGCAAATTCTAGGTTTATTAACTTACACTTACTGCAAGTGTCCTCAGTGTTTTAAGAGGATGTGAGTCAAAGTCTTTAGGCAGTATAATGAAATGCCTAGCTATGCTATGGCTGCCTAAGAGTGAGATGATACCAATGGGTTAAAACAGTACAAGTTTTAAGACATGAATTTATGTATCACGTCTTCTACATTAAGTTATTGTTTTCTTGACATTCTTTCGTAAAAATCAGACCGTGGAATTTTTTTATACTTTTTTTTTTTTTACAAACAAGGGTTAGCAATTACTACACTTCCTGTGCTGAAAGAGTGTAAACAAAAGCAGTTTCTGCAGACTACAAAGTATGTTTCAATCTAATTTCCTGTGGAGACTTTGGTCTGCCATGTAGTCACATTAATTATTTTGAAATTAAGTATTTTGCTCAGACCTCCAGCATACATTCAAATGTGAGATGGCATATTTCACTGAAATTTTTCCATTATGTGCTACTTCTTGTAATAAACAGAAAATCAGTTTTATGTTGAAGCCAAAAGGATTTTTTCATTAGTCTCAAAAAGGCATCTGTTTCAATTGCTTTTTTCCCAGTCTCTGGAAATAATTATTCTAACTGGGATTCACTGTGAAAGGAAAATAAAAACACTTTTGCATAAGGATTAGAATCAAAGTCTTTGGAAAATATTAATTTACAGAGGATACACAGAGGTTGAATGTCAGTGAGGAAAATGTCCCAAGCACTTCAGAATGATGAGACATTTAACAGGTGAAAGACTCTACTGTGAACCATGGTTAAGAATCTATTTGAAAACAGGTTAAACAAACAGCTGTCAAAGCTGGTCTAACTAAGCAATAACTTACATCGGAAAACAGAAATCAGTTTATTTCTGTCCCTATGCATCTAGAATTGTCACTATCAGACATATAAATTTCTACTTGCACTTGAAATTAAGAAGATTCAAGTGATTTAGGAGATTCTGGGAAGGACAAGAAGAAGGTCTTTACAATTTCTGTCACCCATGATGATCCAGTAAAGCACTAAATCTTTTGCTGCACTTCAAACACAATGAGCCATGTTAGATACACACCAAAGTGCTTTGCTGTATTTACACTCAGCGGGATAAGAGGTAATTAAATATTTAGATAAGGGTTCTCAAGTATATAGCTAGTGAGAAAATATATTTACCTTTAGCAAAATGAGCATACCTAACTATGTACGTTAAAATGAGCATACCTAACTATGCAGCGTTGTTCACAATACAATGCAATGCTATGTAGAAACATCTGAGCTCATTCTTTTACAGAAGCTCAGTTCAGGTTTGTGGACAAACAGGAAACCTGTGGAGGAACACTGGAGTGCCATGGGTAATATCCAGACATTTTCTATAATCTAAACAGCACTGCTGAATTTGGAAATGTTCCTATGCTTTAGCAACTCTTTGGCAATAAACAACCCTCCTGTGGTTTTACTTGAACAGCTGATTCAGAAAAGTGTAAAGAAATAGGAGAGGTTTAAGCAAGCCTGTATTTCCTTTAATGTTAATATGTTAATAGTTAAGCCATGGAAATGCTCTAATGTGAAAGGCTATGTAACGCTACCTCAATATATGCTTGGTACACTTACCAACATCTCTGATTAGTAAAAGTATATGACAGAGCCAAAGAGAATTACTAACCAGCAATTTATGACATGAACTCTTACTACTAAGCAATCACATCCGGAACTTGATAAAAATCTGATCCTGGAACAGAACTGGGTTATTTTATTATTTTCATTTAGAGGAAAGAGACTTCCCAAAGAGGCTTGAGGAATACATGATATTCTTCAAAGGAGGAAACAGTTGTCTAAAGCTTCATAGTCAATTAACTTTTTCAAGGATATACTACTGTTGTTATAGTAATATACAGTATATGCAGGGAATTTTATTAAGTTTTTTTTTCATTCTGCTTCTAGGAGGAAAGTACTTTTAAAGGAGTTTTTTCAAAACATTTACTGAAAACTATTCCTCAGTTTATTTGTTTTTATGCAGAGTGAAAAACAATGTCACTCTGAGTAGAAAAACACAGTATTTTAGAAATACTTTCCAGATATTTCTAATTTCTCTTGCAAGAATAAATGTTTACTAACCACCCTATGTGAGGTAAGATATTTTCACTGTTCAGAGAAATAAGCAGAAATATCTTGAATTTAATGGGCAAAACGACATGAATGTAGGTAAAAATCTTAGTTTCTATTTTATTAACCACACCTCTCTCCATAGCTCCACACCTACATAGCTCAAGAACAACAAGTCTACCCCCAGTTTAAAATTAAAATTATAGAGCAGCCTGATTTCCTGGTCTTTCCTTTGTTTTTTTTCTTTTTTTTTTCTTTTTTTTTCCCCCCTAAGAGGATATAGTTATTATGCTACTCCAGGTTTGAAAGGTTCAAACAGGAAACAAATCTGACTTATTCATCCTGATTATTGCCACATTTAAATAAAAATACTCTTAAAATCTAGGCTGCACTTTAGACCAATAAAATTTTAACAGACTTCTTAAATAATCAGTTTTTTAATTAAACAGCCAAAAAAAAGTTTTTTGGCTTATTTTTGGCTGTGTCAACCTAATTTCACTTAAGCAGCACAAATCAAGGTATGATTAGCTGTTCAAAGCATAATTATTCACACTAAAATCTTGTTGCTGAGTACAGCAGCCTTTGACATCAATAATGATAACTGAAGAGGCAAATTCCATTGAGACAGCTCTAGCTCTGCTGTCATTGAGGCATTAGAGAAAAAAAAAAAACAAACCAAAATGTACAGCTCAATGCTTAGTATGTATTTCAAGGTCACTCATTCAAATCCAAATGAGAAAAAGTTACTATTTTTGAAAGGTGATAGATCATATAGAGTAAGTCTTAATGCAGTGACTAGTACCAAGTGTTCCTGTGGGAACATGCATCATGTCAGCTAGCAATCTGATTAGCAGTAAAGGAAAAACATCACAAGAATAAATGGAAGTGGAGAATACACTAGTGTTTTTATGCATCCTACTCAGGGAAACTACATCATAAATTCTCAGAATTTGGAGAAATCAGCTATAAATATGTTAACAGTAAAGTTACTGAAACTACTTATATGAATTTTAAGTTGGAACAAAAGCATCAATCATCTCTACTAACTTCAGTGGAAGCTTTGAGAGTGTTTACCAGCACAGGGATTTGCCTCACGATAGTTGAGAGTTTAATATAGACAAACATCCAGTGGATAAAAGGAAACCATTAAAACCATCCCATCCCCCCAACAAAAATCCTGTATTTACTATAGAGAGAATCAATCCCTGATTCACTAAGATGAACTTAACTGTGGGTCTGAGGTGGGGAGCTGGTGGGGATTAAACAAAAAAACCCAACAACAAATTCAGAAATACAGAGCTGTTAAAGAACTGGGAAAGGAGAAAGACAGCCAAAGAAAGAAAAGGGTTGCAAAAGTATTCAGGCAATATTCAATTGAAATAGAGACTGAAAGTATGAATTTAATAGAGGAAAATACAAGAAATTTTGAGATCACCATTATAAGCTTTTTATTAATTCAGAAGACAAGGCTGAATTTATGAAGCAGAAAACACTAAACTAGTAATAATAAATTCTTATGTAAATAAAATTATAATTGAGAAAACACTACAAATAGATTTTTAAAAACAACTTGCCTGAAAACCGAGGAGTTTTTCACTAGGCTTAATATGCCTCTGAAATTCACATTCCACTGGTTGTATTACTTTGATTCCATCTTCATAAAAAACATAAAACATGTTCCCAATTCCCAGACCTTAGGGACAAAAACACATTGAAATGTATAAAATTAAATAATGACAAAGAAAATCCTTGTCTTGAACTAAAAACCTAATCACAGTTCGGTATGAGATCAATTTGTTAATGTGTATAGCAGTGATACAGCTAAACCTATGGGATCTTTTGTTGTAAAACTAAAACAAAACTGTTACATTATTCAGAATTTCACATAATTTTCTCCATTGGCAAGTCTTTATGAATACAGATCTAGAAATACACAGTTTGACAGCTGCAGCAATAAAAGTGATCTTGTGACATCATCTACACTGAAATCAAATTAATATAAATTCTCTATGTGTTCCTTTTTTTTTTTTTTTTCTTTTGCTCAGGGTTGGAAGACTTAACATAATTTCTGTATAACATTGAAAGAGAAGACCAGAGGCTTTGTTATAAACCCTTACTTGATATTTCAGTCAGAAAAGGAAATATTCTCTATTTTATTACAAAGACAGAGTTGGGCAGATCTTCATTCCAATGTTGAAGAGCCACAGGTGTGGGCCACAAGTGTTTACAGAACTATTCAATCCTTCTTCCACTACACTGCTGAATGAAAGGCATGATGCTAAGTTTTGTGGAGAAGGTGGGAACCAGATGTGTAGCATGAAGCCTCACAATATCTGTGATCAAGGTTATGACCACAGAAATGGACAGTCTCATTAGTTTTGCATGTGCCAACTAAGACAACAGTTGTTGATTTGCTATGTGGATGCTGTAACGGGTGATCAGTTTATATTCATAAAATTCTTTGAAGAAAATCATAGTACTCATGAAATTATAACTATAACCATTCAGACAACTAAACTGTTGGCTACAATTTATCCTGGGCACAGAACCTAAACTTCCACTTGACGTAACAATGTGTGGTATAGGAACTCAGAGGAGTGAAACCCAGGAAAAAGAAATTTGAATCTGAAATTCTGCTTATGCTAAATTCTGAAGGAAAACCAAGTTTAACAGAGAGAGAACAGGTCTTAATAGAAAACAGAATAATGAGAAAATCAAGAGGGGGTAGGGAAAATGCATGTTTGTGTATATATGTATTTATGTACACACACGAATAAAAGTTTCCAGTCCCTGTTAGGATTCACATAGCCAATACAGTTGCTCAAAACGTAGTAATATACAGAAGATGCTCAGCCTACACCCAAACACACAAGGTAAATTATCTTTGAGAAATCTTGCGGAATCATTTCCCATTTCTGGCCAAATTTTCCCAGAAAGAAAGGAGGGGCAGTCTCCAAGCAAGGTTTTCCTCACTTTATACCAAATTTAACTATTAATAGGTCACCAAAAAGTGGGAGAGAAATTTGTCTATGCTGCATTTGGTGTAACATAGAAGCAGGCTTAGGTTCATGGAAAACTCCCCAGCCATGTCTATTCAGAGCACAGGGCATACTCAGGGCAAAATGCCCACTCTGGGCATTGGCACTTCGGTATGCCTTGGCAGATAAACCACACAGGCTGTATAAGACAGTAAGTTAAGGCCTCTCTTTAGAAAATGCCTGATATTGTATCGTGTAAGAACAGCTGGAATTTGCAGATAAGCCTGACTGATGTTAGGCTGCCTGTACCAGTGAACACAGTGTAGAGAACTCTAGCTGAGCAAGTGGCATATTGTGTCTTGGGGATGAATATGTGAACCTGGCTGGGGACAAAACAGGGTTTTCCCTTCTCCCTCCTCTCATTGGCTGAAGTATATTAGAGTTATTAGCAGGATAAGCAATACCAGAACATGAGGAAGTAACTCAGCTGATAGCCCCAGGTGACCCAGACATTTGATAAACAGGCTCCTAAACTTCCACCTCAGGTGTCAATACTCCAAAGCAAGATTTCCAATGTACAGATAATATTTATGCCTAAGAAACAGCCCAAAGTTTTAAAGCTTTATTTCCAAAGTCTGGATAATAATGTTCTACAAAACTGTTCTACAAAATCAGTGACAGACACACCGTATGAAATGTCCTTCTTCCATTTCAATACCAAGTTAAGGAAGCCAGTTCATATAACAAAACTTTACCTGTGGATCCAATTAGTTAAGTCCTGTTTCCAACTTATTATGACCCAATACTCTTGAGTCAGTGGCTACAGATACCTATCCAAGTATCTAATCTGCATAAATATCTAATCACCTAGGCAAGCCACTTTCTCAGAACGACAGAAGCTATTCCTTTAAAGACTTAATTTTGCAATCCTCCCCCCACTAAATACAGTCCTGCACATTTTTAATGCAGGGTCAGAAGCAATAGACAAATAGATTTGCTTTATTTAGACTAAATTGATACTTAAAACTGGCTAACACTGATCTTTTTTTAAAATGGTGGTGGTTGGGGTTCTTTTGCAAACATATGAATATATTTACATTTACTTATCTACTGTATTATTACTGTAATACACATGTACTTTCAAAATCCTTTCAGATTTTCTCATGCAAGTGGTTGTGATAAAATATTTGTGCACTTGATACAGAAATATCTGTAGGCACTAAGGCCTATATATGGTTTCATGATCTTGATTGTCCTACTAATCACCCATGCCTCCGCTCCTATCTGTTAATACTTTGATAACAGAAAATGGCAGAGTATGCATGGCTCAGAGAAGTCAGCAGTGATGCTTATTGGCATCTTCAGGGTATTGTTCTCCTGTAAAATATTTCCAGTGTGGTAATTAGTAACAGCATTTCTTGGAAACACGAGGATTGGCCAATGAGAAATGCAGGAGAGATTGAGAAAATCTGCTCTAGGAGACACAAAATCTGCTACTATAAATTGTTTTCTGTTTAGTTTCACATTAGTCACAGAGAAACTTGAATGTCTTTACCATAAGCCCTCTGGTACGCTCTTATTTTTAATTGGTCTTTTTTGTCATAGAATTTAAGTTTTCCTAGGTGCATTCTAACCACTGAAGGCAACAAACTGTCTTGAAAAGACAATCATCTAAAAAAATCAAGGTGATACTAATCATGTTTTCAGTTTTATTTGAGATAAAATATAATTGATACTTTCTCAACAAGAGGTGAGAACACCATACTTTTGAGAATTTGGCGCAATCATGTTGCATATCAGTTTAATAATTTACAGTGGAATGGTATGAAGCCCTAAACACATCATTTGCACTCTGCAAGGCCAATAGAGCAGGAGGCTCACAGCTGAGCTCCACCACAATTAGGGAGATGTTTTTTTGTACCAGTTGAGCAACTGGTAAAATGAATAAAAAAATAAAACTAGTTCATATTTATAAATACACTGGGAAAGCCAAAGGTTACTATGTACAGGCAAATGAAATATCAGATTTCTGAATTTTTAAATTAATTAAAAACCAATTTTTAAAAAGTCTACGGAAATACCATTTCTAACATGAATTCACAGCAAAGCCTGATCCACTTATTATAATATTCTCTTGTATTATCAATCTTCCAATGGAAATAATTGAAACAATTTCTTACTCCTGAAATATATTAATTCCTAAATTGCAACTTTAGATGAAGAATACATGAGTTAGAACAACAAAATGGGAATGCATGACAACACTTAGATTATGGTATTTTTCTGGAATATGAGATAATTTTGAGATTATGTTGTATATATTTGAAAACTAATACCTATCTTTTGCTTGTAAAATAAAATTTCCGTGACTTTTATAACACCTGATTTTGTCTTTATTTATATTTATCCTTCAGTTCATTACAAACATCCAGTCCCTGTCCCAACATTTATTTACAAACCTTTCCTCAGTATAAGATGCTTGGTTTCATTAAGCAACAACAGGTATCTCAATTTTAAACTGCTTAACACTATAATGTTGTCAAATAAGAAAGATTCATACAAGAAAATCAGTCTCAACAGCATACAAGCTGACTGGCTGGAAATTTTATCATGGCAACAAAAGTTAAATGTCTACATTTTAAATCTGAGCTTCTTGTACATCTTTGAGCAATTGTCTGAAAATTGTGAACAGCTTATTTCCTTCTCTCTCCCAAAAAAGAAAAGGAGTTTGCGGAAGTATGAGCCTTTAAGGCATTCATTACCCCTGTAATTTTTCTTTAAATGAAAATCCTCAGTGTTGCAAGGGAGAAGGTAATTACTGTAACTGTAGAGTATGATCAAACATAGACACACACACACAAAAGAAACAACAGATGAGCATTTCATCATAATACAGAAAATACGAACAAAAGTAATCGCCATTAGTACCTTGCTCTCGCCACAATATGTTTGCAACTGCAGCATGTAAGAGAAAGAAAGAACAGAAAATACAAATGAACAAGATAAAACAAGAAATGATACATTAATTCTGAAATAATTATGCTGCTTTAACCTCTGATCCACTAAAATACTCCTACAGGTAAATCAATGGAAACGGTGAACTAATGATAGTTCTCTACGTCACATGACAAAATTGTGTTTAGCCAGAGCAGTTATTCAGGATAGGGTAAACCCCATCACTCCCACTAAATTCCCCCAAGCTAACTCCATTAACCAGTATCAATACTGTGTTTCATAATCTATTATAAAAAGCATGTGCAGTTTTCATGCATATAAATGATGCATATTAATGACAGGTGATGCAATTTTCTTAATTTCCTTTAAACCCTGGACTTTGAAGAGATTGAGTTCAGGACACTTATGAGAGAGATATGCAAAATCAAAACAAGATATTGTTCTGTATGGCTGTAGAGCAACCATGCTACCAAAATTGTCATGTTGCATAATGTTTGCCATTATCTTTGGAAGACCAAGACTGGAAGTATAAGTTGGCATGGTAACCAACTAAATGTTTACATTGTTTTTTCTGTGAAAACATAGATTTTATTTGGCCATCTTGTTTGCAATTGGATTTTAGACCTTTGAGAACAATGAAAATTATATTAGCCTAATATTGCTCTTTCTGTCTGCAGAGGGAAAAAAACAAATAAAGAAAATATAATTTTGCAAATTGTAAATATTTAGAACTCAGCATGCAACAGAATAAAATTTTTAAAACACCATCACTGAAAACCAAAGCATATTGCAAAGTAATGATCTTAAGAATTAAAAAAAAAACCAAAACAGCTTAAAGGAAAGGAATACAACACAGAAAACACATATGTCACACACACACACGTAATGAAATTGGGACATTCATTGAAACACAGTGTTGCAAAAGATAAAAACATTAGTATGCTTTAAAAAAAAAAAAGTTTAGAAAAAGCAATGAAGCACATATTATTAAAAATTATTTTGGTACACAGAAGTTCCTCAGTTGCTGACAGCTGAAAGATGGGAGTGAAAAAGGAACTATCCCTCCACAAAAGGCCTGGATACTATAATTTTCCCAAATATCATTTGTACTTCAACAGATAGGAGATGGAGAAAACAGCCCTGGGACATGATGCAGGCCTTTGGGTCTGGTACTTCAGTCAGTTTTGGATTCAGCCCCCTGTCTAGGTATCTACCCTGGACTTCATCATGACATGGTTTGTCTCTGAGGGCATCCAAAAGATTTCTAAGGACATCCTAAACAATATCTCCTACATCCACCCTGCCAAGTCACCTCACTGCAGAGGGCTGTCAGGCCCACCAGGAATTTTTTCCTCCGTAAATCCATGCTGACTGCTCCTAAACACCTTCTGGTTCTGGGAATGGTTTCCAGGATGAAATGCTCCATCTCCATTCCAGAAATCAAGGTGAGGCCGATGCACCTATCGTGTCTTGGATTCTCCCTCTTGCCCCTGAAGAGCAGTGCTGGCTTTCTTACAGTCTGCAGGAACCTCCTCGATCACCATGATCCTTCATAGATCATCCAGTGGCCTCCCAATGCCATGGGCCAGTTTGCCCAGTGCTTGTGGGGCCATGCTATCCAGGCCCTTCCATCTGTGAAAGTCCACTTCGTGTAAATGGTCTCAATCAGATCCTATACACCATGGATATGGCTTCCTTGCCAGAGGATGATTTCCTTCCCAAACTTTCCCAGTGGTGTCACACTCCTAGGAACAGTTTTGCCAGGAAAGACCAACGTGAAGAAACCTTAAGTACAACTTGTCCCCTTCCATATCCTTTGCCACAAGGTCCCCACCCATTCAGTAGGCCCACATTTGCCCTTAGCCTTCTCTTTCCTGCTGATGTCTCTGTACAAGCCCATCTTTTGCCCTTTATGCCATTCACCAGACTCAGCTCCTACTGGGTTCTGGAACTTCCAAGTTTATCCCTACATGCCCAAACAGTGGCTCCAGATGCAGATCACAATTCTGTATGTTTGCTATGTTATCTCACACAGCCTTTCTTATGCAATAAAGAAAATTGATTTCCCCAGGGCAACCTGGAGGATCTCCTTTAAAATTAGTTTTCTCTTCACATTGTGAGGAAATAACCATGTAATACGTGGCACTTGAGGTCCCATAAGTTCAACCATAATGTTCTAAAGTTTATCATTGTTTTTCTAGGGGTGACATAGAAAAGAAAATAAAAAGTAATTACAATTATGCAGCTGCATGGAATTGCACAGGATCAAACAAAATGATTTAAGATGCTAAGTACAGAACACATTAATTTGTGTTAATGTAAAATGATATGTATGATTCTGAGCTTTGCTCAACAAAATGGGCAGGATAATAAGTGTTTTAAAAGCCTCACATATTAATTTTAGAATTAGCATATCAGCTGGAAGAAAATTGAGACATAATTTAAGAATACAATATAAAATCATAAACAACAACCACCATCTCTCCTAACAGATCAAGAAACCTCACTTAGTTTTTTAATCAGACCTATAGCTTATGTTCAGGAAAGATGTCAACTCTTGAGACAAAGAGTTCAGTGATGGAACAACTGCAAGTATAAATGCTAAGGAACATTGTTTACCTTCCTTTTTGGTTAAGCAAAAATTAACATTTTCAGCCACACTTTATACTAAATTCTCAAACATTTGCAAACTTCATGATGTAAGAATACATAATTATTGATAGATCTCAGCAAAATTTTCTGGTTTCAAGATGGAATATCATCATCTCTCTTGCCCTGATTCCATATAGCTACTAAATAGTATCAGGAAAAGTACTGTGAGCCTTACAGAAGACATCATATTCCAGAAGTTTGTGACCTTGAGTAGGCTATGTCTGCGACACGGGGCCTTGTACTTAAGGCTTGGGAAGCCTGCATGTCACATGAGTACCTGCTGCAAGGATATGTGCTGGAATGCCCATAAAAGCCTGTGCTGCACGCTCACGGGTCTTATGACAAATGCAACATTGCAACCAGCCGTAAGATATATGGGTTTCTTTGTTACACCAGATGAAACCACCGCAGCATGGGAGGGAGGGGGAACCTCTCCATGGACAGGATCTGCACAGCTTGCTATGGGAAAATCCATCCACAATTAATCCCATGCTGCATAAATCCTCAATGCTCAGCATGTGAAGGGTTGCAAGATTTACTCAGTATCTATATTCCTCTTTTTATTAGATCTTATTAAAGCAGCTAGTTTATTACACCATTTGTTGCTGGGCCTTTTATATTGTCATCAAAAAGAAGTCTGCATTGTTTGTCTCTCTCCCTCCTCCCCCAGCAGCACAAAACAAGGGAGAATCCAAGTTTTCTTGAAAGTGGTTTTCTTTTTCTTTTCTTTTTTTTTAAGAATACTTACAGCTCCATAAAAATCACTCTTCATGGTCCTTACATAGCTATTCTATGGTTTTGTGTACAGCCCCAGCCTTTGATTAGGAGCAGCTAACATTACCTCTGAATGCCTGCTCTTCATCTTTGTTATATATTGTCTGTGTTGGTTGAACGGTAATAGGTTGCACATATTTCACTAAACTCTGTCCTTGGTAATTAATGAAATTCTGCAACAGACTAATAGCAGGGTAATTTCTTACCCACTTTGGATGGAAACAGCAACTGCAAAGAGCCACGGTATTTCTAGCACTAAATGAATGAGGGTACTACAATATCACTTTCCAAATAAATTCTGTATCCTTCTCTTTCTTATTGCATTGGTAATAAATGTCATTACATTCACTTTTCTGACTCAAAAGACAATTTCAAAGATTTCAACTATGTCAACTAGTGTTCTTCCTCCCTTCTTTTCTTTTCTTAAAACATTCAACGCATTTTGGAAATAAAGTGTGTGTGTGTGTTTGTGTGTGTGTGTGTGTGTGTAAAATTGACATTGAGTGAGTCTGAAGACTAAATTTAGCTCTTCTACTTCCTTTTAGCATTATAATTAGCTGTTCAAATTTTCAGTAGTCAGCATACAATACTATATATCCAGACATACTCAAATAAAATGGATATCAATTAAAACCTTAATATCTGAAAAATTTCTTCGTTTGCTGCACTAAGAGAACAATGCTGTTTAAGACGGCTTTAAAAATAGGGGAAACCAGAAAAAAGACATCTGCATTATATAATATTCCAAATTTAAAAATTGCAGGGGAAAATATGAATAATGATTGTTCATGAATATAGAACCACTGTTGTTAATTCCATCTCATCAAAACACAAGCTTTGTACTCAATATTTTGTAAATATTTTATCTGAATTTCTATCAGAACTTAACAGCTGATAAAAAAAAATCAATGGTTTCATATCAGCTGATTGCTCTAAGCTTTGCACTGTCAGATAGGAAACCACTGTCCCTTTCAGTGCCTTCAATTCCATGATGGCAGGAGGTCACAAGTAGATGTAATAGAAAACGCAGTAAGGCATATGACAAAAATGTGTAGTTCAACATTATTTTTTAGAATTGTCCTATTATAATCTACTGCACCTTCAATTGCATAAAAAAAGTAATTTCAAGATGTTTAAAGGGATGCTGTCTTCCTACTTCACTGACAGCCACCACCTGTCAACTGTTCAGATTAATCCTATACAGATGATAAAGAGAGTGTTACTTACTCTCTTTTCTCACATCTCTAATGCATACACACCCTTATGTTACAGGGTAAATCTATACCATAATTACTATTTTTTTGCTGAACCACATAAGTTTTTAATTATTATTTGTATGTTAAAAATAATTGTGTTAAAAGTGAAGATGAGGTTGACATGAATTACTTTTTGCTCAGCTTCCACAATCCAGCCGAATGAAAAAAGTTATGCACATAACTGCTTTTAATTTCATTCTTTCTATAAGAAATTCAGATTTGTTTGACTTATATACAAATGCAAATATATAAAAACTAATTTATTTGTGAAGCCAACACTTTTTTTAAAGTTTCTATTGCTTGCTTCAAGTATTTTTAAAATAATTGCCATTAAAATTTCTTTCAAAATTCCAATCTGTTCTTATGTGACGTGCACTTTAATTTCATTTCAGGTTAGCTAATACAATAACCAAAGATCTGGTTTATGTATATTAGACTATTATTTATCAGTTAAAAGTCAACAGTTGACATTTTAATTTTGTTCAAATACGAACATGTTAGCTTATTTTTCTACATTTTGTATAAGTCTTTATAATTAATCATGTATAAGTTCTTTCCCATAGCACATTAACTCAATCCAGTCTACACTAGCAGGAAGGAAAAATGGTTCACGAGCTGAATTACTTGGTAGTTTGAAATAAAGTCTTTGCCTACGATGCTGTCAACAAGTATAAACTTGTTTAGCTCTGCCATAAAATAAAATGCCAGCATAAATTATCTCAGGAAATTAGGTAAATAGGTACCATTCAGTATCAGATGTGACAGGAAGATTGTATTAAAATTGCATAAAGCCTTTCAGAGAGAATTTAGGCCATAAATCACCGTCAAAAGGCTTTTAGTCTTATTCCCAGTTCCAGACAGTGGAGATGTCTTGTTGCCTATGATGGCCATAAACCTGTCAAGTCAGTAGCATTCAGATCACATAATCTTGTTAGGTGATAGGACTATGACATTACCTAAAAAAGGCCCAGTTAGAAACAGAGCTACTTAATGGCATGGAACAGTTATATGATTTTTTTAAAATGTATTCCTAAGATACAGTGCATGAGGCAGAGAACATTTGTTCTGCTTTTTGTGACTAGGGGAAAGAATCTAAAGGATAAATTATCTTGCCTATGCTGATGTCACAGTGGGCGAATTCAGTAACACAAAAGCATATGGTTGATAACCAAAATGAAACCTACTAAATATTAAAAGACAATCAAGTACTCTCAAATTGGTCTTGAAAATGTCTTAATAGCTTTACTTGGTAACTATCTATCATGCCAGTTGTCTCCCCAAGGTACATAGATATGTCTCAATAAAATTTAAGAGATACACCAAAGAAGTCATATTAATCAAGGGCAAACTGAACTGTGCTTTTTAACACAATTTTTTGGAAATAATTAAGAGAAATAATAATATTTTAAAAAATAAAAAGTAACAAACCCACAGACCAATTTCATTTTAAAGGAAACAGCATGAGCTTTTATGATCAATGGTGCTAGTATGGTAGAATCAGAAAAGAAACTAAAGCACAACTGATGGACCTGTCAAAGTCTTCAAGAAACAAAACAAAAAAAATACAGATTTTTAGAGTTACTTCCAAATTATTTTACTAGTAGCTAAGATAAAAATTTTATTTGAAAATTACCCTTGAAAATACTCACTTGTCTTTGATGATGAATATTTTTTATTTTCCTGCTTTTTACACTGCCTGATTTTCTTCTTTAGAAAAAAAATCTGTATGCAGTGTAATCTGATGTTCCATATGTGTATCAGATTACATCGATATATTCCACTCCATTATTTCTCTTAAATATTCCACTATTAGTGTAAGTCTTCCTTGTTATCTTTTTCCTAAGTTAACAAAATGGTTTATTTGGTATATTTAGCTATGTATTATATGCCATATTCAATTAATGTTACTTTGACTAAAAACTGAAATTGGACCAAATCCATTGGTTTTACTACTACCGCAATGGAACCTCATTAAATAAATAAATCCCACAAATGGAAGTTGTAATTTCTTCCTCCTCTATTTGTGATTATTATTGTACTGTGTATCAACAAAAAAATGGCAGTAACATGTTGCCCACTCCACCTTCTCATAAATTTATTGTCAAGATACACTGCCAAAATACATTTAAATTCTTCAGCTTCCAAACAGTGTTTCAACAACAGCAAGATGATGACTTTGGTTTGCCCTATGGCTTCTAGGAGTTGGGCTGATCCAATCTGTTTGTGATTATCAAATGTAGTCATCAGCAGAAATCTACAGTGGAGTTGTACACTTGTGTGTACATGCTTTAAATGATGGTAAATCCAGTAGTATGGGGGAGAAAGCTAGCCATTAAAAAAGGGTTTGAGAGTCCCTTAAAATGTATCTGCACGTACTACAAGGTAGAAAATGAAAGCCATCTTTTATCAGTTGCTGCAGGGATGCTGGGCAGTAGAATATAGAACCTGTTTACAAAAAGAGAGAAATTGGAATCCTTAAGAAAAGAAGTAGTCTTAGTTATGATGAAATCCCATTTTTCAGCTAACAGAAGAAGTTCCAGCAGTCTGACATTCCTTTATACCACTGAAGCAGCAGAAACCCTGGAAATCATCACAGATTGCTACTAAAGGTAGAAGAAAAGCCTTGTCATATCAGAGCTATTCAAGTTTTAAATTGTACTGCTGTGAACTAGTTTGGTTTTTTAATGTTCTGTTGACAATATATAGCTATAAATATTTTCGCCCTGTATTTTTACAGGGGCAGGATAATAATTGAAAACAGAGCCTGATTGAATGTCTTCTACCTTACAAAGGAAAAAAAAGGAGGGTAAATTATGTGTAATCAAGACAAATATTTAAAATATGCAGGTACAAACGCAGTGCATAGAAATACTTGCTAAAAGTTGTTTCAGATGTTTAGTCTGGTGCTACTGGTTTTGAAAAAAAATCAGAATACATCATAAAGTTTAGGAGTGCCATAAAGTACCACTATATTTGCTCCTAGTAGTTGCCCACTTCCTGAAACTTAATAACTCAAGCAGCTGTGGGCTAGTTAGACTGGGGCATATGACCCAGATAAAAGAACAGACAACACTTGCATAGAATTAAATTCAGTAAGAGATCAAAAACCAAGAAGACAATTATAAGTCAGCTAATATGTTCTAACAGAGACCAGGTCTTAACAGACAAACTTGGCTATATTTTTTGATGTAAATAGAAGTTTAGTAATGTAAAAATTCGTATAGTTGTAACCCATAATTTTTCTAAACATCCAATTTGTTAACACAGAATATTCTGATTGAATATTAGAGTTATTTAACAATGGTAAAGTATATGTTAATTGAATTAAAAACTGCCAAAATAATTAATCTGAGAAGGTAGTTAAATCATTAGTAAAATGTGAAGAAGAACGTCCTGGAGCATGTCCAGAGCAACAGGCTGAGAATTGTGTCATAACAACTTTCATCAGTGATCTGTAAACAAATACAAAATCATTTCCTAAGAAGTCTGTGAATTACTTGTAATGATAAATAACAGTTCTAAGAAAATGTTTGAAAGACTTTGTCAAGTTCATCTCTAAAAAAATTAAATTTTGTTATATCCAAATGGAAATGTAGATGTATAGGAAAACAAAGAACAGACTATGACTAACTGAGACATGTGAGACGGACAAGGCTTGGAAAGTGAGGTCTGATAGCATACGGGAGATAAACAGATAAACAAGCTTCCACTGCTGATATTAGTGGAAAATAGTGACAAAGGATCCATACATATGGAAGAAAAAATTATCAACTACGTATTTCTCTTTCCAGAACATTAAAGAAACAAATAATACATCTGCTTCTGCAAAGAGCAGCTCCCATTTTAAAAAAACCCCAAACTGTACCAAAACCAATTAGAATTCTCAAAACAAAAAGACTGAGTACTGTGGTAATTGTCTTATTATGAGGGACCTATATATTATGTGTGTGAGAATTTGCAATCAATATTCATAGAACAACAATTCTTAAGAGGTCAATTTATTGGGGGGAAAAAAAAGAGAGAGACTCAAAGGAGGCAACTGAAGGAAAAACTGACTTCAAAATGGAAACTAAGCATTATTCTGTCTTAGCAAAATTGATTAATAAGTAAAGCAAAATATATCAAGAGAAATGAGGGATTTTTTGACTCTGCATGTCTGACTCAGGTATATGCATGTCTGTAAGGATACACTTCAGGCAAACAAAGCATTAGATCTGTATTCAGGCAGAACTGACTGCAATTTAATGTCTTGTGAAATGTAGAAGATAAGAGTTAGATAAAACGGTTCCATCACGCTTGAGTCTATGAATCCATGCAATACCTGTTCTGAAAAATGAAAATATGTTGGAAGGAAACTAAAACCAGACTTTAAACTGCTATTTGTATTTACAAATGTGATTACACCAAAGACTCCTTCCAACACAGCTGAGCTCTCTCAGGTATTATTAGAGGATCATGTCAGTAGGGGAGACTCTTGAGTCTTCAATGAGATTTAGACCAGGTCATTAATCCCCAGAATGCTTTTACCAGTCACCGCAGGGGTTATTCAGCTATCACCCAGACCAGCTATCTCATTCTCAATGGCTTTAACTGCAAGCTTGAGGGAAAATGGAATTCACAGCAAAAAAAGGAATTTTGCAGTCTCTAGAGAATAAAAACAGCACAGTTCTCACATTCAAAAGTGTTTTAGATACTACTGCTGTTGTCAACATCAGAGGAATTAAACAGGATCTGATAAAAGAGAACAGTAGACATTTATCACCAGTACTTATAAGAGATATTTATATAGGTAATACCAACTAAAATTTTCCATTATAACTTCACAAATCTTCCAAAAAGGATCCATGTGCTGCCATATAGTTGTTAAATAAATAAATAAATAAAATTTCAGCTACAGAATGAGTTAATCGGTAAAAGGCATGTCTAACACTAAAGTATTTTAAAGAAAATAATTTCATTTCTCTCACCTAAGACAATGTTAAAATGAAAACATACTTTCAGAAGTCTTATTTTTAGTGTACATTGAAAAAGGCTGATGTGCTAAGAAGAGGCCAAACTATTCTTGAGACTGTCATCCACTATTCAAAATTTTACCTATGTGAGACAGAACAATGGTTTTGTGTTCAGTGCTGGCATTTACTGAACAGATCTGGATGACAAGGCATTTTCAGAGTATTCTTCATTCAATTCCATCTAGATTACCATCCTGATGATGAACCATTATCATCAAAATTACATTGACTTTTCTTGAGAACTGGATTTCAAATATCTGAAACTGGAAACTTTAAAATAAACAAGACCCTAGCACCCTCAATTCATACTTTGCATTGTATAACTTTATTTTTCCTACTAGCATCACATTTCCCACAATTCAGTATAGCTTTGCCATTCACTTCTTTTCTCTTTATAATACAGACAGGTGCATTACATGAATCTGCAAAATCCTGTGAATTATAAAAACCTAGCAGTCCAATAGCATTTTTAGACAGGTGATGGAAAGGTTTGCTTATTATTTAACCATCTACTTGTCCATAATGACACTGATTTTAATTTAGTCAGAGGTACCAGAAAATATAATATTTTCTCTTAGGAGCTGTTTAAATTACCCATTTGCAAAGAAATGAACTAGCCTTTCCCTTTCTGCCACAGATATTATTTTTTTCTCAAAGCACTGAAATGGGTTTTTCCATAAATTTGGATGTATTGAAAGTGAGATTCCACAAAAAAATAATAAAAATTTAGTTTATTGTGCAAAGTAACATTAAATCACAGAAGTTTACACATGCACATAAACAATGGGTCAGATAAGTACAAAAGTGAACACTTAATTTGACTATTAAACTTTCTAGGAAATAAAATGCATGCACTGGTAACGGAATCATGTTCTGTATTTTTTATGTGGCTTTTGAAATTACTGTCATGCTCAAGGCACTACAATTGTACTTTATATTTTAGAACTCAACTGTAAAGTTCTCACTAAACTCCCAATAGCAAATGGCCTCAATGTTCAGAAATGCTTTTATTTTGCTTTGATTTTTATCTTATGTGACATCACAAAGGAGAAAAGCCCAGATTAACTGACAAGCTAGTGAGAATTTGACCTTATTTTATTCACAACACTAACCTATGATTTCCAAAAGGGAGCTCTCTAGTAAGGAACCAAAAAAAAAAAAAAAAAAGTAAATATGTCTGCTTTATTCTCCTAAAGGAGGATAAAAGGAAAATAATTTATAAAAATGTCATCAATGACAGAAATAGTTTATATCAGATCATACGGAAACACATTTACATTCACCAGAGACTATCTTTAGGATGTAACTTGTTACCTGATCAGCAGACCTGAAATTAAAGTAGCTGTGCTTAATATGTGTGGGTGGGGTAAAAAAAAAGACCCAAATCCTATCCAAGTGGTTTTACCTATGTAATTTTATTCCCTAATAATCCCTAATTTCATGCATGAACAAGAATTTTGGGAAAAATATAAAAACAAGTGGAGAAGAGTTAATAATGAGGCCCTTCTACTTCAAGTACCAGATCTCTGATGCTAGCAGCTCCTCACTACAATAGAATTTTTTTAAAAACAGCAGCAGTTTTTTAAACTGCATCTATAAAAATTTGCACCTGTTAAGAAAATTTGTTCATGTCAACAGTGGTATTTTTATTGGTAGGTACTGTAGTCTTCTCTCATGTACCGAAATGGGTGGCTGAGCAAATTGGACTTGAAAATGTAAATATCTGCTACACCTAAATTTGAATGTTACAACTATGCATCTGTGGGTTATATGAGTATTTACACATGGACCAATGCTTAGGAAACCATGTTCAAACACCAAGGAATATAATGGTAAAACGCTTCCCTTCAACATACAACATTGAACTTGCATAGTAAATTACTTTTATAGGAAGGAAGATGACTATATCTTTTGGATGAATTGTATTAGAAATAATTTGGTTTATATTCTGTCTTCCTTCATTTACATCTTTCATGACACCAATGGTCATTCTAAAACCTTATTGCTAATAGATACTAAGGCATTTGTAACAAGCTGTGTTCATTGCATGGCATGGGATTTTACAAATCCTGCTAAGGTAGCAGACCTAAAATTATTACACCACATTACAAGTCCTGAAAAAAGTGCTTTGCATTGTTGTGGATATCTCTATCATATTCACAGCAGATCAGGTCTTCAGAAGATAAAATTACTTAACTAAAACACTTTGAAACTGTATGGTTGGCTACAAATATTTTGTTGTTAAGGCCAAAGTTTTAACCAAACATACACAAACTAGAGTTCACCAGTCTCTTGAAATTTGGCAAAATTCACAACATTTTTTGTACAATGCAAAAGGCAAATGGAAGTGGTAAAGCTACTTCACATTACCAGATTACCAGAAATGCTGCATGATTAAACAACTTAATTATCCTTAGGTGCCCTCCCAGAAGCGTCTGAACAGTAATTTTCATGACACTTAAAAACCCCCATGTTAAGTCTTTTTAAAAGACAATTAATTAGTGTTACTAAAATCAGCTAAGCAAATATATCAACATTTAGGTTATAAAACTTTCCTGCATGGAAGATTTCCTCTGAAACATTTAAAGCATAGTAAACCTATATGTAACAGAACTCAATGTCCTGCAGCTTGGAAGTGTCAGGCAGACTTGCAGCGCTACTAATTCTGTCTCTGGTATCCTGCTGAGTACTTGGCACTGTTGAATAAGCTTCTAAATAAACAGGAATGTCTTAAGTTAATGCAATCACACTCACTAGTAAGACAACCATCATTTTACATTAGATACATTATACATTAGATGTATTTCTAATAAATATATAGTATTCATTACAGTAACAGATTAAAAAAAAAAAACACAAACAAAAAAAACAACCAAACAAACCAATCAAACAAAAAATGGGTGAAGTATAAACTCAGGAATGGATTTTTCTAAGCAAAGTGAGGCAAGAGGAAAGAAATACCAAGTTAGACAAATAATAGGTAAACAGGGTTAATAAAGCCCACTACCATTTAACAGAGGATAAAGCAAGCTACTTGTTAGAAGTGATAGTGATTTCTTTGGCACATTCAACTCCCAGCATAGCAAGTGAATGTGTTCATTGTTGCTCTGCAATCCTGAAGAACCACAGTCATCCAGGCACAAGACAGCATGGGCAGGCTGGAACTCCTCCGGACCTGCTGGGCACTTCAGTAGGTCCGATCAAGTCTTACGATCACTTTCATGTCATGAGGGCCAATTTTGACTCTTGGTATATCTCAAGAACACACAGGAAAAAAAGGTCTTTCTCTCACACCCCCATAAACCACTGGAAAACACACTAATAGTCACCATATATAGACATCCAGTTCCCTTTTCCCTTCACATTCCCTTCATATGCAACACATCTATGATGAGGAAACTATCAAAAAGTTACCAGCAATGTAAAAAATACGTTGATTCACAGAATGAATCAGGGATTTCATTTTACTTCTTAATATAGTGCAGATCATGCACTCTGCCTTCAGTGACTCTTGGATACCATTAATTGAACTTTATTTTTTTAAATCACCTATCTGCACAAACCCAGTTTATTTAATGTTTCATAGTTTTCATACTGATTAAATGTTTGAGTGTGGTCAGCATGCATTTTTGTAACTCTCACAATACTTACGAGTCTTTCGAGCGGAATCTTCCACAAAGAGAGAAGAAATATCTTCATCCACCCCTGCTTCATTCTTTGCAATGCAAGTGTAAGCTCCTGTATCTTCGTAGCGCACATTGCTAATGTGAACCTCACTACCATTTGCTGAAAGGAGAGGGAAAAAAAAAATCAACATGCAGACAATGCTAGGGCTTTCAGATTATAAATGCAGAAGGGTTTCTCTGCTTATACTAATTAAACCATTTTCATTCTTGACTTCGTAACTTGGAGGCATGCCAAATTAGTCCAAAGGTATTCAACTGGCTAGTGAATTACATGCACTATTTCATCTCACAGATACCCAGAGTGCCTCAGCTGATTTTGCACTTCAGAGCCAAATACCAATCTAAGGTTTTATATATATTTAAATGACTATAGTTTTTTTTAATCAGGTAAATATTGGGTTTTTATTATGTTGTATTTGGTCACTTGACACCATAATTTCCTTTACACAAAATAATCCATGGAAAATAACAGGCCAAACTTTCAATGTAAATAAAAATTTTAATAAAATTATTTGTTATTCCTAACCAGAGTCACCTAGTTACTTTTGGGTTTGTGTGACTGTAGTGTAACAACAGGAAAAAAAAGGTTCACTGAAATTTTTCACCTACATCAATGTAGAAGCTTATGGAAACCTCAGGAATTGTATCAGCTTGTGCAGGAATGACGACAAACAGTCCAGGTTTCACGGGCAAAGATCTTTTAAATAATGTGATGTCAATAATGGTGTGAACAATGATTCATTGAATTTTAAGTATAGTAAACTTGTTCAGCTGTAGGAACTATACAAAAACCAGCTTTGTAGGTATTCTAAAGTACAGACTAGAAGGGGCACTGTCTTACTGTGTAGCACCCTTTTAGCTTGAAGCTAGTGCACAGATAGTTTAACTCAGAAAAATCTCACGGAAAATGTAATGAGATCTTCAAAATTGTATTTCAAATAATTAAATGCTAGAAAATTGAATTAAACATATTTTGCTTAGGGAAGAACCCTTTTAATTTATTTATCATAAATATATGGAACAGAGAGAAAGGGGAAAAAAATTCCCTCAAATCCCTTAAGGTAAAATTAAGAGAATGCTGCTATGGAAGAGTTCATCCCTTTCTACTCATAGTGGAAACTGTTTCTGCAAGGCAATTGTTCACAAATATCCAGGAGAGTTGTCCATGAAAGAACAGAGGACTATGACATCTGCAGGTAAAGTAACTCTTCAGAGAAGCACTTGCCATGTCTGTCCCACTGCTTCTTACAGTGGGAGTGCTGTACTATCCTAATTAACATCCTGGTTTTGTTGATGAGTGAAAGTTTTGAAGGGAACACTAGTAGCAGGAGATGTTGTTTTCCTATGGCTGATCAAAAATCACCAGAAAGACTGAAGAAGCATGGAGATTTTATGCTGGACAGGTCCACTGATTTTGCTGAGCCCTGAAGATTCATACAAATGAACTGTTGATTAAAGGTAAGACTTTCCTTTAATTTTTGATAGGGCTTTTGGGGGTTTGAGGGGTTTGGGTTTTTTTGGGGAGGGAGATAGGGTTTGTGTGTGTGTATGCAAAGTCTTTGCACTCCCATGGAGGTCTGCTGATATCCTTCAGAAAACAGCATATCCATTTCAGGTATTTCTTCTCCAGTCCTTTCTACCATCACGTCCCCAAATCTCATTAAGATTCTTATCAGTTCTGACTGGGATCAGGTCTAGGACTGTCTGCTCCACTGAGATACTGCACATTTTCAAACAGAGAAGAGCACATTGGAATTTTCTGGTAATCCTGCCAGTAAATGCAATCATTATTCTAACAAAGAGAAGGCAGAGAAGATATGTGTCTTGGGGAGTAACTGAAAGATATCACATCTTTTGAAATGTTTTCGCTTCGATTTCAAGCCTTAGTTAAAACTGTGGGAAAAGGGCAGCTAGTATGGAAACAATGCATGGATAAAACACTAGCAATGTGTAGAAAACAATAAATACACCCCTTTACCTTGAAGAGTTAGCTGTTTGGACAACTTTGGAGTGATATCAATTCCATTCTTCAGCCAACCAAGCTGTGGGTTGGGAATACCTTCAGCGTGGCACCGAAGGCTAGCTGTCACACCTGGCTCCCTTGCCTGGCTCTCTGGATAGACTCGGATAACTGGTGGAACTGAATACAGAAAACAATTATAACTTAGTGAAGAACATTATCTTCATTTTAAGAAAAATAATTACAAGCAATTCAGAAGACCCCTGCAGCTATATATAACAACATGCAGATGTGGTATTAGTCAGATATTCAGTGACATTCAATGCAGAATTTTGTCTCAGAAAATATATGAAGCAGAAAAAGTATTCTGTGAGAAAAACCTCTTTTCACTGCCTGCGGTATCAAAGAAAAATGCCTCAATTCTAGTTCAATAGTTTGTGGTTGAGTAATAAGACTTTTATTTTTCCTTAGATTCCGTTATAAAATATGAAAAATGTACAATTAGTAAGTCATGATATGTTGTACAAAAATTGTAACTGTCCTGTTTCACAAACTTTAACAATTCATCTCTACCTTTTCCCTCTTTCCAAAACACCTATCAACAATCCATTCTACTTGCATAAAACCTGTTCAGGTTTATACTTTTCTATACCTGTTCAGAGAGGACCTTCTGTACCCATGATACCACTTCCCTTCTTTATCACATGGACACACCACTAGCTTATGTTCAACCTGACTTCCCTCTGAAGTCCTTTTCTGCCAAGGTGCTTTCCACTAGGCGGTCCCCAGCATATACTAGTGCACAGGAGTTGTTCCTCCCTGGGTGCAGGACTCTAGCACTTCTTGTTGAACTTCTTAAATTCCTGCTGGTTCATTTCTCCATCCTGTCAAACTCCCTATGAATAGCAGCAAGGTTCTGTAGTCTATCAGCCATTCCTCCCAGTTTGGTGCCATCTACAAAACTGTTGAAGGTAGAACTCTGCCCCATCATTCAGATCATAAAGATGTTAAACAAGACAGGTAGCCTTCTGGACAAAATGTCCACACAGTTGGATAACCGTGTTACATAATGGGTGAACAACTGGCTCACTGGTCAGGAACAAAGAGTTACAGTGAATGGGGCAATATCTGGCAGGGATCCAGTCCCTAGTGGGGATCCACAGGCCTCCATCCTCAGCCCAGTTCTCTTCAACATCTTATTAACGACTTGGATGCAGGACTTGAAGGAATACTAAGCAACTTTGCTGACAACACCAAATTGGGAGAAGCTGTTGACTCCCTTGAGGGCAGAGAGGTCCTGCAGAAAGATGGGCAATCACCAACTGCATGAAGTTTAACAAGGGAACATGCCAGATTCTGCACCAGGGATGGGGCAACCCTGGTTGTGTGTATAAACTGGGGAATAAGGTGCTGGAGAGCAGCACTGTAGAAAGGGACCTAGAGGTCCTGGTCGATACCAGCAGTGCCCTGGCAGCCAGGAGGGCCAAGCGTGTCCTGGGGTGCATCCCACACTACTCTGCACTGGGGAGGCCCCACCTCGAGCACTGAGTGAAGTTTTGGGGACCACAATACACAAAAGACACTGAGTGGTTAGAGAATGTCCAAAGCAGGGCCACAAGGATTGTGAAGGGTTTTCAGGTGAAGCCATATGAGAAGTGGCTGTGGGCACTTGGTCTATTCAGCCTGGAGGAGACTGAGGGAAGACCTCATTGCAGACTACAGCTTCCTTGTGAAGGCAAGGGAAGGGGTAGACACTGATCTCTTTGTGGTGATCAGTGACAGGACCTGAAGGAGTGGCATGAAACTGCGTCACGGGAGGTTTAAGTTGGATATCAGGAAAAAGTTCTTCACCCAGAGGGTGTTTGGGCACTGGAACAGGCTCCCAGGAAAGTGGTCACAGCACCAAGCATGATAGAGTTCATTAAGTGTTTGGACAATGCTCTCAGGCACATGGTGTGACTCTTGGGCTGTCCTGTGTAGGACCCGGAGTTGCACTCAGTGATCCTGATGGGTCCCTTCCAACTCAGCAGATTCTGTGAACCTATGTATAAGACTAGTCTTATGAGTTTTTTTATTAATAAAATATAAGAATTGTTGACATCAATTTTCCAAGGTTTGAAAACTTGCTGCAGTATATGCTTGCCAATTAAAAACCTTCTACATACCACACATCAGTAGTGTCAGTGGCATCACAGTGGACATATTCCTATTGGTAATCAATAGCTAAGCAAGATTTAAAAATCCTGCTATGTAAACTTCTTAGATGAATAACTATTCATCTTATCCTTAATTTTTTTATAGAGAGAACTTGCTTGAGGTTGTTTCTAACAATTAAAAAATATTAACTTTAATAGGATTAAAGAAGTATATTTTCTATTCGCCAAAGTTTTGTTTAATGCAGCTGTAAAAATGTGGAATACTTAGGCTGTGTCACAAAACACAGCTGGTTAGAGGATGAAATATCAGTTGATAATGAAAGAAGATAACAAGATCAAAAATTAACTGTGTCTATTTTGGCCTGAGATTAAATATTTTCAAATCCTATTCAACTGTTTAAAAGGAATGTCTCAGCATGCTGTCCCATTAGATCACAGAAATGCCTTACATTTCTACATTACAAGAAATACACAAATGTACTTTATCTCAGAGAGGATGCAAGAATCAGTAGGTTTCAGGGATATTTAAACCCAGTTAGAGGATGGTCTCTTCAACAAAACCCCAATATGCAAATTGAAAAAATGCTAATATAATAACATAGGAGAAGGTTAAAAATTAGATAATATGGCTTTTAGTTTATTAAGACTACCAGCTGAGAGGAAGAGCTTATAAAAATCAGAGATTTAAGGTTTATATTGATTTTCTGAAAAGGACTTTGCTTTCATGGAAGTGGGTCTTTATTTTCCTCTAAAGCCTGATATTCCCACTCCTATTTCCTCTCCATTTCTTCCCTGTTCTATCTGCTCTTGCATAGCATTTCTGAGATCCATACTGAGACCTTGCCTTCCCCACTGTGTTCTTCAGACTGAGCCCCACTTGACTGCACATTCAGTGATCTCAACATTTTTTGGCACCTCAGCTCCCAGTCTTGCCCTGCCTCACTTCCTAAAATCCAATTTTCATGTCTGCCTGTTCAGCATTTCTTGACACAATGTCCTTTAGGTAGCCTCCCACATGTTGTAGATTTCCCACTGCAGCAAAGCCAAATGGCTAATTCTTCCACTTTGTCTCTGGAAAAGCAAGGACCTCCACTTCCTTACAGACAGGATTGCCATCACTGAACACTCTCAAGCATCTCAGCAACAGAAACAACTTTTAGGACCAAGAGCAAGGCATTGCAATTAATTGTGTTCTGACTACATATGCAAGGATATTTTTTGTCTCTTTTTGTGTCAGTGAAATATTCTCATTGCATATAAAACCTTATAGGTATTTAACTGTCACACCTTGACAGACTTCTACTGAGCACACGTGAAGAGAATTTTTTTTAACAGTCCAATTTCAAAGAATTTTCATTGAATAGAAAAAGAAATTAATTAGTTTTATTTGGGCAAAAGGCATGCAATATTTTGGATGCAATATTATCGTTAAGAAAGTTCTAGAAAATACTGTAAGTGAAATCAAATTCTTCCTAAACCAACAAATAAAATCTCACCCTGCATGACAAAATGTTATTGTCACTAAATTAACTACTTAAGGGTTGTTAGAAGAAGTGAAAGTGAAGAGAGGACCTCAATGCTCAAATGAAAATATGTCTGAGTTTTCTTTTACTACCCCTTATTTCTATAGTAGATTGCTTTAGCACTGTTTTCCCAGGCACAGAGGTTCTTGCATGACAGTAGGGCTTATTTCTTGCCCGACCTTTCCTCTATTTGCTGCCATTTTCCTCTTTTCTCAGCAACTCTCTGTCTGGTAGGTTATCTATACAACTAGTAATGTTTTCAACCCTCCTTTTGCATGATAATTTTTATTTCATGTTACCCTGAAGCCTATTTGTAATATTCTACTAAGAAAGAACTGTGCAACTGAGGCATGCAGACAGCTGAAATACAAGTGCAGCTACGGGCTCAGTCTATAAAGTTAACTTGATGCGACAAGTTCAACGTGAAGTCTTTGGGGTTCATTTGAATCACCTTTTTTATTTGTTTATTTTGTTTTGGGTATTTTTTGTTGTTGTGGCTTGGGGGTTTTTTTTTGTGTAACTGACCATAAATATCACCAGAAATGAAATTTTAAGTACACAATTAATTGCTCTCACTGACTTTCCAAGAGATATGCTCTAGCATCTTAACCTAAAGAAGCTTACTTAACGAGGGAGACATCATTACATAGGTTAAAAAAGGAGGGGAGACACTGCATGTTTGTATTTAGCAGAGTAATGTATAACACATAATTGAGTGAATTCTGTATCCCTTATCTTTCAATCCAACAAGCAATGTGAGACTGTTGGTTCCAAATATGGTGGATACGTAACTATTCAATACCTCTAACATTTGCTATAAAACCTTCTGAGTATTACTTCAGTCGGATCTGATGGGGGAAGGGGAGGGAGAAAATAGTCTATTCAAGCTGTCTTGAATCCAGGGAGAATGTATGCGTTTAAAAAAGAAACAGGTGGTATCTATAGCGAACTAGGTTCTTCTAATGATGTATAGAACAACTCTTCTGTTAAACTGAGATGCTTTGGAAAAACAAAGCTGGCAAACAATTCTTCAGACACTATACATTCCCAACTTATATCTGACCAAGGGACTGGATTCTCCTATATTTACCTTAAGGTATAAAAACTACTGATCTTATTTAAGCATCACTGATATATTAGAAGAAAAATAAAGGTCAAACTGAGAGACTCAGATTCATTTAGTCATAAAGTCTGAGTCATATAATCTCAAATTTATATGCACTGAAAGTTTTAAGTATTATGTAAATACTAATAATTAAGATTTTTGTGAAAGAGTTACTCCTTCCTGATCACATTTCTTTTGTAGTTTATATGAAGTATTAAATATCAACTTATAGTATTGCTTACAATATTTACTTTACCATTTTATTTGTCCAAGAGTAGACTGATTTTTTCACTATAAAACAAGTTTTTTACAGTGCTCATTAAGTGTATTTTTAAGACTCCAATGGAAGCTCATTATTTTTTACTACTGTGCTAGATAATTCAAAACTAAAAAAAACCTTAGATTTTAATCGTAAGTCAGATTTATATATATAAAAATTGCATACTAGCCTAAAATATATGATTTTTTTTCTAAAAATATATAGCTGTACATAAATGGAAACCAAGAGAGAACTTAAAATTTAATTACATTGTTTTCATTGAACCTTCATATTAGATCTTTGTGATCAACGTAGTCTCATTATCCCATTAACCTTTTGACTGACTCTCTAGTTAATACAAGTATCATTATACTAATTAGTCGTTATCATAGCTCCAAATACTGACCATCATGCCTGTGCTTAAGAAGATTATTCCTTAGAAGTACAGGTCTAAACTGTGGAAGAGCAGTTCATCTGACCTTTAATCTCAATGGATTGAACTCCATTTATCCACAACATACACAGAAAATAATCCTACTGCTCAAAAGGCCTCCTTTTCCTGTTTCTTGCTCCCCAAAACAGCAACATCCAAAATCATTTAGGAAGGTATCATTCCAGTGCCAGCTTTTGGAATAGCAGCAATCTGAGGTTTACAGGGGTTTCCAGATGAAAAAACCCAATTTCTTGGCAGACACTTTATCACCAGAAAAATCTACATTTGTCCTCCTTCACGTCTCTCAAATTATATTTCTTGATTTTCTAGTCTTGCAGAAAACCTTCTAAAACTTAAGTGGAGTTTTGCCTCATTATGTGCTGAACTGAGCCAAACGTGAAGAATCCTAGTATTTTAACTCTTGCTATGCACCTCTGGGGGATTATTTACACATTGGGATCGGTAAGGAATGTGTTGATAAGAATATAATTTTGTTGATAATTTAGGGTAAACCAGACCCTATAAAACAGCGGAGAATGTTGTCCAAGAACCTACTAATGTGTTCAGCTTGCCAATAACTCTGCTATGTATGCAGGAATTAAAATATGAACAAACTTCACTTCAGTCTTCTCACTGGTTTAGCCAGTACTTGCTACCTGGCTTTTCAAATGACAGAAAATAACCCCAGAAGAAAAATTTGGAGGAAAAGATGTTGACGCCATGTATTAGCTCAGGGACAACACTCTATCTACAATGTGTTGTGGGTCAGGAGGGAAAGAAGTTGGGGAAAAAAAGCTGAGATATATTGATAGATAAATCTTATAAGCCAGCTTCCTGGAGAAATGTAACAGCAGAGACAACACGTTTATAAAACTGCAAACAAGCACTAAATGTCAAAGTAATTTAAAATGTGAAGATATTAACAAGAGAAAAGGGGAAAAAGTCTATTAAAAGAAGAATGAATCATATTAAAAGCCAAAATAATCTTGGAAGCTGTATTTCATATGTATATAAATGTAAGATAAGAATAACAGAAAAAAATTCAGCATTCTTGAATGAGATGTCAAAAAAAAGTCAGCCTAATAAGGGTTTATGCAAGTGATTAATAACTAACAAAACAAAGAATGATTGTAATAGCAGTGGCCAGGAAAGTAGGGCTAGAGTATGCCTCAGGAGAGAAATAGGGTCTCTTCATGCAAAGCAAATTTGGAGAAGATTGGAGTCAAACATGATTCTGGATAGGATTAATTAACAACATGGAATGACAAACACTGGTAGTTTACTGCAGAAAGGGAGTCTTAAGAGTCAAAGATAAATATGAATTGAAATACCATGAAAGTACTCAAAGAAAAAAAAAAGACATTAAATCTCAGTGGTGATAAAGCACACCCTTCATCACTGGAAAAGAACTGCTTAAAATAATTTAGGAAATAAATTGCATATAGGAAAAACAGCTAGGACAGGGTACACCAGCTCTAGAGAAGGTAAAGGCCTGTCTTCAGGGCACGACAGTTAAGTTTTGTCCAAGTACAGAATTCAATGAAGTGCTACCTGGAACTTGAACAGATGCAGGAAAATATAAAAATCAAGACTTCAAATCCAGGTGCCTCAAGTTAATCTACTAAAATCATGGTTAGATTTCAATATCATAAATGTGAATTTAGAAGCCTGCATCAATTACAGAACCTTCTGGGAAGTGCATTCTATTAATCTTATATTCAACAAAACAGTCTCAACATTAGAAACTTACACACTTATTTTTCCCAATGTGTTCTCCAGGTTACTAAATTAGTATCCAAAACTACTTTATCTGTGTATACATGCATATATAAACCACTTATTGTTCTGCATAACATCACAGGTGCAAAGCAAGTCCTCTGGACTATCTTTAAACCTTTTAATAGTTATTATTGATATGGAAGCAGTAAATTAAAATTATTGTGTTCCATTATTTTTAAGGTTACTTGAAGGAGATCAATGAAGAAAAAATTATATATCTTTTTCTATTAAGCTGTAACACAATACAAAAAAAAGTAAAACAGCAACAACAGATCTGCTTAACAAAATCCAAGTTTCTTATGACTTGATAATTGGAACATTTTTCCTTACCAGTCACCTGGAGAATATGAGTTTGATAGAGCTTATCATACCCATCAGCAAAGCAGGTGTAATTTCCCATATGAGTTGTGGTAACCTTAGTGATGTACAAGGACCCATCATCTCCAAAATCCTACCAGGAAAGATTAAAAACAAGGTTATCATAATTCAGCCCACATCTCTACAGTAATTATGCTCATCATCTTGGCAACAAAGCTGTGATACAAGTATCAGACATCACAAATATTAAATCAGAATATCTGACAGTAATCTGAAATTCAAATATTATACTTGTGAATGGTGGAGTTGTTTATACTTGCTACCTATATTGTGACTGTAAAAGAAAACACAACTTTTATATTAACAACTAGTTAAACTCTGCAGAAGCAACATGTTTATTTAGTTATGACAGTTATTTGCAGAAGAAAAGCTGTTGAGGATTGGATCCGACCAGAGGGAAAAAATAAATCTCTGCAAAAATGAACAAGTTAAATGACATCCTGTGGAAGTGTTGTCATCTTCTGTAATGAACAGACAGACCAAAAAAAAAACCACCTCATTTTTCTTCAATTCTTCTCATTAGATTCAGGGATACATTGCAGAAGCACTACTGCTGTAAACTAATTTCAGTGATCTGGGATTCCTGAAAGCAAATGTTTGTGGTCAAGGCTGAGGCAAAGCAGGCTTTTAGTACATCATCGTCTTCTATGTCTTTTGGCACTGGGTTCCATGCCAGCTCAGCAAAAGGCCCATATTTTCCCCTCTTTCTGTTGCTGCTGATACAGTCCTGAAACTCTGTAGATCTTCGTGACTCTCACCAGATCCAATTCTGGGATGACTTTGTCTTTCCTTATCTGCACATTCAAATACAGTCTCCATGTTCTTCCTGGGTCACCTGTTGTTCCTTACACCTTCTTCCTTTTATTTGAATTCTCTCAAGAGCTCATTGTTCATTAATACAGACTTCTGGCTGCTTTTGATTTACTGTTCATTGCAAAAGCCTGTTCTTGAGCATTGAGGAGGTCATCCTTGAAAATCAACCATTTCTCTTAGACCCCGTTTTCTTTCAGCAAGATCTTCTATGGGATTCTTCCAAGCACATCCTTGAATAGGCTGAAGTCTTCTCTCCTGAAGTCCATGGTTGTATTGCTTTTTGCCCTGCTGTCTTATCTTAGGCTCCTCAACTCTGCCATCTCATAGTCACAGCAGCCAATGTTGTCCTCACCTTTGTATCTCCAACCAGTTCTTCCTTATCAAGTTTCTTCACAAACTTTGTAACCTCTTCTATAAATTCCTCAATTCCTATTAAAGACTTTATCAAAAGCTTCCAAAAACAAAAGCTTCAGCTACAATACCTCGTTCAGGAAGTCCATAAATTGCACAGTAAAAGAAATTTGATGGAAAATATTACTATGTGCTGCCTTATTCTTACATTCTATCCTCTGGATGTTATCAATGACAAAATACTGGGCTACATTAACTTCTGGTTCATTGTGACTGTACTTGCACTCCTCCATGATCTTACCTATGGCTTTTCTAATTTATTGAGGTTTATTTTTTTTCAGTTCTCAATTTCCAGTTTTTGTTCTTACCCAAAGAACATAATCTCCTATTTCATTCAAGATTACTTTCACTATAACATCTTGAGTCTTTTTGTAGACTGAAATTTAAACACGAAAACTGAAGCATCTATGAAATTCCCTTTAATTTCTCAGTTTTCTTTCTTTAAACATACTCAAAATATTATTCAAAAAACATATGTTTCTATGTATTTCTTTCTTTTTTTCATCCAAAGATGTTTGGGCAACTAAATTTCACATTTGCACAACTCTGTGCTTACAATGATTCTGCCAGTTGTTCATTGGAAGAAGAAGACAACCCACCTATTTAACCTACCTGGTAATCCTGTCAATAACTTGTCTTTCTTAAGATAACTACAGGTTTCTATATTAGCACTTTGGTTACACAGAAAATATTTCTACCAAATCTTCAATATACCATTGCATGTTACCACTGCAAAGATCAAAAAAGGGACCCTCTTTAAGACTTTTTATGCGAACCAATACCATTGGATTTCCCTTCAGAATAACCCACACGACTAACTTCAAAAAACTTCCCTATTGGATGTTCTGATCTTTATCTCTTTCTAAAATATATGACGCAGAAGATCAATTTACTTTTCCCCTCTTACTAGCTGAACACATGTTTTCAAGGTGTTCCTCTTTAACAACATTTTTAGTGGAAGATGAAAGAACAGCGATTCAAAAGAGCCACACTACAGGTACTTACATTTTATCTGGAAAATGGATATTGTTATTGCTGTCTAAAACTTTTTGCCTAATCTCTGCCATATGTATTTGTGAACAAAATAGGGCATAGGATGGAGTGTATAAAAATTCAGCTGCTACAATGCAGTCTGGAGACTGGTTTACTTTACCATTCCTTATGCTAAATTATTAGATATTGCTTTGAAGCACACTTACCTGTTACAGCCTTTTAACTAGCTCATTGCAGGACATGATATCTTTAGGTACCATAGCTATTTTTTAAGTAAACGGGTGTCTGTGTTATGGTTTCTCCCTTCTTTTTCATAGAAACAATGGATGAAACATCCCTCAGGTTATTTTACATTAGTATCTCAATAGAATTCACACATAATGACACTCAAGAGAGTTAGAATTTTATGGATAGCGTTTTTTGTTGGTAGTGGTGAGTTTTGTCTGGTTGGTTGGTTTGGTTTTTTTGCAACTACAAAATAAATGTCCCTAGCTTATTGTTATACCGAGTTCAATGTTTGTTTTGTTAATTAAAGCAAACTACTCAATACAAAGTGAACTTAATGTGGTAAGCAGCATTTGAAAATGGATGGTGAAGTGCAAAGAGAGCTATTTGACATTGCATGTTGACAAGCATTTAGTGCCTTATTGACTAACTCAAAAACTAAGTAATTAAAAAAAACCTGTATCTATACTGACACACAAATATCTTTGACACAGAGCCTTCAAACATCAACAGCAAAAAACACAGAAAAGTGGTTTTTTACCTTTTGGAAAATATATTTGATCACAGTAAAAAAATTGCTACAAGCTCAATTTTTGTTCTCCTACTGTTCAAATAGAAATGGCAAGGTACTTTAAAAATTACATTGAGAAACCCTAATTATTTTTGTCATACTTAAAAAGATAGAATTGAACAATTATCTTAACAATGATTCCACTGCAATTCTGTTCTCCTGAAGAACTTGACATTTTACAAATCATGATATATGTTATGAGTAATGAGTAAAATAACATGAAAAGAAAACTTTAATTTGATAGTGAATCTTTGCTTTGGTTCCTTACTGCTTATAAAACAGAAACTAAAGGTGATTTTTGGTTCTGAATCAGCAATTATTTCCTTGGAGTTTGTAACTTGCTTTCATATGCTAACACTTTCCATATAAGAGAATTTACGACCATTTGCCAGTACTTCTTCATTAAAAGCTATAGAAAGACTGTTCCAGCTTCCTCCCCACAGGAGAACATACAATGAAATAGACTGCTTGAATTTTTTCATCATCACAGAAGCTAGAAGTGGTTTTGGTTTGGTTTGTGGCATTTTGGTTTTGGTATTTTTTCCCAGCATTTGTTGCCAATATACCGCTCTCTTAAATAACTTTTTGGGTTTTTGTGCTTGGCATAAATAATAATAATTGAAAAAATCCAATAAAGAAAAGAACATAGGCTATGTGAACTGAAGATGTGAATTCTTACTTACATTATCCTCAAATAGAAAAAAAAAGTTTATTGTGTCCTTAATAAATGGAATTAGCAAACACCAAATATTTTTAATTCATAGCTTTTCATATTACCTTTATTTCTATTTGCAGTCTTTAACCAATCTACAACAAAGGAAAAAAATATATTGTTTGGTCTCTTTTTTACTGATGGTTAGCAGAGTTATCATAGTTCAATTATAATGATAACAAACTCTGGGTGGGGGAATTTCCCTTCTTTCTAAAGGAAAATCTTGATTTTCTAATGGGAAAAGTCAAAAACCACCACATCATCTGTCTCTGAGCTGATCAGGTAGAAAATTTGAAGCTAAGAATTAAAAATTTTATTGGTTTCCTAAAGGAAAGCTGGATCAACAATTGCAACCAAACAGATATATCCAGAACAGCAGCTGTTTGCTTGTAAAACACAGCCAAGATACATACCCCCCCTTATTTCCTGTACATCCCTCCAAGCTTTCTGCATTTTATTTCAGTCAACTCATGGAAGTACCAGTAATACTAATGTCCCATTCTTGCTCATATTTTACATACCTTTCAGTATCTCTAACTTCCTTTATTACAAGGACACAGAGAGTAGATAACCTTTTGAGGGTTAACTGAAAACATTTTTTTAAATAATCATTTATGTACGGTTGGTTTGCCAGATAAACTCAGCTCAGGCTTTTCATGCTAATGTCAATGTTACAACTCCTATTTGCCAAGTAATCAGTTTCTCTGTTCACATTGGCAAAGCAATGCAACTCTGCAGTTTGCTATGAACTGTCAGAAAGAAATTATATTCCACAAAGAAATCTGAAAATAATTGCACTTGGCAGAAATCCAAGATGGTTTTTGAAGTTTTCCTTCTAGATTAAGAAGGAAAACAAAACCTACATTTCATAAGGACAAATTTTGCATGCCTTCTCTCAGTCTCATATTTTAAAGCTGCAATAAGAATAAATCATGATCTAGCTTAAGTCCACTGGCTGAAGAATCATCCTGACAGAAAATTGCAAATCATGCCAAAGCTTAAAGAAGAAAAGCATGCAGTCTAACATAAGCACTAGTATAGTATATGCAGTAGAAAGCGACAGGATCTTAAAAGAAACTCCGCTCTGAAGAATGTAATACCAGACACCAATTCGTGACTAGTAATGCAGGCTAGTTTTAGTCAAAGGAAATTAATCCTCCTAAGCTTCTTTTACAGTCGTTTGAGAAAGCTCGAGGTAGCAAAATCCTTTCATGGGACCGTTCAGGGGATCTGTCATTGCTCACTGTTTTAGCTGCCACCCACCTCTCTCTGCTGACCATGAAAACAAACTTCCTAGCTACAATTAGACATTCTAAGTATTCCATTGGTTCCTCTTTTCTTGACACTGGAGAGAACAGAAAGAAAAAAGCAAATAATGACTGAACTTTACAGGCTGTGTTTCATTACTGCCAATAGCTTTACTAGCCTTACTCTGCTGATGACTGGGTAAAGCGGTGATCATTTGGTGAGTAATTCAGAACATCTAACTAAATCTCCAACGCTGAGAAAGTCTTCATGCATATCTTCCTAAGCCTGTATTACAAATGGTCAATGCAGAGGTCAGCCACTACTCTTGCTTCCTAAAATAAGACTTTGTAATGCATGAGCCCAGGCTGTTAGCTGAATTGAGCAGGATTTGGCTGTATGCAGCAAATCTGAAAAAAAGATTCTTTCTCTGACTGTAAATGAACATACTAACACCGTACCTGTTTAGATAATTAATTAGATAGGTATGATTTTCCCTTTATTCTCTGGGATACAGTAAGGGCTGCAATTTCACTTCATGAGGAAACAGTAACAGCTAATAAATGGTAATATCCATTATTCTACAGAAAACACGGAACTGATTTGTGCTTTTCAAAAAATGTCTGTTGATTAAAAATTAGTTTTGCTATTTTGAAATCTAATAATGTTCAAGCCTCCTAAGAACCTGAAGAGGGATGACAGAGAAAAGTGACATAAAATGCCTCAGTGCTAGATCACCACTGAGAATAATGACTTCATTTGATACGTAGATGTGTAAAGAGAATTTGGATTTTTTTTCTTGTTTATGGCAGACACTAGACATAAGTGAGAGCTTTTCCAAAGTACTAGAGCTCTTGAGGCTAGCCATAAAACATCACTAACCTTTTACTTCCCCAAAACCTCTGTAATTTTATGCTATCTTGCTATGAATCTGCAATAAGGACTGCAAATTTATTTAGACATTAAAAATCTCCAACTGAGTAGATGCAGTATATTTTAAATGGAAAATTCAGCATGTTCTGATACAGCTGTCTTTTTTATTGCTTCATGTTACATAGAGATCTTCAGAATGACTCATATACCATTTAACTTTTACTCCTTTTTAACAAAACAAATTGTTATATAATCAGATTTAATCAGATAAATCTATTTGACATTAATTTCTCATATATTTTTCAAGTTCACCTCATAACCAATGAGATGAATAATAATTACCCAATTACCACAGTTTATTATCATTCCCCCAATCGGTTCTTTTTTTCTTTTTTTTTTATCAGCTTTAATTGTAGATGTATTTATTATTACACTCCAAGCTAGCTCTGCAAAGAGAAACTAGCTTTGCACTATGCAGTTTACTTGGATCATATTCCGAAGGTGTCTAACTCTTAAGAGGCCCAGAGAAGCAGAAGTACTGATGTCATTTACCCTTCAAATTTAGAGTTAAGTTTAGAGTTAGATTTGTGGAATAAGCTTTTAGCAAGAGCATCCCCATTTGTACCTTCCTTCTTTAAAGACATTTTATTTGTAGAAAGAGTGCAAAAAAGTCACTGAATACTTCCTAAATTTTTCTGATTCTAAAAATATCACACTATATAATTACACTGTGCTAAGATTTAATATGTTATCAAATATTTAGATTACAAACTATTAAGTTCTAAATTTATAAAGTTTATTAAAGTTTTTGATCTTCCTATTGCATAAGACACTGGATTTCAGTTTTAGTCTCATGAGTCCAAACCCCTTTTCTTATGTTGAAAAAAAATCATATATTTTGTTCCTGAACTGCACTCATCTTAAACTAAAAGAACTCATTTTATTTCATACAAACAAATTTCTCCAGACGTTTCTTTACAAACTCAAGAGAATCTACAAAAAAATACCAAAGAAAACAAACAACCCTTAAATTTTTGTATTACTCAAATTTTCATCCAATTATTATCTAGTCCATCCCATGTATTTATGAACTATCCAGGAGTGAGACAGACAAGTAGGTAGAGTGCCTTCAAGGTTTATGCAATCTACAAAAGCCTTGTGGGATAAACTTTGGTTTGTCACAAACTCCTTAATGTACATGTGATAAACCAATAAACAGACTCAAAAATACCTTTTCAAACAACTTTCAAAGATCTTGCAGATAAAACTACCTAAACGAAAAAAGATAGACATTGGTTGGGAATCCCCTAATATGTGGCAGCTGAAGAGGATATATGGGGGAGAAAAAAAAAAAAAAAAAGAAAAAAATAAACCTAGTACCTTAAAATGATTACAAAATCAGAATGATTCACTTTAGCTCATTCTTAGCACACAAGGGGGGAAAAAAGCATATTATAACTCTAATAGTTTTCTTCAACTTGATCTCTCATTTTAAATACAGCATTAATGTGTGAAGACAACAGCAGAAAGAAAACAGGGCCAGTCACACATTACTTGGATTATAAATACTATGCCACTTGTGCCAGTTTGTTATCAAGTACGTCATATAACAAATGGGCACATATATACTTAGAAAGATTTTGAATGTAATTCCCATATGAAACATTTTTTTCAACTACACACGTGATTACATACAACAAAGTGAGTGACATCCATTCTCTATCCATCTTTTGCTCTTTTCTTATAAAATCAAAATATTGGCAGTTTGAATGCCAGCACAGCAGCTTCACCTAAGGGTTTAGCCAAGATTGACACACTCAATACTGCTGAAATATTTTTCTTAGAGCCTTTTAAATAAACAGCAAATTCCAGTCAACTCGAACTAAGCACTCAGTATGAGCTGGAGTACTACAAATAGATGCTGAATTTATGCTAATAAAATACTGAAAGCTGAGACAATTTACATTTAATAACAATCTTAATTATCTAAGCATCACACACACACTGCCTTTGCTAGAACCACTAATACAACAATCCATGTCCATCAGTCTAATTCTTTATCACAAGAAATCTTTACTAGGCATGATTGATTCCTTCATATCAATGAAAGAAAAGACACTTCAAGGTCACTGGCAGCAACCTTTTACTGTAACCACAGAAACTAGTTATGCAGGAAAAATTCTTTGGGTTTTGTTTTGGAGGTAGGGTTTTTGTTTGTTTTGTTTTCCCTCTCTACAGAAACGAATTGTGATACTTTTTAGTATCGCCTTTGTATTGTCTGGTTCTGGTTTCTGGTCAGGTTAACTGTAGGCCATTGGAAGAACATCCTGGCATAAAGCAAGAAAAATTACAGTGTTCAGAAAGTTTTCAGTAAAAAACCAAAAATTTTCAGCATATGGTGGCACTGACAAACATATTTTCTAGAGCTGTACCAAGTATGACTTCTGTCCTTTTACTGATATGAAGCCAAGATGTTATGGTAAGCCCACAGGCATCACATATTTTGATGGCTCTTCACAGACAATGACAATAGCATAATGCTGAATAACAAAATCTCATTACTTTCTACACATTATTACCAATAAGATATTTCTGTTTCTTCTTTCTGTTACATCTCCTTCTGTTACATATCTTTCTGTTACATCTAGGCTGTGTTTGAGTCACAAAATGAGGTTGGAAATTCCCCATTTCAAAAGGGATTGTGAATAGTCATTATAAATATTTTCTGGATGCTATGAACAAATAAATCTTGCTGATACTTAGATGCTCTGTTCTTATTAAACGCTTATATTTGTTATACATAGAAAGTTTACTATATCCTGCTACTTGCAGGTAAACTGTGTTATTTAAAAGCAAAGTGCCTAATTGAGGTACATGTGTTTCCTGTGTTACAATAGTTCTAAAAAAAACCTGAACACAGTACTGTCAATTGCACAACTAAAAATAAGACCATAAACTCCAGTTAAATTAAATGCTTATATAAAAATATATATGCAAATGAGAGTATCACACTGAGTCATGACCATATTCCTATGCTCTCTTTAAATTGAGCAACAGGTTCTCTCTTCTGTGAGACATCCACTACTTCAATTTTACCACTGCCCCGCCAATCACAGTAAGAAGTTCTCTTCTGTTGCAATAATAGCTAACTCTTTAATAACACACCTCAAATTTCTACAAGATGTACCGAAATAATTTTCCTTCTCAGTACACCATTAATATTTGTCTCCTGTAATTAATTTTTGCTTTTCTAAGTACCGCTTTCTGTAATTGGCCCAAAATTATTTTAGAAGTGCACATCCTTTACAAAACATGAAGCTATATACACTATATTTTCTTTTTTTCACCCTTGTTCTTTGCTTTTATTTTCAACAATGGGACAGCACTGTCCATTGGAAAGATTCTATGCTACTGTCACCATATGAAACTCTATTACTGAAATACCATAATATGATCTTTTTCTTATATACAGTGCAGCCTTACTTTGGAAGACTGAAATGTACAGTTGTTCTTTTTCTCTAGCTAACCCTTGATTTCTATTATATTTTATTCCAGTCATTAGCTGTTGCCAACTGATCATAGAATCCATGTCAGAAATAAGGTTTCTATTAATACAGAGGGGTGGGAGAAAAGGCAGCTTTTTCTTCTCTGTCTTCCTTTTGAAACATTAATTGTTCAATAATCACAGGTTAAACTTCAAAGACTTTTTCACAAATGAATTTCTTGTCTGATGTTAATACTAATGTATATAATGTTAAAAATGTGAAGGCAAAACAGGATTTCAGTCATCTTTCATTAACTATAAGTTACAATTGTAGGAACTGCACAGAATTCATAACACTTGCCAAATTGCTACACAAAATTTTAAATATCTTGTAGACAAAAGTCATATGGTATTGATATTTTACTGTGCCATAGTATGGCAATTCCACTTGATTTCTCATTAACACAAACAGGTCTGTAAAGACAGACTCTTGCCTGGAAGGAGCACAAATTCTACAAAGGAAGGCATGGCTTCCTCCCAGTTAAGTAACAGAACAATTGAAATAAAATGCTTAAAAACTGTTGCTATTAAAATTCTTAAGAGTAAATGGACACAAAAGTTTGCTTTTAAACCAAACAAGGCAAGATACTTCAGATGAGAGTGATAAGAAAGTTTCCTTTTATTAAGGTACTCAGAAATTTATTTTCTATGTAAAAAAAAAAATTCTTTTTCCTCTTCAAGATTTCAATTAAGTATCTATATGCAAATACTTATGATTTGAAAACATTAATATATTTTCCTTAGAAAGTTCTAGAAGGAAAATGTTCATCAGCAAAACCAAAACATATTTAGTAGGTACTTTAAAGTAACTGTCAAAAAATCCAATCACTTCTATCTCACTTTACCCATGAAAGTATAATAAAGAATGCAGATTCAGTGATTCTCTGTAAACTCACCTGAATTTTCCTTACTCAAGGACAATTTTTTACACCAAACCCAATTAGGTATTATTTATAAGCACTGTTTCAGCTTCCCTATTTCTGTTTATAGTTTTAAGCCAGGCATACATGAAAGGAGAATCAGATGGACATCACTGATGGATCTATTTCCCAAATCATACTAAATTAGGAAATCCTATAGTTTATTTTTTCTCTCCTTTTGAACAGAATAATGAAAACACTCTGCCATGGATACAAAGGCTCTTGTATATACCCAAATAGAAAAAGTTCTGAAACTTTTGAAAAGGAAGCTCTAGATTATAAAGAATGCTATGTAAGAATGGTATAAAAATGAAAAAGAAAGGAAGGAAGAATATACATGAAGGTGATAAAATTAACAAGTGAAAGAGAAATCAGTCTGAGCTAAACTAGAATTAATTAAATTTAGATACGAATGGATACACGGTATCAGGTATATGAGTAGACAGATCACTGACCAGTTTGATTCAGAGAAATCTTAGATATAGCAGATATATCCTTTTCTGTTGTCATCCAGTCAGAGTTCACAAAGTGATCAGACTTGGTCTAGATAAACAATTTGCTTCATGTTCACTTTTGCAAGTAGTGGTACCAATTATTTTTCAGATGGGTAGCAATTTTCTTTCTGAGTCAGTACTGAGCAAATACCTTTGTACACTTCTGTGGTATTTTTTTTTAAATTATTATTAGTTTTGAGAATATATAAATGCCAGTTGAGCCAAGTTCCCAATAGATAATTATACCCTATGTATCCTAATTTTTCCTCCTGGGCTGCTCCAGAAAGGGTTTCTCTTTTTTTTTTTTTTTGTATTTAAGAAATTGTGCCTCTCTGTTCAGTGAAACAGAGTCCTGGATATCAAAGCACTTTTACTGCTGGTGATATGGCCCTCCTATTTAATGTACTACGGCAATGACTGGAAAGTCAGGACTGTGAGCCATAGGAGGCCATTATTAACAAAGCATCTTTCTCATGATCTTAAGAAGGAGTGACCTTTACTGCTAGCTCTAGCATAGTCTGGGTTGCTCTTTCAAGACTTCTTTTCTAAAATAATAACCTGAAAAGCTTAGTCTTCTTTTTGTGTATTATAAAACCCTTCCTCATAATTCTTCTGAAAGCTGTGAAAAGCATGAAGTCTACAAGAGTAACAAAACTACTGCAAAATGACCTGGGCAAGTAAGGAGAAATAAATATGTAACTAGTAATAAAATTATTCAGAAATGATCCTGTTTTTCACCCAGTTGATGGAATATATATAGCAAAAGAAGTGAGAGGAGTAAGTTTATAACCGTACATAAAAATCAAACTGCAATTTTTTGATGAGCTAATCGGAAATTAATAGCACAAACTGAATTTGCTAGTAACAGCAATACTGAATGCAGACATAACCTGCATCTCTATATACATATACAGAAAAGAGCAGAGAAAACAGTGAATTTGAACTGAAAAGAAGAGGCTGAGGAAGAAAGATATTATGGGAGTGAAAAAAGATGCTTAAGAAGTTTTAGAAGTTATCTTATGACACAAAATATAAACCAGCTTTCCACTAATTTTAAAATACAGGGAAGATGGGCAAGAGTGAAAAAAAATGTGTGATAAAAGTTCTGGTGCCTGAAAAAAAAGGAGTAGGAGTTACTCCTAAATTCAAGCTCCAAATGTACTTGACAGACATCTGTATGTGCAGCTATCCTGCACCACCTGGATTAGCTTTGGGATGTTCCTAACTGAGCACGCCAGTCTAAGGTGCAGAACAGTACTCCCATCCATTTGCCCAAATTTCATCTTTCATTATTAATTATCAAGAAGGACATGGCAGAAACTAAATTCTCCTGAAAAAAAGACGAGAACTAAACAGTAATAGGTGTGATTATTATACAGTGGGGAAAAAATACAGCTTTGGAACTTTAAAATATTTTTTACATCTTATAGTTATGACGCAACAACAATGGGCCTTGCAAAATATTACATGGCAGGTATGTATGCCCTCAAGTAACTGAGCCAGGTATCTGTTCAGAGAGGTGAACTCACAAGACCAACAAGACCAAAAATGGCTTTACAAAATCAGTTGGCATTAGATATGCCATTATTAAAGGAACAAGGGAACTGCGGAATCTTAAATCTTAATCCATTCACAATGCAACATTATCAGTTGAAGAAGCCTGAGACAAAATGAAACAAATCACTGATCAAATATCAGAGCTCTTCCAATCACTCCAAACCTAAGGTTGGTGCCATGGTTGAAGTCCATATTCTAAACCTTGTGACTCATGGGGCGGAGGCAATGTCTGTAATGATGATTGGGTTGATGATTGCAACTGCAGTTACATTTGTAATGGTTGGGATAACTATTGTACACTGCATAATTGCTTGTGTCATTTTTCTGCTGCTTCTGTCTTTTCTCCTCTGACTTTTCTACAAACACATCACCCCACTGGACAACCTGTGAAATGAGAAAAAGGTCCCAGGAAGACACTGTTTGAGCCACAGGGCGATGTAAGAGACTTAAAGACCACAACTGCCTCAAACATTGTCAAGGCCACAGAAGTGACTTGCCATAAAATAAGTCAGCACAGTGTGAACTTGAGATAAGGACAGAAGACATGAATTTGCAACAGGAAGGCATTTATTCCAGGCCTAGAGGAGTTGAAGTGTGGTTAACACATCCTGGTTAATGTATCCAGACAAAAATTCCCACTGTGGCAAACTATGAGAAAGGAAACACACGCTACCCCAAGTTATGGGAATATTTGTGACCACCCATGGATACCCACAACTTGGACTGCATAAAAGTGGTATCTCCAGAAGGACTACCGAGAAGACCAGGGTGAAGAAGGACCAATGGGATGCCTCTGGATCCACAGTGTGGTGACTATTTTCTGCTTGATCTCGCTCTCCTTCTCTGCCCCCCCGCTCCTTCCTATTTCTTTCTATCTCTGTACCTCACATTTACTGTTAAATAAAATCCGTAGTACTGACTTCAGCAGATGGTCTCATTTGACTTTAATTCAGGCAGAGGCATCTCTCAACTGGATCATAACAAGTGGAGTAGAAAAAAAAACAAAACAAAACAAAAATGGTATTCAACTCATGAAACAGAAAAGATAATAATACATCCTACTTAAAAAAATAACTGTGTAACAGATAAAGGGCAATTCATTATAGATAAAAATAGAAACATGCTGACTTTGATGAGTCACTGTTAATCAAATCCAACCACCTCATCAGAAAAATCAGTAGAAAATATCTGAGAGAGATGTAACGTGTTTAAGAGGTGTCATAAGCATAACATAAAAGGAAAACGTGCAACTGGGCTTTTAAAGTGAACCTCACATATAACTTCATATATATATCCTGGTTGTAACACACAGAATACCACATAGAAGATCACACACTGAAATTGCTGCACTGAAATTTACTGGTAAAAACTCAAAATAAACTGATCAGGATCCAGATTTTGTATTGAAAACAACTGCCAGCTTTTTGCCCATGGTACTACAATTGAACAGTTTTATTTGTTCATTGTTGAACTATGAGTTACTGACTTCCAAAAAGGAAGAGGTTAGGAGCATCACGTCTGAAAGGAAGTAAGCTCTGGTGCTCCCTTCATGTCATAGGACCTCTACACTTTCCCTCACACAAGCAATAAGATGGCCCCTTGGCAAAACTTCAGGGAGGAGAAAAACCTCCTCAGGAATGAAACAAGAGCATGCAGAGCTTGCTGCAGCAAATCAGAAAGTGAGTGCATTGACTGCAAGCAGGCATTCCCTCTTTTAGGGCATTTGAGAAAAAATAAATAGGTTTACATGAATGTTCAATACCTTTTTGTCATGGTTTAGGTATGGTATTCCCTAATTTAATGCTCTTAGTGAAACATGCCAAACCATGTGGAGCTCAATCACGCCACCTCCCCCTGCGGCAGCCTGGAGAGGAGAACTGGAGAAATTCTCAAGAGGGAAAGATCATGGGTTGAGGTAAGAACAATTTACTGGAAATAGCAATGGAGTAAGACAACAAACAGTAATAGCAACAATACTAATGACAGATTATACAAGAAGAAAAGAAGTGAATGATTCATATTTGATTGCTCACCTGCACCCACAGAAACCCCCCAAAACACCTGACTTCTCCCTTTGTGACACAACTCAGTGGAAAAGGGAGCCCTTCCCCCATTTCTGAAAAATGACATGAGGTGGTATAGAATGCCCTCAGAGTCCCAGACATGCTCCCTTCCTGGCTACTGCAAAAATTTACCATGTCTGGCCAGAGCCAGGACACTACTCTCTTTTGACTATTAATTTAAGCCCCCTAGTTAATATCCTAACTCTTTTTTTTTTTTTTTTTTTTTTAATTTCTAAGAGTTGTTTTATCTGATTTGGGGAGCAGATAAAAAAGATTGAAGAATATTTCCCTGACATTTATGGTTCGCTTGGGACTCTGTTGGAAGCAAAAACACACAAGCACACAGACACAAATTTTTCTCAGACAGGGCATTAATATTTCTAACCATCATATTAAAGTCATAACTGTGTTGTACTAAGAACAATTCAAGAATTCATAAAGAGAAGCTTGTATGTGGGTCCATACTATCCCATGGGAGAAAACAATGTTGAAAGGAATAATTCATGAGGTTCTCCTGACATTTTTCTTAAGAATAATTAAAGGAACAAAGGATGAGAAGCTGGAAGAAAAAGAAGAGGTCAGATGTCTGGAGTCCTTTCTAGGAAAGGTGCTTAGTGTTTTGGACAATCTGGAAACCTTTCTGTCAACAGTTGCTGATCAGAACTCTACAGAATGGAAGCTATCACATTCTTCAGAAAATGTTAGCTTTTAGTGGCATTCTCCTTTACAGTGTTTTGGGTTGTGTTTTTTCTTGCTGGACGAAGGGCAAATATGTCAAGAAGAAAACACCAGCTGTCACCAAAAAGTGACAGTTTTAATGTGCAAATTAATTCTACCAAGATAAAGAAATGAGAAGTTTTGAAAAAAAAGATAACCTATACATAACTTCAAAACTCCCAAAATGGAAATATTACATGCTTTCCATGAAGGCAGCCTAAAGAAAGATATTATGAGCTTTTACCAAGAGGAAGAAGTTGAATGACACTATTTTGAAAAGTTATTGTTAAACTTTGCATGTGGACAAATCTCAGTAGATCTTCAAAAACTGTAAGAAAAGGGGCCGAGATCTTATAATTGTGATTGCTCCCATGTACAGGAAAGAACCTGAAGGCAAAGCTGGAATAAAATATCAGAAAAACAATAAAGTAAAATAAGTTATGAAGACTTTAAAAAGTGAATGAATTAACACTAAAAAAGTAATACGTGTTGCATTTGGGAAATACATCTGCTATTTTTCATACATGGGAATTATTATCTCTAATGAATAGTAGGTTAGATAAAAACAAGAGGAAAGTGGAAAGGCAAATATTAAATTTAAGATGCAGGAAAACAGCAAGCAAAAAAAAAGCCTTTCTATATGTGTACTGAAATATCAGCAAAATGCCCTGTGATATCAGTTCTGTAGTGAGTCACAGCATAATTATATTACAATTTAAGTAAAATTTGCAGAGACATATAATTTTTCATAATTTCACTCGGATGCTAATTATCCCTGCCTCCCATCAGTTTCAGTAAGAGAAGGACTAGTAGCAAGATGCCCTACTTCCACAAATAGTAGTTATTAGTACCATAAGAAGAGTTGAGTAGTACTAAGGACTTACAAAATTATCAACTGGATATTACCAGTAATATTATTAACACACGCTTTGTAGAACATTTTTAAATGCACCACTTAAACACAAATTTCTGTTATCATCCTTTGAAAGTATTTCTTAATATTTCTTTAAAATGTCTTAGAGTATACAAGACATTAGTCATTATCAAGACTCATTTTTAGCCACTCCACAGTTGACAGCTTTAGAGATATATCTTGTACACTTTCAGTAGAGGAGTAGAGTATTTAAAAAACAAAAATAACATAAATTGAACTATCAATTTCGGTTTAGACCTGGATTCCTTTCCTTCTTGTTGCATTTTTCCATTTGACAAAACACTAGGACATTATATTGTTCTGAATTTTCCCCTCCTCAAAGCAAATAGCTTAATTCATATTGAGACCTGGATAGTTGCAAAAGCTGAATTTCTAATTATGAGCACTTGCTATGATTTACAAAATCCCATTGTCACTACTGCTTTGTCTGACTGGTTTCCTATACATGTGCTGACTTCCAGTTATGTTGATCTTTGATGCATTTTACTGAAAAAAACCCATAACCCTATCTTCCCAGGCCAGTGTTGGCCTTGTTATTTTTAGAAAATGTACTGCCCTTTACACAATATTATTAGTCTTGAGATGCACAGATGTGGTTCTTGTATAACTGAGTAAATTAAGAATTCCCAGAGTTAGGCAAACATCACTGTAGTTTAAATATAGCCATAGTAAAACCTGGAGTACCTGTCTCTAGGGACATCTTATATTATACAAGGAGTATAGAATCTAGAAATAAATTGAGAGAGATCAAATCTGTGAAAACAGTGAAACATAAAATAAATTTTGAAGAAAAGAAGGTCTGGGGACGAATCTAACTCAGTGTCTTTCTGTCCATTCTTTTGTTGTTTCTTTTTTAAATCCAGACACCATTCATTATTTCTTCCTCTCTATTTTACAGATTAATATTCCACATATATATATATTTGAGCTCTATTAATTTTAGTGCCTCACTCTGTGGATATTGAATCTGACCTCTTTCTGTATCTGAATCGCAACTAAACTGTTTATATTAAGGGACTAAACTGTAATATAATTTTTGCTTAAAAAGAATTCCAAACATTCCTGATTGTTTACAATTTTCTTAAGCTAACATACAAATGATGAATATGGTCATCCTCAGAATTATGCACTCCTGTCACTGGAAGCTTTTACTCCTTTAAAAAGTCTTACTGTACCTGTACACAAAACGAAGGCACCAACATAACCCTAGCATTCAGGTAACATTTTGCAGACCCTTTTTTTAATGTTTGTGGGTTGTTAACCCAATACACTATCACACATTCCTCCTCTCCTATTAAATATAAATTAATCTGGCCAATTCTAGCGATTTCAACATTTCTTTGAATGTCTGATCACCACTGTGATCTCACTTCAAAGTGGGCATCTCACAAGTTTTCAAAATTCAACACTCAACTCTCTTCTAGCTGTGTTAAGTATTTTGGAAATGTGTTCTGGCTAACAGCCATGCTCCCATCCAGCTGCTCTCTCACTCACTCCTTCTCCACTCCCCACAGTAGGACAGGGGCAGAAAATAAGAGAAACGTGAATGAGAAAGCTCATGGGTTCAGACAAACACTGGGAGATTGCTTAGTAAGTACCATGGTGGGCAAGAACAGCCTTGATCTTGGGAAATTTAGAAATTTAGAGAATTGCCTCCCTCGAACTGCTGGCCACTCCTCTTTTGATGCAGCCCAGGATGCAGTTGGCCTTCTAGACTGCAAGCACACACTGCTGGTTCATGTCCAGCTCTCACCCATAAGAGTCTTTCTCATCTGCTCTCAATGACTTCTCCCAGTCCGTACTTGTATCTGGGATTGCCCTGACCCAGGTGCAACACCTTGCACTTGGACTCATTGAACCTCATGAGGTTCCTCTGGGTCCACTTATCAGATTTGTCCAGGTCCCCCTGGATGGCATCCCATCTTTCTGATGTGTCAAATGCACCACTCAGCTGTATGTCACGTGCAAACTTGCTGAAGGTGCACACGATCACACTGTCTGTGTCACTGATAGAGATGTTGAAGAGCACCACTCCCAAGACAGATCCCTGAGAGGCACCTCTTGTTCACTGGCCTCCACTTAGACACAATAACACAGAGTTGTTGACCATAACCTCTGGCTCCATCCATCCATCCATCCATCCATCCATCCATCCATCCATCCATCCATCCATCTCCAATTTGGAGAGAAGGATGTTGCATGGTACCAAACTGAAGGCCCTGCAGAAGTCTGGATAGGTAATATCTGTTGATCTTTCCTTGTCAACAACTGTCATCATAGAAGGTCACCAGACTGGTCAGGCAAGTGATCAAGTCCTTCAAGATAAACCTGCTCCAATGGGGATGTTTTGGATAACTGCTTCACCAAGGAGTACCTTCTGCTCCTCCAGCCTTAGACTTACCTCTGCTGCTTCTTGCTTTTTTGTTCTCTAATCTCTCTCTCTCTCTCCCTGGGCTTTTATGCCCTTTTTTGAATTTTCTTTCAGAGATGCCAAGAGTGTGTCTGAGTAGCTGCCCTGCCGACGGTCCCTTGGGACTGGCTGCATACAGCACGGGACACCCCCTGTCCTTTTCCCTGAGAGCCACACCTGTGGCCCCTGCTGCCAATTTCTGGGCACCTGCACCGAGCACAAGAACTTTCTCTGCTTGGTTTTTGTTGTTTTGGTTTTTGTTTGGCTTTTTTTATACTCAAAATGTATGTATCAAGCTTAGAAAACACTTGCTCTTTTATGTCTGCAAAAAAAGCCAACTGAACCCTTCAGTCTGAAGCTGAGCTGTTAGCTTCATCACTTGCATTCATCATTTCCCTTTTATTTCTGCACGTACAGATGCATCTTGCTGTTTCTATCTAGGGCTCATGCCAGCTATTACACTTAGAATTGATTAGTAAGAACTCCAAATAATGGTTTGGAACATCATGAATATTTACAGAAAGGTAACAAATATTGCAGACAGGATCTTGTGAACATGGGCAAGACACTTTTCAGTGTCAGTCATATGATTAATATCAAACTAACAAAAGCAATTGTTATTGAACAGAGAACTTTTCAGATGATGTTGGGTTTATCCTAAGCCTCTCAAGAGACTTAAAGCCACCACTCAAGCAAGATGAGCTTTCAAGCTTTGAAACTGTCCTTTATCTTACAAAGCACCACTGTGAGGAAGCTCAGTTTACTAACAGAACTAACAAAACCAGAAATCAAAGAGAGATTATGTGTGGCAACAATTTCCACCTTAAAAATAAAACATTCATAAAAAAAAGAAATAAAAATAGACAAACTAGGTATTTGATTGTGGCAATATCCCACACACACAACAGTGCAGGTGATTTCAGACTCACTTGGGCTAGACAGACAACACAACTCCCGATGCAACAATTTGTCCACATTTAGAACTTTGCTAACATAAAATGGCCAAAACAAAGAAAGCATACCCAGAAGCATACAAAATACAAACGAAAGCCTATTTTTAGTTATGCCAGAAGATGTAATTCTAATTATCTTTTTCTATTTTCCTCTGTATTTTTAGGTCATAGCACTGTTAGGTGGCAAAAACTTGCCTTCCTGACAAAAATATTTATAAAATATACCAATATTCTGTGTTTCATTCTTTGAGAGGTACCAGATAACTGCTGAATATTTGGAGGAATGGGCAAAACAAATGATTTTATTATGAAATACTTATTTTGGAAAAATATATATTTCTATTGAACTATTATAAAAGAAGATTATTATTATGATGTTTGTACATGAAAATGTTCATGTCCCAGATTTCTCTTTTCTTTTAAATATTTGAAGACTGTGCAATCCTGAATGTCTAATGCTGAGTCTATTTTGGGCTGCAATCTAGTCCTCATGTGCTTCTTTTGCTATATTTATTTTTTAAATGATTGGTCTGTGAAACATATTTTCTCTATATTTAACAGGGGTTCAAATACACAGCAAATAAAAACAGATGGAGTTTGCTGCATATCATTTCCATTTCTTTTCTTTGAAACAGCAGAAGTATGTTGCTTGTTATGCATCACTTTTCTATTATTTATGAGAGGTTTTGATAAAAAGCTGTTAAAAAGAACTTTCTGTTACTTACACTGATATCTTCCAAATCCAAGCTGTTCAGAATGACATTGTTCCTCTTCCAGATGATGGGAGGTCTCAGGGTTCCCTGGATGGCACAACTTAAGACAGCACTCTGTCCCACTGTTGCTGCAGTGGTGCTTATTTTTTGATCTTCAGGCAGACTCAGCTGAATTACATCTGTAAAAAACATATTGTTTGTAAGATCAATTAGCAGGCAGTTTCATGAACCTAATCAGCATGAACTTTTTGTATATTGGTAATTCAAGTATTTTAGCTGGAACAAAAGTAAAAAGAACTTCCAAAAACCCCAGTAAGTTCAGAGTATTTCATATAAAGGTCAGTGTGACATTTCAATTAAATTGACTGACAAGTATCAGCCTGTAAGAAGCAGCATTTAACACGAAAGTGAATTCCAGAGGCACACCTGACTGTGTATCCAAAATCAGACACCGGAAGTTATCTGACAGTTAAGGTAGGTGCAGTGGACAAGTCAGAACTTTTATTCTATTTTTTTTCGGGCTAACTAACTGCTCATCATTAGTCAATCTTTAAAAAAATCTTACAAAATTTAGACATATGTGATAGGAGTCCAGACCTTGAATCTTTCTCTGTTCATATATGTATTAAAAAGCTCCAGTATTAACAGAAGGCTAATTCACTTCTATGTCCAGAACTCATTTGGACACTTGCCTAGAAAAGAGTGATACACATCAAACTGACAACATTGCATACTCTTCCCTCTTGTGTAATTGCTTTAAGTTACAGGCTGATCAGCTGAGAGTTAGCTTTTCACCTGGGGTGGGCCTAACTAAAAATAACCTATTAAAATTCTAGACTTGTAAGGATTTTGTCATATTAGACAAAAGAACTATATAGGAACTGAAGATCATCCAAATAACAATTTTTCCACTCAGCTGCTAAAGCATGAAAAATCTCCACGTTTTTTATCTTTCATTCTTCAAGTAAACTACAAAAGGCATCCTGCGTCTATTCACCTTTAATTATGAAAATACTTTCAAATAAGAGACACATTAACTCTTTCATTATAGGAAAGAAGGAATCTGTAACAAAGTTAAGATCTTCTATAGGTTCCTTTTAGCCTCACAAAAGCAATACTTTGTAATTAACATTTCCCCCCCTCCTCCTTCCACCCTTCCCAGCATTAGAAAAGCATGATAGCATCCTCAGGAAAGTAAGCTTAGCTTTTCAATAATTAAATTAAATCCTTTAAAAATATGATTAAGAATAATAATTTTATACTTAGTTCCAAAGAAAGGCCCCTTGATTCTTCCCTCTTTCAGAAAAAGTGCACTCTATGACTCAAAATGTAAGTGATAGTGCCCACCAGACGGGCCCAAATGAGACCGACCTTTTTGAACTAGATGCAATACCTGACACAATGCCTTACATGAAGGAAATGTACTAATGACTCTTCTGCTGTTTACTGTACTTTTAAAAATCTACTGCACTCTCAGAAGCACTTCATGTTCCATGCTACAGGAGATGGTTCTTCAGTGACACTACCTTGCAGACTTACTGAGATGTAACTGCTACTGAACGATTCAAAACTTCTGGTAGCCAACAAATAGTACACATATTTTGCTTCTTTACTCAAGAGAAGATCTCAAAAGTGAGATAAATATTCTGATATTTCATTTATAAATTTATATTTCCTGTATTTTTCAAAGTCACTATTCAATTTAGGAAAGGCATGAAGGAGGTATCAATGAAATCAGCTGGTGTAGGGCTGTCTATGAAAACTGCTAACCTTCACATGGTAAACTGACACAGGCAATTTAAATTCTACAAGATTTCACAGTCTTTTTTCACTTAACTTCAGTATTACTATGGATGCTTACATAAACAAGGGCAGTCACTCTTACAGATGTTTATAATTTTAATTAGAGGATGACACTAGAAAATAGAGCCTCTATCAAATATAAAACTTTACATTTCCTAAATGAGCAAAGATGATGTTCTGAAACCAAAATGAGAGACTATCATTTTGTTGACACCAAGAGTTCAAATGTTTTTTTTCAAACTGCCTTGCTTTTAATAGTAATGATAACCTTATCATAAAAATAATTAAGATAATGATGTTAATAACAACAACAATAATAATAATATAGGATGATAATACTAGTTTTGCCAGAGAAACTCCCAAAGAATTTCTGAAAAAATTCTGAATTATTTTTGATATGCCATTTGCAATTTTTATCTCATGACTATATTGTAACAAAAGGGCCAAATGCAGAATTTTAAAATATGAAGAAACAGTTGTACTACCTGGAACTAGTCAACTCAGTGATGTTACACATATCTTAGCAGTTATGAGAAAAACCCTATTCTAATAGATGCTAGAATCATTGCTTTCCTGCAAAATACTGAATATTTATGCAAAAACCATCATATATTATAAAACTATATATATTTATATTATTATTTAATAGGAAAAAAGGTATGTAAGTTACATTATAGCTTATTTTCTTGAGAGGAAACTATAGCACATATTTTCTTCTTATTGGGGGGAAAAAAAGTTACCACCCAACCCAAAAAGCACTAAGCTTACAGGGCAGTACCTGGTGCAGAATCTTTGTCAGGTAACTCCCTGAAAATTCCTGTCCATTAACTGTCTGCAACCACAGTGAAAGAGGCAAACACTGCTGGGGGTGGAAGGGTGTGGTGTGTACAAAAAGCTGTCAGGTGCAGAAAGCAGAACTGGTGTCACAGTTCAGGCACTATGACATTCCTTCGGAAATACTGGCCAGGAATTAAATGATGCATTTAGCATCTCTTATTTTCTCCTTGAAAGAAATAAACCTGGTTCTGAGAGCAAATAATTTTTAGACAGATACTGATGTCATGTCATTAAGAGATATTCCTGACCAGGATGACTCCTAGCTTTCCCTCCATGTTGCATTTGTAGATCAATAATAATTGTTTGAAGTTTAGTCACACACGTTTTGTTCATTTAACGTTAAATGAAAAAGCAGAGTAAAGGTTTAGAAAATTTGGAAGTAAAATTAATTCTGTTTACTGACACCATCACCAAGCAAAAAAGCAAATGTGGGTATTGTTGGTTACAGAGCAGTAATATTTTAAGTAGCCAGCAGACACTACCTTTTACAGCTTGCTATTTTTAGAAGCGTGAATCCTCTACTATGGTGTACCATATTAATGAGTTTGTTTGTAACTCCTCCAGATGCAGTATCAATCTGACACGCATCCCTGGTTCTTAATTATAAAAGTTACTGGATACACGCTTTCAGATAAAGGAGAGAAATGCAAACAACAACAACAAAAAAATCGAAACCAAAACAACCCAAATGTTTAAATAAAAGCTAGAAGCATAGTTAAGAGATGAAGACAACAGACAATGTAAAAATATCTGGTTGGAAATAAAATAAAGCTATTATAAAATAGGACAAAAGGAGTGAAAGCAGAGTAAATATTAACTATTGGGAAGACATTTTAGAACTTTAACATTGACCAGGAAAAAGGAACTCTTACTGAAGAGGTTCAAAAATATCAAAGATTTTAAACAACAAAGCAAAACCAAAACCAACCAACCAACCAATAAACCCCAAACAAGTAAACCAAATCAAAACTAATCATTTAAATGTAAGATATTCCTGCACTGGTTGAGGAATGTGTGTTAGATGGTTGAAAGGGTTTGATAAATTCCCCGTCTGCTGAAGCCATTCTGCAAACTTCCCTACCCTTCATCCTGCTTTATGGTCCTGAGCCAAGTTCTTCTGGCTCTTCCCAACTTGTTTTTGTTACTGAAGTTACTACTGTATTTGATCCAGCTTGAATTTATCCCTCTTGAAAACAAGTGAAAGAAAACTGTACACAATATTTAGGATTAATTAAGTGGAATATATCAACTAATCCATATCTTTTCCTGAAAGACTTTGGTCAAAATGTCTGTAGAATGCAATTGCCATTTTCACACAGATCTCATCTGGTTTCTCAGAGTTGCCCTGTAAATGACAAGTTCACACAATCTTCTTCTACTCTGCTCTTTCCAGTAGATTACTTCTCAGTAATTATACTGAAGTATAATTTCTTACCATTAACCAAGTATAAGAACTTGTACTTTGTAACATTAATTTTCATATCACTTTTACTGTGCCAGGCTTTAAGGTTATCCAATTCCAATCTTTAAATAAGTTTGCTTCCCAGGTGGTCTTTGGAGAGCTTCAATAACTCCTTCTCAAAGTGGTATTTTCCTGTTTCACTGAACCCATATCATCTCCCTTTCATCCAGGTCCTTGTTCATTTTATCACTACTAACTCCCAGGATTTTAGTTGACTAAACAGATTCTAATGTGTAAACATCCCAAGTACTTTACTGAAAATTATGAAAGCACTTTTTTTTTCATTGCTTCTCTTTAGTTATCTAGAATCTATTCTATAGACCTACTTTTGCTTATCCTTCAGGTAAAATTAGATGAAATTACGAATAGTTCTTCTATTACAATTTTCTAAGTACTTTCTAATATAAATATCTTTCTGATGTCTTTCAAAATATCTTCAGAACTTACTGAAATCCAATGCAACATGACATCACTCCAACTGAATCAAGAAATACTGCAAATGATGATCAATTAGATTAGAATGTAAGCACTTGAATTTTCTCAGTTTGACCAAAATGTAGTAAGTAAATTGAGAAAGGCAGGAAAAAGGAGTTTTCAAAGTTGACATGTTGCAAAACTATTACAACAGCAATACAGATAAACAAATAATGGAACCCTATTTTAGCATGTTTTTTTCAAGAGTCATACATCTTGGGTTGCCATTCTTACTATGAGTTAAGCTTTATCAATATTCTTCAAAGTCAACAGATAAAATTATATCATTGTACTTTTAAAACAGAGAGGGGCGGTAGGGCTCTGCTAGGAAAAAAAAAGATAGTAACAGCTGTACAGTGCTTTGACCAACAATTCTGTTTTCTTAATCCTAACTACATTGGGTTGATGTGCATAATGTGGAACAGTTTGATGCTCTAAATTTAGCACGTTTAGGGGAAGAGTTGTTACACTTGGATTTGAGCTTTCTGAAGAAGTTAAAGAATAAATAGTAAAAGCAGGGCTATTTCAGTTCTTTTCCTATACATGAAAAAAATCCAATCTCCAACTCCTTTGATGGCACAAAATAGCCTGTAGGGGACTGTACACAATCATAAAATTCATTTGTGGTCTTAGAATACCAAATCAGGCTACTGATTTGGAAGAGAAGCACTGAAGTACATGAAATTTAGTGAGGCTAAGTTCCTTACTGCATCTTAAGGATGAGCAAAGAAAAACCACAATATCACTCTGAATAAAAGGTTTTAAAAGCTAAAAAGTATGAGATGTTGTATTTGTAGTCTGTGTATCACTTCATAATTGATTATCTTGTTAAAGTGAGGAAGGGAGGAAGTTCTTACTCAACTGGAGACTGCCTTGGTTAATTTAATTCCATTAACAAATGTGCAATTTGAACCTTCTCATTTGCTTCCATAAGTTCTGTGTATTTATTCAAAGCAGCCACAAAACTCTTCTGAGTCTAAACTAATGAACATTATACCAAATGATACCCGCTTTTTAAAATTAAGACAACATCAAGGCTGTATTTATTTTGTCTGCCTTTTTCAAACCTAATTTAGATTAAAACAACTTTTAAAACCAAGCAAAAAGCCTTTTGTCCATGAACTCTGTACTTAATGTATAACATTACTGGGTGGCTTGAATTAGCTGAAAGGCAGCTAGGTAATGTGCCTTTTACTCTTCTGGCATTGCTCCCACTTTCCTTGAATTGACACAACAAAAGCTTTTTCATCAGTGTCATTTTGCTGTTCTTTTACAGCAATTTTAAAATCAGCACACATCACCATTAGCATGACTAATTTTGTCATTATCTGCTGTATATTCTGCTTTGAACTTGTTGTAAACATATTATTCACATATTTAGTAAAATGTTTCAGTATGAAAAGTAACAGAACATGGCTCATGAGTGTCTGTTGCTAGGATCTTATGCCAGCAAATAAGTCTTTCTGTTCCCAAAATCCATTTAAAAGCACACACACTAACAAGCTGGGGAAAAAAAAAAAAAAAAGAAAAAGCATAAATAACTTTTGCATGATTCCTTAATGTTTTAGCTGCCAAGCTTGGATTAAAATTCAGGCAATACTGTTGTTACAAAAAATCTGAAAGCTCTTAACATTATAATTATCACTTATTTTGTCTTTTCTGACAAGAGACTTGAAAAACACTTTTTGTTGAAAATATAATACTGTAATAGCTCCTGTTTTTAGGAAGTCCTGTAGAAACCAATTACATCAGAAAATTATCAGAAAACATGAAAGAAAACACAGTAATTTCTGCATTTTTTTATAGTACTAGTCAATGAAAAGAATAGAGAGTGATTCATTGGTTGTCCTAGGAAACCTTTATTTTATGGGAGAACTTAAAGCTTCTCTGAAAGACAAATGTGAAGCTAACACCCCAAGGTTTCTGTTTCCTCTCACAAGAATAGAGTATATTTTATTCAAATACCTAGAAACATTAAGAGTGCTTCATGTTTTAACAGTACAAAGGATAAAGTAGAATATATCAGCTGACCTCTTGCTTCAGTGAATTTAGCATCAAATTCTTTTATTACTGAAACAGCTTTCATCTTTGATTTTTTAGGACCAAAAATTACTAAAGAAGCAAATACCTTTAAAGAAAATTCTTACAAATAATTTGAAATAAATAAAATTACTAAATAAATTATAGATGATTATATTTATGAAAATTTTATAGATGTATGTACTTAGAAAGTGCTTACCACTGAAGCAAAGTCTATGTTACTTAATGGTTCTTTGAAGTAACAAGAATTGTAGACTGTGACTGTTAAGAAGTAGCTGAAGGACTTTTGGATTAATAGGCTGCAAGTACATTTGTCAGGAGAGAAACAGTGGAGTGATGATAAGCAGTTTTATCAACTCTGTCCCCTCCAGCAGAGAAAAATTCAAATCAATGATTAGAAATTCTTTGGAAAGCATCTGAAATCAAGCAAAACCCAAAATAATTTTGCTCCATGATTTGTAGGCTATAGAATACTACATGCAGCTCTGTGTCCTCTGTAAGGTAGGTAAAAGCTCAGAGGAAAGACAAGAGTGATCAAGGTACGGAGCAGTTTAAATATATATTAAAAAAAAGATAGGCATGAATTTTTATTAAAAAAAACCCTAATGATGCAGAGATCTTTGACAGAAGCCAATAAATTCATGGATATCATGGAAATGCTGGGAAAGCATTTCCACGACAGCACAATAGCTTATTGTTTCTTCTAACACCAGAAAGCCATCAAAAAAACTGAGGGGCCAGGTTCAAAATGAAGGACAGCAGTTTGAAGTGATATATCTGAAAAAAATCTTTTCCAAAGGTTACTGTAGATTCCAGAAGCTTACATGTGCAGATTACAGAAACACTTGGGACAAATTATAATGATACTATCCTTACACTTCTCCAGACATCAACTCAAGTTCATGGTTGAAAGAAAGCATTGGAATGGCTGGACCTGGGACCAATACAGTTGGTTTTACTGTGTTAAGGCATATTTCTTAATTTTACATGGAAATCACCCAGGAAAGGGGTGCTCAAAGCTTCTTTAACTGTTATTTCATTTAGTAAATAAAGGGAACATAATTTAAGGTACTTTAACATTTTGAATGAAACAAGTAAATCAACGGCAATACACTTGAATTAATAATCATTGTATATTACCTCTTGAAAATAATTTTGCCCCTCTGATATTTTTAACTGATTTTTACATGATTTCCTCTGAATGTCTTCGCTCACATATTACATACGTTTTAATTTTAAAAAAAATATTATTAATGGCAACTATCATTAAAATTAGCAATTATCACTTTTTGTTTATTTCAAATTCACAAACTGATTAAGCTAAAAAAAAAAATTCCAAGCTCATTATACATGTGTTTTAAATTTAATTCTTACTTTAGTTAAATGAATTTCACTTCCTTTGTCCATTGACTCAAACACCTCCTCAAGACCCTGTGTTTCACACAAATGTGCACAAAATCTATATGCATTTGTTTTTGCCTTATATTCCTGTATCTGTACTACAGGAATACTGAGCATGTTTTGAAAAGTATCACTACTATATTTGTTTAGGATATTTACAACAGTGCAGATAAAGGGTTCACCCTACAGACTATGTTGTTTTGAGAACCCTGGGAAGTTGCATTCAATTGTCCTGAAAACTTTTCCAGCCTAAGGGAAGACCCAGGCCAAGAAAGGTAACTCCTGATCTCTACAGCTTCAAAGTCCTCTGTTGCAAGGGAAATCAGTAATCTACTCCCATAATGTCGACAGCCTGTTTCTCACAGGCGATTTATTAGGCATAAGCAAAACAATCCAAAATTTGCATATCCTGACTGAAAGACTAGTTCTTTCTCCTCATGAAATGCTTCTATGCATTTAAGTCTCTTGAAGAGACAGTAAACGAAGTGGCAAATAATAAGGCTCTCTCCCTCCTGTCTCTACAGTCATCTCAGCAGACAGAAACTGCCTGCCCAACCTTAACATATCCTCTCAGTATGTTCTGAAACTGATTTCATGCACCATTCAGTGAATCCTAAGGGAAATTTCAAAGTTATTTTGATGCATGTTACTGGAATTGCTGATCTGAAAGTAGTCAGATATGGTACCCTAGGTTTATGTGTATATATAAACTTGCAACTTTTATAGATTCAATATTCCAAGTTAGACAACAATATATTTCTAGCCTATAAAGTTGCTGCAATAGTTAATTATAAATTGTGTTTAGAAAATAATCTCAGAGTAAATGTAAATATTTTTCAGATAACCTATTCCCATTTTTAGACTTAGATCCCATTTTAAAGGCTACACTTAAGATTAGTAAGATACAGTTAAAACACTTGTACATAAAAAAATATTTCCAAAATAACAGAAACCACAACAGCCCAGAAGATATGATAAGTTCTCTCAAATAAAATGATACATTACTATTTAAGAAAATATGCCAAATTACCTATTCCAATTACACCTGTCCTTATATGTGATATCACACCCACAGCAATGACCATTTGTATGGACACATATGAATAATGACTGTGCATCAATAGCATCTCAACGTTTTCTGATACATTTTCTTAAACACAGTTGTTCTTGCAGCAATCGTTACTTTTTAAAAATCTATGAAAAATGTTCTTTTTGTTTCTTTTATTTTAAGATAAGAGGAGAGCATATGCTAAAAATGACCTGTGCAAAAATAATGCAATCTAGTGGATCACAGAGCAGTATTAGCATGGGAACTTCAAATGAGATACATTAGAATTTAAAAAAAACCTCATAGACTTGCAACAAATTTTATCATTTAGTGTTCAACATGTTACACTTATGTGTAACTTATATCCATTGTAAATTCAACAGAGAGTATGTGCCTTTGTTCAGAACATGGAGAATAAGATGACTCTCCACAACAACACTGACATTGTCACTAAAAAATACTGTCTTTGCTTGAGTTTTAGATGTTTTCTTTTAAAACAGAAAAATAATTCTCGCTATACATGTGTGTTTTTAATAAGAACTGTTGCAGTATTGGACTGTGTCAATTTTTAAGAATAAGAGCAGAAAGCATATCAGGTATTTATGCAACGTTGATGGGATGTTAAATTTTGTCTCGGCACTCTTTTATGGCATCTCAGTGCTTAGTTTTCCAAAGTTAGTATTTTTAGATGCACAAAGCTGAACTTCAAGTCTTCCAAAAACTGCTGTGCTGAGTCTTTGCAACAGTGGTGAGAAAGGTATTTAAGGTGTACAAAAGAGGAAAAAATTGCAGAAGAGAGGGGGGAAAGGCACGTAAGAAAGATAGTTATTGAAAAAATTTTGGAAGTTATTTAGGTTGAATGAAATTTTCCATTTCATTATTAACATGACCTATCCTGTTTCTTCTTGAGAAGGAGCATCGTTCATTTTTGCCAAATGTAATGCACCATTTCCAAAACACCTCTCTAGTTTTGCTGATAACATCATATTAACACCAGCTTATGCATACCACCAAGTTTCTGAAAAGCTTCAATTTCATACTTCTGTGCTTGCTGTCAGCTTCTGTACATTTCACCAACTCCTCTGGGACATATTTCTGGGCATTAGAAATTACCTACACCAAAAATACATATTTTAAAATATATTTGAACAATTTTTATTGTAGATTCTGGAAATGCTGACTATTATAGCAACTGATCAGATAAGACAAGGTAAAGAAAGATATGACTGCTTTCTACAGTCACTGTAAATGTATTCTTTAAATTTTAAAGCCCTAAGATGGGTATGCCTTTCATCTTGCATCACAGGCATATATGTGATTGCACAGATATAACTGTCTTCAAAATATGATTATATTTAGTTAGTAAGGGAGAAAATATTGAAGAAAAAGTCTTTATTTTCCTTGTTTTCTTACTTATGTTTCTTCAATTAAGTATCAGTGTGAGTTTATTTCAAAAAATTATTCATAACATTGCATTTATTCATTTGAGGTTTGGGTTATTTATAAATGTAGTAGCTTGCTTTTCAGTTTTGGAATGACATAGACAGAAACAAGTACTACAAAGAGATTATTTGGCTGAAGAGAACACTGAATGTTCCTCTGATGTACCAGAATCTGTAATGAGTGGCAACAAAAACTTCACAGAATAGTGAGGAAGAAACATCATGAGGCCGGATTAAGCTACAGATTTCCAAAATTGGGATGTACTTGCAGCTGTGAGCAGCCTGAGCAAGGCTTCTAAATAGCTCAACTAAAGTGGAATTCACCAAGGTGGATAAAACTCTTTAAACCAGGATACTTTTCCCCATGGAAATGCTTAAAAAGTACTTATCATTTCATGCCATCTGTTCCTCTCATAAGACAAAATTATTACTTTTCAATAATAGCTTCAAAAACATCTCTCTTCAGGTAAAAAAGAAAGAATATATGAAAATGACACTTCATAGAAAGAAAACCATGAGGTTGACACCCAATGACTTCAGTGTTTATCTGCAAATCAATAAGCACACATTTATATGTGTACACAACCTCACAAGAGATTGTTATATTCAAAATCAGTATTTTGGCAGCTCCTATGATTTACTTCCATTTAAAAACTGTTAATAAATCTTTGCTTTTTCTTCTAGATGCTTTTCCAGCTACACAGAATCTCAGATGCATTCAGTATAGTCTTTGCTTTTTTCTTTCCCTCCCTCCACCCTTTCATTTCATGTCTTCGTATTCTCATCTTTTATTTCTCCCCAGTCCTACTTCCCCTTTTGTTTCTCTACCTTACTGCTCATGTCCACTGATCCTGTAAGTTCTTCTTGTCCTGTCTCAAATACATTCAGATATAGTATTTATGCAATAGCTCTGGAGACTGAAGTAAGCATCAGCTGGGTTTCATTACGTCTGGAACTGACTTACTTGGCTTCATCACTGGGTAAGGTGAGGGGAGGAGGGTTCATGGCTACCTTGTGGCTTGGCAGCACAACTTAGTGCACCAACCCATTAGAGTTTGCAGGTATGCACCCTTACCACTTCCTGCCTGAATTCTGGGAAAGATGTGTCTGTTCCCAAATGTACATCATCTCCTGTATGGCAAGGTGGGAGACACAAACATGTTTGTCATGTTCTAGTAAGTATGCTAGTCTGGACAACAGGGAGATCGTGATAGTGAGCACGTTATTTTTCATCCAACAATTTATCTCAGATATTTTGTTCAGATTTAGATCATAATCCAAACAGCAATACACCCTTTACAAGATACTACCAGAGTATAACTTGCTGTCAGAATAGGAGTGTATACAATTAAATACAGAAATATTAACCAGATTGTCTTCTATTCCTACTGACTTTTCAGTTTGTTCCAAGAAAAGGAGAAATCTGTTTTCAAAACACTGATCACAAATGTAGATTTTAGGCAATATAAATTGATACTAGAAACTACTCAGACTTTTCCACTGGTGTATCAAATACTTAACAATATTTGTGATTATGTCTCTCCATGTATATCCTGTAGAAGTCATCTGCTATGGACCCAGCCACCATGGGTCACCGTGTCTTTTAAACCTCTATAAAGCAAAGATGCTACAAACCACTTCTTACATCGCTCTTTTTAGATTTTCCTGTATAGATTTTTGACAAGACCTGGAACAGTATTCAGCTGTCTACAGTGTCAAGTCCTGTCATCTCTGGAACACTTCCTCAGCTGAAACAGGAGCTTTCCCACCATCCCATCCAAGACTGTGCAGTTTCACAGTTTATCTTCTCAGTCATGCACAGAACATGCCGATGCATATGCAGATGTGTAGATTTAAACTTTAAAATAAAGTTTGTTTCACAAAGTTTTATAAAATCAAACTTAGTCTCACTTCCCCCCTATTCCATATCACTCTTTTCTTGACAATCCCTCAGAATCTGGACTTATGGTGGTGAGCCATCTCATCAGGCTTCACATATGGGAAGATACAACTTCTAGAATATAAAAATTCCTACTGAATGTCTGCTGATAAATGCCTGATGTAGAAAAATGCTTCTGGCTGGTAACACTTTTCATGAAGAATGGTTGAAGACAAATGACAAAAGGAAAGGGGGTGTGTTGGAATATGGTACACACACAAGGCTGGGACACAAACACAGTGAGACACATAACACATAGATTAAAGTTGCTGTCTAAGCTCCAAATGTAGTCTGAATTAGAACATCAAGCAGAATCCAGACCTCTAGAAGAAGAATCCATGATCTATTGCAGTAACACAGCTTTATAATAAAGCCACCCTAATCAGATAAAAAAAAATCTGTCAGAACACAAGTATCCTGCAACTGATAAATGGTCAACAGCAAATGCACAAAGAAGAAAGCACCTGGCAAGCATATAGTGATAATACTGTTTTAGCACCCATCGACACAGTATTGCCAGGCCAGAGGCAGTTTATGGTGGTGACACTAGCATAATGACTCAGAAGAGTCAATTATCCTGCAAGAAAAGGAATACAGACTAGCATTAGCTTGCTTGTTAGCTAAAGAATTCCACTGCTTTAATCTGAGGAATCCCTTAGTTTGGAATGGGGGGGGAGTATTTTTCCAGGAGGAACAAGGAAAATAAAGTCCTGTCATCATGTTTTTACACTAAGGTGACGTTAAAGAAGAAAAAAAAAAACCAAAAAACCCCAACCAACCAACAAAAGAAAAATCCCAAATCAAATCACCAAAATGACTATATTTTTTCTTATAAGAAAAAAGATTTTTAAAAATGTAAATCTCAGATAATATGACTCCTAAACTAAAAACTCTTGAGTTGTTCAAATCTATGAAAATAATATTGAATATTATGCTTTAAATCTGAAAAATGTACACTTTTTTTTTTATTGACAGAGATTAAAACTGCTGTCAGAGGAAATTAATAGTAGTAATTATGATGACCACACATTTAATCCAAAGATACAAGCACAAAGTTAAAGGATGAAGCTTTGGTACATGTCTATCTTCTCACACACATAGAAAGTTTACTTATGAACAACTTAATTATAAAATGTAAGTGAAATAAAGACAGGATTTTCCATGGTGAAATAGGAAATTAATAACCCCTTGGAAGTTCTATACAAAATTTAGACAACTGAATCAGAATTTGTATTAAATCAAAAAATGGAAAGCTTTTCTACAATGTATTTCATTTCAATGATCTTGATTTCCACAGACACTCCACCCCCTGCAAACTGTAACATATGTTTTATTATGGATTCCAAGTTCTACACCCAGTCGAAGTGTCAGTTTCTTTGCTTCCCTCAAGTTGATTCCACTCACTTCCCTGGGCTTACACCAAAATATGCAGCTTGTTTCAGCTATTCCACAACTCCCATCTAACTGTTGGTTGTCTACTAAGAAGTTCACCTGAGATTGTATATGTCCCCGAAGTCCTCTTTTTCCCACCTTCACTGGACATCACCATTTGCATTAGTTTTCTCATCTTTCTGAGCGGGAGATTTTCCCTAGGTCCCCTGCTACTCATCTGGAAGACAGAAGACCAGATATTCTCCACAAACCATATCAGCAGAGAAAGTTAAACTAAAATTCTGCCAAAAATTCAGCCACTACAAAATCAGCTTGTCTATCCTTAATCTCACTTTTGATCTAATTCTGGGATGGATGAGGAAAACAATTTATGGACAAAAGACCTGGTTTTAAAGACAGTTTTTAATAACAGACTATATTCATTTTCTACTTTGGGTACTTTCAACAGCTTTTAATTTTCAGGAGCGTACAAAGCTCCAGCTGTTGTGAAAGCTGCTGATTAGGGAGCATAAACTACTGACAAGAGACTTTCTTTTCTTAACCTTCACAAATGTCTCTGTCCTAACTTTGCCCTTACTATATTCTATTCTTACTATGTTCTATATGAATGAGATATAATTGAATTTCATGAAGTAAATATAGTTCTAGGTAAACAATAATAGGGTTAAAAGGTGATGTTGAAAAAAGCCAAGAATGAAACACTCCCACCTTCAGGACTAATTCAACTCTAAAAGATACCTCACACTGACATTTTATTATCAACTATATTCATGGACTTAACCACTGATAGCACTTTTCTTTAAAACATCTGTAAAACCTTAAGATAGATACAAATAATAAACCGTGATGACTGACTACTTTCAAACAAAGATATTTCAGTTTGAAGAATGCACAAAAGGTTTATAATACCAATAAACATAAGGGAGGATTATACACTACATTTTCTAAATCCTCACAGGAAATCTAATGAAAAATAAGGCTAATTGTGATTCATTATAAGACCCATCATAAATATTTGGCACATCACTAGCACAAGGCTCACCCAGTACTGGAAATTAGAAATGACAAAAAAGGAATGTCATAAAGTTGAAAATAATATTTTTCATTAAAACTGTGGCACACATAAGTATTCATGAATGGTGTTATATGATAAAAGTACATGGTAATTTTTTGAACTCTGAATAAATCCATTCAAATTATGCACCCTGTGATGATGGCAAATTCAAATACAGAGACTGGTAAAGAATGAATGATAATTTTCTAAAAAAAATTTTAAAATACAATGTTAACAAATTTGCAAGCTGTAAAGACAGATACACAATGTTAAACATCAGAGGACTTCCCAGAGAAGTGAAAAAGCTGTATTTATTTAAGTGTATGTATTTAAGTGTGGGGAATACTTAGCAGACTATACACATGAATTTAAGCCTGAACTGGTTTCTATTATGAAATGATGAGCAATATGGTTAATAGAACAGTAGAGAACATCATTTACTCTAACCAGGCTTTGGTTCAGTCACTCAGAGCACTGCTGAACCCCAGGTAGGGAGGTGTGGATAGCACGAGCGAACTGCAAGTATCTTACCCTGCCTTCAGGCTCAAAGGGTCAGCATTTCACAGACTAAAGGTCAGCTTACTACAAGTGGTTTCAATACTGTTTAACATTTTCGTTAAGGACTTGGATGACAAGACAGAACGGACCCTCAGAAATCTTGCAGCTGTCACCAAATTCACAGGATCAAGAAGCAGATTTCTACAAGATTGCCCTTCAGAGGGAACTTTATACACAGAACGAATGGGCTGACAAACTGTGAAATTCTACCAAGACAAATGTAAAGTCTTGCACTTGGGACAGAGTAAGTCCATGTAAAAATACAGGGATTCACCTGGCTAGAAATCAGCTTTGCAGACAAGGATTCAGGTAGACCCCAACTGGAACATGAATAAAGGAGCTTGGCCAAATGCCTGCAAGAATTCCCCTCTAACACGTTTTGTGATTCAATGATCCCAGCTACGAAGTAGTCTGTGAAAAATCTGAATTACTAATGCCAGTGGTTAGGGTTGCAAAAGGCAAAGGTGATCCAGTCCATGCAGCCCAGATGGATTTCTGAAAAGCTCTTAACAGTATCGCTCAAGTGTTCATCAAGAGCTTTGAAGGGAGAGCTACATGTTTTACAAACTCTGCCAGCATGACTTCATGTCTCAGTGTGAGTCTAGGGAGCAGTAATACTGACATCAGATAGTAGATGCATGGCAAGTGAGCCAAAAAAAGGTTAAACTGTTCGTGTTCAACAGGCCTAGCTTCCCAACATGATACTGTTCTTTATCTAGATACCATTTCATTTGTTCAAAGTACAGCTTCAGTTTACTCCAGTTTCAACTAAGACTACCCAGAACCTCTGGGGCTGCATCCTTTTCCTGAACATGAGGAATATGCAATCCTGTCCAGCTAAACAATAAATCTAAATTGAATAAACTACTAGTCTAATGCATTGCACTACTTAGGAGCTTTGATTCAAAAGCAAAGACAATTTTTCCACTTAAAAACATGCATTTGTTTACCATTAGTTTTCTCTTTTTTCTTATTGTAATTACCTGTCTTGCTCACTAAACACCTTTCAGCACCAATAAAAAAAGACACAGAAGTTTTAACAGACAAAAGCTATTTTTGCACTATACTTATGATTCATTCTCCATTCTCTTCATCAAATGAAACAGAACACCAAGGCATATGTGCGAAGATGATTAAAATTTCATAATGCAGTAACAAAAAGTCAAGTAAAGTTGAGCCAAACTTCTCTTAATATCTTAATTGAATGACTTGAATTATAAATTATATTAAAAAGAGGAGATCAATAAAAATACCACCATCTAGCACTAGTGAAAGCCCAGCTACATGGGCTTAAATCTCCAGAGTATATGAATCTCCGAATTGATTAAGAAACTGGAGACCTAAGAGCTGCCACAGCCTCTTGTCTTTCTACAAGCATTATTAACTATTTCTGCCAGGGACTCCCCAGTTATTTGGTGTCAGCCAAGAGAAATGACCACGGATCGTGTCTTTCAGATTCAGGTTCTGAGGGAGCAGTTGTCAATTATAAACTCTTCTGCATCTTTTTGTTTAGCCAATTTCTTTCACTCTATCCATCACTGTATCAAACTGCTTCCTTGTGTATTTTGTCTCTTCAGCAACTCTTGCTACCAGTGCTATCATCATTTACCTACTTTCTAGTTGCTGTCAGTGAAATCAATTGAAATTAAAGGTGTCTCACCAAGTAACACATGACCTCAGAAAAATTTACTAGTCAAATGCTCAAAGTGGGTCCACTGTGGAGTATAAAGATATCCAAAATGTCTTGTTTAGTTAGAAGAAGTCACCTTTCCTGCTGGAGATTGCTGTGGATTAGGTCATGTAAACTATGTGTTGAACTCAACTTTTTTTCATCTAAAGTAGTTAAAGCTAACTCAGATATTTTTAATTAACTTGCAGCGTAAATATTCAGTGCTTGACTTATACATTATCCAAAACGCAATGAGTTTTTGCAGTTCCTTTCTTCTATGGGATCTACTAAATCATAGGGAAGCAGAAGACATAATACCTCAAATATTATTAAATCTCTCTCTCTGTGAGCCAGAAAAATTTGCTTCAAAGACAAAAATTCCATCATTGTAGAAGTATGGTATATTCCAAAGCACCAATATTTCTTCTGATCTGAGAGAATGTTCCTATTTTGTTTTTCAGTTCAACAATTGAATAGCTAAAATGAATCTCAAAACATCTGCAAATTTAAAGCACCCTTTTGCAATGAACCCATAATGATGAACAAATTAAAAAATCCTAACACTATATTATTCAAAAAATGTAGGCACAGAACAAAAATTTGTTATGAGCTATACTTTTACTTTCTATTGCAATATATATATATATATATGGCAATAACTTAATAAAAATGGTATTTGGGTAAGAACAGCCAGTAATGTGCATTAGGAATAAAACATAATTAAAAAGACATCTAGCCCATTACTCCTTAAAATGTTTTTTTTTTTCTCTTGAAAAGAAATTTCACAGGAAATGAAGTTCGGTGTTAAACACAGCTTTCTTATCCAGAGAACACAGAAGTGTTAATTCACTGAAGTAACAGTGATAATTGGTTTTGACCTTATTTATTGTAGAATATGTTGCTGAATTAGTCTAAACAAAACCAGGAGTTTATGCAAAAATCAATTTCTGTACGCTTGTTGTATTTGCACATGACTAGTTCAAGTAAAACCATTTTATCTAAATGCTAGGAGTTAGCATAAATATTTTCAAGTAATTTTACTAGTATAGATCCAAATTTAATGCTCCTGTTTATTGCAAATACAGATGATGAACACCAACACTGCACACTTGCTGTTGCCTAAAATGAAACATTTAAAATGCTTCAATCTATGAAGTATTTCTGGAGCTAATCAATAATGAAATGGGAATTTTAAGAGGAGAGTTGGCAGCCCTGGTAATTCACAGTTTTACGCATGAAGCTCTCAGTTTATAAATGTAATAATTTGCCAATTTTATTTATTGTGTACCTTCATTTCACTTTCAAATTTCAAGGCTTTTTTTCCAGAATGGTAATAGAATTTCTAAACATTTAAGATCACTGGACCTGTCCTGAATTTTATATAATAACCCAATTTTGTAAAAACCATCTCCTCATCCAGTTCTGTCAGGAGAACGAGAGGACAGTATTCTAAAATAGTAATTCAGGATTAAATTAGCTGAACTGCGAATGTGGTTAAAAAGCCTAAAGCATAGCAGAACTACCATATTTCTGCATAAAAAGAAGGGGTCCATGCAACTGTTCTTCAATAGTTCCCTGAAATCCTCAGACTAGAGTTATGAATCAGCTCCTCACAGGAATCTTTAACATAGAAATAAGCAGAAATGGAAGCAGCTTTAGTATGAAAGAGATTCTGAAAAAATCCATCAACTGGCTGAAGTGTGTATTCACATTTAGAGGGGAAAAAGAAAGCAAGAAGAACTCAAGGCAGGCTCTGTTACCTGACTGTACAGAGGCTTCTAATTTTTGCTATTCACTGAGGAGAGTTTTACTTCTCTTATGAACAGGGGGTGTTTGTGCAAAGGATCAAGACTTCACGTTGAGCTCAGTGACATATTCTGAGAAAAGGACTGTGGATACTCTGCTCTCAGCTTTGCATCTGGTATGTTTCCCCAAGACTAAAGCAGGCAATGGGCTATGCATCTAAGAAGACCAGCACAAAGGTTAAAGGACAACCTAAAGACAGATTGGATTAAGCTGTGACTCTTATCACTTCAGTCCTGTAAAATATAGTCCTACTCACAGTATTTTCTACCCTTTCACAGACACCAGATTTTGGAATCTGTTGGCAGCTCTCTTATGAAGAAAAGTTACCAGCAGAGTTGCACCTGGACCTCCACTGAAACTCATATTGTTCAACATCATCCACGAGAAGGGGAAAGAATATGAAAATTTTTCTGGGATAGGATTTCTGGAGAATAGCTAATCAGGTAGTTTAGGTAGCAAACATAAAAGCTGATTTGCTTAAAGACCTTACTTATGATATTGGCATGCCATGCCAAATTCAATATACTTAATTCAGTATTGGAAGTATTGCATGAAGGAAAAAATGCCAAACGTTGTTTACAGAATGACAGGCTCTCAACTAGTTAGCATTGCTCAGGTATGAGACCTTTATAGTATACTTTGCAGTTTTAGGAAAACATCTACTCAGTCCTGACAATATGACAATAAAAGGAATTATTAGGTTAAGACTGGTACTCAGAAAAAAAATTCCTATGGCACTGTATAAATCCATGTTACATGAGGAACTTGACTGTTTGCTTTCTGTCCCTCCCTCTGTAAAAAAAACTTACAGTAAAACTTGAAAAAGAACAGAGAAACACAAAAAGGATGACCAAAGATGTGGGAGGTGTTCCATACAAGCAGCTATTAAATGACATGGGGATTTCAGAATGGAAAAGAGATGACTACAAAGGTATGTCAGGAACGTAAGAAAAAAATGCAACACAACTGTTTCAGAGAAAAGAAATATGGAAAAACTGTTCATGGTTTCTTATCATACAAAACTTAATAAACTAAACAGGAGGTGGGCACAATGAAAAAAAAAAAAGATAGCACTTGTATCCAGGACACATTATATTGTGTCTCTGAAACAGAATACTGTAGATGCTAATTCCACACGGGTCCAAAAAGTAATCAAATCTATGAGTGAGGCATCCATCAAGAGCTATTAAAGAGAGGCAGTCTCTGAGAAAAAAAATCACTAAAGAGGAGAAAATACTTTAGAAGAAACTTACATGCTTTCGCTTCTTCAGCAATCTTCCCTAAGCACTCTTAGAACAAACATACTGCACTATATGTACATTTGCTCTAACTCAGAAAAGTTAACATGTATATGTTGTTACTCAAAGTAGACATTAACTCGACAATTCATGAGCAAGAACACAACATTAATCTTTGTTTAGCATCAAATATTTTTTAAACAGCCTACTCAGCAAGTTTTAAAACACTATTAAAATTCCCTCCAACAAATACATCTCTACCACATGTCTTGGTTGGGAAGAATTATAATCATAATGCAAAACAAATTTTTTAAATATGACACTTTCTCCAAACATTTATTCATGCCAGAGTGGCAAACAGATTACTTGTTGGATCCCTACCATCTTAGGCAATCACATTCCCAATTCTTACACTAAATAACTACATAAAGAAGGCTTATGTGGTTTTGCTCTCCTCTAGATTTTCACTATTTTGCATCTTTTTTAAAATCTCTTTTGACACAATATTGCACTATGTAAACCTCTGCTTCACAGCCTTTGTATGACACCTTCTTTTTTACTATAGTCAAAATTGCATTTCCATATAAATCACTTGCTAACCTACTTAAGATAAGATTTGACACTTTGCTAGCACGATCTGTTTTGAAAACCAGCTTGAGAATCTACTGACAATTTAATTCTGTATGTAACACAGCCACAGGGATATTTCGTTAACCTGTTTCCTCATGTTCTTTGGTAGAAAATGTTCAGGTTTTCTTGTTGGAGATTGGGGAGAAGACTGGGGTTTTGTACTTGTTCGGATTTTTTTAATATCCAACCACATCTATAATACATTTGGAAAATTGCACAGATGTTTTTAGGCTGTTGATAGTATCACAGAATCATTTAGGTTGAAAAAGATCTAAAAAATCATTATGCCAAATTTTAACCCAGCACTGATGAGTCCACACTAAACCATGTCCCTAAGTGTCCCATCTACACATCTCAGATAATACTCATCCAACTAAATGAGGGCTGCAGTCACCAGAGGGAGTGGAGTCAGACAATTTCATCTATTTCATGATAGACAATTTCATCAAATATATGCAACCCATACCCACATAAATATTCCTACTGAATTCAGCTCACATGTAACTCTTTAATGAATACATAAACAATTATTATATGCAATTATGAGATGCTTATTTCTGAAGATTTAGAAAGCCAGGAGTGATGAGAAGCAATTAGTCTCACAGTTTACAATATCACAGACCACTAAAATAGCTTTAACTACAGTACTTGATATTCTTTCTGCCCTAACCATACAGTTGTCAATATTTATACCAAGTTTTAGCAGCTTAAATTCTGGCATGACACACTCAACCCTATACACATACGAGTATTTTTAGCAGTGACAGTATATTAGAAGCTACTTAAAAACACTGAGAGATCTGTGCTATACAAACCAGGCAACTGCTTGATAACAAGAGACTAAGACTTAGTGAAATAAAATTTAAAACCCAAACAAAACAAAATAAAAGAAAGAAGATTTTTTCATGTATATCCTCAACATATCAAGCACTTCTATCACTACAGGATTAAATAGATCCTAATTCCCCAAATTAAAATAACAACATGTAAATTATATTTTCCTTCATTCAATATATAACCTCAGAAAATGAAGTTAAATACTAGTCAGAAACAACAATTTATCATGCTGGAATCCTTTTATCCAAGCACTTTGTGAATGCACTTTTAAAACAATCAGCGTTTTCTAATAAATGTACTAGCAACTGTTACAAAGTAGACCAATAAGATTAATAGATGAGTTAAAGAACAATATTCTGCCTTAAAAAAGAAACCCTTAACATATTTTTTGAAGTGAATGGATTTTCAAATGCTTTTGGGATGATAAGATCAATTTATTTTCATTAAACTGTAATAATTTCACAATTTTAATATTGAAAATTAATTTACCCATATTTTCTTTGACATATTGAATATTTCCTTCACTGTATACTTCAGTTAGCCAAAAATACATATCTAATAGGATAGTTTTAAACTGCAAAAGTATACAACACAAAAAACCCCTCACACTATGGAATAACTATATTAAAGAGAAAAAATATACCAAACTCAAAAGCTATGGTGAAATGCTAGAATAAATCTTTTAACTGTCCTATTATTTTGAGAAATTAAGTTAGGAATGAAATTTCCGGAAGTAAGAAAACTTTACTGGAACCTGATCCACCACGAACAATGAAATGAACTAAAAGGTTTCTTCTTCAATATATTTCTTTGCATTGCAGGTATTTTTGAGCCAATTTCTTCTTACTGTATGTTATTTGAGGGCATTCAACAAAAAAATTTCCCAGTGCAATGTAATGCACTTCTCTTTAAGGTCTAGTGAGAAAAGCTCAAAAGTTTTGCAAAATTGGAATTACTGTTTTTCTATTTACTCAATTTATAGAATTTTCAAAGTACTTTCATAAAACCTAGTACATAACTGTGTCTTTGGATTTTCTTTTTCACAGTGAAAATGTCAAATATTCTAAAGAAATCCATATGTCTCAGAGATTACTACAAACCTTCTACATTCCTCTGACTAATGATTTTTAAATTTTTATTTACCCAAATGTGAGAATAAAACCAAAGCAGGCAGAGTAAAGGAGTTACTAAAAAACCCAAACCAGACCTTTCTAAAAAACCCCAAATCACTACCAATAAGACCAAACAAAAACCGAAATAAAAAACCCCAAACAATAAACCAACGAGGAAAAAACCCAAACCCAAAAAAGTTCTGAATAAAATTACTTAGTAGCACTTTTCTAAAGTGAACATTACTGCTTGGTATTTAAAAATCACCAGTAGGCAAAAAAAGCAAAACAATGAATAGATTAATCAAATGGATTTCTTACTAAATAATACTTTAAGAACTATTAATATTCATGATAGTTCCAGATGAGCAATTCTGTCTTGAAGTAGAGATACTTAATGCTCTTGCTTGTGGATTAGCTGGTGATTGTCTCCTTTAATGGCCAGTCATTACTCCTTATGTTCTGATAGCATCTTTCTTCTCTCCACCTCACCCCCAATATGAAGAAAGACAGCTTCCTTTAAAATAGTTGATAAAGGAAACTAGTTATAAATTATTATTTTAAATTCCCTTGAAATTTCCTTAAAATATCTACATAAAAGCTTTTGTGGATGTTGGGACATCAGTCATAGCCTAAACTTAAAAGTATACTGCTCTGCAGAGATGAAAATATTCTCATAATTCACAATGTAAAAAAAAAAAAAATAGCAACAATTCTATAACTCACCACAGATATCTGATTCCTGAGAAACAAGCAATAGATCAATTACTGAGATACTTTGCTAACCACAGCCAGATATGTGTAATTGTTTGGTGTTTACTTTTACCTCACCATTCTGTGTCACTCTCCAGAATGAGCTCACTGAAAGACATCCAAGACTTCAGTCTCCAGCATTTCAAGCCAGTAGCAAATGCCATGCAAGTCAATCTCTACCAATCCTCTTGTCTGAAACAAAGCTACTGCAACTAAGGTGTTTTGTTCCAGTTCTCTTCCTCTGCAATCCTCTGTTTCACAGTGCTATCTCTGGTAACTTACATCACCAAAGCAGGCAAAAGCTTTCAGGTAAATGTACTGATAGGATTAGAGATCAGCAGAGCTGAAGGTTCATAAACTAAATCTCCTAGTTTCTTCAGTATGACACCTGAAGACACTGTGAAATATTTGTTTTATTTACTCACACAAACCTAGGATGGCCTTAAATTTGTTACCTGATCCCCAAAAAACATGAAAAAAAATCAGTTGGCATCAAATTGAATTGACTTAGTGGCATGTGAGAAATTTCAGGTACACTACTTCAATCCATGAAACCTTAGATATTTCCTTGTTTCTAATAATCAGTTTAAAGTCCTGCCCACTCAACAGAAGAGGGTACATTTTCTTCCAGCTGAGATTCTCTAGACTGAAAATACATATAGCACAGGTAAGAATCTGAGAGATAGATTAGGTTGAGCAAAAAAAATTACCATGAACTCCAATAGCTTCTGCTCAATGTGATATTAACTGGTGTTTCTAGAGGTTCGTGGAGAAATATAACACCCTCTGGAACAATCTAATATGCTCAAGTTGTTGCTGAAAAGGAATTAACGGTAGCAGGAGACAGAATACTACCTCTTCCTCCCTCAGAAATGTTTCCTCCACTATTTGTTAACATGTTTTATCATTGAAGACTCATCACGGTTATAAAGCTCTGACTCAGATTACACACTAAATACAGTATTTGGGACCTCATTAGAATTAATTGGAAATATAAAATCCGTAAGTATTTTTTGAGTTACGCTTTGTGGACTTCAAGATAACTTAAGGAATCCAGTGGGAATTCTCATTTATTTCATTTAGTAATTCAATATATGCCTTTTTAAAATTTAGATACTGTTGTAGGGTTGTTTGGTTTTGGTTTTTTGTTTTATTGTTTTTTTTTTAAATTCTGGTCTATTTTGCTTCAGAAACAAAGATTCATATTTCAAAAAAAGAATTTCTGAATGTGCACCTGTAATTATTGCATTTGACAACTAAAAATAGAAGTAGAGCTATTATAATGAAAGCAGTGATGCTTTAGAGTATTTTTCAGAACTGAGAGAATGCAGTAACTAAGAATGTGTGTTCAAAATGAAGCATTAAATATTTACAGGAACTTCTGGCTCCTTCTTTTCCACATGATTCAAGACACAACAAAGCACTGATTTTGACAGTCATATTAGTCACTGGCCTCAAAGTTTCTCCTAACAGGTGAGCCCAAAGCAAGTTCCATAATTTTGGACCAGATGAAAACCTTCCGTAACATCTGCAGTTAACTGGAGGCACGTAAATCACTTCACACAAATACTTCAGCAACAAGGAGTGCTTGAAATCCAAATTTGATATCTGTGACCTGAACGCAATTGCAAAACTGAAGGTACTTTTAAATACATACAGTATTAGCACGTATGGTAGCAACATACAAGATCCCAGGTACCAGCTGCACAACAGATCAGGTATCATTAAGAGTGCTGAGTGATACCCGAAAGCACAAGTAGTTCCAGTGAAACTACAGAGCATCATTAATAGAAGAATGACAATTAGGATATATATTTTTTTTTTGTCTAGATAACTCACACTTTCTTGTGTGTCTAAGGGTAATTTTTATAGTCAAGTCCTCACTGTCCACAGTCCTTCTGTGGCCCCTTTTTTTGAGTGTAAGACAACATCAAGAATAGTCCTACACTAGCAACAGAAATCAATTCTGAAAGACATTGCTATTTTTTTCCCTTCATTTTATGCAGGAGGTCAATTGTTACATAGAACAGTTAGTTCAATTATGTACAATAAATTTGGGGTTTATATTAATTGTATTCAATCAGTTTTATGCAGAAATGTCTAAATTAGTGTCATTATTTCTACAGAAATTACAAAGAGAAGTGCCTATGTATACATCGGCTGAGTGATCAAACAGAATAATTTATTACTATTTATTTTCTTGTGGTATGCCTTGAGATATTACAAGCCACCATGAAGGCCACCTCAAGCACCTGCTTTGAAATGTTATTTTGTATTGGAGGAAAGCAAATAAGATAATTTATTTTAGAAAAGAACACTAGAAGAAAAACAAAAAGAGACAATGTTTACAGCTAACACAAAATTATCCTGATGCCATAGGAGACATTAACCAAAGAAAGAAAGCAGTTGAAGAATAAAGGAAGCATATTGGTTGAGATTTAGTTTATAGAACACATAAAATGAAACTGTATTCCACACTCTTTTTAGCTTTTGTTTGGCTCCTTCATCTTAGGATTTTATTTTGCTTCCCTTTTCAGAAAAAGAAAAACATATCCTTCCGTGTCTAAAAAAATATTTGCTGATAAAAAATCCTTTAGCTTGGGACTGGCTGAAGAAGGAATGCAAAGAAAAGCAAAACAAAACACTAAGATGGAACTGGATCACTTTTAGGATATAATTTTACATGACATGGCCAAAGCAGTGGAGGACCGAATCAGCTGATACCTTCAGTCTCAAGCTCTAAAAATCTAGCTAGAGCTAAACTTTCTGCTTTATCTGCTTGTGTTAGAGGAAGCTATTTTTCAGGTTCCTCTCTGCACACACTATAGATCTAGTTAAATTGTTATGGAACACAACAGACAAATAACTAGGTGACAAATGCTATAGCACCAAAAATTACTCCTCATGATATGAGTGCAAACAGCCTATTTCCAGAAAACAACAGTGGTCTTACCAATAGGTAAAACCTTATAGAGGCCAGCAAGCATCTTTCATCCACTTGCAACACTCTGTGAATCTTGGCAGAAATACTCAAGGTTGAGAGCACCCTTTCAGATATTTTCTTTCTTTGTTACTGCCTAAGTATCTGACCTTCTGGAGGGGGAAAGGGACTTTTTTTCTTCCACTGCATATAGTTATTTACATTTGGCTGTCCAGTTTATTGTGAATCCATTCTGTCAGATAAAATGAGACTGTTGAAAGTAAATCACAAAATACAAGTAAGCATTTATATGTATGTATGTAGAGATACAGAATTAAGTGCATATTAATACCTTTAAAACAGCCTATGCTTCATCTTTGCCCTTAAGGTGCTTCCTTTTCTACAGCTGGAGTTAAAATTAGAATTGCTGGTATTTGTGAGGAAAACTTCTAAGTATGCCAACGAAAAAAATCCTACCTTCAAATGCTAATGAAACAAGACTGATAATTAATCCCAAAGATAGGCATTCATATGTAAATAAAATGCAATTGTGTAAGTCTTTGAAGAGAAACTTCTTCAATGGAGTAGTTTGTTCAACAACATAGTGAAGATTATTTTTAATCCTATCTGTGTTCAAAATCTTACCTAAGTGTTTTTAAGTACTACTTGAAATCAAAGCTGGAAAAGTGCACACCAGTAGTATGCTTGATTATCACTACCCCCTTTTTAGGCCAAGGCTGAGGACACAAATTTCCCTTATGCCTTTTCTTACACCTTCTCCAGCCTTCTCATTATTTTTTTCAAAAGTTCTTTTGTGCTTAATAGAGAATGCTAATGGACAGTTGCCTTTAGAAAATGAGATCTCTTTAATGTTCATCAAATTCAAATATGACCTAAAGGATAATTTGTTAACTACTGTACATTCTATATTTTAGCAGTACTAGGTACTAAACTGGCTTGAAAAGAACCCTTGTGGTACTGCTGTGTATAAAAACTATGGTGCTGTGACCCTGTGACCCCTATTGTCCTTGCCCAACCTCTACCACCTTGTCTTAGCATTTCTGTGCTCATATGATTCTGATTCCTGTTACAAAAATGAAAAAAGAAAAAAATACACAACAACTCTTTAAATTGTGTGGAAGCTTTGAATAGGATCAATTTCTCCTTCACTGCAAAGCCAAATTTTCTTCACTGCCATTCTGAGTGAATAAAAGTTGGCAACACATATTCCAGCAGTTGCACAAACTTCAAGGAGAACTTGACATTTCTCAAATCCACCCCTTCACTACAATTAGGGATAGAGGCAATTCCACTGGGAATAGCAGGGATTAAATAGAGATTAAGTTCCATATGTACGTTAAAATGGTAAATACAAAGGAATGAAAAACCCATGAAAAACACACTGTCAAGTTCAGTTGATGGGATCATGCAAGAGGTCAAAAATTCTAGAAGCACTTTTTAAATTTAAATTAAAGGTTATGTCTTTTAAGTGTTTCTAAACAACAAATGACACTAAAATATTTTAGAAGACAATCCCCTGTAAATACCATTACTCAGTTATAATCTTTCACTCACTATATAGTAATGAAAATAATTTGAAAAAAAACTTTCCTGTTTTGTTTTCTATTTGTTCTACATGTTTGAAAGTGTCTGAGCTGGTGAAAAATAATCTTTTTCATATTGTAAAATGGGATCATTTCAAACATATTATTATATAACATATTATAACATATAATCATAATGGAACATAAAAATACTAAGAATATTAAAATTAATTAATCATGAATATATAATAAAATAGAATGTAAATTTGAAAATATTTACGTTTTTAAAAGAAATTCCTGGCAAAAAAACAGGTTTATTTATATTTGGAATAAGTATTTGCAACCTCCCTATGTCACTTTATTAAAGAAAATTAAAACGTTTAATTATTTTGTAGGTGGATGCTTAATTCAGGAAAATTTTGTTTTGTGGAATAGTGTGTGGAAGATGTGTTGTGAGTGCTTCTTGTGTACATTTCCATACATGGATCTTGTTCCCTGTCTATATTAATTGTCTGTATCCTGGTAAATCCACACTTGGCATTATGAGTACCAGCTCACAAGCTTTGCTGTAGGCGAACAACACGGGCCTCTGGAGAGGGGCTGACACATTTGCTTTACCTTGGGCTGGCGTGGCTTGCATGAAGAGCTTGGTTTCAGCTTTGTGCCATCTTGTTTAGCCATATGAACAGTAGTCAAGGGACCAGGTGCCTCATTCAATTTGTTTTGGTTTCCCTTAGCTTAGCATACTTTTATAGCATTATATAATTTTTGTTAATGCTAGTGAGGTAGGTCAAACTGACTGAATTCAAATTCTCTTGAGACAAAATGAAATGGAACTACCATTAGTCCCCAAATTTATTTCAAGAGTATTTATTCTACATTCATTACAGAAGGTTATATTATGACACATTTCTTTGACTTTCTGGACACACAACATACAATGCAGTAGCAGCTGTTTTTAGGTTTTATTTTTCATTATGTAATGAATACATATAAATTTTATTAACAACACAGAAGAATGAATCTTACTCTAGAAATCATCTTCCAAGATAGCCTTATAGTTTTAAACAGGGTCTTCTCCACTATTTTATTGCAACAAGGAAACCTAAATGATTCTTAATCTTGCATAATCTAATGTTTTCATTACCATTCATATTAAGGCAATGCTTAACATACCATATGGAAATTATTTTCATTATTCAAAAGTCCATTAAAAATATATAATGAAAAGCTATTCTTACATCTGGAGTTTTACAACTATACAAAATAGTCCCTCAGAGACACATCAAAATCTTATTTGGAAGAACTATGTTATGCTTCCATAAATACAATGTTTGCAAAAAGCATGCTAGTGCTTTAAACATGTCTTTAACCTTCTTGGATTGCTATATATGTTAAAGGCTTCAATAGCAATTTCTCCATCTGTGCACATGATCAAGATCTAGAAGTACAACATCTAGCCATATAATCGTAGCTAATGTGTGTATTTCTACAGATGCTATATAATTCCATAGATTTTTGTAAGCCAAATTTGTATCACAACCTATAAAAAAGAAATTAAGGTATTTCCTAGTGTTTTGCTGCTGCAGATCCATTAATTCATCTCACCATCACAATGCCCTAGTATCTCCCATTTTCTTCCCCCACCTCATTTCTTGGCTCTGCTCACACTTCTTTTGCATGAGTTATGGTCTGACCCTTCACTTAATCAATTCAGGTCACACAATGGGATTGGGGTGGGATGTGGAAGGTGAATATTTTTCTGCTGACTTAGTGACTCAGAAGAGAGACTGTGACTGTTAGCACACTGTAAGAAAGGCAGTCAGATAACTTCAGGTAGCAGGATCAAGTTATTTTTAGGAGCAGTACGTAATTCGTTTGGCTAAGCTGCATCACAAAATCCCACTTTCTGAAAGACTTTCAGAGAAAGGAAACTCTAATTCAATGGTCAAAACTAAGAAACTTTCAGGAAGTCTGTCTTGATTATTCATTTCAAGTTTATTCTTCTTCCTTTCCATGCAGCTATATTTTTTTTTTCTAATATCAATTCATTACTTTTTAGTTTAAAACTTAAGGCAGTTTTTTATCCTTTTTTCATTTGATATCACCTAAAGTGGCTGAGTGCTCATCTGCCCAAAGATAAAGTACAAGCAGACTAAAGCAACAGGCTGTAATTACTCAAAATGAAGATACATTAATGGACTAGTCAATGTATAATAAGTAATTATAAAAAGAATTTAGGACAAACTTGATCTTGTGTACTGCCACATTACTCAGTTTGGAGCAACAGCTTTTAAACCAGTGTCAGATTTCACGATTCAATCGTAAATTTGAGGTAGATAAGAGTGAAAAATCATCAGTTCTTATCTGGATATAACAAAATATATGGATATTACATTTAACACACTGTATAAAAGCTCTTAACACCTTTCTTCCATCTGCTAACCCAGTGGTTTGATCAAGATGTTTGTTTGTACTGTGCACATTTGTCCTGAGACCCCTTTGGCATCCAGAGAACAAATACCTTGTAAAACTACACCACAAATCCTTATCTCCTTACGAGTCCTGTGAAGCTGTTAGGCACCCAATAAAAGTGGTACATTTGTTGCTGGGTTTGTCAAGAATGCTCTTATCAGCACTCATATATAAAGGGCGTGGGGACGTATTTCGGTTCCATTGATTACGTCTTGACCACACTACTTTCCACTAGTGCACAACACAGACTTAGCAATGCATGCTGGCATCAAGAAAGATTATCCATGAATTCTCCATTACCAAAATCCTTCCTAAATCTAGAAGCTACTAGGTATCATTGATTTCTGCTAAAAAGTTTTCTGCTATGTCATGACTATTAAATTGCACGAATCTAAATAAAGCATCCAGACGTTTCAATACTCAGAAATCAAACCCCGCCATTTAGGAAAACAAAGCAAGAAAGAGAAAACAAGGCAGAAGGAAAAGACTAATCTTGGTACTTACGAAAAGCTCTGTAGAACTCTTCTAGAGCTAGGTGCTTGTCACCATTATAATCATCATATTTCAGCAAATCAAACACAGAGCAGGCAGACGGTTCCTTGCCAAGCTCATCCCGTTTTATTACCTGACAAGAAAATTATAACCATGAAATTACATTTGAACTCTTTGAGTTCTCTGGTATAATTAATTGTTTCTAATAATCATTTAATAGATCATTTTAAGGTTGCTGTGGGGCAATGAACTGCAACTGTGTAAAGTCAGGGATTTCCAGTTACTTTGTAATTATTTATTAGAGTTTTAAAAGTTAATACCTTTAGGACAGACTCTGAAATTACACAAAAGTTTTTAGAATATACAGACTATCCATATAATGGAGATAGACTGAAGCACTATAAAGACACCGGGAATTTTAAAGCTGATTTTACTTTATATGTACAGGAATGGTGATTAAGAAACATTCAAATATACCTGAAATAGTATATTTCCAGAGTACAAATGGCATAATGTCTTTTTCCTCTAATTCCTAACCACAGAAACCAAATGCAGACACTTTCAAAAATAAGTAATGTAAACTCTTACTACCCTACTAATTGTATCAACTTCTTATAGGCTTTTCACAAGCCTATTACCTTAACAAAGACCTGTTACATAAGTAGCTGACCTGAAAAGGCTCCTGTTTCTCAATGGGGACAAATAGAATTTGTAAACAGATCATAATTAATAGCTATTCTATTTTTAACTCCAATGAACTTATCCCAGAGCAATGTTCTTTAATAAATGCACCATTATTTTTTTTTTAAAATCTGCGTATGTTGTAAGAGATCCCCTTACATTCCAGCCGGGGAATTCTTAAGATGCTGAGAGTGATTCAGAATTGTTATATTGCATGGGGCCATGTATTAGAAGTACTATCACATAACTGAAAGAGCCAAAACTGATGTAACTTTTCATAATATTGCTCAGTTTACAGTTTTGTATCAGGCACAGCAGAAAGGACTATAACTATAGTTAATTCCCAGGTAAAATAATTACTCTTCCAACCCTTTATCAGTCTCCCATCAAAATTGAAAAGCCATTATATTTTTATTAATGGGGGATATCTTCTGAAAAACAAGGGATGCAGGGGCTTTTGTGTTTCAGTGGCTCTGCAAAGGAATTCATTCAGTTACTATTCATGTAAACACAAAATACCTAAAAGAATAATAGGGAATAACAGGAGCATTAGAGGAAAAAGAAAAGACACATTTTATGCTACCAGAAGTAATCTCCTACATAATAATATAAAAGCATTATAAAAGATAATCACCTTGTTAGTATATTAGAGAGTATGAAAACCATTTACAAAGATAAGAAAAATCACTACAAAACCACCTTTTGCTATTATCAATTAAAAAAACATACTATGTTACCTGAATATTAGTGCTAACTACTTCCTATCCTTTAAAAGCCTTTTTATTGAGCTCACATTAAAGTGAATTAAGAAAAAATGAAATTGTGTAGATCTTGCAGCTGGTACATTAAGGACAAAAATGCAGTCTGGGAAAAATTAGTAACTCTAAACCCATTACAGTTTAGAAGTACTAAATATGTAATGGTGTGCACTGGAAACTTTAGCAATCACTGAAATTTCAAGGCCTTGGACATTTAGTATGAGAAGCATTGTTCCTCCCATTGTTTCAATGTTTTAAATGCTTGCTTTCACTGTCTTCAATTGTACAAATAAAAATGAAACTTTACACTTAGGTGTAAGTCAAAGTTTGAAGAAAACCTTTTTAAATCCCCACAAACAGCTGCCTTTATAGTACCAGCTTTTAAATATCAAATTAGTGTTCTCGGCTTCCATTCTTTGAACTAAAATCTGTTATCTGTTAAAAAGTGGCCAATTGAAAAGCAGCATATTTTAAAAAAGAAGAATCATAATTAAAAAAAATATTAGAATTATTGTGCTAGTTCCAATAATGATACTATAGACACGTACATTTCATCATCCTGGTAATTTTTAAATTTTTTTCCTCAGTAGATCTATCATTTTGATTACAGATATATGATTCAATGTTTATTTTTGTATATACATCTTTATGCAGATTATATACTTCGGAGTTCTTTGGAAAATACACTCGCTGTTGATAAACCCTCCAAACACGTCTGTGAGGACAGATTTTAGAAGGTACAGACATGATTTATATGGTGATTAATCTTAATTATCTGTGATTTGCTACTAGAAGAGCTGTTCCAACCTGAATTCTCTTGTGCAGGATCAAGCCATGTCCCAGCTTTCCAATGGGATCTGTGGATCAGATCAACTCTGTGATCAGAAGCAAAATTCACCTTTATGGAAATTTTGGGTTGTTGGTTGGCTTTTCCTTTCGAAGGGGTGGGGTTTTATCACGAGATATCACTCAGAGCTAGGTACAACTCAGGTGGAGGTGGTTTGGGTTTTGAAAAATTACCTGTTTCTGTAGCAGCTTGAAGTGCAGATCTACTGTGATATGAAGTTACAAGCTAAATGAGATTCCAAGAAAGCCAATATGACAGCCTGACAAATTAAGGTTGCCCACTTCTTTATGGAAGTTTTTTGCAAGACATTAATTTACTTAAAAGCATAGGAGAAATAGAATAAAATTCCATGCATACGATACACCACCATGTAATCACACTTGTGTTTCACATATGATCCAACAATGTGCCTTAAATTTTAAATTCTATTAATCTCTGTCCATGGAGAAGACTAAAATTCAAGGAAAGTATTTCTTAAGCCAATTCCTTAAACCCAGACTGTCTACTCCTTGATTAAACTAAACAGACAGTGTTGTTCAGGAGGCAGAAGAAAAACTGGGAAAATTTTCAGCAAGTCACATGCTAGAAACAAAATACTATAAAGGTTAAAGCCTGATTAAGATTGTCTGCACAATTTTATGGTTGTGCCCTACAAATCAAACACAGATTATTTGATTTCAAACCTTTAAGATGAAAATTCATACCAGAGAATGTTAGCAAATATTTATGCCCACAATTTTTAGTTTGAATTTGCATAAAGACAGTGAAGCATTTACTTTCCATATTATAAACTGGTAAAAGGCAAAATATACAGAAAACTGTTCATGGTTCATTGTGAAACCCTGTAAATGCTGAAAACTTAAAAACTTATCTATATTTTCAAGTTAAATATGTCTTTTCCAAATTATGAAACTTATCCATCGCAACTTAATACTCTTTGAAACACAGAGGAAGGACTTGCATTTTTTGGAAAAAAATTACATTTCTAAAAGATATAGCACACAATTATCTATTGCCTATGAAACACCATACTATTACCCCAGTTCAAATCCTCTCAGAAATTTAGTCAGTACAACTCCAAATTTTAGAACACTGGGAAACGTAATCTGATTAAAAATTACAAACTGCACATCAGAATAGATTGTGTCATTCATTTTAATCTGATTTCTGATAGTCAAAATGAAAAATCTGCAGATGTTATGAAACTAGATCACAAATAACATAACACATCTTTTGTTAGTCCACCTTACCTGAAGTATTATCAGTCAGTGTTTTTTTGTTTGCTTGTGATTAATGGTCTTTATGTACCACCCCAAGGAAACTGCTATATAAATACAACTACAAACAAAACCTTCCTTTAAATCAAATATGGTCATTCAGTCAGTGTGTGTTCATCTTCCCTAAAAACAAGTACCTCATCACCGCAGTGCCACTCAGGGCTTGATAAAACACCAAGTACATCAAACACCAAAAACTGTGAGAACTGTGCTTCAAATTAATTGTGACTGCACAAGGGGGGGTTCAATTACTTGTTCCACCATCTTCCACAGCAGTATAACCTTTTATAAATTAAAAGAATTGATTATCATGAAACTAAATTGATAACAAAGGTTGGTAAATTGTTCCTTGCTTTAACTTCCCTTAATCTAGTTAAATCAATATTCTTATAATTTACCAGCAAGTTCTGCAGGGCAGCAACACCATCCTCTTACTTGCTGTCTACAGTAGCGTGGTATCTTTGATATATGTAGAGTGAGTAAAGATACTGGACTTCTGCATCACAGAATGACGCAGAAACCCCTGAGGAAATGGGTATCTGCACTGCTAAACCCACACGAAGTGGCCTACAGAGGCATGTACTCAGTTTCATTTAAATGCATTATCTCAATACTACCTCAAACCAATCAAGTTACATAGCTCAGACATGAGATCTCTTTCTGCAAACTACTCCAATGAAAGGCACATTTCCCTGTCTTTCCAATTCTGCACTTAGCAGAGGGAAGACCTAATCTGACTCAGAAGATATAAGTGTGTCCTTAGGTGTCTGCAAATATAATGCTATAGATGCCTAGCTCACAGTGTAGGACCAGAATAGGTATTAGGGCCACAGAGATAGGCTGGGTAAAATTCTGCATCTCAGAACTAAACCCAGAACCACCAGCACTCTGAGCCTGTGGCTCTGGACTTGACCAAGATAAAACAAGATAAATGAGTGCAAACAAAATCCTGCACCATTATACTTTGTGTCCACTTCCAGATAGCATCAGTCCTTGAACCTTCTCAAGAAATGAAGCTTACTCCTGCTTCCTTCACAGCATGCAAGAATATAATTGGAAATGCTTATACCTGATAAAACCAAAGGCAACTAAGGAAGATCAAGATGTTACAGTTTGCATGATGATCACAGTGTTTGTAAGCTTTATCTAGCTCCTAATTCCTAAAAGAGTCTTAATTCCCACCAATTTTAAAGTTTCATGTAGGGTTCTTATTTTTATTTTGAACCTGGAATTGAGTATAGCACATTTAGTTTTTCCTAGAATAGTGATAGTAAAAATAGATAATGCAACCTAAATAACATGTCCCTAATTAATAGCAGAAAATAAACAGAACTACAAATCAACATGGAAAATATTCTTCTGCTTATGTAACATGTAGGGAAAACCAAAGTTGATTAAAAACACAGAGACCCATTATTCCTTCTCTGAGCTCCAAGTCCTCCAAATAACTCTTAATAACAACACTGATTAGATGCAAAATCAGAAGTCATGAAGGTAAAAATTTAAATGCCAAGGTCCAACCAAGGATTTTGATCAGTTTGATCAGAAACCAAGTCTGACAGATGCAATTTATGTAAGTTGTATCTCTGCAACCAAGTCCCATGAAGTATTGGCTGGCAAAAAGTGCCGCAGTATTGTCATTAATACAGAAATACAACCAAAATAACTGTGGAGTATTTTCTTTTTGCTGATATAAGGATGAGTTTTTATAGAAAAGTAATGTATTTTCATTTGTCTTATGTTAACCTGGTAAATAAAGGAAATCTATTCAGGTATTTGAAATTATGGATACTAGTTTATAAATAAGGATGTTAACTTCTTTCTTTGACTCTAAAAACTGATCATTGAAAGGAGGGAAAGGAAGAGGAAAATTTACTATTATTATTATTATTGTTATTGTTATATATTCAACTTGCTTTCAGGCTATGTCACTTCCCTTTTCTGTAAAATTTTGCTTTCTGAGTTCACTAGTGTAAGAAATAAATAGGAAAAAAGCATCTTGAAGTCTAATCAAGTGTAGATTATTTCACTTCACATACTTCTTCCTTCAAAAAGGAACTTGAATTTCATTGTTGAGCAAGAGGAAACATTTTTAGAGCTTATGCATCTTTCACTGATGGCAACCAGAACAGGTTTACTGTTTATAAAATGGCAGTTCCACCACAGCAGAACGACTGCATTCATAACTGGAAAAACACGTTACTCCCATGCCTACCCACAACACTTCTGCTCTTTTTCCTCTTCTATATAGAAAAACAATATGGAGTAATCAAGCAGTCTACAGTGATAGAAACACTGGTATTTCATTTACAAATTTTTATTAAATTCCAGTTTGCTTTTGCGTAAGATAAAATAGATAAAAAAATGCGTCTGCTAACAACTGAATATTCATAGCTAACCACAACATTCAATTATATTCCATTAGGTTGGATTCATTTAAAATGTTTCAAAGTGCTTTAAAAACAAATCAAACCCTTCAAGGAACCACCTCATCTTACCAGAAACCTTGCAGATATGTTGATCAGAGATGATGAAGATGATGAGAATCCTGCCTATTTCATGGTTTGCAATTTTGGAAAGATAGATACTCTCTCTGGTTAGTACCTACTTCTCAAACCAGAGTGGTCTAAAGTGTTAAATTTGTAAGTTCTTTCAAAATCACTTGCCAATATAGGATTTGAAAACTAAAATATTAAATGAATCAGACTCAGCGATTAAAGCAGTCAAGGAGGAGAAGAATTTACATCAGAAAAAAATGTCCATTTAGCCTGCATGGAGCTACATAATCCCACTGTTTTCCTATCACATTCACACAGTGTATGGGAGTTAAAATTCTTTTTAGCTGCAATTCTGCGTTGGACTACACAGCCATGAAAAATATTATACCCAGTGTTGCTGCCTGTTCTGAGCTTCCTCTCCCCCTCCCCAAGACACTTGCCTCTGCCATGTGCTCTGAACCCCTTTGTTCCAAGCGTGGGCAAAACCAAATGTACCTCAAACTCTTTAGCAGTGTCTGACTGGCCGCTCACCCCGGGTCCGCCCCCAGTCCTCCCCTTTCCCCTTCTCCCAATAAAAGAAAGGACCAAGGCGGGGCCCGCTCTCTCTGGCTTTGCATCCCTTCTGCGAACGTCTCTTGTCGTCTCTTTCTTTTAAAAGCTTCTAACTGCGGGAAATTGAGCGAGCAGAGAGCTGCATTTCTCCCTCTTTGCTTCTGCTGGTGGTATGTGCTTTGCAGCTGATACAGGTACCGATTTTAGAGCTCCTGAAATGCTGGATTGCCCGTGCTACTTCTCTGGGTTGCTCGAGGCTTTCGAAGGCATTGAACTGTAAGCGCTAGCCGGTAAAAAGCTGAAAAGATACCTCCTCAACCCAGGTGCTAGAATTGTTGAAACGGCAGAAAAAAAATAGTCTGCCAATTTTTAATTTATTGCTATCAGATTTGAAGTATTGAAACTACCAAAACAACAAAAAAAACCCCAAACAGACAAACCTTTCTTACTATTTGAAATAGGTTTTTTTTTTAATAAAAACATTATTTTTGCATTTTTGGGGAGAGGAATATTTGTTTCTCTTGCATCAAGATGCAAATTCACCTTACGACTTTTGATCCAAAATACATCAATAAAATTGGAGTGTTGCTGTCACCATTTCCAATCTTCAACTGATTCATTTCAATTTTACATTAGGTAGGATGACTATATAGACACCTATGAGATAATAAATGCAATCCAAGGGCCTGATTGCACAGCAAGATTGATGATATGTAAAATTTAAGATGCACTATAAACTGAACTTCAATATATTCACATGAACTTAAATTAACTCCAGGAGTCCTTGTTTTATGCAGAAAGTATGTTGCTTTTCATATCTCCTTAATATGATTGCATTTAAAATGCAGACAGGAGCTGTTATTTATGACAACTCTGCAGATTTCAAAATTTTTACTCCGAGCACAACTGAGAAAAATTCTCCTAATCCTGAGAACATTTTCAGGAGTACAGTAATGTCTCCCTGGGGATTGTTGACCCTGGCTGGATACCACGTGGCCACCAAAGCTGCTCTGTTACTCCTCAGCTGGCTAGGAAAGCAAAAATACAATGAAAAGTTCATGGGCCAAGATAAAGTCAGGGAGAGATCACTCACCAATTACCATCATGGGCAAAACAGACTCACCTTGGGGACAAATTAACTGAATCCATTACCAATCAGACAAGAGAAAGATAAATGACAAATAAAACCTAATATCGGCAACACCTTTCCTCCAAGGGGCTTAACCTCACTGACCACATCCTCTACACTCTCCCTCCCCAGCAGAGCAGAGGGACAGGGAATAGGGGCTGCAGTCAGTTCATCACATGTTCTCTTCTCTACTCCCTCCTCCTCAGAGGGAGAACTCATCTCACTCTTCCCCTCCTACAGGAGAGAGTCCTCCATGAACTGCTCCAACATGAGTCCTTCCCCTGGGGTGCAGTTCTTCATGAACAGCTCCAGCCTCAATCCCTTCCAAAGGGTGCAGTCCTTCAGGAACAGACTGCTCCAGCACGGGTCCCTCTTGTCAAAACATACAATGACAAAGCAAAAAACACTAGCAATGAATTTACTTCACCTTAATCTGTAGGTTGAAAAATTTGATGTTTCTGCAATGAACTGTAGCAAAACCAAACAGCACATGTTTGGGGTTTAAGGCTGACTTGTTTCCATACTTGTGAAAAAGCACTACTTTACAGCTGCCATTATAAATTCCTCTTTACAGAAAAAAAAAATCATGGGGAAAAGTATGTATATAAAGTTTGAAAACACAATAATTGAAGAATTTTTTTTATTATTTTAAAACTATATTTGACACACGCAGAAGAAGGAAAAGCATACATGTAGCAACTGAATAAAGAAGAATTAAATATAGTTTGCACATCTATATATGTGATTCCTATCCATGCTATGTATTCATATAGTATATTCATATATAACGTGTTTGTAAGATATACACAGGCACCAAAGTCCTTTGAAAGTTGAAGTTCTGAAAGACTCTAAAAAGCAGAAGGAAAAACCAATCTTATAAAAATAAAGAAAAATAGTTTTAAGTCTGTCTTTTGAAATACTGCACTAGTAGTTGGCCTGATACCTGTATTTGCAATCACCCTCAGGTCCTTGAAATTGTGACTAGAATTTTAAAAGTTAGCTGTATGGAAGTAACTCCAACCTACCTCTTAATACTGCCATGCAACTTAAAACATAGGATAATGATCAACACACACATCTAAAAAATCCTACTTTTCTTGAACATTTAATTGGCTGCCTAGTAGTAGACTCATTAATATAGTTCAGCCATGATTAGGTTTCTGAAGCACAGACCTCTAGTAAATCAAAGTACATTTGCCCCATCAACACTCTTTAATAGAATCAGTCATTTTAGGTAGATTAAAGCTGGTGCTGTTATGCCTACCAGAGTAGCAATTACTGGTTTAGATCTGTAATTAGTTAAAATTTGCTATTTAGAGACTACCGTGAACTCTCTTTGCAGGATTTCTTTTGTACTTCTCTAGCCCTAACTAAGATAAAGCAATAATACTTCTTTAGTATTACAGAAGTGATTTACCTCATTATTTTAATTTTTTTCAACTTCTACAATACATCTACACAATTGGACTGGATGACAGTATGCAGTGGATAATAAAACAACTCATGGTCACAGTAGCCTTGAGTATTCTAACACACTGCAGTACACTTCAAAGCATTATATTCAAATTACTAAATAATCACTACAGAATTTCTGAATAATTCAGCCATTCAAAAATTCTCAAATGAAGTTTTACACCTCAGAGACTCACATTTTCTAAAGTATCCTAAGACATGATATTCCATGTTTGTATGTCCTGACAAAGACATCTGAATAGTCACGGTGCTAACAGAAACAAAAACTAAATCTTACCTGAGATAACTCATTCGTGTCCACAAGTCCATTGTTGTCTGAATCAAAATAATTGAACATTTGATCTACAAGAAGTTTCTTTAATGCCACTTTCTCACCAACAGATTTATCTTTTGATTGTTCAATGTATCTCTGCTTTTGTAGATCCAGTAACACATTTTTCACTTCAGTGTATTCAGTAGGTTTGCATTTATCCCCTGAAAATAAAATACACAAAACAAGATTATTTTGCATTTGATTTCCTATTAAAAGTTTAAATGTAAAAAAAACAAAAACTAAACAAACAAAGAGTATTAACTTCTTATAACACTACAAACAGGGTTCTTTTAAGAAGTAAGAAATTAATTCTGTAGTGGTTTGATCCATAACATTTCCTTGTCTGGTCTTCAAATTAAGACAAAAATAAATTATTGCAGTTTTAGATACTTTTTTAGACAATGTTCTCTGCTTAGAGATACTAAGCGAACTTTTATCAATTTCCAAGCATGCACTTTTTTTATTTATCAGTCTGGAAAGGTGCATCTGAAGATTTATTACAGTGTTACCTCTGGTAAAGCTTTTCATATAAATGTAGGAATGTAATGTATGCAAAAACCCGTTCAAATATGCCAGAAAAATATATACTATATATTTCATAATAACATTTGACTTCAAAAAGCAGAAATTACTCTTCAGTGCTCATAATCTATCTCTACTTTTCATTTATTGGACATAGCAAGCTTATTTAAACAAGAAAAGGTGGGATTGCCAAAGGAAGAGAAAAGATATCTTTGACAAAATCTGGTTTACTCTTTTCATTATCAAGTCTTCTATAAAATGGAAAATGTTACAGAAATTTCCTGCATACAGTGGTTACAGTCAGCACTTATTTTAAACCAAAGCACAAAATAATGTATGCCTGCTGTTCTCTTATGTCAGTTGCTGCATATTTTAAATTGGATAGAGAAACAGTTTAAAAGGGTTTGTTTGGGTTTTTTTATTAAGATAACCTTAGGATTTCAAAAGGGTTTTTTATAAGATGAGATATGGAAATGTGTACCAGCATAATACAATGTATTTCATGCAGACAGATATTTACAGTTAGCCAATACATAACTTCAAGTAGTGAATTCAAGGATAGAGCAATATACTGATTAGCAAAGAAAGTTATTTTGCAACCTTCTTTTTAGTCACTATTCTGAAGATACAATGATGTATGAGAAACAACTATTTACCCTATGGAAACTGCATAGGCAGTTTTGTTTTGAAAGTGGATTTTTTAAGAAACATCTAATTTACAGGTATGGGACTGGAATTTATTACTTTGGTATATTTAATGGGATATGCATCATTATGGCGACACTATGAACACCTTCATAGCCATTAAAAAAGGCAGAAAGATAAAACATTCCTAAATGCTTCTCACTATCCTAGAAAGACTGATCTAGAGAAGACTGATTTATGATAGAAGTTAAATCATGGAAGAAGATAAAATGTTTTTTGGAATCAAAACTACTCTAGCCTTTTTTGTTTTGGTTTTTCTAAAAGCCACCAACTGTTATGTAGCTATTTAAGTAATAGAAATAGACAAACCCAAGCTGTATTTAACTGACAGCCTAAGCTATGCAGAGTATTTGCATATTTGTCCTCATCTGCCAGGGGAATGAAGATTGAGGCCATACAATTTGTAAGAGTTGAGTTCTGCATGACTGCTTTTCAGGGGTCTAATGCAGAAATACTGAGTAGGGAAACATGTTTATTCCTCAGGCATTCTGAAGCTGCAGTGAGCAAACCTTGCCATCTGAATGGATGTAGGCTCCAGGTGGTGGGGAGGGAGAAGAGCACTTAACTTGAACATACTCTGATTCATTTGGGTGAACTCCAAGAGACTGGGACAGAAAACAAGTATCATCTTTGTCTCCCCTAGACAACTTCTCTGGTTGTGGTGTCCTCGAAAAGACAGTCTGACTTCACTCTGCTGCAGGTGATGGCTAACACCTTTTTACCTACACTCTTGGCAGGGCTGGGGTGGTGAGGAAGACAAGACAAATCCTATTAGATATGGTACTGCTCAGAGCTACTTACACATTAGATTTTAGCTCCTGTAAACCATCAGTCTCATTCTGCAGTTTTAAAACTGCAAAGAGCTATTCTTTAGAGACAGACAACACAGCAAAAGAGTTATATCTGTTAAACCATGGATTTGACACAGTAGCATTCACAAGTTGTTTCGTGTCTGACTTCAAAAAAGACATAGAAAATTAATAAAAAAGTCACACTGACAATACTTTTTCCTTGAAACACAGGACAATGTTTCTCACTTTAAGGATTGATCAAGAATTGAAAAGAGATTCTACAAATCTCTACAAAGGCAATAATGATGCTAATACTCATTTGAATATTAAAGATATTTAATAATAAATTCTGGAAAACTTTCGCAAAAAATTGCACAAATATTTCCATGAGTAATTTTACAAAACATGTAAATTTAGAGGAAAAATAATTTAATTTATGTATCACATGATCATGAAAAGTGTTGCAATAATAAGTGGTGTTTTCTAGTTTTAACTCAAAATAGAGCTTATGGAAACCTTTGTAAAGGAAGTTTGATCGCAGTCCAGGAAAGACATTTTAATGCACTTTAGACATTAACTTTACATCTAAAGTTTAAGGAAAAATGAAGTAATGTATTCTCTCACAACATCTGTTCAGAGAGAGAAGAAAGAATTCAGACAACATATTTACCACAACATTTCTTTTCTTCTACACTTCTCATTGCATAGCACAAACTTCTGTAGCTAGTATAATAGCCATATAAGAGCACTTACATATTGCATGTTTATAAACTATTTATACAATTTTCCACAAGAGAAAAATTTCTGTATCATTTTTTAATATAAAATACAAGCGCTGTCTAATACAAAATAACCTGAGAGGCTGCTACTGCCACGTACATTTGGGTACTTCCTGTAGAAAAACTTCATTCACAAATTAAACAAAGTAATCTGTTAGAACTACTATATTATTTATATTTTGTTCTAACACCAACCTTCTAAATATTACTATGAACTTTAACAATGTATTTTAAGCCAGTGAGTGATGAACCCTCAATTTATGATCTTAGCTAATTACAGTTGTGGTAAACCAGGTTTCCACAGCTATACTACATTAAAACTTTTCATTTTAAACATAATTGAAAGTAGTCTTTACACCAACATCTGGAATTTAAGGACAAACATGATGGATGGATGTTACTGACAGATAAGGCAATCACAGGGAAACAATTAGACACTCTTAGTGAACATAGGGCACAACTTCATTAACAAATTGCCCTCTTATCTCATTTTCATGACTGCCTTTTACTCCGTTATTTGAGGAAATGTGAAGCTGATGTTTAAATTACAAGAATGAGGCCCTGTTTATAGGAGACCTCCCCCAGGCTGGAGTAGCAGCACAGAGGAAAACACAGTTGCTTTATTTATGTTCTAATTTAGTAAGCATTACTTGTGAAATAGTTGTCTCAATGACACACAAATGGTAAATGGGGATTAAGTGTGTCAACCTTTACAGCGAGGAAAAGCAATTTAAGTTTAACAAAACTGAGAAAGACAAACTACTGGGAATATACTACAATTATATTACTTCCAGAAAGGCCTACTAAATTCTATATAATTAGCTACATAAATGAAAGGATAACCTACACATACATAATTTACTACCTTAATTCAGTTTTCTAATACTTTTTCATTTCATTTTTGAACTAGAATCCATACAAAAATAAATAGCTACTTTCTGAAAAATTCCTAGAAAGTAATAATAGAACAAGAAAACAGAAAATCTGCTTTTCTGTTTGTTTCATTCATGGAAAGGACCAGTTCTGCTACACAACAAGTTTTGTCAAAAAAATGAACAAAAACAAACCCCAAACCAAAAACCTAAATAAAAAAACTCCGCTACAATTTATTTCACAAGTTTCCTGAAATTGTCTGTGCAATCACAGAAGGTGTGCAGAAACCTGAAAGTGACAAAAAACCCACACTGGAATCTTAAGTGCAGTCCTCCAGTCCCATATCTTGCAATTTCTGAAGTAGTGATATTCCTAGGGTTTACTTCGTTCAAACTCAAAAATGGTAGAAAAATGGAAACATTTGCTGTTTCCTTCCATTCAGTGCAACAGTTTTATAGCTGTACCTCTGTTACCTAGGAAACAGCTGAAAGTTAGATTTTGTGTGCTATTGTCCTTCTAGACTGTATTGAATAGATGGTATCTGCCTATAACAGACAAAGAAGTTCTGTTTGACAATTAGTCCTCCTTAATTTGTAAGAGAAAAAATTATCACAAAATTAACTAATTATTTATGAAAAGATGGCAAAGGAATATACATATTCTTAACACCTGCAGAAAAATATTAAAGAATCAGGTAAAATAATAGTTTAGGGAACACTTTTTACATCCAAAGTCAGATATCAGATTCTTTAATTTTGCAGGTTTTAGAAAAACACAAAGAAAATAATGCACATATTTTAAAAGCACAATAAGAAAACCATTTGATTTCTGTTCTCAGTTCTTTCACACACTTATGGTTAATACTTTAATCTTTCCTTGCCTGAGCCTCCCCATTTAGCAGGAACAACCCTTATGTCAGAGAGCTAACATTCATGGCATGTCTATCCCTATAAAAGTCATCAGCTGCTGAGATACAGTTTGATTCTGAGCTATTTTTGATTTTGCACTGAGTTTTATCTCTATATCTACTGATAGATTTTTATCTATTTCTACATAGCACAAATAGTTTCCACATTTTTCCTTTAAAATTAAAATAACTTTGGATCTATCTGACATGGCAACTAGTTTTCAGTGAAGCATATCTCATAGGAACAGATTTAAATAATCCAAAACTGATATATACATAAATCAGATTTTTGGAAATGGAATAGACCTGATAAGCAGCAAGCTTATTTTTAACCTTCTACACTCTGAACATATTCAGAATAATCTAATTAGCCAAAACAATTCACTGCAAAATTACAAATTACATTGCATGGAGCAAACATGAGAAATTAATCCAAGATTATATATATATATATATATATATATATATATATATATATATGATCTGATATCAATTCAATTTCAAACATAACATAAGAGGAAACTTGAAGGTCTTCCTCCATTCAGCTATTTTTCAAGATCTGTCTACAGATAAAGCATGAAAGTTGGAATCTTACTTGTAGCCCTAGTAAATAAAGGCATATTTTAGGCTACTAAAATTGCTTAGGTTTATCTGAAAGAAACTTCAAGTTCAGATATCGTTTCACAATATCTTATTTTTCAATATAAAACCCGTATCTTCCAAATCTAGAGGTGAAAATTTTGACCCTTATTCTTTGGTCTCCTCACTGAAGCTCTGGAACCAGAAGAGAAACAATCTCACCTGGACATAGAACTGAATTTTTGACCTATGGTCCAGAGTTTGAGGTGGGTGGAGAGGAAAGCTTTACACTCAAAAGCAAATAAACAGGGATTTACATCAAAGCTATCAAAAGGTTTTCCCTGCTGCAGCTATGTTTTAAATAAAAGGTGAGAATTTTCTACCTTTTTTTTTAAAACATGAAATTTCAGGGCTGCAAATTTTGACCCAACAGCTGCTCACCTTTAGACATTCAGAGTGACTAAAAAAAAAAAAAAAAAAAAAAAAGGAAAAAAAAGAAAAAAGAAGAAAAGACATTTTGAATCTGTGTTTGGCTTTTTTGGGGGGGGAGGGGAGTAATTTACACAGCACTCAATCAGCAGATGTGCTGCTTTATGTCTTATTGTGTAGCATATGTACTTTCTAATGACATAATTATCTAAATCTAAATTCAGCATTACTGTCAAAGTCAAGATACTCAGGTGTTAAGGACTTCAGTTACTCAATTCTGTTGTGTTAATAGGTATAAGCAGCTACAAAAATTGTTTAGAATATTCAACAGTGCCATTTTTATGTGATATACACATAAAAATACCTCCCACACAAAAACCCACCCAATTATCCAGAGACAGGCACAAAAATACAAAATTTTAAAGTTATATCTATCACTGTCCTTGGAAAATACTTCTAAATGATTACCACAGCTGGAATATAAAAGAATCTAGATTTTCAAAGCCTTAGTTGCACCCTGTAAATAAGGAATATTGCTGTCCTTTCCTCAGATATCAACAGTAAAATGTTCTTAACCATTCTGACTTTTCAAAACTAAAAATCATAAGACAGAAGTGATAATTTCATTTAATTACAAATACTGGCACAATTCTGGTGTCCAGTCTTATCTGGAGACACACATAAACAGCTTTTCTGTGCCTAAGCAATCAATAAATATTTCAGATAAACTATTCAGATTTTCCTTAGAGAAATGCTATTTAGGTTAAGTAACAGTACAAGCTGTAATAAATTTGCATTAAGAAAATGGAAAAACAGGCAATTAGGTAAAATAGGTAAAAAAATGGGTAAAAAATAGGTAATACTATTTCAACTCTTTTTTTCTTTTTTTTTTTTAGAACTGGTTAGAAACATTGTATGAAGTGACAAATATTAACTTAAAAAGTAAATACAAAATGAAGAAAAGTATGGAAATCAGCATTTGGGGTAGTGGTGTGTGTTGGTCTTCTGGCTGTTAATGTGGCGTAGTTGTTACATCACAGATCTCCTGACAGAAGCAAATAGGTCATATAAACTTTCACCTTCAAGGTGATATCTGAAAGCTATAGCAGGTTGACAATAATGAGCAAAACATCATTTTCCACAGCTGAGAAAACAGTGAATGTGGGGGTTGTGTGGACTGCATTGTTAGCACCACAAACACTGTAAGCACTGCTAGTCTGTGACTGAAAAATGCAGGACTCTTCTACAGGATTGGCCCTGTCTTGAAACAACAGAAACCCACACAGCTTTCGTACAGTGATATCACTTCGCAGAATTTCTCATGTCTTGTATGCTTGCTTTGAGGTATTATACCATGGCAAAGACGAGATGAAAATGGGTGCATTTAAAAAATGAAGGGATATGAGTTTTTTTCTTGTATCCAGTTGAAGCTTTTGGATCAGTTTTTCTATTTGTTTCATACATCTTAAAAAAATTAACCTCCCATTTCATCAGTAAACATTAATAAGAAAATATGAGTTTTCTTGTCATTTTTAAAAGAAATTTGAGAGAGAAAAAGAGAAAAGCAGTGTGTCCCAAAGGAAGGCATCATTAAAAATGAAGGTTGAGACAGAAGTTTAATGCAGCATTTTATTTTCCCCTCTAGTGGAGTTAATGCAACCATTGCTGTTAGTCTTCCTCCCACAGGGCTTAAAATTTTTTTGACTTGAACTGTCTAAAGTGATACTATGAAAGTTGTGAAATTCTATAGGCCTACATTTAGAAAAAAAGAAAAAAAGAAAAAGCATTCCAAATCCAGCAAGAAAACACTTATGGGATATAAGTTTTGTCAGAAAATCTATGCAGAATTCCACTTCTGCTTCTTGGGAAGCATGTGTCAGAGGGCTCTCTCTTACTAAAAACAAAGAAAGAAGCAAAAAGTTACTGAAAGAGATGAAATGTTAAGTCACAATCTTCCTTTTCCCAAAAACTTCCCAGAGATGTGGAGTATTAAAGGGTTTATGAAGGTGAGGCGTGAAGACTGGGCCTAACTAAAACAGTACTAAAACGTTGGGGGGAAAAAAAGAAAAGACAGTTCTGTTGCTCCATTTCTGTTTCTTCTCCACCATCACCTATGCCCACTTCTTCCTTTGTTTCACCTTTATCACAGATGGGTTTTGATGCTAATTGCAGAAGTTGTTGCATTCAGTCTTGTGCTATAGGATAAAGAGACTTAGTTTTATGCGTGTGTATATATATGGAACCAAAAGTTAACAATAACTTGGCATCACACACATTTGTATCTGAGTTTCTCCTCATACTCGTACTTGAAGTCAGAGTCGTGTAAATCAATGCAAGAGAAAAGCTAGGCCTACAAACCCTGACTTTCCTTTAGAGATACAGTGTGAACCTTGCAAAGTTCTCAGATTAGGCACAGAGTTTGACCAGTCATCCTTAAACAGTATTTTGATCATTTTTTTCTTTCACAGTCACAGAAAAGGCTACCTAGAGAAAATAGATCAATATTTGAATTGAATATTCTTGAACTATAAATACATGCTTTAGAAGAGACATTTCTCATCTATAGTTTGATGTAGAAAGGCATTAGGAAGAATTAGACTCCAGCTTTTCACCAATTGCAATGAAATTAATAGCTTTGTTTGCTTACAGCTGAAGCTTTGTTCCTAAGTGTTTTGTTCGGCACTTAATCTTCAGCAGAAAATTTCCTTGTTCACATAGATTTAAGGATTTAAAAAGAAGTTTTATTCTATTTGGTTTCATATTAATTCTGTGTTTCTAGATACAATCCTTCACATACTTCAAAAAGGGTTGTAAAGCATTGGAACAGACTACCCAGGGAAGTGATGGAGTCACCATTCCTGGAAGTGTTCAAAAATTCATGTGGATATGACACCGGACAGTGTGGTTGAATGGTCAACACAATGCTGGTGCTGGGTTAATAGCTGACCTTGATGATCTTAAAGCTCTTTTCAAATCTCATCAATGATATGATTCAAATCAAAGCAATCTGAAGGTAATAAGAATCCTTATTTTCCTACCATTTTAAGATATTTTTTTAGATTTTAAGATGTTTTTCATGTGATCACTTTGCATGATTAGAATAAAATTAAGGGGATTGATTGTTTGGGCTTTTTTTTTAAATTCGTGCTAATTCTAGTTTCAAGTTATTATAATATTTTGCTTTCTCTCTGTGACTGATGGATAGTGTTTTATTAGTAATTATTATTAATTAATGCTGCCTTCCAAACCTAAAGTTGACTGTGTCCTAGCCATAACTCAAAAGAAGTGTTACGTGTACCACGATGTCTTTAGAAGAGATGTACTCTTCTAAATGAAGAGGGCCACGTCTGTCATTACAATTAACCTGCCAAAACAAAGTTATATACAGACCAACTCTTGCATCTGAACTGAACACATCTAAATACTTTATTTCAGCATTAACTTCATTTTGCTTATGGATTCTGATATCTGGCATTGCATACTCCGAACAGAGGCAACTTTCAAAGTAAGCATGTAATGAAATTAGAGTTTAAATAGTTTGAATGATTCTACAATTGTATGTCTTTCCCTTGAATAGTACTTTTTGTTTTGTTTTCACCATTTTTAAGAAGCAAAAGTCTCTTTAGAACAAAATACAGATATACTAAAAAAATCAAGGTATGCTCTTAACTAAAGGATAACAGCTGACTTGAAAGAGCATTTGTGGATAAAACACCATATAACAAATATTATCACAATTTTTAGATGTTAAAAACACTTTGCAGATCTGTATTGTTTCACGTCAATAAAGAGGGGAAAGCTTTTATGCATTCTTTATTACTCTCACAATCAAATAAAATATATCTCATTTATGTTTGTGTTGCCCAGCTAATGATTTTTCTTGAGAAGATATCAGGGATCACTGAGCCTGATGGTGAGAATGTGGAAGCTTATCTTTGTACTATGTAACACCTATATCACTTCCTGAACAGGTATAGTTACTGTATTTTATATAAAGTCTCTGAAATAGGTGGTCTGGTTTACGTATACAAACATGACAGTGATCACAAGATAACATCTAACACTTAAAAATATGGACTTTCAACCTGTCAACTGCTATGTGCCACAGAGCAATTTTGGGTACATCTATCCCCTCACAATAGACTATGTAAACTGACAGTTTTCATTCTATATGTCTCCTCTTCACAGATAAATGAAGGGAGGTAGTGTAAGATTTCAAAATATGTAATCTGCAAAATGGGTACAATTCTTGTCTATTTGTAGAAGAGTTACACCCACATCTGCTATTTGTATTTTCCTCCTTTCAAACTTTGACTTTAAAGTAAATAAGCTTCCAGTCTCTAAAAACAAATACTGAATGAAAAAAGGACATTATAGCTTGTCTTTTGGGGTATTTCTCTTTAGGGGGATTCTCATCTGCCACCATACTAAAAAGCTCTGCCCCACCATATATTTTGTAAAGTTTCTGCACAGCCTTGAAGCCGTGGTTTATGGAGCTGGTTTATGGAGAAGGAGTCATGTTCTCCTGCCCAGAAGTTTTACGTCACCAGAGAGCAAATTCCAAGAGTACAGCAAGAGCAGAGAATCTTTCAGTGACTGAATTAAACTAACATTTGCATACTAAAAAAACCCTTAACTGTGAAACAAAATTATGTATGCTTCTTAAGAAAACGTGTGAATTTTACCAATAGCACTTAATATATCTGTAGATCTCTTAAATAATAAACTAGGGAAAAGGGACAAGTTTTCCTTGAAACTATTGAAGAAATCATTATACTCAAATTCTTCCTTAATATAATGAAAAAACCAATTTTCAAAATACCTTACCTTATCATATACTTTTTTAGAATAAAATCAGTTCCAGTTTCAAATGTAATATTTGAGTTACCCCTGCTGAAGGAAAGTAGCAGCAGTGCTGGTTAACAGAATTACAACAGGAAAGTAATGAAAGATGAGGCAAGGACAACATTATCTATTGTGAAAAAACATTTGTTTCAATATTCAAATTGCTAAACAACAGGTGCAAAAGTCAAACAAATTAACAAATAGGAGTAGATACATTAAACATTAAACGAGAATAAAAAGGAACCCCCTGACATGTGATACTGCTATTACAGTTCCAGAGAAAATATGTTGGGAAATTATGTCAGAAACAGGGCATGTATATAAATATGTATACTTATGTGTACTAACACTAATAAAGCAACAGCCAAGCTCATATGCAAATAAGATAGAAGACAAGTTTTTGTTCAAAGCATTTAATCTTTGGAAAGGGGTCAACTACCCTGTTAAGAACGGGAAAATCGTATCTGCATAATACTGCTTAAGATAACCTTGCAGAACAAGTTTATCTGCTGTAATATTCTCGTTGTTTCAGAAAAACAGGAACACAGTGGGAACACTACAATAAAGTACTGGCTGTTGCATAGAAATAATTGGAGCTATAAACAAGTATCCTCAGTTCTTTTTTTTTGTACTAAATAGAAATTAAATTCACAAACCCATTTAAGAAACTCTAGAAACGAACTTATATATAAATTTCATCTTAGTTGGCTGCTTGAAATAGCAGGCACAGATTTGATTTAGATAAAAGTCCCTCCATTTTAGTTTCTTATATCGAACAACACCACGGTAAAGAAATTATTGTTTTGAAAAAAGATATTCCCTTTTCATACATGAGAGAAAATGCACAAATACAATTGTATTACTGCTACCAGATTACTTAGTGGATTTGGTCAAACTCTATTGTATTTTTGTAAACTCATTCTAGTCGAAAAGTAATGTACAAGAAATTAATAAAAAACTTATGTACTGTGTAAAAACGTACTTTATATGCACTGAAAAATGGTGACAAAATTAGTGATCAGTGTGACTGAAATCTGAATACTAGTACCAGGCTTTTCTCATTGTAAGTAATTAGGCACACAAAGCAAATGTTCAAAAATCCCTGCCTAGAAATAAAAAGCATGTATTAATTACTATTATTCTTGAAGTCTTCTAATTCTTGTATCCATAGGCATACAAAACTGATTTAAACACTGAGATCTTTAGACAAAGCAGTACACTGGAAAGAAGATTGTACTGTGACATGTACCCCACTGTGTTAATGGATGACACTTTAAAGGATTTGTAAATTTACTCAGGTTTAACCTAAATTTACCTCTAGACCTTGACTGAAAAGGGAGGAATGGGAAAAAAAAAAGGTGAAAAGAGCTTCATATTACCCTGAGATTATTTTCAAGTTACGTAGTTTTCAGAGCTTCCTACCAGTGACAAGTAACCTGAATTTAGTCTGTCATCTAACTTGGAGATTGAATTCTATCATTTACAACCAAGGGGGACCACAACATTCACATAACAGAGACAAGGAACGTTATTGCTGCTGTTATTATATTATTATTATTATTTTTATTAATATTATTATTATTAATACTACTAGTGCTACTACTACTATTATTATTACTCCTGTTCTGAGAAAAGAATGGAGTTAAATAGTAAGAGTAATTTTTTTTACAAGACATTCCAGGAGCCCCGAAAAAGCAATATATTGCAGGCTTTACAGAAAGACTTACTCTGCAAATAACCTTGAGAATGAAACTCAATCTTTATTTCTCTTCTTTTTCTACATGCCCTATCTAGTAAAGGGGAAGTGGTGAGAATGGACATAAAATTGTCTTTTAGAAATTAAAAAATAACCCTTATATTGGATAAATCTGAAGATATTAGAAGGCATTGGTACTATAGCTGTCTTGCTTTTTTTAGAGTTGTAAATATAGATTTCTTTGAATCTGGGTTAAGAGGGGCTGTTCCTGGATTCTGTTTTGTTTTAAAGGAAAACATGAATACAAAAAAGTCTCACTTCAGACATCTCAGAAATTATTAATCCATTAGATGTATTGGCAGGAAATAAAATGAACAGCATTTAGAGACAGATTATCACTTTTATAAATGGATAAACTTATTTTGCCTTCCAACTTTGCCCATTCAGTTGTCAGGAGAGATAGTCGAGATCCTCTCACAAATATTGAAAATACATTTTTGAAGTCTCAAACAGACAGTAAATGTTAAGAAAATTTAATTACCAGAATTCTCCTAGATGCAAAGTGAACCTGTGCATTTAGCTTTTGTGAATGCTAAGAGTTAAGAAATATTTTTGGCGTTGCAATAAATGAGACAATATACCAGCCTGTGAATTGCAACATGGACACTTGTGCATGTACTACACATAACATAACACTGGACTGGAATACATAGGAAAAGGCTGGGAAGCAAGGGTACATGACATGCAGTTCTTTAAGAGGGCCCTTTTTGTTAAATTAATCATTCTTTAAAACCCTAAAGAACAGTCACTATGTCAATTCAAAACTTAAGTGACTTCAAGAAATGCCCTGACCAATTAAAATTACTTTGAGTCCTACCTGGGAATAAAAAACTTCACTAAAAGCTGTTAAACATAGCTAATTCAGCAAAGACACACTGCTGTGTGAGAGCAAACAGAAACTGCAAGAAACCATGATAACTGTCTCCAAGAAAGGGGTTATCTAGTTACATCTGTAGGTCAGCTGAAGTGTGTTGTAAAACTCCAAAGCAGCTTCATCCTTTCTGACTTGTAAGAGGTTTAAAAAAATCTTTTATTCTCCAAAAATCCACCAAGACAAATGATCAAGAATTTGGGGACTTCATTTGAGATCAAATACCTGACGTATAGCCAGCTTCACAGCATCACAAGTCCTTCTATAAAAAGTGTCAGTAATTTGAGAAGACACAATAATGAAGGTGGAAGTTCATTACTTAATATGAACCTCTCACACCAAATACAGCGCTTACATTTATTCCGAGGAGATGGGAATGTGAAGAGGCTTCTTCTGGAAGGACCTTTCCAGAGGAAAGTTTAAGAATAATCTAAATCACTTTTTTCACTCCCCTTGAAGAATGCTTTTTATTTGGATAGAGTATGTATCAAGAGACAAGAGGAGCGTACCCAAACTCCAAACTACTCTAAGAAACAGAAATGAACTCATTAAGAAGACAACATTTTACCTTAATGGCTTTAATTCTCATGTTCAGTAAATCAGTTGGTGTCAGCAAAGTGAATTACACCCTATTCTCAAAGTCTTCACTCCTGAAAATCAAGCTGATCTGACCTTAAAGAAGGTGGGGACAGCCTTCCTATGCCTGAATGAGTGCCCAGGCTTCAGAGGTATCCCTGAGGCATCTTGGCACACTCAGTCTCAGATCCCTGAACAGGTGCCAGAGGGCAACAAGAATTTGAAGAGGAACTGGAAAAGATTTAAATGTGAAACACTAAACACTGACACTAAAACACTGTGAAAAGTGAGATCACCTCACTATGTCATGTTCTTAGCAGGCAGTGGGGGACAATCATGGCATGGCACTGACACTTCTGCTTCTAGAGGCTTCTTACCCATTTCTTGGCTCAGATAAACCCCCTTGGTTTTCACAGGGGGAGCTTCTAATTACAAGGCATGAGCTCAGGTGCACTTCAGGTGCTGAGAGCAGAGCTTCTGGCTATAAACTGAGAAATCAATCTATATCTTAACTGGGTATAATCTTCTACCATTACACTATTCTAAGGGACTAAGAAAAAGGCAGATAAAAATAGCCTTAGCAGAATAAATTTGAAAGTCCACATGTGCCAGGTTTGTTATGAACAGTAGACCAAGCAATTCCTGACCTGTGAAGGTCACAAGCAGGTTAGCAAGTTTATTACTGCATTTTTTCCTCAGGGGAAAGAGAGACCAAAAACATAAAAAGAAAATCATCATGATAAGGACAAATATTTTAAAAAGTAAGTAGGTCTGATTAAAAAAAAAAACAACCACTAAACTTTTTTTTAATTAATATTTTAAATCAGGACAGAAAGACAAAATTAAAGATGTGGGTGGACACACCAACTTCACCCATGTATGAGCACAGAACATCCTCAACAGATCCTGCTAAAGCCAAAGCACATACCAGTAGCAAACATTTCTGATATATACCATTTCAACATATACACTAAAAATAAGTATATACTGCAATTCATGCTGAACAAAACACTATCACTGCTATGCTGTCACTTTGCTACAAATCTCCTTGCAAAGGGTCAAATATAGGAATCTAGATTGAAATCTGAACATAAATTAACTTTATGTTGCATATCTCAGCAAAAGAGTTGAGGAACACTCAGAAACTCTTCTCAGCAGAAAATTTTCCCAGTTTAGTATGCACAAGTGGGTATATATTTAGTTATTTGGGTGTTCTTTTATCTCATCATCAAGACATGCTGCCATGGTATGACCTCCCAGAGCACAGTCTATAGTAAATATTTTCCTTCAAAGCTATTTCTCATCATACAATACTGATGGGGACTTTTTTTTGGCAAAGGTAGTCCTCTAAGTAGAATTTCACCAGACACGTCATACAACCATTTCTTGGTGTGCATTAGATATTGTCATATATGAAAAAAATATTTTGTCAGAACAGAAACATTTGGTCAGCAACAAGAATGGGCTGTTTAAACAGCAGCTCTCAAAACAGATGTGGTTGCTATTATTGTCCTTTTGCCATCTGACACTAAAATCAGGTCCAATTTATTTAGATTATTATTTGTTCAATGCTAAAAATGTCATGCTCAGCAAATATAAATGCTATCTGTTCAGAAGAACTTCTATTCTAAAGGCAATTTCACAGAATATAATCACACACCTCTTTCCCTTACCCCTTTCTATTTCTCTACCACTAAATTTTCCTTGATGGTTTCTGACTTGTTAAATGAGTTGGTTTACTCACTACAGTAGAATTAACTATGTTAAAAGCAAAAGAGACCTTGCACTCTTGTATTGGGACTGAATTTCTGACTATCAGAATACTTAATTCCTCAATTACTCAATGAATTAATATGCAAGGTTTATCTAAGAAGCACACACTGAACATTCCCACACGTTACTGCAGTTGCTCTAGATTATCTTCCCCCACCCCACCTCTAAAGCAAAGAGTGATAAAATTCTCAGTGTGCTTTCCCTGTGGATATAATGTTTCTATCAAACAGATGGGTGGATTTCTTCAATCTTTCCAACAAGAATTAATGGAAATTAAAAAAGGATTTATTGACTAGTGGCAGATGGCTGAAGGATTTTGCTTAGGTACAACTCATGTAAATTACAAAAAAAACCAAATTCAACCTCTTGCTGTGGACAAGAGGTTACTTCTGCATTAAATTAGGAGCATTGTGCTCACTGTTGAAAGGAAGTAAACACTTCCCTTTTTACAGCTGAACATTGCTTAATCCAAAAGTCATGTGCTTGGGAACACTATGCCAAGGAAATACAAAATTTGCTTTCTATTTCACAGGGTCACAGAATGGGTAAGGTTGGAAGGGACCACAGCAGGTCACATCTGGTCCAACCTCCCTGCTCAAGCAGAGTCATCCCAGAGCACAACACACAGGGTTATTTCCAGAAAGTTCTTGAACATCGCCAGTGAGGGAGACTCCACAACCTCTCTGGGCAACCTGTTCCAGTGCTCGGTCACCTGCAGAGTAAGAATGTTCTTCTTCATATTCAGGTGGACCTTTCTGGGCATCAGTTTCTGCCCCATTGCCTCTTGTCCTATTGCTCAGCACCACCGAGCAGAGCCTGGCTCCACCCTCTGCCACCCTCCCTGCAGATACCGACAGACACTGATGAGGTCCCCTCTCAGTTGTCTCTTTTCATGGCTGAACAGGCCCAGCTCCCTCAGCCTTTCCTCATAAGAGAGATGCTCCTGTCCCTTCATCATCTTTGTCGCCCTTCACTGGACCCAATCCATGTCTCTCTTGTCCTGAGGAGCCCAGACCTGGACACAGCATTCCAGATGTGCCTCACCAGAGCTGAGCAGAGGGGCAGGATCACCTCCCTTGACCTTCTGGAGTGCTTGGCCACAAGGACACACTGCTGGCTCATAGACAGCTTGGTGTCCACCAGGATCCCCAGGTCCTTCTCCACAGAGCTGCTTTTCCATGCCTGTGTAAAATCTAACAGCTCTGGGTCTAAAAGCACTAGGATTGAAATTTTAGAACACTAAAATTGAAATTTTAGTTTGATTTTTATGTATTCATAGTAATTTATTACTATGCAGAAAATTGATCTCTTACTTGATAAAAATTGTATTTGGAAAGAAAATATTATCTTTGCAAACATAAAGAATATTTATAAACCCAAAATCAATTTAAGTAGATTCTATAAAATATTTTAATAATTACTACATTTTTTTCTCATTCACTAAGGTCTTGATAACCTAATATAATATTAAGTTACAAGCTCTGAAGCCTCAGAAATTATACATAAAAACCACAATAATTTATTTATAGTCCCCATTAAATGTTTATGTTTCTTGAGCTAAAAAAAAAGAAACTCTTCTATTTTATGTTGTTGTAATTACAGAAACTAATCAGAGAGCTAATCTTTGTTCCTGGTGAAAAAATAAAACAATTAACAATATCTTCTGTCAAGACATAATAGTATTTAACCTATATCTGCATTTTAATATAATTTCTATTTTAATATTTTTCTTATGATCCATTTAATTTTTAAAAGCACACTGGAAACAGGATAAGATGATGGTTTGGGGCACTAGTTTACTGCTTGCTTTTTTTTCCTCCAGAACAATAACCTAGATATTTGTGTGATCTATTTGAAATCTCTTCTCTTACTAATAAACCCTGTATGCAAACAGTTAAAATTATAATTACTAGGATATTTCAGCTCTATCTAGATGTAATATTAGTTGCAATTCCAAAATGTTAATGGATTTTCATGTTATAGGCTTTATGTGCAGCTAGCCTTTGTCAGCCTTGAGAGAAATTGCAAAACCAACCTTAAGCGATCTCTAAGAATCGTTACCTCATCATACAACATAATTTCTGGTAAATTTCCAAAACTAGCAACACAGTTCCCAAGTTTTATCTGTTCCTAAAAGTATTAATGTAGATATTATTAACATACATATATTACCAAACCTACCCAAGCCTACTCAGAAATTTTAAAAAGAGTTTCTGCATTGCATGATTTGCTGGTAGATCAGCGTGTTCTGAAGAACAGCATGCAGTTTAGAAAGTAGTCAACCCTGACTACAAGCCCAGTGTGTACTCAGAAAGAGTTCTCTTTAGTAATGCAGCACAGGTACTTGAAGAGCTTGAATGGCTATACATACAGGTAAACTGAAGGACATGACCCACCAGGCATTTATTAAAACCAGCTTTCCTACAGTTCAGTCATTGTTAATATTGCTGCTCTGTTGAAAACAGGAGCAATTTTGCTTTACATATTTACTCTACAAATCCAACTGGAATGCAATAACCTCATGAAAAGGCAATTAAATTGAGAAAAAAATACAACCCTACTTTTCACTTATCACATTAAAATATTGTAACACAAACATACACACACACACACACACACACAGAGAATTTATAGCTTTGGCAGAAAACACAAACTTCTACAAACTTAGCCAACCAAACAAAGCACCAGTCTACGGAACTACTTTCAATTCTTAATGGCTCCATGGGTAAAAGACAATTAGTGAAGTCAATAATTTGTCACGTATGCTTGCTGCTGGTAGATTACAAAGCTGTCTTCCATGTCCTGTTCTTAGCCCACAGTGAGAGCTATATTCTTAGAAAATTTATGCAGAATTGGTTTGTGAAACATGCAGCTAGAAAATTAAGAATTAAATCTCACTAACATGATGCAAAGATACATGTTCCCAAGTCTAATTGAATTTCCACACATTTAAAGTACAAATAATTTAACTCAAAAATTTAGGCTTTCCTGCTATCTTTTAGGTATAGCTAAGAACAAGTCTGTACCTTTTATTTTGTATTTACTATAGTCTTGAATGATTTAAAAATTAAGAAAGGGGGAAGCGAAGCAGTTGAAATATTTAATGCTTAATTGGACTTAATGAACTTTAAATGAGTTTTTAAAGAAGTGTATGTGGGATGGTAGCCTGAATTCTGCTCCATACTAAAAATACATTTTCATAGAATATTCATACTGAATGCGACCAACTTATCCTTTGAAAGGTGTGTTGGCATGCTAATGATTTTTCACTGTAAGAATCTAAATAGATCACTTTTCTCACTTGAATATTTGCATTTTAGAAAGTCAAGTCCTTCTGTAATTTACGGTTATAAAATGTGACAAGTATTTGTACTAAATTGTGATTAGTCCAAATAAGACAAAACATAACATGTAGCTTCCATCCATAAGGTAGAGTTCTTCTGAAAGTGCCAAATGTAAGATGCAGTATCACTTTATTTTTTTCAAGGTATACCAAAAGATAGAAGTACAATCCAACTTGATTTAATTTATACAGAAACCTTGATTAAATCCAAAAATCACACTTCTTTCAATAGAGCAAGCCTGCATATTAACTATCTGGAACAGATTAGTTTATGAGCAAGTCATTGACCATGAGGTTTGAAAAGAGAAGCATAGGATAATGATACAAAGGAACAAAAATATACAAATATTAAAATACTTATATTTTTAATATCAACCAGTGACATGAGTTTTTTGAAACCATTCTTTCAACCTATTTGATGCTAGCAAAACCAAGCATCAATTAGCTAAAGTTCTTTAGAACTCCCAATTAAACTTAATTGAAATAATAAATTGAAAAAAAATTTCAAGACCAAGAACTGTTTTCATTGAATCTCTGCTAAGAACTACAGGGTGTAGCTTTATCAAGAAAAAAATATGACAGTATTTATGCAAAAAAGTAGTTTATCTTGCATGGAGTCCTCAGTAAAAACACTCAAGAAATATTTCTACATGCACAGCAATATCCTTTGAACTTTCCTAAGCATTTCCAAACCTCCTGAAAACATATTCTCATTTTTTTTCCATTCTCTTTTCTCTGTCTTATATTTTGTATTCTTCCTTTTATTCTAAGTAACATATTCCTCCTCCTCTCAATCTTTATATTAGAATTAAATGGTGTCCACAGTATGTCTTAAAGAACACTCTGCGTTGCATATGCAATTTCCTCATAAATCAATTCTTTGGCTTGAAATTCAGGATGAGAGAAGATGGATTAGTTCAGAAATTCACATGGATGGAAAAGTTAATGTAGATTCTGGTATTTCAGCTGCTTGAAGGAGACACATGCACATGCTGTTGTAGGAAGGGACAACGCTGCCCTGGTCTATTTGGTCTGCCTCTCCCACATTGGTAATTAAAGTCTTTTGTCCTTGTACTGACACCAACTTTGCTAAAAGATTCCTGACTGCTTGCCATGCTTTTTTAAGATTGCCACTTCTCTTTCAAATAACTAAGTGTAGGTTTTGGTGGGTGTTTGGAAGGTCAGTCTTCCATGGTGCTCCACATAAAATAGATAAGCAGCTTTGTACTCCAGAAATGCTGCAAATACTATATACGTAGACCGCTTAAAGTTTTCACCCAGGTTAATTAAGAAATGTAATGTAAGTTAGAGGTAATTTCTTAATGCAAGTTAAGAAAAGTATACTCAAGAAAAACTGTCATCCTCATGAAGATAAAGAATATTAAGTACACCAATTATCTGAACATCATCCTCAAATTCCTTGACTGGATTATGTAATTATTAAAATGGCAGTTGCAGTTGTTTTCCTGGTATCTCAGACAATAATAAGGTTAAGTGCTTTAATGGGTTTTTTTCTGTCTTATTTGTTACTGGATACCTATAGAACTTCTGCTCTGTACAGAAGACCAGTCAAAAGCAGAAACACCAAACAAGTTAACATGGAATCAAAACCTCCTAAAACTCTTCCTTCCCAGGTTCATTTCTAGGGGAGATGAGCTCTCTCCTTTTAAAGCTTTTCCCAGCACTGGCATTATTTTATTTCAAGTATCACAGTAATCTTTGCAGCTCAGGAAACTGGGCTCTGAATAATCTACCATTTTAAATTCTTTTGGATTTAATTTTGTACTCCAAAAGATGGGAGGTACCAATGTTGATTCACATAAAATTCTCATCACTAAAAAACCTGATGGGTTTAATCTATCTAGATTACTAGCTACACAAAAATAAGAACAGCAAAAGATCTCTGTTAATTCATTCAGACCAATGTGCCCAGCCTACAATTTTGTCTTGAGACAAACTGGCTCTCTGTCAATCCCTGGTGCCTCCTTCTTCCTCTTGTCCTATCTACTCTGCCATGGGTCTTTCAGAGGCTACATGGAAGTAGTTTCACACCTGCTTCACAGCAAAATTCCTCAAGCATAATTCTGGAGTGAAAATGCTGGAACTAGGCAGAACAAGTGGAGAAGACTTAGTTACTGGAACTCTATGTATGGAGCAATATATGTCAGACAGACACAAAATGTAGCTTGATTTTTGACAATCACACGCTCTGAAGAAGTTCATGCTTTAATAATTTTCTATTGATTTTATAAAGATAAATGGAACAATTACAGAAAAGGGGAGAGACTTTGATTCAACAACAAAATCTTGACCAAATAATCACAATTTCTACCCCTTTCTCCCCCAAAAAATCCTTTTAAAATTACAAAACCCACTGTAATGGAAAACTTATAATAAAATATTACTCTTGGGATTATGGGAAGAAAGACTGACAGTTAGGATAAAAATATATTTTTGGAAGAATATGAGGTAGTAATTCACCAAGCATTTAGAATTTGCCAAACAAGGTATCCTCAGAGACAACTAAGTCATAATAGTGCATTCAAAAGGCTTCCAGAAGAATGTTGTAAGGCAACTGAGCAGAATTCAGTGTCAGAAAACACAAACAGTGAGCTGCTCAGGAAAATGTCACAAGCCCAGATGACACAAAAACAGGAAAAAAACTTTTATTTACTAAGAGGAAAGGACAACACTCAGGTAGAATACAAGCAAAGCCACCAACCACTCATTAAGTTGCTATTCCACAGCCTGTAAACTAAACTTAAGAGGGAAAATCAGTACAGTTCTGAAAGCACCAACAGTACTGGGAAGTACACTGCACAGGAGCAGTTGTGCAAGAGCCTCAAACAACACAAGGATAAGATGACTGCTACCAGAGAAAAACAAAAGGTGCATATGAACATCATTGTGACATAGTAGTAAGAAATTCTTAACTCACAATCTTTTTCTTTTTGCTAACTTGATTTTATGACTGATCACATAGTTTTATTTCCAAAAAATGTCAGGACAATCCTGGCTCCCAGAGGCTATTTCCAGCTGTATATCCAGTTGGCTCCAGTATACCAATTTAATACTTCATAACCTGCTGAAATGGATAAGAAATCAATCTCGCCTGTACTTAACATTGTAAAACTACAAAATGGTAGCAGTGAAACACAGATTGTCACCTGCTGACATTTTATTAAAAAAAACAAACCCAAAAAACCAAACAAAACCAACCAACCACACAACAACCAAAAAAAGCCAAAAAAACCAACCCCTAAATAGGTATGTTTGCACTGCTAGAGAGTAATGTTAATGTCACTGTGGATCTGTAGAGAGATTAAAAACAACAGATATGGAAACGGGGGAAAAAAACAACCTAGGTGTGATTTTGAGTTTAGGAACTGCCATTTCTCTCTGAAAATTGTATCAGTTGTTTGAGAGAGATGCATGTTGCAAACATATAGGAAGCAGCCTTCCAGAGAGGTTAAAACATTTTTCTCTGAAACCAAATAAAATATTTTTTGGTATGTTTTATTTCATTAGGTCCAGATGCACTGTGCCATTGTGAACGCTCAGCAAAATTTATGAATGAATTGTACCCTGCCAATAGCAGTGCTGGTAACTCAGCAAGATCTTTGCATATCACTTTGGCATATGAAAAGACCAACTCAGTTTATCCAACATTCTCAATATTCAATTCATTTTTTATGAATTACTTCATATTCTGTATTGTGCTACTTTAAATGCCTATGATGAGTGTCTTCAAAGGCTTTAGCGTGAAACAGAACAACTGAAACTCTCTGCAGGATCAGCAATAGGAAAAAGGACACAAAATTCCTAACTTTCTTCTACTTATAATATGGAAAATTTTAAGCTTTTAAAATGAACTAACAGTTGGAAAAATATCTCTTAGGAAGAAAAAAAATCCCATATGCTTAGCACATGCAAATTACTCAGGTATCTGCATGGCTTGTTAATTATACTCTGAGGCCTCTCAGCACTGGCAGTATTTGTGTCCTCTTTTGCAATCTTCTCTTATGCCAGAAGTGATCTGCATAGCTTTGGGGTACAGGCTGTGCTCAGGAGTCCTAAAGTGCCTGGTAGTTTCATTGCTCCCGAGGAGGGCAGAGCTATGGACTGAGTCAATTTAGACTAATCCAATGAATGGCTTTGATGGTTAAAACCTAGACCTTGAATTTCAATTCGTATTCAAGCTGTGAGCTGGTATTTCAAGCACAGTCCAACAGAGGAGGGGCAATAGTGCTGACTATTGTCATTAACCAGGCTACTCAATTCTAAACATGCTGAACCATTTCTCAGAATTGAGAACTTTATTTCCATGTACAATTATCAGTAACGGAGTTGTAACCATTGCTCAACTTTTCAGCCTTATGTTACAAGGTATCTCATCTTTCAGGTAGTCTTTTTTTGCTTCTTTCTTTTTTAACTTTAAGATGACATGACTACATTGTTCAGTAGTGTCACTGAGGATTCCAGAAATGCCCTGAACTCCTAGAAACTCAAGGATGGGAAATGTTTGATGAATAGAGACCTTAGAGATACAGGCAGTTCTACTAAATGTTTTTTTTTTTTCTTTTTTAAATCTCTCCCAGAGCTTTGACTTTTGTTTCATTGTTCAGCTTTAATTCCCTGCTTGCCCTCCAAAACCCACGTCCTTTTAACCACTGAGACTGCAGTTTTAAGGGACTTATGGATTCAACTGTATTCAGTAAATAGATAACATTCAGGTTACATGAGGAAAAAAGCGGCATTACCGAGACATTTTGAACATTCAAGTTGAATATTTGTTAGGCAACTTAGTACGAATATTTGTTAGGATGTAGCAAACAGCAACTCATAAAACTACAAATAATAGAAGAAGCAAGACTTAAAAAGCCAGAGCAGTGCTTTTTGTCTGTTATTCCAAATGCACATTAGGTTCATCTGTTCACACAGCAAGGCAACACAATCCCAAAGAATAAAATACTAGAAATTCAAATGAGAAATATCTTACGAAGAACGCAGTGTGAACTTACTTAACTTCCTCTATTTTTCCTGTTTTGAGAAGTTACAAAGTTGAAAACAGATTTAAAAAATAGACAATACAGTTACACGTTCCCAGCAAAAGATGTCTCTAACACATCAAAGCAGCAAACTACTGTAGTAGCAGGGGGACCTAACAGCAGGACTGTCACAACAAGAAACACCTTGTTATTATATAGTCAACATCTGTGCTTCCTAAATGGCAAAGTAAATGAACATAATGGTTAGTGCCCTGTATTCACATTTTGCCACCTGCATATGCATGGCAATATATTGAGCAATCAAATCAAATAGCACCAAAAAAAAAAAAAAAAAATCCCTGATCTGTCTCTCCACTTCCCTTTAACATCCATCTGAAATGTGTTTATATGCAGCAAAACAACATACCAAAGTTCTACAGATAACCCAAACAATCAACACTATTAGCTGTAAAAAGATCAGGACATAATCAGCAATGTGACTTCATAATTTGGCAAGATGAAATAAAAATATTGGAGTAGGTCCTACTTGCTTGTCTATATTCAGTAATTTTATAAATATAATTACATCATAATTCTAGAAATCTCAGTTAAGCAGTTACTAAAAGCTTACACATCTGGAACTTCTTAAGAATAGAGATAGTAAAAAATCCTTCATCTATTATCATGCAAGCCTCAAAACCCTCAAATAACATTCTAGGGCCACACCTGTTGACCTGTGTTCTATACCTATCAGTACTTTAAAGCCTGCCAGTATTATCTAAAAAAAAACAATTAAGAAAATGAGAGGATTAAAAATTATTTCTAGTTATCATAAATAGCTAAGGCTTCTATATGAAGAACTTCATACCCTTTTGCTGAGGGCAGAGAAACATCTTCCTAGGGGAATGGCAGTCTGTAAGATTTAAGACTAGGATTTCAGTTAAGGACAAATCCAGCAAATGCACAATCCTTTTTCCAAGAGATCTGCTTCTTTCTAAGATAGGAATCCTATGGGCAGTTGAGGTTGCATAAATCCTACTCTTAAAAGAACATTTTCATTTCATTCCATGACAGATCAGCACTTTGTAAATAGTTGTCTGTATTTTATGTGAACCAGTATGATTCAAACCCATGTTGCATCAGCAATCCTAGAGAATGGAGGAGTTGCAATGACTCAGTGATACTGCTGAATTCCTAGAGTGAAACACTAACCCACACTGCTCCTTAATGGGACAAACAAGCCAAACAAGCCTGTTGTTAAAATTACTTGAAGTCATTAAAGTGCAAAAGAAAAGCACTGTTTTGCATATATGAACATTCCCTAGTGCTTAATATCTAATTAGTAAAATTTAACCTAAAAAAAATATTTAGAATGTAATTATGGCTTTTTTAAACTCATGGATGAATTAGGTTTATTTGGGTTTTTCAAATTAGTTTTAGTCTTTACCCAGTTTTAAAATTTTCAAAGCATTATGGATAATACCTAAATTATAAAATTACAGCAGTCATACAGACAGAGCAGCCATTTTACTTTCCTGACCTTAAGAAATGTAATATGAGAGCACTTTATTACATCAGGCAGAAGGATCCAAGAGTGTTCTTCCCAGAGAAATTCAAATGTGGCTGCTCCTTATAATTGCTGTCAGGAGTTCAAAAAGTCTAAGACAATGAGAATCCAAAGGAGATTAAGTATGTGCTCTATATTAGTTCCATAAATGCTGACACCACACCCAAGGAAGTGAAATGGTTATATAGCAACTGTCTGTTTCCCTCTACAAACAATTTTGAACAAAGTTTTGCTGGAATAAAATTACTATCAAAAACAAAGTAGCTATGCAGCATAGAAATTTTAGGGTCCTCCATATTTTGAAAACCCAAATATTTGCAGCACTGAGAAAAGAATCATTTTATGCACATTAGAAAACACTTAACAGTCCTGACTGTGGGCAGGACTTGCTGGCCATGTAAGAATCCATAGACATACATGCATTACTACCTTCTCATTGCTTAGAGTAGATTAGTTTTCAATCAAATTGAGATAGGCAAGATAGTGGAAACGGTAGAGCTAGAGGTAATTAGCCCAGCATAGTGAGGAGCCTTTGATGTGAAGCAACATGCAAGGTGAATATTTATTTCCAAACAGAGTACAGTGCAAACTAGAAAACATCAGAAATAATTGGCTGATATTTTATAACTGAGTTCAAACTCAGTTATATTTTATTGCATATAAAATATGCATATAACATTAGTGTTTATTTTTGTCCACCTAGTTATACATGTATGCGTTTCCATGTTATTAAAAATATGTTCATTTATAAATTAATTTTAAATTTCTCTGCTCAGAATAACTTCCTTTTAAATATTAGAAAGGAGACTGAGATAAGAATGAAGGGAAATCTATCGGAAAGTTTCAAAACCATTTTTTCTACACATGCTCTGACTGAATTTATAATGAAGATGTGGCTACAACTGAGAAAATTAAGAATTCCTGCGCTTGGAATTTTGCAGAAAATGAATGACAGCCGGAAAAGGTCTTTGTTTTCTATCCACATCAATGTCTTACCTAACTCTAGTGTACAACTTAGTGGCAAATCTTTTCTGTAAAGCAAAGCGTGTGCTGGTTCAAAAAAAAACGAGAACAAACTTTATTTCAATTAATTTTAACATGTATCATTCTTTGCCTCAGATGGTTTAGGCACAAGGTGCTTGCTCTTAATTACTCAAGATTCTGTCCTTTATACTCTGAGCCATTTTGAATAAGTGGCAGGTTTTTCTTTTCAATTTTCCTTTTTCTCTCAGCATTTCCAAAAAAGTAGCTAAAATCTAAACCTTCAAAATATTTCACTGAAACCCTAAGCAAAACAAGAGCCTGTATAACATGTATATTATAATAGGTTACATAAGATAACGTCATTTGTATGTGGAAGTTTAAGCCTATAGCTTTTTGTGTGCCTTTAATTATCAAGTTTTTATTAAATATCTATCTATATATGTTTATTATATATATCTGTGTGTGTGTATAGGTTGTGATTTTTTGATATTTAAAAAATCACTACAAATCTTATAATTTATCTTAATGATCTATAACTGTGTGCAAATACATAAGACATTTGAAAGCAAAAGCAGTGTTGTTGAATTTTCCCAAGGAAATACTACTGATTAGCAACTGGCTTTAGTGCTCACAGTAATATAGGGGGAAACATTCAAATCTGAAGATAGATTTGAAGTAAAAATGGGATGGGCTTACAGACTGCAGCTACATGTTTAATGTATTATTTTATTTATTACACAAAGTATTTAAGCTTACATTTCTAAGAGGTATTCCCATAATATTTGAAACACTTTTTAATGTCAAATGTAATGGGAAACTGCAAGTGTCTCCAAGACAAACAACCACTTTATCTTTGATCTTCATGTTCTCTCTCATTTTAAGACAGCATATACAGGCATGCAATATTTCCTGTCAGCCTTTGAAGGAATACACAACAGCTGTTGATATAAAATTATACATGCTTCTTAAATTTTATTTTATGCACACATATGTTTTAGAGTGCTCTCTAATCAATTCTTTCAGAAGCACCATCAGGATTAGCATTGAAACAAACCAAAATATAAATGGATTCTTACATCTCAGAAACAAATGTGGCCCTAGAACTCACAACAATACTTTAAATCTCTTATCTCTTTAATCTGGCATAGTGGTTTACTAAACATAGTTGGAATATAAAAGCCTTTCTGCAGTCAATATCCTGGTGCATTAGCAGGTGTGCTGTAAGAACACAGTTTTGAATTTCATCACCTCTGATCATTAACTTATCATGCAGTGGAAGGATATTTCAAACTGACTGTAGTGCCAACACAGTGTAAAGAGCTTAGGAAAAATCACTCGAGCAAGAACCAATAACAGATTTTGTTTACAATGAGGGACTGAGGAAAAATCATTAACACACTACAGTGTTTTAAAAGACAGATGGCAGAACAGTCGACCTAAATTTAGCCACACAACTATAATCATATAGTACATGGAGAAGAAAAGCACGCTTTGAAAACCTCAGTATAGTTAATAGAGTTCCTTTTGCTGGCTGTATCTACACTATCAAAAGCACAGAGTTGGCCATTGACTTGGAGATGAGTGATAATTTTCTAAGACGACCTTGCTTCTGTATTTATCTTTTTTAACTGAAATTTTTCGTTATAGAATTTATACTAAGCCATCCCAAAGCTGTCAGACTGCACTTCAGGATGTGCACTAAACAAAGAAAATTACACGACATGCACCTTTTTGTGCCAGCATCGTTGTCAAAAGAGGCATGAAGTGGAATGACATATTTCATTAGCATTTCTCTTTCATAGCAAGTATATCTGCTGCTGTAGATATTTATATCTTGCTAGAGAAAGCACTGTTCAAGACAAGTGCCAGGTACTGGAGCAGAACACAGTCATGTTTCCTTAGGTCTGGACAGAGTTCAATTTATAGTCTTGAACAGGCTTCCAAACAGAAGTACTTCTTGCATAGCTAAGACTTCCACATCATTCTTTTTAAATTACTTTTTTGCTTGAGGGAGACCTAGTAGTCATGCTTTCTATCTGAAATAATCAGGTAGCCTGTTACAGATTAAGACTATGCAATATAGTGAAGCAAAACTCAAGTTTCCCCTTCATAATCATATTCCCAAATGTGACATTTAAACGTTAAAGCAAACCATGCCGAAAGTTAATTATTTGGGCAGAAGGGTGCCATCCTTCCTGTCTAGATAAGAGAATATTCTTTGTCCTCAACTAGGAATACCCCTGAAGAATCTTGAATAACTCTATTCATAGCTATACAATTGTATAGTCCCATCCACCAAAGTAGCTTCTCAGTGACTTGTAAAAAAAAAAAAAATTCCTTTGATCTTTAATTTAATATCTTTTGGTTTTAATCTGAGCCAAGTTGAACAAAGGCACAGAATAAAGATATATGTTACCTGCACATTTCAACAAGTAGCTCTTGCCATTCCAGCTTCTGATTGTATACACAGGTTGTATACAACGTAAATTTGTAATGTAAAACAATTACAAATTTTAAGCAGAATATATAATACTGTTTCTATTGACCAATGAATTAAAAACATTTGCATGACCAATAGGTTGTGGAAGGAATTTAAACTGGATGGCTTTTATGGATCCCGATGGACAAAAATGCAGTCTTTACATTAGATTAATACTAACAGCTGTTACTAATAAATTCTGACATGGCTTATAGGTATTTTAAAACAAATTAAGCAATTCATCCTGAATAGACAATGAGCTCTAATACTGGTTTAGCTTTGGTGGAGACAGAGAGGGAAGTTCTCTGACTCATTAAAGAACCTTGATAGAGATGTTTCCAGCTACTCAACGAATAATCAGATCTCACAAGTACTGGACTGCTAATGACATTTGATGGCTACTCTCATGGCCTCTGGTTATGCTCCTCACACACACACAGATTTTGCTAACCCTGTAATCTCACCCATTTGCAGTGCTGGGATGTAAAAGAAATACCGTCTGGGCCAAGCAGGGCTAGAGATGCTGCAGTGCTGTACTGCAGTGTCATCTCTCACACTCATCACCTCATGTTTGACACCACCAATGACCACCCCCACACACAACCTGCTCAAAAGCTTCAGTGCACAGTGCCATGAAGCAGTGAAAAGGCTGCCATTGTGTGCAGCAGCTGCTCATTTACTGCTTAACTGTGCCTGGTATTTAAAGCAGTCTTGATAATAGGCTCAATCCCAACAATGCCACAGTTCCTTCCTACTCCCATAATGTCAGGCATGGCATCTAACAATGGGAGACAGTGTACACCTCGAGTCTAAAGGCCCAGTTTGATTCGGCTAGCAAGAAAAGAAAAGTTTTTGGTACAGTTTTGTAATTTTTTGTCACTGTTTTACTTTAGGGACAAAAGCCTTCATGCAGTATTAAAGTCACATGCTCAGGGTTTATATTTTGCACAGCACTTCCCAGCAAAGTAAACGGCATAAATCTAATTTAACAGCATTTCTTATGGCTCACAGTGCCTTCTTTAAACAAGCTTTCCTCCAGAGTTTACAAAAGCCATGTATTAAAGCCAGAAAAATAAATTATGGGGCTTTGTGACCTCCCTATCTGGCAACAACAATAAGTGGCATTAAGGCAGAGCTCTGCACATTTCTAGGGAACGTGTAATTTTCCACTGAAAAGGATTCTCCTACCGTCATTTACCAAAGGCTACACGAACAGGCTATTATCATAAGGTATAGAAGAGAGTTTTGTGTGGTTGATTTTTTTTTTTTTTTTTTAAACCAATTCAAAAAAGCAAGGTTCTTTATCAAAAAAATTTGTAACTAACCTCAATATGGAAGCAAAGGCAGTAAGAGTGGGTGACAGCCTGGATAAAGCAAACATATAATGAGATGAAGATGATGATGACCTACATGATCCCATTCATAAGCAAAATACCCGCTCTGAAACTGGACAAAGGAAAATCTGACAAGTTTCCAACTTGTGTTTGTGGTTAAACCACAATCAAAGCTTATTATTATAAACAACTTACTATTTTTTTTTTGCACAGTTTTACTCTTACATGTTCTCTAAAACAGCCAGTATTGGTGCTTTCAAAATGGTAAGAATGAAAGTCACATGACAAGAGTTATTGTAACATCAAATAACACAGCAATAACTGAAAGATTTTTTTAAAAGCAACCCTATACTCTTAGCAGACAAGATCTAGGAATAACACTTTGATCTTCAGCTTGATGCAGCAGCAGATAGATCAAGAATTATTCTTATTGTAAAAAGGTTATAGGTTATGAGCTGTCAGCAGAAGATAATTCACAATAATAAAAGAATTAGAGAAAGCAGTGTACTAAGTCTACCTACTCGGTTACAATCCCTAAGAGATGAAAGAACAGAATTTATTTTTTTACCCCTTGAGTGTTTCACTGGCTAAGAAAAGCTAGCAAATTCAATGCAAGTCTCTTTGGATTTTTTTTTTTTTTTCAGAAAACACAGTTAGACAGGGTAAATGAGTACTACTAATTTTAATGATCTTCCTCACTGGGACACATTTTTTTAAAGTTCCATCCTCTTGAAGAGATCTTTATATAGCACTCTTCCTCAATGGATTTTATAACACTTCACAGAGGAAACAAGATATAATTTTCCTTCAATTTATAGTAAAGAAAACCAACTGAAAACCCCAATATAGGTATCAAGAGAGATTCTCAAGGCCGGAATCACCTAAGAATTTTCAAACAAGGTTCTGATGCTGATGACTAACTCCCATAACCCTAAGGGCTTGCAAGAACAGGCTTGCTTTTTCTGAGTATCCGTGGAGACCAATGGGAGAGGCCCTACCTTTCTCAGTAGCTCCTGGGACTAGGGCTTCCCAGAATCTATTAATTTCCACTTTTATCCCAGCTCTATTCACAAACATGGTAAACAAAGATAGAAACAAAAGCCAGGTTTCAGAAGAGGAAGAATGGTGATCTGTGCACTAGCAAGCCTGAAAAGATAGGCTAATTAATGTCCAGACACTGATTTGGCCACTATCATCGAAGAGAGAACAAATGAGACTTTTGGCAGGTTCCACTTTATAATCTCAAACCCGAATTGACAGGATTTTAAAGAGAAACATTTTTGAACAAAAAGCTTGAAGAGCAGATCACTGAGATCAAAATCAGACCACAAGCAGTGCAAACCATCAAGGTAAAGTCTAGAAAAGTCTTGACTGAGAACTTGTATTTCTATTTGATACTTCAATTGAACTTAAATCTAATCATCAGTATTTACTGAAAGTGAAGCTTTTATGCTGCTAACATATCTATCTTTTAATACTATATGAAGCTGAATGCCAAAAATATAAACACAGCATTATGGGGAGAAAAGTAAAAGAAAAGAGGTTAGGTGTCCATAAACCTTTCTTTTCTGCCTCATTTCTCGAACACAAATGGACTCCGTTTCCACTTAAAGAATCCCTTTGATTTACTGAGTATTAATAGCTGCATTTCCTTCCTGAAATACAATGTGATTAGTAATTATGTTCAAAGACAGATAATGTACTCACATCACTCACGCTTTCACAATGTCTGGAAATCACTACTGCACTACTGAAAAACAGGTTTGGAATGTGCTACAAACTTAACAAAGAGAGTCACTCACAGAAGGTCAAGATCTTTCAGAAAGTTTTCGAAGCCCTGGCTTAGTATTGGCTTATTCTGTCAGTTCTTTACCAGGTTTCAGAAAAAACCCTTGGGGGAAACTTTATGAATTTTCAGGAAGACATTTCTGATCATATTAGATCCTTACATACTCTCCTGTTCCTCTACTGTTGAGAAATTTAGTAGTATTTTTCATATACAGCTTTATGTAGCTAGACTCTTCTTTGCCCTCTATCGTTTCTCCAGCACCTCATACAGAAGCTCTTTGCATGGTTTTCTTAAAAGTGTGAGTTTTTTGGGTTTTTTTTTTACAGTAATATTATAAAGTAACTATGTCACAGATGTACAAGAATGAACCTGAAAATGGTAAAGGTGCAATTTCATGAAATACTTATGTCAACCCAAGTCTAAACTGCTGCAAAAAGTGATATTTCTCTGTTCCTTGTGCCCAGTCAATGTGTTTCCTCCTACTGTGTGTCAGCATTAGATTTCTGATACCTTAGATACAAATTAAAAACACAATCTATCTTTAAATGTTTGAATTTTTAACTCTCAAACTGAATTTTATTTTAATTTATAAAATTTCTATCAGTGTTGACCTGACTTGGCTAGAATTTCCCACAGGTTCCTACAACTATACTTGATTATTACTGATGAGTATGTGAACTTCTATCATGAAAACAATCTCTTACCTATCTCAGAAATCAGCATAAGAGAGCTTTCGAGGTTTAAGATCCCAGTCTGCAGGCTATTGGTACAGGGTATTAGTACCAGGATAACAGCTTCTTGGGACTAGACCCTTTAGCTTTTCTTGGTCCGATCTGCTTCAAGTGAGGACTTAGCCATTTCACTTGCTCTGAAACAACAAAAAAAAACCCCAACCCAAAACCAAACCAAACCAACCAAAAAAACCAAAAAACAAAAAACAAAAAACCAAACCCCAAACCAAAAAACCAATCAAAAAAAAATCCAAAACCTACAAAACACCAAACCAAAAAACCAAACCAAAACCTACACAGACGAAAACCTCAATAAATCCTTCTTTAGCTTTTTATCCTTTAATCTGCCAACTTCCCGTTCTCCATTCTCTGAAAGTCTTAAACTGATTTTCCAGGAGAGGATATTTTCTTTTATGTATACTTAGCATAAAGTTAGCTGTCAAATCTGAATGTTCTTGTTCTTGAGCTTCTGCTATGCAAACAGTGAGATGCTTGTTAAGGGCTTGGTTCCACAGCTCCAGTTTGAGCACTTGTGATATGGGACACAATTAACCAGGCATCACAGTTTATCCATACACGGATTTCTCACAATAAGCACACATAAACTGCTATCATTTATCACAATGTCAAAATTGCAATGAAGATGTAGATACTTTGGGGCACGGCTCCTATAAAAGAAAAATCTGTACAGCTCCACTGACTTTAGTGGACCTACAGCACTTATATTGTTAAAGAATGGGATCCAGTGTAATTTGAAACTCAAACACAGACACAGTAAAATTTAATGTAGCTTGGAAAGGATCTATTCTAGAAACAGCTTGTAAGCATCAGATAATTACTCTCTTCAGATAGTTACAAGGGTGGATTAATTTTACATCTTGCTCATTTCCATTTAGTAGGATGCAGAGGAATCAATGCTACAAGAGGAAAAAATGCAGGAATGTTTATCAAAATGTGTAAACGTGTTTACAGTCTTTTGCAGTATGTTCATTCAGTCTCATATTTACTTAATTACAGATAATCTTGAGTAATAATGAAGAAAGATTCTGAAAGAATCCCTGCCTATTGAACTAAAAAATTAAGAAAAAATTTCCAAAAAGCCTCATTCTTCTGTAGGGACTAACTCTCTAAAGGTGGATGCTGATCTCATGAGGGTATCTATCCTTTCTTTTTTCCCCTCAGTTATATAAATAGGTTTATTTTTAGATCTTTTAGAGCTGCATGGCTTTGAGTGGTCAAAAAACGTAAGAAATATTGCACAGAGAGAAGAGATACAAGGGGAAATTGCCTTTAGTGTCTAGAACCCTGAATTATAGTTTTATTCCATGAAAACCGTGGTATGAATTATTTATCCTGCTGCTTAGAAAGATTCCATGGCAGAAATATTTTGTATTCTCCAGTTTCCACCCATCTGAAAGAGTTTCTACATCTAGTCATGTCATTTATATCCAGAATACATAAAAGGAGATAGTTAGCTCTTTCTACAGGACTGAAGCAACTCTTTCTGCTCCTAAGCTCTTCTCCCTTGTAAAGGGCTCCTTACTCAAGAGAAAGGGTAAAACGTTCCTGTACCCTCAAGAGAAAGAGTAAGGGTTCCTTACTGAGAGAAAATGTAAAGTATATCAAGAGCCTTAGACAGGAATTGTCTTCCCCTCTATCAAATCTATTAAACAAGTGCAGTACCTTGAAAATGGAAATTGCTATATAAGAGCTAAATACTATTGCCATTACTTCATTGCCAAGGGACAGCTGCTATTAAGGTCATTCTCTGTAGAATTATTAATTTAGCATTTTCCATTATATGGCCTGCTTCACACTATTCTAACCATGCCAAAATTTAAGCACTTGGACTGCAATATTGTTTGTCATTTTTGTCCTTTTAAAAACTTAACAATGACCATTTTATGCTTCGTATGTTAAAATATGCAAAATCCACTGGATTTAAAGGTTTTTTACAGCTTTCCTATTATTTCTGGAGCATTTTTGTTACCATAAATACAAAGAATATCTCCAGCACACTTGCTTGAAACCTGACTGGGAATGGAGGATTCCTTTTGCAACTACAAAGATACCTTTTCCTGTCAATAATTCCTCCAGAGTTACTCAGTGTAAAAATCAAAAAAATTAATATATTCAATATATATATTTTATTGACTCTGGCAGCTAAATAACAAGATTTCCACTTCAACAGGCATGCCTCACAACCAGGGAGACTATAGACCGCAAAGAGATTAATCCCTCCCTATTTCAAATTGCTTTTTCTGAAGAACAAAGGACATTACGGGTAGAGATCTATAATTGATCTTTGCATTGCAGCACTGTTATTTCAGTATTTTTCTTGTCCAGACATAATAAAGCAAAAAGTGTCCTACTGGTGAGACGAAATGGAAAGGAGCTGTAATGGAAATAAGAGAACAATGGCAGCTTTGATAAGCAGAGAATTATAAGAGGAATATACTGGAATTGGTACACCCAGGTGAGGTACACATACATGAGTAGGGACTGATTGTATGATAGAGGATGGGCCAGAAAGACATAAAATTTGAAGAGTCACTGGAGTCTACAATCAGATATTGAGCTGCTATTTTTTCTTTGACATTCTAGGAAAAAAACGATGAAACTTACGGACAAATATGTGCTTTATTCCTCCTAAGTGAGGGGCTATATTGCATTGTTACTTCTGCTCTGAGCATGCAGGAGAAATGTCCTTCATGCACCTGAGAAATCCAGCCCAGCTACTGAGGAGTAACATGGTAACACATATTAACTGGTTCTAGTTTATTTCTTAAAAAGAAATAAAAATTTTTAAATATTAAAGACTTAGAAAAACTATTAATGATGTCATCAAGTTTAAGCTAATATTATCTAGTTTGGATTTAATTTGACTTCAGTGGACATAACCAATCAAATATTGTATTAAAGGAACAAGTGCTAATACACACCATGAAGTCTGTAACACATACAGTGCTCAGGGAAAAAAATGCTCAGGCTCAAACAAATAGTTAGCACTTCTGCCTCAGTATAATGTATTAAAGAGTTTTACATGTTCAGATAAAAATCAAAATATTGTACTTGGAAGGTATTTTATAGGGTATGTTCCTTTCCTGAGCTGGCTTTTCCCTACAGTATTGCCTTCTTTCCACCTATCCTCACGAAAGGTCTAAGAATTAGCGGTGAGGGGGCATATGGAAGGAGAGGGGAGAGCTCATTATTCTCACAGGAAATTGTCCATGTAGAGATTTCTAGACTAGACTGCCCACTTACCTGTAACTAAACATCTTATACCTTGGAAAGTCTTATGTATGTATCTTCAATGATGAAAAATTAAGTTATATTCTGAATAAATGACTACTTAGGGCTTCGAACACTATATTCTGCATATTATGAGAGAGGACATACCACATTGGTTAGAGAGGAAGAGTCTTCATGGTTTCTTTTCCTAGAACTGGTGTAAAGATGTGCTTGTTCACTTTACAAAATTAGATCTAAAAATATATATATTCAGTCATTTGTATCAAACCCAGACTATTAGTCTGTATTAATAATATGAGAAAGTAGTATTAGAAAGCAATATCAAATGTTAATTTTAAAGCAGAGGGGGGAAAACCTGTGTCAATCCACAGGGAAGAAAATAGTCATTAAATTTTGAAATACAATTTCTGACAATTTCCTTGTTATTCAGAGGAGCACTGTTGCTACAGAGAAAAGGTAAACAAAGCCATCCAACGCATGAAAACTTTTCCTATTTCAGTGAGTGATTTAGCACAGCTACAAAGTTAATTCATACATACTAGAATTCATAAGGGAAGAAAATGTTAATAATCCACACTCAACAGAGTTTTAAGACATGGTGTTTATTGAACGGTGAAAGGCCCCATCTAGGATGATATACAGAACTTTACTAGGCCTAGTACTCAGCATCCTCAGTAATAACCTAGAAGATTCAATAAGTAATAAGCTGAAGAAATATATAAATCACACCAGAGATCAAGCAATTTCAATGAGATAATGATTTTCAAAACACAACCTGAAGATAATGAAATTCCATTACACTGGGAAAAATAACTTAGAAAAGTTCTTGAAGAGAAAGAAGAAATTTTCAGAGAAGCACAAAATCAGGGAAGTTAAGAGAGAAACAATATATTTTACTGATGTGAATTGGTTGCAACAAAGCCTTTGCTGCATTAGGCTGTGTATATCAAGAGATACATACAACAGCGTTTCAGCACTTGGTATCCTGCACTTCCACAGTTGCTTCTGGAACAGCATACTCAGTTCTGAGCATATCACCAGAAAAGTACTGTCAAATTAGAAAAGATTTGAAGAACAGTATAGAATTTTAATGCCTGAGGGAATTTTATGTTACAAGATTTAGGTGAACAATAATGAACAATAATGGTCCTCTTTAGCAAGGACCAAAAAATACAAATACAACAGTAAGGTTAAATAATATTGTTGAAGAGGATTTAATTGCCTTATGAAACAAACAAAAAAAAACCAACCCAACATTAAAGTTAAAAAAAATGAAACACTTAACTAAATGGGACAATAGTCTCTTGGTGCAATTATCTCTATGGGACACTGAGAAAAGCTTCTCTGGAAAATTTAAAACTAGGATAGTCCAGGACTGTACTTAGACCAAGAAGCACCCAGGTCAGGGACAAGATTAGGATATAGCAGGAAATAATGATGTTCCTGAGAAAAGGAAACCAGAGCAAAAAGCAAAGAGAGTTCATGAATATCAGAAACTCTTAAACAAAATTATCAAGTGAAGCATTGAGAAATGGTATCTCAGGACTTCTACTGTTTAGTAGTTTATGTCTGTAGCACCTATTTCTACAAAATATGTTTTTCAATAGCAGGTGTAAATTTTAGGGTATTCTGACTGGAAATTCTACTATCAGTAATAGCAAATGCTTATTGTAAGTGTAGACAAGAACAGAACTAGAAAAAATAATCCAAATCAAAATAAAAGTCTAGCTTTCTTACAAACTAAGTCCACTTTATTCAGAAAGTAATTAGATTATCCAGACTCAAATGTACATATACAAAAGACATACTTTGTATACAAAGGAGAGCTGACTTAAACAACAACTTGCCATGAAACAAAACAAAACAAAACTCTGCTGCAGAATAAAATAAGCAAAAAGTCATTCTCATACACTCACACTTCAAGGGCCTCTCAGGCATGAAAGATGAGAATGTTAAAAAGGTTAATTTCAGCTCTCAGGTATGCCTGACTAAAGGCAGATTGCAATAAGAAATTGCTTTAATTATGGCAAGCCAGCTAACTGTATCCCTAAAGTTTTTAGTTCTAATATTAATAGTTAAGGAATTTTGAGAGATTCTATGATAACCACCACATTCATATCAAAACACATTTGGGACCACATTTTGCCCTTAGTTACACCATTTCAAATCGGTATTAAACTTGCCAAATTGATGTAGATTCTGTTTACAAAAGTCTTTAGACTCACAAAGCATTCAGAAATGGAGCGCAGCTTTAATAACTAAAACAGTAGGGAATATTTCTTACAATCGAGACATTCATAGATATAGTAGAAAAAAAGATTAAAAATTGAAACTTTCTTTAGATAAATTATTCCTTCTCAGATGCCACATCTCCAGGAAGATTCTTCAGCTATGAGAATTGAGACTATTATGAAAAATCTACCTTTCTCTTCAGTTGAACTTCTGTAGCTTAAAACAGTACCTGGAATAAGGATTAGGACTTGATCCTCCCACATTAGTGCTCCAGCTAGCAACCTAGAGACTATTTCTGACCCATACACAGGCACAGTAGCTTTGTAGAGTCTTTCAACAAGAATAGGTCAACCCTCAAACTTTAAAAATTTTGTAAGCTACAATTCCTGAGGTAGTCTACCCCCTAAATGAAGCAGAAGGGGCACCCAATTCTTGTTTCCCACCACATGATGAATGCAAGAGGGACATCGACACCTCCATTTCAATGAACTTTACAGCTGCTTCAACAGAGCTCTGAATACATCTAGCAAAAGCAATCCCTGTAGGTGAAATACACAGAAAAACAACATCCTAACTCTATGCCAGACAGATTCCAAGCAATTTAACTCAGGATATTTGTGACAGACACATACTTTGGCAGCAACAAGCTCTTGGATCCTCATCTAAAGAAATGTGCATACTTATTTTTTGCATTAAAACGTTGAACTAGGATTCTAGTGGGACAGTGAAATCAATCAATCAATCAAACAAACAAACAAACAAAGAACTCAGTCCTTACCCTCTAATGGATTGGAGTAGAGTTGACTGGGATTGGAGGAAATGTGTGGCTACAGTCAGAGTTACTATGCAAGTGTCTGTTTCTTGTTGGTCTACCTACATCACATATCTTGAGTATTTTTTGATTGTTGTGCCTTATCAACACCTTTTCTTCTACCATTACTTGTTTAAATGAGTCTTTCCAACACATTTCATCTGCTACCACAATAGATTTTAATCTTATACTACTTCCTGTTGTTGCTTAAATATAATTTTCCACAATTATTTATGGAAATCTATCTATTCAAACATCAGAACCAAAATCCTATACGACAGCATTTCTCTACTAGGAAAGAGAACTAGGACATTTACTTTGAAAATGACAAACATATGTTGCCCAAGTCCCACAGAGTTTCATATGCTGAAGCTAATTACAATACTGTATTAATGATAATTTTAAAAAATAAAGGAGAACAACAACAGTAAGACAAGTAAAATAGATTTCAATTGGCTATATTCTGAGAAGACCATTTCCCAGTGTATCTTAGAAAAATTTTTAAGGCAAGATTTGGCATAAAAAGGTATTTCAGTAGCTTGAAAATTCCAGACTTACACATAGTGATGCAGGGTATAGCCATGCCATGAATCATCTGTCTCACTCAAAGAATGGAATTGAAAATAAATTTTCTAAGCAGTAGATTTAAAACCCAAAAGGAAGACCTTTCCATATATGGCACAATTCAATTTAAAAATTCCTTCTTACAGAATGTTTCATAAAACAAAAGCATAAATTGGATTAGCTTCAGAACAGGCCAGCTGGGAGCTCCGAGTCCTTAAATTCCTAGTTACCAGAATCTGGGAAGACATACTTGTGAGAATTGCTATATCCATCTTCTATTTCTTGCTTCTTTTCTCAGAAGTATTCACTATTACCAAACTATGCAAATGTATAATCTGACTTAATTGATCTTACCATATTACATGCAGTGCCAAGAATAAAATGCATACAGTAAGTTGGTGAGGTACGTGCTACAGCACCCACACACTGAGCAAAGAGCTAAGCCATGGAACAATATTAAAAAAACTGAAGATACATTCGAAAGTGTGCACTTTTCCAGATTCATTAACTATAGGTTTGTGTTCCTCAGCACTGAAGGTTCACTGCTACTTTAGATTATGTCCAGATTTGAAAATAATTGAAGATGATATTAAGCCAAATGAAAAAGAAAAAAACTACTCAGGCATGAAAATTAACTGAAAAAGAGCAAACTGCAGATAAATATTTCTAAACAAAGTATATTTTTCATTGATGCATCGTGTAAAACTAAAGCAATATGCAAGGGAAATGAAGAAGAAATTATCATAAAGGAAAAAAAAAAGTTAAGACAGCCAAGGAGACTCACTGCATAAGTGCATAGAGGAATAAAACCAATCTCTCCCCTCCCCCAGTACACAGTTTTACTTTGAAAAATAGCACTAATATTTAATGCTCAAAAAAAGAGAAGAGGAGCTATAAAATCACAACAATTGAGTAGATTGCTTGGAATGTCAAAAAACACAGTTATGAATGTATGTGTGGGAGAGAAATTAAAATGTGATTTAAAAACTTGAATTTTCAGTTGGTTTCCTTAAAATTCGGTGTAAAATGACTATTAGTAAATTAATATATTTCACAGCTGGATAGCTACACAGATATATACTAAGAAAGTATCAGAAGCATAGGTAGCTTTGAGAGGGATGGCTTTATGGCAAGACAAAATATTAAATATATCAGCCAAAGTAAGCCATAATTATTTCTATATTTGCTAGGTACTAGCTATGCAAGATTTGGAACTTGAAACTGTTGAAGCAAAATAACATTCTACCATTTGTTATTTTTACTCTGAGGACAGGTATGCATAAAATAACTCTAAATAAGATGAAATAGATTAGTTTATAGCAAATTATAGTCTTGATAATTCCCAAGAGGTTTTTCTGTTGTTTAAGCTTTAAAAATAAAATTAGCTATTAAATTCAGTGTCAATAAGCATTTTATTGATCACAAGACAGGAGTGAAACAAGGTTCCATCATGCCAATTCTAAAGAAGTTCTTTGTTCCAATGAATTTACTATTTCACTACCTTCAACATGTACCTACATGTTGCTAGAAATAAAAAATACCTTGTAATGAAGTTTTATATAGTCAATCCTCCTGCTAGTCAATGTTTTTTGATGAAAACTCTAGTCAAAATGAACTGGAAAAAAACCAAATCATACACAAGTTAATGGTAGGGTAACTTCATTGTACATATAACAAGGCTATTATACCAAAATATTGCTTTTCTTGCAAGAATTTTCTGAGTCAGTATCAATTTAAAAGTTAATAAATAATATTTTTCTACATCCTCACACAAACCTTTGCCACCAAAGCCATAGTCTCTGCCCAGAAAACACACAGTAATTTCAAACCAGTTTCTCCCAACAGTGGCGACTGCATTTAAGTTACAAAGATGAAATTTCATCTCTGTAAACCAATGATGTAAGGTAAGGACGTAGAATCCATTAAGTACTTAGGAAGTGATGCCAACTGACATTGAAACAAGTGATGTGATACATGGTATTACTTTTGCCACATGACTTCCTTCCTCCCCTCTGTGATGAAATTTACCTGCCATAACAAACCAACGAGGAAACGCTCCATGACTTCAGCTGAGTCAGCTTTCTGTGACTCCTACTGCGAGCCAGGAGACAGAGCCAAGAGACTGTTAAATCCCACTGCAGCCATGGGTCCATTAGGGGAGAGATTCAGATACATTTTGGGGAACCCAAAAATCTCTCAGTGATATTTACATGTCTGACAACAGCAAAACTATCATCTGCTGTTTAAAACTGCAAACATCACATTTAGAGGACACTTTAAATAAGGAATTTACATGCTGAACTGTGTTTATCCTACTGAAATGAATATGTGTGTATTGACCAAAAAAAAGGAATATGAACTTGTCTTACAGTCAGTTGTTACTTCTTAACTCAAAGCAATTAATTAAAAAAAAAAAATCCAACTCCTAAATCCCTACATTCCTAACTTCCATAGATTTAATCACATATTGGTAATTTTCAAATTTTAAGGTATAGAATATTTGAAATATAATTAGAAAAAAGTATGAAATAATTAGAATTTTTAAACCTAGAATGTGGAGCAGACTAACCAACACCATGGTATTTTACAGAGCCTTTTATTATTAAAGGAACATCAACTGGATCACTCTCCAGTCGTACACACATTTCCTTGTACAGATATTTTAATAGGATTATACCCATGCAAGGAAAAAAAACAAAACAAAACAAAACAAACCTAGACATGAGAAGTTTTTCACTGAGGAAGTGGATCTATCAGAATTATTAATGCTGTATCTATTTTAGCTATCACATTGAAAAAAAATACTTGAAAGTTTATGGTATTTATGGAAATGATAGAGAAGGACTGTTTATAGAGCCAGATAGTGACGAGTAAATGGGCAGTTATTTTAAACTGTGATGACATGCTTAGATTAGATGTTAGGAAGAAATTCTTCACTATGAGTGTGGTGAAGCACTGAACAGGTTGTGCAAAGAGGTTGTGGATGGCCCACCCCTGCATGTACAGACAGAGTGAGAGGCTGGAGAGCAGCACTGCAGGAGGGACCTAGTGGTGCCAGCAACAGCGAGTTGAATGTGCATCAGCAGTGCCCTGGCAGCCAGGAGGGCCAAGCGTGTCCTGGGGGGCATCAGGCACAGCATCGGCAGCCGGGCAGGGGAGGGGATTGTCCTGCTCTGCTCTGCACTCATCCTGAATCCTGTGTGCAGTTTTAGGCACCACAATATAAAAAAGTCATTAGACTATTAGAGAATGTGCAAAGAAGGACAACAAGGATGGTGAAGGGTCTGGAGGTGAAGCCGTATGAGGAGTGTCTGAGGTCACTTGCTCTGTTCAGCCTGGTGAAGAGGAGACTGAGGGGAGACCTCATTGAAGTTACAACTTCCTCGTGAAGGCAAAAGGAAGAGCAGGGACTGATCTCTTCTCTGTGGTGACCAGTGAGAGGAAATGTAGGAATGGCCTGAAGTTGTGTCAGAGGAGGTTTAGGTTAAATACTAAGAAAAAGTTTTTCACCCAAAGGGTAGCTGGGCACTGGAACAGGCTCCCCAGGACCTGGTCACAGCACCAAGACTGATGTTGTTCAAGAAATGTCTGGACAACATTCTCAGGCACATGGTGTGATTCCTGGAGCTGTCCTGTGCAGGGCCAGAAGATGGACTTTGATGAACACTGTGGATCCTTTCCAACTCAGCACATTCTGTGATTCTGTGTTTAGGGCCGGGTTGGATGGGACCCTGAGCAACCTGGTCTTGTGAATGACATCCTTCCCATGGCAAGGAGGGTGGAACCAGTTCATCTTAAGGTCTCTTCCAATCCAAAACATTCTATAATTCTATACTGCTGTGAGTAGTGGCACGGACACCTACTCCTTCGTTCTCTATTGTAATTAAATTCCAGCAGGAACTTACTAACAAAATAGGTATCTGTGCAAACTTTCCGTCTCTGGACTTCAGCACAGTCTGTTCAGAGTAAATATTTGGAGATTATCTTGTGCCAAATTTAACTTCCACTAAGCATGCAACTGTGCAAGTTAACCAATAGGTTCAGACAAAATGGAGTGAATTTTTGAAAAGGAAGAAAAAATAGAGTAGGTACACCAAATTCCAAGCTTTCTTTCTAAAGCATAAAAATGACAGATAATACTTGTAACACAGTGTGTTTGAAACAGTAAGCTAGGCTGTATTGTTAAGCAGAAACACAGAATTAAATCTTCCACAATGCTATTCCTACTGCTATCTGCAACCACTTTTTATAATCATTCTTTGTGACATCATCACAAAACCCATGCATACTCATTTTTCAAGCTTCTTTAGTATTATTAAGTCTGCTGTGATGAAAAAATATATTCCATATGGAAACATTGTCAAGGTAATATTCCTCAGGTCATAAACCACTAAGCAAGCAAAATTCAAGCATCTGATCATCAGTTCAAGTACCTTCAAATTTATGAAATGAAACTTCAGCCAACTTACGGATATTTGCAGCTCACAAACAATATAAAAATTATGAGAATCCTTAACTTGAACTACAAAAAGTAAGAGTTTCACCTTGCATAATGTACCACAAAATATGAAATGGATTTTGGCAAAATATACTTTGCATATCTTGTACTTATTAGTCAAATATTAGTCATAAATTTGTCTAGTTCCTGAAAACAAGTCTAACAATAATTTTCCATGCATAAAATTATAATTCTTACACAAAAGGTCAGCCTAGTATTTTTTATGTTTGAACATTAGTAGCTTCCATATAAAAATTATTCCACAAATGTGACCACACCTACTTCTCCCTTGTCTAATTACAGTGAAAAGGATAAAAAAATGGCATTCCATTTTCAAAGCCTGTTTTGTTATCCAGGATCAAACCAGCACTGCACAAAAGCAGATTATACTTTCAGAATTTCTTCATGTTAAATGTGGTAGGAACACAAGGGAGTTTTATCTAATTAATTTATTGAAAGAATCACTAGCACATAAATTACAAATTCCAGCTAAAGGATTATGGTAGTGTACAGAGAGTGACTGGCTATTCAATTAAAGATCTCATGTAGTTTTCCTGCAATTGCTTTTCCTCTTGGATTTTATATTCATTCATCTGCCAAGGGACATCTTGAATACCTCCATCATTACTGCTCTCATTTATTTAGTCAAAATAGCATTGTTCCTTCTTTTTGAAAGATGACATGAAGGATTCAGAGCTCAGAAATGGATCTTTCAAAGATTTGTTTTAAATATAGAACAACTCTGTATATCAATCACAAGCTATAGTGTAAGACAACATTTTTCTTGAGATTCTAAAATCCCTTTCCCTACTCAAGGCATGGATGCTGTGTTTATAGAAAGAACTGTACTGCAGGCTGCAATCAGCAAATCTGAAATTATTTGCTTTATGACATCTTACTTTCCTATCTTTCTGGGTTTAAACCTTATGCTTTTTTTCTTCCTTCATATTGATTTACAGAGATATATTATTTTACAACTACTTGCATCAGAATTGCCTAAGTCACAGGTTCATCAATTCCTCCTAACAGAACTCCGATTATATTTCTTAAGGGATTTTCCCTCTCATCCATTACTGACACCCATTCTCAGACTTCATTTTCAGTCTCTTTTCCCCCTGCTGGACATTGTTCTCAGTATGGCTAGAGAGGTATTAATCCTTTCTTCTCAGAACATGTGAGTACTCTACTGTGCTGAGTACCTGTCTCATAAAAAAATGTTCGTAATTCAGGATTTTTATCAATCATCTACTAGTTCACGATTAGAATTCCATATTATGCACAGCAAACCTGATTTGTCATACACACTTGTTCAGCCCATTTCAGATATTTAATTTGACTTATTATGATGCATTTAAACATGGCATTTGTAAGCCCACTCTGGAAAAGTGCACATCAGTAAAAACAGACACTCGACAGCCTCATGTTAACTTTAGAGAGGTGGTTGGTAGCTGCCATCTGGTTAAGCAACTATAGGAAGACTATCCTCAGCAGTGGCGTTTGTAGTGTATAAAGTGTGCTCCACAGAGGGACAGAACAAAAGCAGACCTGCTAAGTGGCACAAGGACATTACACCTGTCTCTCATCGGAAGTGCCCGAGGTCATGCTGGATGGAGCTCTGAGTAACCCAGTCTAGTGGGTAGCACCCCTGGCCCTGGCAGAAGGGTTGGAACTAGATGACCTTTAAGGTCCCTTCCAACCCAAAACATTCTGTGATTCTATGAAAAAAGGGAGAAAGGGACAGGAAGAGAGAAGGAGAGTGAGTACACACACACACCCCCAACAACTTTGTCTTTTGTTGGCCATGCTACATGCCTCTTCTACTGACTTCTACTAATACAGCTCCACCAGATAAGTACAATTTCCATTATTCTCTACATTAGCAAATAAAGTAGAACAGAAACATAGTAGTGATGTTACTTCAGGCAGACCATTGAACACAATTCACATTCCCAGCAGAAGAAATAGAGTTGAAAGAAATATTATACCCTCATAAAAATTGCATGAGTTATTATGCACTGGCAAATGTAAATTATTTTGTTTCCACTACACAGCAGCAGTTTTCTACAGAGCTTATCTCTTGCCTGCCCCTTGGTACACAATGTCCAGCTCAATCCTACAGATTCATGCACTGATGATATGAGGTAAAGTTAACTCAGCCATTTAAACTGGTCTGTGGTTTTAGTTGTCTAACACTATGTTGAGTTGCTCAAGTACCTACCAAAGTCAGCTGAAAGACTGACATCTCATATTAGGCCTTAAATTAGAAATGCCACACCACCCTGTTGTTGTTATAAAGTAGCACTGTATGTGTATCTATATATTATATGTACATTCTATATTCTCTCTATATATAGAGAAACATGGTGTCACTTTAGCCACAGGTATTCTATTACTTTTATGTACCCGATAATTTACCAGGAATGTAACTTTTTTCCCTTTTTTTTAATATCAGCTGAATTTAAATTAAAACATTTTTGGATTTGCAATCACAAGAAAATTATTGTGCATTTCCAAGGTACAGTAAGTCAGCAAATGGCCTACAGATATGTATACAAATTTATGAACTAGCCCATAAAAGCTATGTGTGGAAGACTGTTCAAAGACATTGTTTTTAAATTGTGACTTAAGAAAATAATTGTATATTTATTAGACTGTCTGAATTGCTACGACTTTCATAATGGTATGAGATGTATTTGAGAGTTGATATTGGATGCCAGTGGAGGAAATTGAAAATAGTTCAGTTGATAAGATTCTACCTTTAACAAAGTGGTGCTATTGCCTGCAAATGCAGTTAAAACGCTATTAAATGCCTGTACTTTGAAATGTATCCCAAAGCTATTTGATGTCTCTTTCTGCATCTTATTAGCAGTCAAGAAAATTCAGATCACCAAAACATTTAAAAATGCTGCCCAGAGCAGACCCATTTTTATTATCAGCAGAGAGGATTATCAAGTAATCAAGGAACTTCTTTCCACAGGCAAGTCTGAACTGGTCATTTAGTGTTCGTACTGATGAAAATACTCCCTGTAGAGATTCGAAACAGAGATGAAAACTCAATCTCAGCAGCACAGTGAAAACCCATCAACATTCCTTTAAATAAATCCTTCCTTTAGAAAGTTATTTTTTTAACAAACAGGTATTTGCTAAGAGGAAGGTATAACATAGCAACTTCTCCACACGGAGATGGCAAGAAAAAGTGGAAAGTAAGAGCAGATGCAGAAGGAATGAGACAATTTTCATTCTTCCCGTAAGAACCTCAAGAACTTCTAAGACTTTTCATCGTCTCTTCTCAGTCATGTATAAACTACAATCTTCTTATCCTCTTTGACTACTTGAAACATTTTTTTTTCTACTCCACCCAAGCTTTTTACTGTTTAATATTTTTTTTTTTTTTCCCCCAAAGCTAAAACTCATGTCTTTGGCGGTTTGGGGTAATGTTTTATTCTTGTTTGTTTTAAATTTCATGGAAGTTCCCTATAAGGACTCGTGACTTCCTCATGGCGTTTGGATCTCATCTTCCTAGCAGGTCCAAAGGACTGTGATAGCATACATTCATTGATCACTGGCTAATTACTACCAATTTCTTCTGGTTACATAGTTGTCACTCTACACTTTAAAAAGATTACGCACAATTAGCAATTATAAATCATCCTTCTCTGAAGACACAATTTCACAGCCAATGTGTCTTTGTAAACATATTAGTTAGTATTAGTTCATAAACATAAATTTAATATTATTTATTGGTTTGCATATACACACCTATATACAATTTATATATATAATATATATTAAAATACATAATTTGTGGGTTAAATTACCTCAAAAACAATGAATTTTCTTCAGCAGTTTTATACACCAGCTCAAAGGAGCTGGCTAGATAACTCAGGCTTCAGCAACTACTGCACTATAAGAAGTGAAATAGAATGAAACCTTAGAATTTACACAACAAAATGAGTCCACTGTGTCCTGATTTTGGCTGGGACTGAGTTAATTTTCTAAACCTTCCTGTGGTGTTTAGCTGCCTGCAGGTAAAACCACAAGGATCGAAATCTCAGATCCTTCTGTGATTGAAATCACAATTCCTTCTACAGACAGTGAGATTTGATGGAGACGAGAAAGAAAAGTTCAACCTTAAAAAAACATTGACCAAGGACACTTCAAAAAAGACCAGGCAGATCCTGAATACTTAATAACAGAACACTGAAAGGTGTGACAGCAATTTGTCTCAACTGTCACACCTGTCATGTAAGAGAGGAAAAAAACTCAGTGATGCAGTTTTCAAAATGCAAAACAAAGCAGAACAAAATTGCCACTCAGTGAATATCTCTTCTGTATCTTACTACCTAAAATACAAAGGAAGATGGAGGTTTCACGTAACAGGTGTGTATCCTCTTCAGGAGAGAAAATAAATCCCTCCGAGTCATTCATGCAGAAAAATTCTCCAAGTTAGGACTGTCTCGCAGGGAGCAAAACCCACAAAGTACACCTACCCAAAAAAAAGACCAAACCAGTAGACTGAGACATAGAAAATCAACAGGAAATGGAACTCCTCCAGAAATCTCTGCCTCTGTGTTCTATCACAAACTAGTATTAGCCCTACCTGAGCCTCCACACTCTGCTGAACATCACTATTCCTCCATTACCAATAAGCACATGAATGTAAAGATTCACTTCTCTGGCAACTGTAAGAGAGTCTACATTTCAGAGGCCCGAGCCATTAGTCTCAGAGCCACATTCTAGGAGTATTTTAAGTGTGCACACAGTAAAAATTTAATGTTAGGAATGTGCTAATTTGAATTTCAAAACATAGTGATTTGTTGAAATAAGCAGACCAAATTGTGTATAGCCCCATCTCAGCATTCAGAAATACTTTTGCAGTATTCAGAATGAGTTGTGCTTTCAATGATCTATGAAAGTCAGTTGGTTGAGGTACATTTCATCAAGTTAAGAGAACCTTCCTACTTTGCTGAAGTTAGGAAAGCAATAAGTGAGAAATGCAGAAAAAATAATGAGATACTTGTACAGACTTTTACTTGCACACAGATAACTTTCTATTTTTCCAACACCTCAGATCAGAAGAGATCTTTGTAGCGTTTCTGATCACCACTGATCTCCTAAGACTGAGTAACTAGAGACAAGGCCAGCCAGTTCACAGACTGGAGTAGCCAACATTTGTACAGCAAGGAAAATGGTGAAATGCCTGTAGGATCAATTTTTAACAATTTACTGTGACAGGAATTCCAGCCTGACAGCTTATTTTCTTTGTTGACTGTTCTTTTCTTGTGGGTTTTGTTTTATTGATTGGTTTTGAAGTTTTTTTTTTTAAGGACTGACTCTACTCTTATTTCCATTTTAGTATCTCAGCTTCTTAGTCTTTCAGCAATTTCAAGATTTTATTTCTGACAAAAGGAGAAGTAAAAATTGTTGCAAATAACTTGGAATATAAAAAACAGTAATATTTTTTTTAAAAATCACACACACGACAACACTCTGAGTGACCAATCAACACAGTGGTATACAGCAAAGCAAAAAGTAAAGAAGTTTAACTTACAAGAGAAAATCCAAGTAATTCCGCCTATGCTCTCTTCACCAAAATTTGTTTTTCAAAGTTCATCAAAAGAACTCTATCTTGATTGGTCAAAATTGTGATTGTACTATATCACCTGCAAAATAACTCTTTTGGTTTAGTGAAAGAGATGGATCTCTCAACTCCGCATGCTTAGCTTTTATAGAGACCTTTTTTTTTGTGAAAAAGATTTTCTCTCTTTTTTTTTTTTATGACTGCCTCATAAATAAAAATTGTAAACAAATTTAAACTGATGTAATTTCTGGGAAGTTACTAGGCCTTATTCTACATGTTGTGCGGACTGATCATCCTGGCTTTGTACTCTTGCATCTACTCTATACAATGAAAAAGTTTGTCCATCTGTTTTCTGCCACTCTTACAATTTAAAAAAAAAATAGTTGTCATTTAAAATAATTTTTTTTAAAGTAACAATAGAAGAATTTTCCAACAATATTCCTGTTAGTTTTTACTTCCACAAGTAATTTCTGTAACATTTCCATTCAACTTCTTGCAAAGTGAACGTCCTCTTTTCCACTAGTCCAATAAACAAATACAAATGATTACCATATTAAAATGAAGTTATCTCACCTTCACTTGTAATCTTATGTACACTCACTCTCTTTTACAAGAGACAGAGAATTAAGATCCTTTATTGTTTGATTTACCTTGTGTCTTTGAAATAATAATACCTTATTCAATCTTTTGCACTGAAAACTCAACTCCTTAAATTATGCAATATAAAAGAGTATTTAAATACTGCAAATACCAAAGCTTGATCAGGTGAACTCTGCATGAATGTTTTGTGTTATCATGTGATTCTCATGTGCCACCATTCACTTGTCATGTCAAAAATTTCTGTATTTCAAGCAAGGTCCAGAATGCTTTTTAAAAAATTTTGTACAGGAAAATATATTTACTACATGTAGACTGGAAATGTATCTACAATGCATCCTAGTGTTGCAGCCTTTTGATCATCTGAACAACAGCATTGTTCAGGAAAACAACTCTTTTTAGCCTACATACCCAGATTTTCATCTTCCAGAAGCAAGTGTGGCCCCATCCACACATAGACTGGCCCCATCCACACATAATTCACAGTATGAATTTGTCCTGGGTTGCAGTGTATTCTATTACCATCCTCATGAGCTGTTGCAATCAGGTGGGGCAGTGTTTCCTTGCCTCCTCCCCCCAGACTATCTTGCTGTTAATGGCCCATCATTGTCCTGCCGCATGACTCATAGATAACTCCCTCCGGACTATCATCTGTTAATGAGCCCAATCAACACCTGGCCTCATGACTCATTACCCCATTGTGAGATGCTCCACCCAGAGGGAGGAACCAAGCATCCCATCGTGGATATAATCTGGGACTCTGAATACCAGAGGGAACTCTTCCACTGGATTTCCAGAGGACAGGAGCTACACAGCCACCACTGGACCCTCTGAGGAAGAGCAGACCCTTTTTTCTACAGGATCACCGCTTCAGAGGACTGCAGCCACCATTCTAGCAGACTGCTACCACCACCCTGCCTTACAGGGACTCAGGTTGTATCTTGACTCTGTCAGTTTGAACCAGTGTTTTCTTTTAGTTTTTTTTTCCTTTTCTTTAATTTCCCCATTAAATTGTTATTCTGACTTGGCGCCTCCCACTGGTTTGTTTTCAAACTAGTACAGAATTAGAAATATTATGACGCACACCCAGATCCCATGAGGCTTAGTGTCTTCATTGCCACCATCACCACTAATACTTGCATAGAGAGTAAAAGAAACAAAGAAATGAAGCAATGATTTTCTTTTTTTCTCAACACTATTTTTGGAGTGAAGTGGGAGATTTTTTAACTGATGTCAAAGTAATTAATATATGAATGTATATTGGTTATACAAAGAGAATACCAAGACAACTCTAATGGTTATACATATTGTACTTAGACTTATGTTCATTTATCTGTGAACTACAGAAATGAATAAAGGTTGTGAGAATTTATAACTGGCTACTTCATTTGTACTCCTGGGTCCCCCATCAACTGCTAACTCATGACTTAACCTATTAATGTCTTTCTATCATTGGTATATCTGATCTTCCTGCTGCCTATAGCAGCAGGACTATACCTTAATTCAAGTCCGCTGAGGGCAAAAGATTAATGAAAATGTCTCTATTTATTTCCAGAATCCAATATAAGCAGTTCTAAGACCAAAAAACCCCCACAAAACAAACAAACAAAACAAGCCCCCCCCCCCAACCCTCAAAAAAAAACCCAACCAAAAAAAAAAAAAAAACTTAAAAAAACCAAAAAAACACAAAAACCAGACACACAAAAAAACCAAAAGATACCAACCAAACAAGAAAACCCAAACCATCACAACAAGGACATGTAATGTCATAGGAGTCTCTTCTGATCTCTCCTTTTCTTTGTTTTTTTTTTCAACTACCTATTCTCTATAAATACTGGACATAAGCAAAGCAAGTCTAACTCTACTTTTTTAAAAGCACCAACATTCTCAGAATACTTCGAAACTTTTTGATATTTTAAAGGAGGCATACAAGAAAATCTTTAAAACCTTAGTTAAACTGTGAGGTAAATTTCCAAAACATACACAGTAGGTAAGCCCTACCCAATATAAGTGAGGATCTGCCACCAGCTGTGGTGTTTGCCAAATCAACTGGATTTATGTTTCAGGTAAATCCTGAGATCATTTCAGATCAACATTCAAGTTTACATCACACTAGTGGTAAAAACAGTGTATTTTCAATAGTTTTTTCAGGTTTGAGGAAGGGGTTTTCTTTGTTTTTTTGTTTGTTTTTTATGGTTTATTTATTTCAAACCTCTAACTCAGTATTTTCTGTCTTGGACTCCCTTTTACATCTTCCATGCTTGCAATACAAGAAATATTCATCAATTGATTGATTTCAATGAACCTAATCTTCATTAGACTCAGTAGGGAGGACTGAATTAGATCCTGAGATCACTGAAGGATAGTGTCAGAGAAACTCCCATATAAACTAGAAGGTTTTCCCTGCCCCACAGTAATCCTTATCACTTCGGGATTTTTTGTGAACAAAAATCTGAAACACGTAAGTTTTAATTTCCTTTAAAAATATTTAATTATAAAATACTGTAAAAATGAAAGAAAGCATTAAAATTCTTATATTGTACATGTCATTTGTGTTCACTCAACTATCTCATTTATACGGATTTCATGTACTCAGTATTATTAGGGTCTTTTAAGTCTTTTACCAGTTTTTTTTTTTTCCTACAAGATTTATCACAAAAGTATGTTTTTCCAACTACCATAGCTAAAATGTCTGCTCTAAAACTTCATCATACAGTAAAGAAGATAGATATATTCCCAGTGCGGCCATTCACCATCTGCTTAAGCAAATACACTTCAAGATGCTTCTACAATTGTGATAAAGTGACAGCAAATCTAAGAGCACACAGAGCTCATATTCTAAAGTGATGATTGTACAACTATAGTTTGCATCATAAGGGACCAATAAAAATCTTTATGTTCTGTTTGAATGGCAAGGACTTGTATAAAAGAGAAGACAGAATAGGAAAATAACGAAGAACTGATCCATTCAGCAGTTGTCTTAAATTTAGAAGCACTAATGAAACGTGTTGACCATAATTAGTACTTAACACCACAAGGATATTTTTCCCTCTTTCCGATTTTTTTTTTTTACTGATATACGAGGCTTTCCATTTTATTAGATCCCAGGAGTGGTTTTTTCTCATTTTCCAGGTGGGATTAAGAGTATGGAGTGCTCATCATTAACAACACTTCTGCTACTCTCCATGCATTTAGATTTTTATTCTTCTAATTATCAAAGTGATGACCAGGAAATGCTAATTCACAGCCTCCTCCTCGCACAGTGAAATATCCTGACAAACAGGCTGAATACCAAGTGAAAACATGCAGTTTTATTAGTCAATAGCGCTTTGTCTATTCTGTACAACAAACATTACTAGACAGATATCAAATCTGTATTAAAACACTGCTAATAGCAAAACTTCAGTGCACTGCCTGTTTACCAGGAGTCTTAGTAATAACTCTATAGAGAATACAGCTAAGAATTCTACTGCTTTAAGGCCAACATCAGCAGTTTTCTTTGGCATAAATACTTTTTCTTGTAGAAATTCAGCAGACTTGGTCTCTAAATGGTGAGAAGAAAAAAGAACCTCCACCATCTGTTCCAGCCCTGAGGGAAACAAACTTTCCTGGCAGTATATAGTTCAGGATTTAATTGCACCCAAAGCCAATACAAATACATGCAAAAATATAAAACACCGCTCTTAGTGAGTGGAAGTTTTGTGTTATTCTACTTCAGCTTATTTCTTAGGGCTATAGTTTAACTTATTTTTGCTGTAATGTTTTCCTTTATTTCTGTTGTTTGCTTTCAACAATTTTAAATTAAATCCACATAATCATTCCAGATAAAGAGAAAACCAAAGGATCTAATTAGATTTCATTGCCCAGTTTATCAAATTTTATTTACTTTCTGCATGAGTATCAGGAAAAGCACATTTGCTAAGGTCTAGGAGAAAGACTAGCTTCTTCATGAAAATAAAAACTTCAAATAATATAAATTTTACAAATTTCATAGAAATTATTACAGATAACCAGTAACAAAGCTCTGGTTTCAATGACAGCAAAAGGGAGAAGTTCAGAGTCAAACAAGGAGAAAAATAAATTAGAATGAGGTAAAAATTTACTTTGATTTTCTGAAATTAATCTTTTAAAATCAGTTTCAGCTGGAGGATTCTTTGGGCCATTCTACATATATTTAACTATGAGCCACATTTATTTTATCTCAGGATAAAGTCTGATAAAATACTCTACTTTAATTGAAGTTTATTTCAAAAGGAGTATTGTATAATCGACAATTCCATAATAAAAATGCTGGAATTGAATCACTAATTACAGGTCTCTGTCAAACTTTAAATTATTATCTTTTGCTTGCAATGTTTTCTGTTACAGAAGTAACAGTATAAACTCTGGTTACAGTAGTATAAATACTTTATTTTTTTAAAATAAGGTATACAAAAACTACCAAGTCCTGACAATAAATATAATATATTCAATGTTCATCAAAATCATGCTACTTCATTTATTTTATTTACCTGTCTGTGACACAATTAACAGAGTATACTGCCCAAGTCTTCTTCTGTAGAAAGTGCTTGTGGCTACTTATTTTCTAGTTGCCTCTAATACTTGTTCATACCATAACTTTAAAAACATAATAATAACATGAGAGCTGCCATCACAAGCATGGTGGCAGGAAGTTTTCTTTGTATCACAATGTGTTCTAGTCACAGGATGAGAAAAATGAAAGGAAAAAATTGGAAATCATCTCAGTAGTGATCTACTAAGAAACATAATTTGGAAGCATCTGACTCTTGCATCTCATTATTTCTTTTCTGCACTTTCTATCAGATTCCAAGAAAGTTGAAAAAACCCCAGTATTTACAGATATTGACAGAATTTGCCTAAACTAGCTGCTGTCAACTGAGTAGATTAAGTTTCTTTGAATCAGTTTCATTTCTCAGGTTCTACTAAGGTGCTACACAATAAAACCAAGCAAATAAAGGCAAAGCTAGATTTCTAGTTTAGCTGACTGTAAACCCCATCTACCATCCTATGTTAAAAGAGAGTAAATGGCAAACCACAAGAGAAAACCTTTTAACTGACAGGTTTTTATCCCCTGTTTTATACCCCATCCACTATTATCTACTAGAGCCAGAAATGGAAATTAAAAATCATTTTTGCATGCCTACTTCTCTCCAAATTACTCAGATTCTGTAAAAGAAGCTATGGCATTTTTTAAGTTGGTATACCGTACACTAGCCAACTTGAATTACAAATAGCATGCCAGTGCCTTGTATATGTATCCAGTTGCTAATGATTTTTAAAGGCCAACAATATGTTCCATCAGAAAAATTTCCCACAAGACCTAATGATAATTCTGATGTTATTTAATTAAAACTTTTTAAACTTTGCATTAGGCCAGCCAATATTCAGTAGTTTAAGATCTTGTGCTTACTCTAAACTTAAAAATTATGTATCCCACTTAAATGTCTCCCTGAATACAAGGCTTCTTTTATTTACTATAAATTTATGATAAAACAGTTTAAATTTAGTTTTACTGTGTAATAATTCACTGTCCCATGCCACCAATTTGATATTAAAAAAGAATTCTCTAATTATTTTAATAGTTTTTTAACTGGCACCAAGAAGTTTTAGGTTTGAAGTACAAGCAGCCATAGTGCCACTACATTATGGAGTAGTTACCTTTCTTTTTCCAGTTTTAAACACATTTTCTATTCTCAATACTAGGCGATACTAATATATATTTTAGAACATCATAAAAGAAGCTGTGTGGTGTTTCTTTTGCCTTTTCATAAACTTTTTTATAAGGGCTATTTGAGCTCAGAAATTGAGACATGATTTGAACCATACCTGTACAATCCTTGTATTGCTAGAAATGCAACAACACTTTTGTGACAGTACTGAAAAAGCAGGAGAGCAAAGAATATCTATCCTGTGAGTGGCACTGCCCTGTCTGCAGGCCCAAGGTACCAGGTTAGAAAGAAGGGCACTAGTAGGACTCTAATGCTACCTGCCCACTGATAACTCTTTGCCAGAACTCTGCTTCTGTTTCTTTTCCTCTAATCTCTCCAATTCCTCCTCAACAGTACCAGAAACTACTGGCTGAATTTCAGCACCATGCGCTACATTCTGTTTCTTTAAAATCAGGCCGAAGGTGTGTAAAAAGTAAGGATGTTTTTTCAGAGATGCTTATCCACAGAATGGTTGAGGTTGAAGAAAGAAATCACCTGGTGCTGCTCCCTTGCTCAAGAAGGGCCACCTAGAACTGCTTGCCCAGGACCACATCCAATCAGGTTTTTCGTATCTCCAAGGAAGAAGACTTTACAATGTTGGTTGTCTGATTCAGTGACTTGACAGAGACTTAAGAATGCAGCTTTCAGGTTAATAGAGCTTCTTTGAACAGATTCAACATCATTACTGGAAAAATTAAAGGTTTTAAAATTTTCTACCAGTGAAAATCTGTGATGTCCACAGACCCATTTCTTTGTGTGGTTTCAAACAGCAGCGATGACCTTACAAGAAATTTTAAACTTCATTAAGTTTGTACAGAGATTAGCTAGAGAACACAGATTCTTCATCACTATATGAATGTAGAATACATAATAGGTTAGAGCTGATTAAAAGATTTATCCCAGTACTGAAGGAATTGATATACAAAGACTGGGACTGCTCCAGACACTGAAAATAAGGGATGTCTTTGCAGTATATCTTCAGCCAGTCAAAAAAGCCAAACCTATATTCATAACTTGTTTCAAGATTGTCATTGCCCCATCCAACATTTTAGAGGTATGAATTCAATGCAAAGGAGGAAGGAGAGAGTAGAGTTTGAGACTTAAGTTGCAAAGAGATACAATATCACTGACAGCAGTGAAGCAGGGTATATTGAACAGTGTTTTTAAATTAAGCTTGTTATATGCACGTTCTCATAAATATCTTGAATTTAGCCTCACTCTGCAGATCCAGTAGCAGATATTACATATGTTGGCCTTGCGTGCCAGTTAGTTTAAGCAATTTAAGACAACACTGGGGAATTTAAGAGAGATATTTGAGAAAATCTTGCACAGATGTTGGAGGAAAAAACACCAGTTTTCCAAATCCCACGAGCAAGGCAACTCAAGAAAATGAACTGTGTGGGGACAGCAGAGTAGGGGAACAGTGCTAAAATTTCATATGGTTTCAATGGGTATTAAAAAGAACCAGTTTTCTATTGGTTAGAGCATCTCTTTCCAACAAAGTGCTGAAAGAAGTAGCACACCTGCCATTAAGTTATTTTTACCACTCTGTGAATGTGCAATTACTAATGTTATCTCTGCATGAATTCAGGATTTAATATTATTTTTTTAAGTGTTGCACTAAAGTGAAGATATCTAGATCATAGGCTGAATTAGTAATCTAAGTCTAATAATTCCTATGTGCTATCAAATGTGTTTTAAGATCAAGCAGAATCCTCGAGTTCTGAAAGATTTTTTTGTATTTCTTTTCACAACGCAGCTTGTGTTGAACATACTTCTGGAGTGATAGTTGAAGCTTGACACTTTATTGGCAGCAACCTTAAGGGGGATGTTATACACAGAAATTCAGGCTTTCAGGAAGAGTGTAATAATGATGTTTTTGAGAACTTCTACAGAGAAGCCAACTGATAGCCAAAATAAAAAAGCAAGTGCATCTTAGTGCAAAATTTCTTTTGCAATGAAAATATTGGATTGATATTCAGATTAACATATCCTAAAATTTCTTTTGAAAGACTGGCTAATGTGCAAACTTAAATAATGTGTTTAAGATTTATATAAAAGATGAGATGAAATATTTATTGAAGTGAAACTGGTTAGATGACAGAGACTTATATGCTTGCTTTTGAAGTATATGAACATCAAATAAGATTAAATAAATGTCAATGCTTCTAAATGAATGTGCCAATATTTTAAGAAACAGTCTAAGATCACCTAGGGCACAAATCAAACACACACAAAAATTTTAAAATTACAATCTTTGAACTAATCCTGTGGAAGTCACTGTAGAGGCTGGAACGGAATTCTAGATCTTTTCTGTGGGATAGTTAGTATTTAGTTCACTTCAACTCATTTCCCCCAGCCCTCTTTAAAAAGGAAAAGCCTGTAGGCTTTCCACACTATAGTATTTACAGTCTGCTGCTGAAATCCTGTGTTGCTTTAACTCACAGGATCTGCTGTATGTCAAACACTAAAGCTTGCTTTGAATTTGTTCCTGCTCTCTTATTTCATAATTTTTCTGTCTTTTCTTGGAATACAAGGCGGCCTATTCATATCCACTCTTAGCTTGCCCTGATGATTTTGTAAGAGGCCTTCATATCCTTTTTAAGCCATTTACTACTTTTGGTCATTCCTGCTACTGTCTTCTGAACTTTTTCCAGTTTTCTCATACTTTGAATTTGTCCATAGTCCACTCTTATCCTCTGCCCTGAACAGCTTAGTATTGGGAGCAAGATTTCCAACCTAAGTTTCTACTTTGTCTTTCAGGAACAGTCAGGGGAAAAGCAAATGTTGCAGCAGGCTTTAGATATCTAGATATTTTAGTAATAGTAGTAAGAAATCTGAAGATCACAGACTTTTTAACACAGGAAAATATTCACCAAATGATGAGACAAAAATAGAAAGAGATTAAAATAATGTTAATATCACAAGGATGTTACAGAAGCTACTTAAAAGTAAAAAGCTTACATATGAAGTAAACTTTATTCCAGAAATAGTCTATAAATGTCAAAGTATATAGGAGTATTTGCTATATTCCTGAAGATTCAAAGCAAATTGCACTTTGTCATAATGACCGAGTGTATCATCGTATGGAAAAAAAAAATAATGTAAAATATACAAGAAGCTCAGGGTGCATAGAAAACACAAGATGAATTTGTCATGGACAAGTTTTTAAACTCTTACTTAGATTTACTGTCCTGGGTTTAGGAGAACGGAGTAAAAGAAGTGAACACGAAAAAATTGTAACTGAACCTTATCTGATGTCCTGAGAATGCCATTCATGACCCAGTACATTGTCCCACATGAGTCCAGCTGAACTTTAGAGAAGCTGAAGAATCATGTTTCCAGCCTTCTACATTCTGCACAAAGCCATTAATTTCACAGTGCCACTTCACAGAATAAAGATAAGGGTGGAAACACCAAGTAAAATAATTCTAGGCCATTCGAATCACCATCCTCTAATGCTTGTTAAAGGTATGGCTAGCAAGAGCCAGGGGTTAGTCAATAGTGTCAAACACACAGAGTCAGATGCTTGTATTGCTTTTCTTACACCCAGCTGAAGCTGCTTGGAAACACGAAGTGCCTGGCTTGAGAACATTCCGGACACTGGAAGCAGAGAGCGTGCAGAGGCCACCTAGCTTCTGCAGGCTCCCGTGCTCATGCTCTGCACAAACTACTTACCCAGCAAATAAAAGCAGTACCAAAACATATCACACTTCCCAGCTCATATGGTCAATATCAGATCTAATGAATAATCTAAGCTTCAAACTTTGAATTTTGTCATTAACCTTTCCTTTAGTTCATCATTTATGTTTTCTCTTCTTCCCCCTCACTGAACACACCATCCTGGCACTTGACCATCTCTATGACTACCATTCTTAGAAAGTTCCTTGGATCACAAAGCATTTTCTAAAGAGTTCTCTTGCTTTATTAGTATAACCGTAAATATTTTACATTTTTTAGATAGTTCAGGCTCGAGAGCTCCTCTGAAAGTGACTGGAAAATTTTCAATCTCTAACATGCAGTTACAGGACACTGGACTTTACCTGAGGGAAACAAAGGACTCTACAGGTAGACAAAATACTTCTAATTTAAATTCATAGAAAAGGGGATTATAAGTAATTAGTTTCTCTGTAGAATTCATTTTGCTTTTATATGAGAAGAAATTGAGACAGTTTATTGACTAACTCTCAGGGTCACAGTTGGCATCTAAACATCTAACCAAGCCAGTAGGAAAAATCGTTCAGTTTCTGATGCATCATGACATGCTAATAAGTAACTGAGGGAATAATTATAGAAGGAGTGGAGGAAAAGTAATTTCTAATTTAGTATGGCCATTATCTTGAGCCATGTCAAAAATGTATCATTTGCATAACAGTCTCAATCATCAAGGAAAGACTTTCAACTTCAATTACTGTTTTGCACATATTCCACACATATTTTGGAAAAAGGGGTGATTTAATTTGGTGTGAAGAAATAAAGATAGCAAGTGAAAAGGAATAAAAAAAGTGAAAAAAGGAAGTAGTCCAATGAATCTCAAAATAAATAAGCTACAATAAGAAGCAGGTAATGGACCAGAATTTGAAGTTTTAGTTTAAAAAAACATCATGTCAGCAGAATACAGCTTTAACACAGATTTCACTACCTCAAAATGTATTTATAAAATGTTTCAGAAATGGCTCTCTCTGAAGGACTTGATGCTTTTTGTCTGTGTTCTATGCACAGCTTAGCTAAGACACACATTTCTCAGTGATTTTAATGGAGTTTCAACATATAAGCCAAAGATGTCTCTCATTTAGCAAGGCAATCCTTAAACTCCACTTATCATGTAAGTGTTTAAAAGGGCAATTTTCAAACCATTAAGTAGATCTCACGATGTTTGAGATCAACTATAAATCATTTGGTTACAAGATGTATTATTCAAATAATTATAGCTACCTAGCTACTATTGTAATGTCAATTAGGTAATAGAACATTAGCTTTTAAAATTTTATTCTCCTGACACAGAACACTAGTGTTTTCTAGTAAGCTTACTCATTTAAATAAGGTGTATTTCTCGGCTTCTCTCATCTTGAGCCCCATACCCAACCTAAAACTTAACATTTCTGCATCAAGAAATATTTCACTCCGAAGAGGGGAGAACAGAGAACCCAGCATGAGGATTTGAAACACAAGTACCCCAAAGCATAACCAGTCAGAGATAAAATACACAAAAAAAAAAAAAAAAAAAAAAAAAAGCCAAGTACACAGTAGTTTGATCTGAAAATCAATGATTACCAATAAACCAGAAATTAAAAAATACTTAACTGCTGTCTTAATATAGTCATTGTTGACAGTCACTACCCTATCATGTAACAGCATCTTGCAGGACCTCCTTCCCCTCACACTCTGCCCCAGTTTGGACTAGCCTCTTCTAAAGAGCTTTGTGAAAGCCTGAAGAAAGTGCTCAGAATATTTGTTTTCTGATCTTTTTTGAATTTTTCTGCTCTCAGAAGCAGGTCCTTGAAATGAGATTTGTGCTAGAGGATGTCAGTTAAACTAACGAGGACACGTGGCAGTGCCCTTCAGACACCATCAATAGTGATGGGGTTCACCTTCTCTATCCAGGAGTAGCACCCTTGAGGGTTTTTTCCCATTAGCTTTTTACTATTTTTGACCTGCAACTGGCAGAACCTTCAGCTTTACTGAAGGCAATCTACTAGTGGTTAGCTTAGAAATGTTTTCTAAAAGAAAGAAGTCACATAAAAATAGCTTGACATCTTCTGCCTTCTTTACCACATAGATACAGTAGATGTTGGAAGACAGTTAACAGTCAAAAAAGGCAAAAATGCTTTAACAGCACTGTGCTCAACTACAGCAATGAAGGAGCTGGAGTTAAGATAGAAGAAAGTCAGATTGATAAGGCCCAAATATATGAAATAATATAAAAAAGAATAACTGTCCCTGTCTCATTTGTTTAACACCACTGAAGTCAACATAAGATGAGAAAGAAGAGAGAAAATGAAATAATTTGCAATATTTCTAGACATGTAGTTATGGCCCAAATTAGAGAACTTGAGTATCTTGATAAATAACAATTTTCAGAAGGCATCTAAGACAAAGTCCCTCGGATACCCTAGTCCTTTACTGAAGACGTAATTTTTTACATTTTTAATCCAGCATCTAAATTAGGTGTATGAAGTTGAACATCATTCAGATACTCCATTGTCCACAGCAATAAGTGTGAAAGAAACATGGTGAATTTAAACCATAAAGATGAGCTAACAAAACTTAATACAACCTTTGGATGATATTTCTACCTGAAGTACTGTCTCATTTCTCATTTCCATAAGTAAATCTCTCTTTGTCTAAGGGGAGAAAATGTAGCAGCTCTGTAATTTTTCACACACATGCTCTGAAATTATTTGTGTTGCATACACCACACTAAAGAATTGAAATTAGCCCTGTAAATTTAAACATTTTGTGTTTTTTTACAGTCATTTCTTCTATCAGAGTACTGCATCATCCAAGTTCTTTTAAAGAGATTGTGATTGTTAAGATGGCAGCATTCATGTTTTGTTGTTATTGCACAAACCATTCCCTACAAGCCCTATCTGTCATACTCCTAGAATCCCATTTTAATCTTACACTACCTCAGAACACATGCTACTTAAAGCCTACATATTGTGATGATGTATCAATTTCAAACAGCATCCACAGTTAGTTTTGAACAAAGTTAAACTTTCACTATTACTTATATGTGTAGTTGCTGTTAGATTTCCACACCTCCAGTTTAACCTATGGATAGCTGTACCTTAGCATTTTTTGACGAAGTTGCTGAGCTTAACATGTTTTTATGAGACACTAGATAGACTAATAAAAAAGGGCCTTATTAAAAAATTTCCCCTCCCATCAAAGCCATCTATCTTTTTTAACCAGGGAAAACACACTCAAAATCTGTCAAAGTACTCACAAATATTCTTATTCAAGGTCTGCATTGGCAGAGTTCCAGAAACCTGCAAGGTGTGCTCAAATTATAGAAAAAAAAGAACATGTTGCAATTGTCCACACTGCCAGCATACAATGCTCAGCATAAGCTGTATGTCTCAGAATTCAGGCTGGCACCTCTTAGCATTCAGAAGATTAAAAAGTAACTAATCGTGCATGCTTTGATGAGTACACAAGGAAACTCTTCATTATCCAAATTCAAAGCAAGAAAGACCCATGTAGCCATGAACAAGCTGCTGATCTATCAACTTCAACACCAAATATGAGCACAGGTCTGCAACCTTCCAAAACCCCTCTGAAATCCTAAATTCCGTTTTTCCTGTAACAAAGATTAATATCCTTCAGGCTTTGGGATCTAAGTGCATTCAGATGAACAAGGTCAGCAACCACATTTGTAAGGCAAGCTGCCATAGATTAGTTTCTAAGAGACAACTGGTTTATTCAGGTTAAAAAGGGGCGATTGCCCAGAGCATTGAGTATAAACAACAGGAAAAAAAAATCCATAAGGTATCTCTGGAGTGCAATACTTACTGTGTTAACTGTTCAAGTCATTTACTCACTGTACACTCAGTGCAGACTCTATAGAGATTTAATTGAACAGCTTGAAAACACATACCCGATAGCAAATATTCCAGATATTTTTCAGCCATGCTTACCTTTAAAGAAACAATCTTCGTTGTGTACAATGGTGATCTTTTGCTTTTTCAGACAGGCAGCCCTGTGCACTTCACAGTGGTTTTCATAGAATTCTCCATCAGACCCACACACAGGTTTGTAATGTGGCTTGCAGTGCTCCATGCACAGACACTCGGCTTGGCCAGTCTTTCCATTCACAACGCAGTGTCTGCCCAGACCACAGTACTTGTTTTCACATGATCCAAAATGGCCATCCTGACCAAGATACCCTTAGAAAAAGAAAAAAAAAAAAGTTTCGATTTAATAATTACATTTTGCTTAATTGCATGCAAGATACAAAAAGGATTGATTTGCATAAATGAAGTGAGACTGTCTTTTGTTACATCCTTGATTAATATTAAACATAGGTCAGCCTGATGTTACACAAATTTTGTCTCTTTATCATGACTTTTATACTTTTAATCATTGTCACAGGCTAACTGTAATTAAGAGCAAGATCTAGCAACAAGAGTTACTCTTCATTAAAAAATTAATAGTAAATAATTACTTTTTAAAGTATATTGAAGTTTGTTGCCTTAAGATTGCTATACTATTGCATGTAAGAACAATGCATTCTCTAGAATTTAGATCATAGGATGTCTCAAATTGGAAGGGACACATAAGGACCGAATCTAACTCTGTACTCCTTGCAGGACTACCTAAAACTAAACCATGCAATTAATAGAATCTTCCAGAAGCTTCATGAACAGGCAGATAAAATAGACATTCACACATTGAGACTGATACATGAGAACAACTACAGCAGAATAAGGCCTCTTAATCAATACGGAGAATTTTTTAAAAAACCAACAAAACCTCTGTGGTGGCACTACAAGGACATTTCAGGAAACAGAGCATGAAGAGCAGGACTGATATCAAACAAATGGTGGCTAGAAGGAGACCCATGAACTTCTAGTGGTATTTCAATGACACAAATGTGATCTGGATAGCGAACAGAGCTTTAAGCGTGCTGCAGTAGAAATAGAGGCATTTGTTCTGGCCACAACGTGCAATTCCTTCTGCTCCTAAAACATGGAAATGGATTGTCTACATCAGGCTACCAAAGCCACCTGTCTGCTATCTGTGCTGCTGCCACCATGTAAGATAAGTACTGTTGTCAGTAGTAGATCTCTTGGTGAAAGGGGAAGTTCAGTGCACAGTAATATTTCCTTATTATATCCTCAGTTTCCGTTTTGACTGCCATAGAATAACTACGGCTTCTTGGCAAGAGAAAGGGTATCATGTGAAAATGAAAGCAGAATTGTCAATTGCAATTATCAATTAAGCAGGTGTCCTGAAAACATAATTGTGTCATAAAATATGTATAAAAAGACTAAAATGTTTCCAAATGTGGGAGAACTGCCCTTCACAGTTACTTCATTTTATTCTCTCACTCCACACTCCTAATGTACAGAACAAATACCTAGTATTCTAATTATTTGCAATACTCTCCTTATCCTCGCACGCTAGCTGAATTCATCCTTGGCTAACCCATATAAAAATAGCATGAAGAAGCAAATCACAATGCATAATTTGGTAGTAATTTGGTCATACTAGATTCATTTTCCATAGTGAAGCACTAACATGTCAATACCATAGCTTGACACACATTTCTTCAAGCACTGAGAATTTACGTTCTTCACTTCAGTGGCAGAAATAAAATCTCACCACTTTTTCTTCTGAAGACTATGGGTCTATTAGACAACCATGCCTTGATTTCTTGCTTTCTCACACAGCACAAATTTTCTAGACAAATATACTACAGAAAGCACACAACCATGAAATTTGGCTCTAATGACATGCTTTCACTATATTACTTGATAACAATTTCAGCACAAAGTTGAGAGGACTACATATTCACCTCAGGTGTTGTATGGCTGACATAACTACACTCCAGTGATTTTTATACACATGTACAGACCAGACTGATGGTGGGTTTAACTGCTCACACACCAAAATTACTTGAAATAGGAAAACCCAATTCAACATTAAAAATTTCCCACAGGTTTTTGAAAGTATTTCTCCTTGTGCCAATGTATCACCACTATACATGAGCAACAGTCATTAGCTGACAGAAATTAATGCAAACCAAATTTCCCTATGTCCTTATACTAAAGCTAAGCTCAAATAAAGCTTTGCAATGTCCAAGAGTGCTTTACAGCACAGGTCATGTATTCATGTTACAGAATCTACGAACTTCTTTGAAGTGATGAAACTTTTACAGTTTGAGGACAAAGTGCATAAACCATTATTATTTCTGCTTTCTGAATTGAAGGTAAATATCTCAGATCTCCATCTGACAACTGCTCTGAATTATTGAGAGGTGTGTGGTGACTCAAAAATGTACTGTGCTGTACATTATGAATACAGAACTCATTTAAGACTTCTCTTGGGACTTCATCTTAGTACTATAATTGAATCTGATGCCTGAATGCAAAGCACCTTCTTTCAGATAAGGGAGAATATTTTACATAATATATATAGATATTTATAATATTGGTATATGTCAACATACACCAATTTTGTACAGCAATAAGCAAGCAACTTTTCTACCCTAATAAAAAACCGTATTTATTATGAAATGTTTTGTTGTAACCATACAGGAACCAATAGGGAGAGCCTGAGGGAGTGGCCAAGGCTAAGGGCAGGGGGGAGCAGGAAGGGGAACATGGCATCATGAAAGCAGTGGGTTAACAGGCTACCACATTGTTTTATGTATGTCTTCATTTTACACCATTAACTATTCCGAAACAATACATAAATTTGCATACATCACTGCATATGCAACTCCTTCAACTGAAGTCTGTGGTAAAATTCCCACTGACCTCAAGAGAAGCAAGATTCTTTCTCCAGATACAATTTGAAGCCTTCAGTTAGCATTAAGTTACAGTCTTAAGTTTCAGCATGTTTACCAGGCACTGTTCTGTACCGAAAAGGAGCAGCTATGTAGTGTTTCCAGTAGTTTATAGTACATATTCAAGAAAAAGCAGTTAAAAGAGTACTCTGAAACAGTCCACCAAACAGTGGTTACCAGATTACCAGATCACTCACAAAAAATAAATAAATAAAATCCATGCAATTCCAAAACAGGTGACAAAATGCTCACAAACACAAATTTGAACTAAACATGCACCCCATTATGAAAATGTAAACAAATCAATCAATCTAAAGAGCTTCGGAGAGATACCAAGAAATGGGGTCAGATGTAAGTTAAAAAAACAAATGAACAACCAAAATACAGCTTAAGTAAAACCAGTTTCTGCTGCTTTTCACTGCTCCAGTCCAAATTGCAAAAATCACTGTATTTGGCAAATCCTTCATTTCCTTTTTTGTTTCCAAAAAAGGTACTCCCATAATTTTAATCTTGGAATAGAACAGCCACTAAGCTACAGGAATCTTGCCATTAACAAAAGAGAAACCATATTTTAAACCAATATGGGCTATGACATGCAACCCATTCAGGAATGCCTGACTATTTCAGTCACCATCAGGAAACTGAGACCATTACTTTTCCTTCCTGGATTTATTATTATTGCAGGTTTACTTTTGATACCTTGATAACAGATGAGGTTTCTTCAGTTTGTTGGGGTTTTTTAGGGGTTTTTGGTTGGGTTTCTTGAATATCAGTGTAGAGAAGTCTCCTGGGATAAAACTGCTTAGGGTGCAGCACCCATGCAGGAGACCATCACCATCACAAACACCGAGTTTTTCAGAAGGCTGTTATTTTATCTAAGCACTTAGGTTTAGAAAGTAAGTTAGTCCAAGATTAACTTAATTTCCCATATTTAGATATAATTCAGTAACTTAGCTGAGAAGATAAGCAGCATTGCATATTCAATATTAAGAAAGCCAGGAAGTGAGGATGACAAATAATCTAGCCATGAATGCTAATACTTTACCAGGAATTGTTATTACTTATCTACATTTTTCAAATGCCACAACACAAAAATAGGGAAGCATGTACCCATATGAGCTATGTACTCTGAATTTTCAGCCAAAAAAGTGTAATATTTACACATTCTGAGAGGATCTACAGTACTACAGGAAACAAAATGTACTTTGTTCCATCTGATAGTAAGTAAGGAAACATTCAAATTATCATAGCCTTAAGTTAAAAAAAAAAAAAAAATCACACTTTAAGAACTATCACTAAAAATTTATTACACCCAAAACAGCCAAAGCAGTCACATAGATTTTTCAGATTCTCTGGAAATTGAAAACTCTAAACAGATACCAAATGGAAGAGCAAACAAAAAATAAGAGTTTTTTATTTCTAGAAAGTAGAGAAATGAAACTGTTTTAACTTTTAAGAAAAAAATTGAACAAATACAGTTTCAAGTTGTCAGCTGGGACTCCTCACACAGGTTTCCTATTTAAAGGCTAGTTCAACAGCATCCATAGCTGAGAAAGTTGTAGGTCACTCTTTGATTCATTTACAGCTGGTAATTAAGCTGATGTTTTAGCATGCAAAAGACTCACAGAAATATATACTTTATCCTTTTATCTAATCAGTTTAGAGAAATGTTGCACAAGGAAACTTTGGAAATTCATGAGTATGAATCACCATGTTCTACAGTTGGCCCTGGGCTGGAACACACACACACACACACAGAGGCTTTCTGTATGCTGAGCAGCCTCACAAACTCAGACTGGTTTCTTATTTCCCTAACAAAATAATTGGCATTCATGGCTTCTACCCTAACTTGCTGCATTACACACATGTCATGTAAAACAAAGTGGTAGCTATTTTTCAAGACAATGAACCAATACTTTGTGTATTGGTAATTATCAGGGTCAAAAGTCCTGTGTCCAATTCCCTGCTCTTCTATTTAAAACCATTCTTTAAATGACAATTCCAGCTCTACAGCTGTATCTTTGCTTAATACAGTATCCATGAAAGGCCTAACCAAGACTGTAATCCTTATTTTAGTAACTAGTCAGTTTAGTCTCAGGTTTTAGCAGCAAATAAAATTGATCACCATCTACCATTAACACTCATAGGGCATTAACACTGAGCATGACCCCAGTATGAACTCTGAGAATCTGCTCATAAATATTAAAACTCTGGACTTTTTATATTTTTGAACTGTAGTGTTTTAGCAACAGTTCTTTAACAAATTTTTATTTCACTAGCAAGACCAGATTGTAATTACATTGACCGAGGGTGACACTAAATCTGCTCTACTCAGTATCCAGAACTCTTGGTGTACAAAATTGTTCAAAAATTTAGATTTTTTTTTTTTTGTACTTCGGTTAGGAATATTTTGGCCAGAGGACAAAATTTAAAGAAAAGAGTGGATTATTTGAGAGCAAATAAAAAAATTATTCAAAATTTGCCAATATGATGATTACGGGAATCAATTTCCACCACGTAACAGCCCATATCTTAACAAACTAAAGACAACTAGTGGTTCAAAGATGGGAGGGTGGAAAACAAGGACAAACAAAAGCTCCACAGCCATGCAGGGGCAGGATGAGGATCTGCAGCTGCAGCCCACTGCCCTCAGCAACAGACCCTTGCAGCTCACAGCCCCCAGCCCTGCTCCCACCTGCAGGAGTGAAAGAAAATCACACACATGGCTCATCATTCTCTTGCTGTGGCATGGGTTCCTTTCAGCAGCAGCCAAGTAAGCTGGACTGCTTTATACATTAGTTTATTCTGGCTGTGTGTAAAATTAATTTTTGGCTGGGTCTTGTACTATCCTCTCCTCCCTTCTTTGCTGCCTGCTCCCTGTGCCCTCAGACACACACTCACCCCCCTTTCCTCCCCTCCCTCCCTCCTTCCCTGTAGAGGCACTGGAAGTACTGTCAAGATTCACACCTCCATAGAACTTGATGAAGACCTTCTGGTGGGCTCAGTATTTATCAGTGAGGACCAACAGAAACTGACACAGGCATTATGACTGCACAACCTTTTATCAAGCCTAAATACACTCAGGAGAATAAGGGTCTGTATTCAAATAAAGTGACTTTCTTATTGCCCTATAAAGGTAAGCTGCAACAAATTAGGAGAAAGTGACACACTTTTAAATGCAATAATATGCAAAACTACAGTGAGAAAAAGGAGAACAAAATACTACCAAGTAATACCAAGGAGATCTGTAAATGCTGAATACCCAGCTATTAACCTAAAATATTGAAACCTCCAAAAAAAGTGCATCTGTCAGCCAGAAGCAGTCAGGTTGGCATCTTTGTCCACATTAATCTGCTTCTCTTCCCAGTGCTTAGCAGCCATCTTCAGCAAAATCCACACAATTTAGTTTCCTCAGGAAAGAGAAAAATCGTATCATACCTCCTTTCCTTGAATGAAATTGAAGATCAGGAAAAAAACACCACATAAGAAAATGAGTAGAAATTACAATACAACCCTAACTACACAAACACCTGTTTTGCTTATTAGGCAGAAACTTTTCCCCCTTTCCAGAGCCTTCACCTGCTCCTCTCTTGCCCTCATAGCAACCCCTTTATAGGCTTGCTCCACTCCAGGTGCCCACATCAGGGGGCTCAGCAGCTGCCTGGCCCTTGCCTCCTGCAAACACAAAGGCTTTCTGTGGCTTCTTGCCTCTGTAAAATTTCTTGTTCACTCACAGGGCTATTAAACACCTGCTTTGATATCAGAGGCAATGCCTGTGACAACTCTGCTGCAGAGCCTTTCCTCCAGTGAGGTGCCCTGTTCAGATTTCTGCCTGTACCAAATTCAGTTTCACCACCCAAGTGGCGCTGGGCAGTGCTCTGGCCCAGGGCCCACACAGCAAGTTCTTGTGTGCCACCTCGTAGCCCAGGGCCAGTTCCCTCAGGTGCCATTACCATCCTAGCAAGGATGGTTCTCACGCTCATGGGAACCAAGAAGAGGTTGCCCAGTTCTCCTTCACTGCTAGGAGGTGATTCTTGGGCACAATACTAAGTCTTGTAAAAATCTCTGTTATTAATCACCTTCCTTACATTTGACCAGTGACCATTAAATTTATAAAATGGTCTGTGGGCTCCAGACATGCAACTTGCCTTACACAGGGGGGAATGGAAAATGCACACAAGGTCTGACACAAACAGCTGAATAGATTTGGATTAAGAGCACTACTGGCTCTAAGTGTAAATATAGACTGATGTCCTTTGAGCAGTTTCAAGCCAGCAATTCATTACTTTCAATTAAATCCTTAGCTCTGATTAGCATTAACTGTGTCTTTCTCACATATTATCTTTTGAAAAGTGTTTATAATTCATTTAACATCAAACCAATGGCAAAAAGAGTTTCTTTAACACAAAGCAGGAAACAAATTGCACGTTTGCCTTATCACAGATACATGGACCTTTATTCAAATGGTTGATTGCCTTTCAATTGCAGCCCAGCAGGCAATCCTCTATTCTGCCAAACACATCACCCAGTGTCACCAAGAGCAGGAAATGTGCATCAGAGCGACAGCAGTTTTGAAAAGGTCATAGTCTGAACAACCTTTCACACATTTTAATGCTTATTTGAAATAAGGCTTTCTGACTATCACAAAGGGCTAGTTTAGTTCTCAGTCAGACAAAACAACCTAAGTATTGGTTTTGTTATTCAAAAGCCAAACTGATTTGTTTCAGCAACAATGACCAAAACAATCAAAAGTTTCAGTTAAATTATTGACTGATTTTTGTTTTACTTAGTTAAAATTAGGAAGGCTGGATTTGGGTTCAAGAACCAAGGTTTAACTGCTGTGTCACACAATATTAATTGTTCCTCTTTGGCAACTTTTCACATGAAGGGCAGATTTGTCCATTTTGAGCTAATAGTATAGTAAAAAGCTATTCTTTCCTTGATAGGTATATGTGTCTTTCCCTGTGATTAAATATGCTTCTATATGAAACAACATTATAAAAAGAAAATTTAACCCAACCCCTGATCAAGTAGCTGTCATGAAACAGGTCAGTCAATTATCCATGGTACAAACTAGCATACCACAGTCCAGAGTTTATTCAGTTCCTGTGTTAGACATTGAAACAACACTGTTTTGTTGGAGTTTTTAACTTCAAAGCCCTCCTTGCAGATAAAAGCTGTGATGTCTTTCTGCTACCTTCCCCAGGGACCTGTACTAGAAAAAGTAGCACATACATTGAGCAGCATTTAAACCATATGGTTAAAGTGCAGCACCATTACTGCTCAGGGAAAGCTAAAAAAGAAATGTCAAGTATTTTCAGTTTTACTGATGTGAAACGTGCTCTCAGTAAATTTCACATTGTCCATTTCTTTCCAGTTGGTCCTAAGGAACTGTGCTGGGCTGACCCTGGACAGTAGGTAACTGCCCACCCAGTCGCTTGCTCACTGTCACAGGAATTCAGAAGGAATTCAATACAGAATTCATTCCCTCATTTCCACTGGCAGGCAGATGCCCAGCCATCTTCTGGGAAACTGCAGAAGTAACAGGGCCACGTCTTAACCACCAATATTCCCCCCCCAGCCTGCCCTCCTCCTTTTGCCCAGCTGGTACCGTGAGCAGAACGTTCTAGGGAATGGGAAACCCCTTTGGCCAGTTTGGGCCAGCTCCACCAGCCATGGCTTTTCCCAACTTCTTGCTTTCAGAGGGGCAGAGTGGAAATAGAAAAGGCCTCTATGGAAAGAATGTTCAGTGGTATCTAAAACTCAGCACTGTCTGGGTCACCAATGAGAGTATTATGTGGGCTGCTTTCATGCCAGAATGACCCACTACAGGAATACTGTGGGAGCTTTGACAGATTTTCAGGCATTAAAAATCCAGCAAAGGGCATGTGGGGGTGTGTGTTATAATCCAAACTGTTAATCAGTGGCACTTTTTAGAAAAAAAATATACCTTTAAAAGAATATCATGATCGTTTTGTTATATGGAATTTCTCATTCAATTTCTTTTACACAACCAATAAGATACTAATAATTTCCATGACCTTTATATGTGTGGAACATAAACACATGAAATTTAATGGTGTAAAAATTATTAAGGTGAGATGTGATCTTCACAAGCCCTTCAGAAAGAACAGCAAAACACTGCACACTTGTATATATGACAACAGCTCTCAGAGCCACTTAGCTAACAAACTTTGACACTAATGGCCCATGTGTGGATTTCAGAAAGGAAAAAAAACAACCCACCAACAGACCAAAAAAACCCCAAAACCCCCCAAAACCCCCAACAAAACAACGTACAAAAAGTAAATATTTTAGAGGAAGTTTTTTAAAAAGTGTTTCTATAAAGAATATACATATAAATGGTGAAACAATACTATTTCCCTCTGACTTTGCTGGAAGAAAACAATCTTACTTATGCTTGAACTTTCATTACTTAATTCTGCCATTTTAAGTAAGCTAAAAGTTATGCAGAGTCCCACGCACTGAGTATACACCTCATCTTTTTTTTTTATTTTTTCAGAGCAGGACTGATCCTACCTGCTCCATATATCCAGCAAAGTTGTCAGGTTTTTTCTAAAGATGTTAGAATTAACCCAAAATATCTACAAATACCAAAAAATCACACTGAAAGCTAGGCAGTATTAAAACAAAAACGCAAAATGCTTTTCCAGACCTCTCTTAGGAGACAATATTGCTCTTTGGAAAGAAAAAAATACATGGAAAAGCGAAATACCAAAAATTATTTTTACATCTATGGACGTCTATTGAAAATACCTGACAAACCAGAGATGTGCACTCAAATAAATATAAAAATGATTACTTTCACAGAAAATAATGCCCAAGTGAGATGACTCAGTCAAGCAACGTGACTACTGAAAAATTTTTCTGTGCTTAGACTAAAGGTATTTTCTGTGAAATATAATTCCTAGGGGAAAAAAAGAAAAAAACCCATAGTTTTCTTGCTAATCCACAGTAACACATTTTCCATTTTATATCCAGTAGTCTTTATATAAATAGTTTGCTGTAGAATTGATTATTCTCTTTAATAAATATGTAAAAGCAAACTGAAGTCAAACTACAAACAGTCCTATCTCCCACTTCAAGGAAAATCAATCTTACAAGAAAACCATCTATTTCTTTACGAATGAGAAAGCATTTAGCTTTTAATGGAAAGGAAAAATCTAGCCAGATATTTCAACTGTCATGTTTTTTGTTTTAGTTGATATAACTTCTGTCTAGAGACAAATTGCCCTTCTAAACTTGGAAAAAAATACGACTTTTTTTCTTAGATAATATTAGAATTTGATAAAACCCACCAGCATTCTACATAAGAATTAATCTAGAGCTTTAGTAGTAGATAATCCTTAAGCATTTAAGAAATACAAGCTATAGAACTAATTGTACGAAAACATAAAAGGTAATTTTAAATTACTATTCAATAGAGTGCTGTCTACAAGAACATTTATAGTGATGTGTAACTTCCACACACCTGGTTCAGCTGTTGCATTTCTTCCCACCAGAAAATGGCAGGAAGTTAAACTGAAACTTATGATCACCACAGCTGCCAAATCCCTGTCTGCTGTTTCAGTGGTTTAGCTACTGAAGTGCAGAAATGTTTCAAACGAATGAAAATGAAAATCCTGTTCTGATATTTGTTGTACATGCAGTTTCTAAAAGCAAAATTAACTTTCATGCCCCTTAATAAAGCTAAATATTTTGTTAACACATCATACTTTCATAGGTAATTTCAAGAAATTTATGAAATGAGATACACAGATGTAAATTTGCTTTTAATAGCTAGAGAAATAAACTTTGCCATGAGAATGATTTTTTTGAGCTACTCTTTTTTAAAATTCATTTAACTGAATTAAAAGTCATTTCAGGTCACCAAACCCTGTTGATGCTTGGCAACCCTAAATTAATAATTGAAGCAGAAACAAATATTTCATCACAAATCCTTTTAAAGTAGCAATGCCATTGTAACTAAATTTTTACAATTGATTTTCTCCTAAACAGTTTAGTTGAATGACTGAAATTATAATCCACAATATATTTTCCTCTATGCTTAAAGGCTGCCTTTACAGCATTTTGAAAACTATCAAACAAACCTATATGAGATCTGCATGAAATGACTCATTAGTTGAAAGTTCCTGGAATGACCCAGATAAGTGGCTTTGTTTTCCATAAAACAGTTCTATCTCGACACTATACATTTATCCTTATGCACAAGCATGACTGAATTATAACTGTATGATTTTTCTTTTCAATGCTACATTGTAAGGTAACATTCCTAGAATGCCTACATTCATTTTAAGTCATGGCAGAACTTATTTCACCGTCTTAATTTCATTTTGTATGTAGATGAAGTAGCACAGTACTACAGTCTAGGAAAAAAGAAAGTACAAATAGGAATAGGAATGACTTTTAAGCTGTTTAATCCATAAATTGCCATAGCTGTTTCTGAAGAATTTGGACATTAGTGTACTTCCAGTCATACTGGTTAATACAAACTTCTTGTTGAGTTTTTAAACCTATTCTTTATTTCATACAGAATTTAACCTGCATCACTTCTTGAAAATTCAACTAAAACTGAAAGACATTTTAATAGTATTGCTACCCATGTATTTGTAAACGAATTTCACTGAATTGTGTTAGCACTGCAATTTCTAGAAAACAGCAAAATGATGGATAATGTATTTGTAAAGCTTTCTGGAGCTCCCATCGCTTTTTTGAAAAGGAGGTGGAAAGCCCATTATCTTGAAAGAATGCTACGTATTTCCTTTATAATTATTTTTAATTTTCCTCCTGAATCTAACAGACAGTTTAAACAATATTCATCAATAGATATGGCCTATTTTTTTATCAACATAACTTAATTGGAGTGACTTTTTCTGGGTACGTATGCCTGACAACGTGCAGGTACTGAACTTCTATCTTCCTCTCTCTTCCTCATCCCAAGAATGATGTGCCTTTCCTTCCCACATTTCTCTTCTTGAAGAACTTTTTTGAATAGACCGAAGTCTTGACAGTAATATTCCATCCACAGGAACACCACAAGAGCACCACAAATTAACTCAGCAAGAAAAAAAAAAGTTCTGTGGATTTTGTATCATAGTCAAGTTGAGCTGATTTTTTCCAAATGAGGCACACTTTCCTGTGACTTGATACCTGTGTGCTGTGATAAAAGAGACACTGAAGATTTCCAAGGCAGTGATGCCAGCTGAAACAGACAAAAATGTGCAAATAATTTAGCAAAGTGTTAAGTGCACCATCTGAAGTTGTGTCAGTACCATGGAATTCCTGCAGCTAACACAGAAAGCATTCCAAGTGCTAATGACTAAACTCTTCATACTTTCAAAGTCGGAGTTATATTTGGTTTGTTTCAGTTCCTTTTTTTCTCCTCTAAGTGGACTATTTGCCATTTTATTTGGGCATTTGCTTAACTTGAGCACTGTAAAAATGAGAAGTCATGATGTAGGGGTTTTTGTATTTCTATAATTTCTGCTTACTGAAATCAAAGAAATATCATTTTACAGTACAGACATTAACAAATAGCTCATGAGTGATCTTAGACCTCCACTGATACGAAAGTAGTGTGACTTAACTGTGTTCTTTGAATTAATGCATGGTGAACAGCAGAGTTTTTAACCAGTACAGAGAGCAAGGTAAGTTCATACTGAACAAATGTATAACAAAACACCGCTGATCCCTCCGCGGCCAGGACCGCATCACAAGTAGTCCCTCCGGCGGATCCCTCTGTTATCAATGGTATTGTGATGTTGGCTTTTCGTACGTTCCATAATTGTTATGAATGTATTGTGATGTTGGTTTTTTTATGTTCCTTAATGTTAGAAAAGCTTTGCCTGGATTCTGTAATGTAATGCTGTAGAATGTCTGTAGTTTGGGTGGTCAGTTTGGGAAGGACGGGGGGGGTCTTCACATTCCTGGAAAATCTTATCAGAAGAAAAGAACCCGAAAGCAGATGGAATGGAGCCAAGGAAAAAGATAAGACTGATAAGATGATACTCAGCAACTCCAAAGAATTAATGAATGATGCATGATGGTGATGAATACGAAATAAGCGATGTACTTTTACAGACGATCTTTTGGATCTAAAGGTGTGCCTTTGGATCTCTGCCGAAGCACCCGGCCGACCAAAACACCCTTGTTGCTGTTGTCTCCTAATTGTCCCTTTTATTAAACTTTCCTTAAAATTTTACAAAGAGTGAACCTCGTTTTTCACAACAGAGAAAAGAAAATTCTCTCTTTCTGAGATTCACAATTTACAAGCACCTACATCTTTATGCTTAGTCAATCACAGCTTGCCTAATGTGAAAAGATTTGGCAGGTAGCTTTATTATTCTGAATTCATTTCTGTTCCCTCTCTGGTAGCACAATAATGAAATCCATTATTATGTGATTCTGGACGTTGTGACAGAAAGTCATGCTTCTATTGGAGTCCACCTAGGCCAACCTGTCTGACTTACACTCTTACAAACAATGCATGATTGGATGAACTTTGAAATACGTTTTGTATTCCTGCTATGTGAGAAATGAATAGCTTGTAAACATCACAGATATAACAATTCAATGGAGATGAGAAACAGACTACCACAACTCTAAAAATTAAAAAGTGATGTGTAACAAAGTAGGATGCTTATGGATTTGTTTGAAAGAAGACTAGCTTCAACATGAGCTGATGATCTGGAGATGTGTCAAATAATCTGTTCATAGAGAAGAGGAAACATTCAAGCTTAATAAAAATTACTATTTCTCTGTACAAAACTCCATTTTAAAACTGCCCATTTATATGTTTAAGTTGCAATCAGATTCAATTTCTTTTTTAAGTAGAATATTTCTGAGGGACCAAAAGGAAAACTGCAAAACAACCTTCAGATCACATTAATGTGAACAGTTATCATGGACAAACCACGAATCACTGATCATTAAATAGTTCTTGAGAATAAAGGCATTTTTAAATTTATGGAACACAAAGATCCCTTCAAGAACCCGTGAGCAGATTTTTCACGGCGATCTTTGTTTCTGTGAAAGGGGCCCAAATTTGGGAGGAGGTGTCAGTGCTCATCAGTTCCAGTTCAAGAAGAAAAGTCAGTCAGCTGCCAAAATTGTCCCCAAAAAAATCTCTTGTGTGAGACACCAGGACTGTGCAAAAGGAGGGTGCATCTACCACTACACATATTCCTACAGCAGAGCTGGTTCACTTTCTTTTCACAAATATCGATTAAATTTTGATCAAAAGGTCATCCTAATTAAACCATCATTCCGAAAACAAAATATTAGACTAAATTGATACAAATGGACTCGTGGGTATATCAAAGGTACCTCAAATAAATCTAGTACTTCTGCCACTACATAGAAGATCTAAAATCTTTTCATATTTTCAATTATTGAGTCCAGAATTCCAACACTTTGTGCTTGGATATAAAATACTCCTATATCTGTGCAATGTAACAAAACTAGAACAAAAAGTTAAGTGATATTTTAGTATTAAAAAAACCCCAAGCCCCCAATTATATCTAAATTCTTCTTGTGCACATTAGGGCCTTCTCCTCATTATGAAGTCAACCTTTTTTGAACTACTTGACATAGTCTCATGTTCTTCTTTAAACCCAAAGGGAGGAAACACCATATTTCACAAACTTTTATTAGTTTGTATACTCATCAGGCAAATCCAATCTCTGAATAATAGTGGGTTTTATGTTGCCTGCAAGTGAGCAACATGCCAAAGCTACTAATATCTAAAGATTAAAACCAAAGTAAAATAGTTGTAAGTTATCTATAAGGTATTGCTAAGGGCCTAGAATAGTTTTTTACGGTGTTCCCCCATACATGGTATGCCAATCCTGAGAAGAATTCTATGCATAAGAGGTAAACTTTAGAGTAATTGCTAATAAAATTAGCAACTGCTCAGTATGAAAAAAGAGTATAAGAAACTGATCTAAAATGAGAAGTAACTGAAAAGGTGAGGAAGAATATAGTGTGTTATTTAAAAATGCCCAAGCATGTCTTTAATAGTAAAGGTAAATATTTCATTAGGAAAAGTTAACCTGTCGCATAAAGAATATTCTGCTGTACTACAGTTGTCCTCATGCTGTGTTTGCTAGGATTCCTATGAATCTGGTCTATGTAATATATGACAAGTCACTCCACAAAATCAAAATTGAACTTGTTATGAAGACATATATTGCACTTAGCAACACGAAGGAATAACCGAACTCTGTCCAAAAATCAACTCTTTCTTCTTGTAGGCATTCTGATAAAGAACATTACAAAAATCATTATGTTGTTTTATGTTTTTGTCAAGTATTTTATAAAATCAAAGGAAATGAACTAAAATATTAAGGAATAAAGAATCCTGGTGAACAGATAAGAATAAATACACTTTTCTGCTAGAGAGAACTTACCCTTCAGATTTTCAAATCCCACTGCAAGTTTTCCTGCATGTGGTAAAACCACAAAATACAGCAAAAGTCATCTCAGTTGCTTTATTTAACATTCAGTACACTTCAGGGTCACAGAAGAATTTAAAATGCACTAGTAAGCATTTTGATGCTAAGGATACTGAGAGAGTAACAATCATATGGAATGAAGCTGACTGGAAACACTGTTCTAGCAAGAATCAGATAATGTAACATAGATTTTTATTAGAAAATATAAATTTGTTGGAAAAAATTCTCCATGGGAAGATATTAACTTGAAAAAAATTGACCAGGTAAAGTAGTTGAGACTCCAACAGACAGTAGCCTGATTTTTGCTGAGGGTACAGGATCCTAAAGCAGCTCACATTTAAAATACTTGAAGGCAATAAAATTTACTGAGGGTAAAAAGCCCCTTGGCTCTGAACAAATTGCAATTCTGAGAAGTCTCAATTCGCTGTCACTATAAAATTTTGATTCACTTCTGAAACAGAAGAGCACCGTCAACTTCAGTCAAAAATTTGTCCAAGCTTGAGTATACTTTTGATTTTCCCCATATTGGGAAAGTCTTTGCCATATGTCTCTGATATAGTGCAGTACTGTACTGGAAAACAAAAGAGTTCCCTTCACAGCTTGCTTTTCATCAATACTACTCACAGTAATGGTACTCAGTAGTATAAAGCTTCTTAACCCAGCTAGAGTTAAGATTTAACCGAATAAAAATCTGACAACACATAACAGAGTACAGAAGTCTTATAATCTGTTCCGAGAGCTCCTCTCTTCCATCCTCATGAAGTGAAATGAGTATTCTTTCTGGTGTAATTTCAGAAAAGCAAAATGATGAATACTACTCATTCTGCACTAATACTCATGCACATCTCTCTTCTCTTCTGTCATTTGCAACACTTTAGAAGAGAATTTTGTCTCGTTACTCCTAAAGTACAGAACCTAGAACTTCTTTCTTTTCAATTTTTTCCATTTCTACTACTCCAGTTTTAAATAATCGTATCTTCTGAATGCCTCCTGCTATTTCTTCTGACATAAAAGTTTTCAGAAAGTGCAAAATGTTCTCACTCACCCAAAGATAATGTTCATATTTATTTGCTGAATTCTAGTAAAGCTAAGAAGGAATTATAATAGTTTTTGTTCCCCAGAGAATACCATATGACTGGAGCTGTTTGTACACAGCAATGCTCCTATAAACAACATACTAACACCACAGAATAATAGTGATGCTTCATAAACAATGAAGTGTTATTACAAATGCATCATTTGCAAACATATACAGGATGGCTTTCTATAAAATTTATTTAATATAGCCAAGCTCCATTTAATATAAGCCAGTCAGAAGGCAAATTTAAGCCACGTTAATGTGAACTTATTTCTCTAAACTCTAGGGACACTCCTGGTCACTGCAGTGAAACAAAGCAATTCACACCACTTTGTGCATCAACAGAAAACCATCCATGCAGGGTCACCCACTGCTCCAAGGAAGAGGTGGAAGCCTAAGGGGAAAGACTGGCATATTACCCCTGTTGGCCAATGACTAATTCCAATCAGGTCTTCAAAGCCCACAAGATTCAGTCCTGAGATAGTTGAACAAAAATGAGTGTTAAGGTCCACATATCGACTTGCATAAGGGTTAAGATTCGATGTCTCGGACACTTTCCTGTTAAAATCCTGAGCACTCTTTACACCACATCTGAGGTGTTCTCTGTGGAAGACACACAGTCTTCCCTCTGCAGAAAAATGTTTATTATACATTTTGCTTTCTTCCATCTCTTTCATGAACTTACATAATTTTCTTATTGAGGAAATGACAATCATTTGGCTATATCTCATAAGAATTAAAAATAAAGGCTATAGATGGCTCTTTGAGCCATCAGCCTCATGGAACTTGTTTTCTCACAGATTTCTATCTTCTGTCTCTCAGCTTTGCCTTTCCTTTTTACTTTTCCTTGCCCCAAAATGTTCTCATTTTTTGCAGTAAATCCATGTCTCCTAGAACATGCTACCAGGAAATAGTCGGAGTACATGGGGAACAGTCCAAACAGACAAACCACCCGACATTCCGGCACGTATACAGAGGTTAGCCTGACATTACTTATGTGCAGCACATATTGAAAACACCTTCTTTTCTCTCTGGGAGTTACTAATTAAGTAGTTAATTTTGCAAAGTTGTTGACTAGGACATACATTGCAGAATGTATTTCTAAAACTACAATTTCTGTTTCCAAATTGACTCAACCTGATCAATACACTTAAAAAATTATTATGAGGGGACTGACAGGAGAAAAAGAAAAGGAAAAGGTGACTCAGATGACTCTATAAGCTTCCTTTTCTAAAGAACCCAGACTATAAAAGAAAAAAAGAAAAATATAAATTAATAAAATGGTAGCTAATAAATAATTAACTATATACTGACTAGGAAGTACTTAATTTACCTTTGGACAGAGCTGATAATTAAGGTAAGAAAACAACTTATATGAAGTACAATAACCATCAGGAGATTTATTAAAGAGCATTTCAAAATAATTTTAATGTTACCTAAAATTCATCAAGCAGTTAAACTCCTTGTGCTAGGTCTATAAGACAATCTTGTAAGAAAACACATTCCTGATGCTATTAAAAAGTTTCACTGTAGGCAGTCAGCATCTTATAAATGCAAGATGAGTACACTTCGATGTTGTCACTGGATTTTTTTGCCTATTTAACTGTGAGCTGCATTCACTAATGCATACATTTTCTTGTCATTTTTCTTAACATTAATCACCTGAAACATCTTTTAAATAGCCCTAAATGCCCTATTAAAAAAGAAATTCTTAAATTTTATAGACATTTGTACACTTGCTCACTTCAAGTGTGAGACGGTCAGAGCTACAAAAACACAATACTTTTAAATATGCAATCCTCTTAAAATTAGTATCTGTCTGTAACCTGTACTTAAATCACAAATGACTTCTGTGTCAATGTTCATGTTATAGATGTTAATATGGCAGTAGAAGAACACGAAGGGTTCATGTTCTAAACACTGACATCAAACTTCTGAAGCCTGAAATTGCAAATAGGTTAAATTTGCTGAAATCAGTAATAAAAGCCATGTGCTAGCCTGAAATCTCCTTCATCCAACCTTCAGATTCCTCAGCACACCAACATAAAACACTCCCAATCGTTGTACTTTCTCCTCAGGGCTAGAAGTATCCATTTTTCTCTGTGGTCCTATCATAAACAGGCTTAGGGGTGTATCTCTGCTCTATAATCACAGTGAGATTAACACCCTGCTTACGTAAAGACACAGAAGCAAATCCTGTGATCAGGGTAAATGACAGAATGCAGAAAGGTTACAGCTAAAACATTGTTTCAGTAAGGTAAAAAAATGCCAGTTTTTCCTCCTTTCATTCTTAATTTTCTTTTTTTTCAGAGCCTAGAAAATTTGGTTGCAGACAAACTTTTCAGACTGCTGCCTACAGTTGTGACACCCATGAGTGCGCTGAATGCTTCAAGTGAATCACCATCAACATCACAGTAGCCATGTTACTGAGAAGTATAAGCTCCTTTTGTTCCTAATAACGAGGATATATTTTTGCTGCATGGTACCTTGGAATGACTACTGCTACACAAAGGCTCAGTGGTTTTTGGAAATGAGAATGTTTCCTTTGTTAGGTTGCAACTTCTCATTTCAGATGCCCTAACTAGGAATACTGAGCTCATGCTTGTGTTGAAAACTCACCTAAAGGAATTCCCAATATGTATTAAGGATGCTCCAGCTCTCAAGTTTCAGGGACTTTAAAATAATACCAGTTTTTTTCTGCAGTAAGGAGATAATGTGAAAATTGGTTTTTTTTCTTCTTTTGTGGTTTTATCTCATTTAGTTTTAAGCATATGTACTTTTCATGATGCAGTCTATTTGCATTTTCACTATGTTTCACTAAGGAAAAAAAAAACCAAAACATTTTATTAAAAAAACCAGCACTGACACTCAAGGCATATGCCTCTTAAATAATTTTGTGTTCTATGGACAGTGTAGCTAGATGGGGGATGGAAGGAAAATGACTGCTAGCATAGCAGATAAAGCATAAATTCCTATTAACTAGAAAATGTGGCATAGAAAGTTCATTTCCTATTTTGGTGGATAATGTGACCAGCTCCCAGAAAAAACAAACAAAAAAAGGAATTAGTACCATATAAAGACACATTAACTACTGAAATGAAGGTTGTTCTTATTTGCACAATATCCAATCCAATTTTAGCTATAAGCAATTATATAAAATGAGACTTGGAAAGAAAAGCACTGCTCTCAAATCTTCAATTTTTCCCACTGTTTTTCATACTACTAAAACTTCTAATACCCATAGTCATGCTTCAGAAACCAGGTTGTCTAAGGTATGAGGTCTGGCAACTTTTTATGCCTTTCTCCCTTTGTCTCTAAACCTTGGAGACTAGGTGAATGAAACTGGTGTTGTTCTGGTTTTACTTGTTTATGGTTTGGTTTTTTTTTTAAACTGTCTAAAAATACACTCAAGGTGTACAGATAGTGTTGACCAGAGTTAAGCCAACATATGTGAGCATACCCCTCACTATGCTAATATGCTCTGCATTCACTAAACCAACCTATGCTATATGTACTGAAAATAATTGTTTTTCAGTTCTTATAGCTGTCTCCCTAAAGTCAAGAACATAATGATAAATTGCTGGAAATATAGTAATATTTACAACCCCTGAGACAGAATGCAAATATTCAGAATACAAGTTTCTTATTATTAGACTCTTGGCACTGCTTCTTGTCAATGTCGTTACTGTATCTCCGAGAATGCCTTTGATTTTCTGAGTCTTTCCTCCCCTGTCTGTGTCCTCCATTGCAGCTGCCAGTTGTATTGGTTTTGGGGTTTTTTTTTTGGTGTATATAAATGTACTTCATACACAAAACTAAACTCTGAAAGAGAGAGGCTGATACAGACTGTTGTTGCCTGATTGTTAACAGAGAAATTCACATCAGAATTTGAACTGTGAACAGCCTGAGTTCTGTTGTCTTCCAGGAGAATTCCAATTTTAACTTTAGATGGTTTGGGGACACATAAAAATTGCCTGTCTTCTCTATCATATAGTGCCACATTCCAGAAAAACAGAAATATTGAAATAGATTCCTGCTACAGAAATGAAAAATAAACAAATGTGAGATTCATTTCTTCAAGTTGAAGGCTGTTTGTCATTTAGGCAACCTCAATATGAATGCAATCATCTTCCTGCCTATTGGCATAAATCTAGTTCTTCTTTTGCACATTCACCTGTAGATTGAACACTAGATTCAATGAGAATGTAGTACCTTAAGCATATAGTCTTGATTACCTAAGTTTTTTAACATCTGTTGTTCATGTTCCTAAATTTCCAATACTTCATTTTTTTCTCCTCTCAAGCAGAAACTAGTGATCCCCAGGCAAAATTATAAATAATGTCACCAAATAATGTAACTTTTACTATTCACAGGCATCTAAAGCTGTAATGTAAATGTTTAACAATAGCACAGGCATTTTCTATTTTAATTAGACATTTCAGCCATGTTCACCTGAGTCAAGTAAGACAATTTTAAGAAACTAGTTTTTTTTTTTTTATTTCTGAATAATAAGTATGAGACCACACCAGCTTTAGACTCTATGTGGGTTCATTCATGCTAGTTTGATTTCTTAATGATTAATTTCTATCTAGTATACTATTTTTGTTCTGTGTATTTTAGCATTGTCTGCTCCAAATAAGGAAATATAAAATAGAATTGCCACCCAGTTGAGTTGCCCTAGATAAACAGTCGAAAATCCCTGAAGAGATTAGTGATTTGCAAATGTTTTAATGGTTTCCTCTGAGACAAAAGTCTGGACTCCTTTAATGCAAGCAAGGATTACACATGTAATCTCATACTGGGGCTAGCTCTCCAGTTCAAAAATTCTGCTACCAAACCAGCAAAAAACCAGTACCAGTTAGGTACAGATGAATATGACTTGTGACTCACCTTGTGGGTATAACTCAGTAGGGTGCTTTTGTATATTCTATATAAAAGGAAACCATGAGAAAAAAAGTACAGAAGTCCTCAGATTAAAGGTCTGGAGGACATTAAATATGTACACTCAAGGTCTGTACAACCATATAATTTTTTCAGAGATATAAGATTTCTCTATGAAATTCTGGTTTGATGTGCTTCATGTAAAGTATGTATGGTCATTTAGTGCCAAAAATAAAGACACTTTATATAGGAAAGAAATACAAATGTATCAAAAAGGTAAAAGTGCTACTGATTCTAGCTCATAGGTTCATCCAGAAGTTTTTTTATGTCATTTTGATTAAGCTGCAAACCATTTTGGCAATAAACTGATTTTTGAGGTTCTAAAAGCATATATGAAATGTGAACAACAGAAGTACAGAACACATTTTTGCTACCCTGTATAATTTATGCCAAATATCTTCAGTGTGATATTACTATACTGGAAAAGCCCAGTCAAAATTCTATCTTGAAAGTCACAACTAAAGCACACAAAACACGTTATTTTAAACACAATTACTATAAAAGAGAAAGTCAAGCATTTTGATATCCCTTTAAGACATTTGTATGTATATTTGCCTGTCAAACACATGGCTCTCTGTACCAAGCAATTAGCCAATACATTTTTATCCTTGAAGAAATACCAGTGACTATTCAGACTACCTTTTAAGCAAAAAGTTAGACAAAACTGTTACTCCACTGAAGGCCAAAAAATATACTTTGATTTTTCTAATACCTAGTTTGTAACATACATATTTCTGGGTTTAGAAGTGAGCAGGTAAAACATATTCTGCTAAACCTTGTACTTGTATAGCTGAAGGGAAGAAGCAGATCAAATCCAAATGTATTGCATATTTTCTGTTATCTGAATAATGTAAAGCCTACAAACTGGTTATCAATTTTTCAGATAACATAAAATAGAATGGTTTATTTTTTCATTATATGAATTTCATTATTTAGTAGAAGAAAATGACTGCTCCATTATTCATCATTTGCTGCTTATTTATTTAGTATAGGGGTAGCCAAACATTTTCGACCAAACAGCCAAAAAATCAGTTTGATATTGTTCAAGATGACATTCTTTCTAGCTCCAGAAAAACATGTCAAAATTTAAAAGGTGAACAAAAAAAGAACAAGACATATCCTGTTCTCCTGCTCTCAGGACAACAAAATAGAATCAATCAAACAGAAACCCACATGGAAACAATAATCATGAAACTATGAAACAATTAGTAGTGAGAAAATAGTAATGAGAAGAATGCACCAAAATGAAGGCATTTCTGTGTGCCTTGTAAAAGAGTGGAAAAATTCTACATATCTAAAATATTTCTGATTTCCAATTGCAAAACTGGCTTTCAGTTTCTGTTTTACACATGACATGACAAAGTTTCAGAAATCAATCCATAAGCTCTGGCATTGAAATGAATACAATGTGTATTTCAAGCTCTTGATCGTGCATCTCTGTGGAAAGACTAACAGACTAAAGGCTCTAACAAATTCAATTCATGCAATACGGACTTCAGTTTCTGCTTCTGAAAGTCCTACCTTATCCCACAGAGTTCTTGGGAACAAAAGAAATGCTAATAACTGATGGCGTACAGATACTGCAAATGAAGGCTATTTTCAGTAGCTGGTTGTATTGCAATATGCTCCATAACTGAGAGAACCAAATATTAGCATGGCATAAGTACTCCCTCAAATTAGAGGATGCACATCCTATAGACAGCTTTAAACTTAATGTTATTCTTGCAGCTTGTGCTGTTGTACACTGTGGCTGATAAACTGCTATTGTTTATTTTTATTTAGAAAATAACAACATATTTAGCCCCTATGTTCTCCTGCACACTGAGTGATAGAAAAGCTTTCCTCTCTGTCTATTTGTTAAGTAGAAAACCGTGCATTTCACAAAGTAGCGTTACCACAATCCTCCCTGCAACTAAAGTCAGCTTCTAACTTGAGATGGTGCACCATCTCAAGTTAGAAAACATTCAGGACAGAATAAACAGTTAGGTGCCTGTTAGCTTTTTTTGTATGCATAATGTGATTCACCCACTCAATGTAAAGCTCACTAGAGCTCACAAGCCCTGAGTCCAAGACCAAGGAAAAATTAAGACACAAATAACTAAGTTGGTTCTAAGGTAGACCTGGCCACTTCTGGCACCACTCTCAAAATAAGCCAGAAAAGCTGGATAGCAGTGAACCAACTTAGTTAATTGTGTAATCCATCTGCTGTTGGAAGATGACAGGATGGTTTTGGTCCCCATTTTTGCGCTAAGCACAACCCAGCTCTTCTACCTCAATTTAATCAATGAATGTAGAATTTTTCTGTACCAAAGAAAGAGCATTTTCATAAACTGAATAACTGAAAACAGACACAAATTTCTAAATTACTGATCTCTGCTCAATATTTCTCAAAGCATAAGGAGCAATTTTGTAAATTTATTGCTAAGATACTTTCAAGGCACTCTGAAAAGGATTTCTTTCTGCATTTTAAATCTTTCAGAATTAAGTGTTCTAAGTCTCTGTCTGCCATCAAAATCAAGCACACCTACAGAATCCCACTGAAGTCAAACAAATTCAATATATTCAACAAGAATCTACCAGTAGAGAATGTTTTTGACTCAGTGGCTTGAAAAAGGTGATTGCACGCTACTTAAGAAAATCCTCATATTAAAATCAGGGGGTTTTTGTTAAATTCAATCAATTAACTTTTAGACCATTTAAAAATCATTAATCTATTTTGCACTACTGTTTGCAGGCAAACCAATGTTTCTCAGCAGCCAGTGTGATTCAAAAGTTCTTTAAAAAGTGATACGCAAACATAACATGAACTAAAATGGCTTCTCTGTGTACACTTAAGATTTCATGAGTTAAAGCATTTTTTGGCATTTTTCTTCAAGTTGTCCTTCCAGTGCCCTATCTCAAATTAAAGAACAAAAAATTCTAAGCCTGTTTAATTTAGAATAGCAATGAATTAATCCTAATAATGAAATAACTTCATACAACGTTGTCTTTGAATCATTAGAGGATTTGCAGATAGTATCTTGTGAATGCAAACAAGATAATCTTACAAGCACAGATACCAAATAACCCTTTTTCCAAACACTGGTGGGCATGCATATTCAACAAAATGCAAATATTGACTTTTCTGATAGCAACTAGATCAGATTGCTAAGGTGTCTGATGAGACACTGCAATCCCAGTGTGGGAAACAGCACTGACCTTCATGCTCTGCATGGCAAGCCTGTAGCTTGCTTGCATTTATGATTCCCCTAAACTCTGAGCGTTTGCCACAACTGCAAGAATAAAGTAGACATGTGGAAAAGGGCAATCTCAGTCAGTACAGAAGAGCTTGAAAGAAAGTAAACAGGTTTCATGTCTCATAATGGAGAGGTTCTCAAGAGAGACAAGGAAAGGAAGAAATGTCATTTGCAATTGACTGCTTATGAAGATAAACGGGCACATAAAGAGACTTTTTTTTCCTTAACAAGCAAGGAAAGAGGATAACAGGTCACACACCTTGCACATTCAGCAATCAGTATGTCCAGCAAGTGTGTGGGAATACAGACCTATGAAAAATGCTAACACTTTAAAGAGCATTCATCCAGAAGGAGCGCATGCAATCACACAGAGAGTCATGTGACATGCTTTACCAAAAACCTCCTCAAACATGCTATAAAAACCCAAATTTAAAAGAAGAAATATCTATAATACTGTATATTTCAGCTTGTATGTTTTAATCTTGAACTACATTACACTTCCAAATTTTGCCTAATCCAACACTTGAATTTGAAGTGGAAATAAAGAAATGAATGGGAAAAAGCTCAGCATTTCCTGCTACTTTTATTACACTTGCTGTAGACAACATGATACCTTAAAATGGTTGTTTGAAATATGTATTTAAAGGCTATTAAAGACTCACAAGAAGTCCTTTTTTTTCCTAGATTCTCATTTCTGTTCTGAGATTCTCCTTCTACACATTTTTTTGCTGTATGTCTGTCCCAACATTTTATCTGTATGCCTGTGAACATATAGACATATTTCTTTAAGTTTATTAATATATGTTTACACAGGAGTATGTTGAACCACCTTAGAAAGACTACATTTAAGCAATATAAATACATTCTCTTTAGCTTTCATCATTCTCTATTACTTCTGCGAATGTTATTTCATTAATGATACTCCTAACTCTATGTATGGCTTCTATTTTTGAGATGTTGGTTACAATTATAAAGAGTAATAAGATTTTTCAATGTTTCTGGGGAAAGAAGGTCAGATTACTGCTATTTAGACCAGAGTGAAACCTACATATATGATCCTTTGACCATAGAAATTATGATTATGAAACCAGAATATTTTTACTGGGTTTTCTTCCTCCATTTGTAATGCATTTTTAGTGGGCAATTACCCTTAAAGCTACAAAATCACAGCTTTTACATTTTATGAGGAAGAATCAATGTGTGCTTATTAGAAACTTGGTGGCACTTATAGTACAAATGGGATTTTTGTATGCCTTTCTATTTGCTATAACTCTCTAATCTTTCCTTCCTTCTGAGAGCCTTCATTTAATCAGCTCTATGCAGGACTTTAAAAAGCTAAGAAAAATGCTTGTTTTAATATCCTTGGATGTATTTATTTCTGAGATAATGAAATGTTTTCTTAAATTTCCATTAAAGCAATGCTGCCATGGATTTTATGGTCTTTTAAAAGAATGAAAACATCAAGATTTGACTGATTATTTCTAGTGGGCCAGCATTCCTCCACAATTATATTTGTGGTTTTTGTGAAAAATTTTTTAAATAGAGAGTAACCTGAACCTTATTACTGAGAATTTTTGTTTTGAGATCCTGCCAGCACAGCAATCTAAGCCTGTGCTTTGGTTAAGTCTAGACAGGACACCAAATGCTATAGAAACAAAAATTTATAGCCCGGGCACCATACGTGCAAATAAATTCTATATGCTACAAAGTCCAGCGTGCATGAAGAGAATAAAGAATCCCACTCTATCACTTTGCTATTGAATACAAAGACACTTGCTTCTAGAATGGGATTTAGATGTGTAACCATTCATGTCAAATCTCTTAGATTATTTAAACAACAATCAGCCAGTACTTTATCAGCCATGGATTTACCTTTTAACCAACCCCTGTGCAAGAAAATTCTGGTAAGTGTATGAACAAAAATCTATCCCACTGTATTTCTTTCCCAGGCTGGAAACTCTGATCAAACAGCTTTTTGATCAATACCTGTTGCCTGAGCAGCCAAAGGCCTCCACTTATGTTGTTATTCAGGGCCACACAGAATTACAGTTTGTTACTGTCATTGCAATGATACCATATGGATATCCTTTCCACAGCTCAGCAAAACAAAATCTGGCAAACGTTATTGTCAACTGCTACAATTTCGAAAGACAAACTTTTTCTGACAGCTATCTGTCCATCATATAAATTTAAAAATCTTTAAGTATCAGTCAAAATTTACCCTATTATGATTTCAGATAATATTTTAAAAATTAGAAAAATATTTGAATCCCTATTAATTAATAAAATACAATTCTTTCTTGAAGATTGATCAGGCCCTCCAAGGTGATGGAAGCTGCATAGGTCAATTTACAAATATATGCCTGTAAAGACATGATCCCAACTGAATGTTAGCTGTTTTCACTCAGACTTTCCCGTAAAGTTCACTCCTTTTCAGAATCTGAAACTGAAAACTATGTGCCCTATGACTATGAGGAAAGCTAGAAATTACTTCAAATACTTAATCTCTAAAAACCTTTGAAAGTTCAAGGGCATATCCTACCCTTGGATATTCAAGGGAGGTTGCATTTTAAACCTTACACATATTCTCCCCTGAGAACACAGATTACTTTCTGCCATGCCAAATATTGAAAAATATGAATGGCTGGTATGCAAAAGGGAGTCAGAGCTAATACAAAACAGGACACAGGTGGGAAAGAACATGGAAAAAGAAGGCTTGAGAGAAAATGATCCAGGCCATGGCTGCACAAATAAAGTTATCTTTACAAAGGAATGTGAATGCAAAAAACCAGAGTTTTATCATAACCCATAAACTGAAACATTTCACCTTGCCCTATAAACAGAACACCTTAGATTCGTCTTCCAGATAAGAGAAGTCTTGCTTCAATTTAAAGGAGATGCTGAGTGACTCCTTGTACCATCCCTTTCAGGCAATTTCCTGAGATTTTTCTTTCATTAATGCATCACTTTGCATGAACTCAAATAAATTTGTGTACAGGTAAAGCACCAAATCTCCTCCTTAGCTTCACAGAACCAGGGAAATTCCTCCTGAAACAGGTTTAATTCAATTTTTACTTTGTTATTTGCACACAATCACACATAGCATTTTTAATATCATATTAATTCATGAAAGAGGAAGAAACTGCACACAGAGAAATGTCTTGCTGCGTGCAAGGAGTACTGCCTCTTGTTTAAAATAATTATAATCTACCTAACTTTTCATTTTGGGAGTTTCATGCTTTTTTCAAGTATTTGTATCAACATGCTTTTAAGCATTCCGTTCTGCTAAGAAAAACAAGTTGTGTTCTCGAGTTTTACTTAAAAATACTGTCTGAACACTAGAGTAACCCTTTTCTGTATTTGCTTATGATTAAATTAAATTCTATCTAAAACATGAACATTCTGAAATAGATATGGTATGTCAGGTGAGGTTTAAGAAGTGTCATATGTAACACTTTTTAGTATTTCATCACCTCTGCTAGGAAAACCTTCTTGATACATTATGAACAGCTGAGGGATTTATGATATTTTGTTTACTCAAGTTATCGTAAAGTTGATAAACTATTTTTATTATTTTCCTTTGTGGTTTCTTGATTAGAAGAAAAAAATTATTCCAGTTTCTTGATTTATGCTGTGATATTTAATCTTATTTTCAACACAAACCTAAAAAATCATTCAATTTCTTTAGTTGTGTATTTAGATCTAAATCTTAGTAACTCTACTGACAACTTCCTGCCAAATCAGAAGTCTCCTTTTTTTTTTCACAGAATACTGTTATGTGTATTTAAAGAAAAGAAAAAAAAACCCCACCATTTTTAATAATAGCAAATTAATTTTTACATTTCAGCAAACATTCAAAAAGCTACTTTGAAAAATGACCAGAAATTTTATTATTAGGAAGAAAGAGTAGAAAGCTGTATTCATTTGTTAAAGATGTACACAACTGCATAATCAAAAAATTTTGTATGTATTTTGTATGGTTTTGTACTAATCACTTGAATAGGTACAATATAAATACAATTTTTAATGTTACTCTCTTGAATTAAATTTTGAGCCATAATATATCTATCCATTGTTTTAATGGAAATAATATCTTTAATTTAACTAGTGCACTTCCTTTTAGTTCTCATTTGTGTCATGTCGGAATATGTAGAGATAGGTCTATTTTTAATATTTGATGCAGTTTAATTTACAGCTCATTCAGCTAAGGATTTAGTTTTCAGGTCTTGGGGAGCTACTTTAAGGATTAAAAAAGAAATTCATAAAAGAAATCTCATTTTTATAGATGTGAATTAAAAAGGAGAAAGACATTTGAGTGACTGCAACCCCTGGTTTGGATCCCTTCAGAAAAAGGTATAATAATTACCCACATTTAAACTGCTAGTTAAAATGGATGCATTCATTCCTTGCAAAGTTTCCTTAGAAACATTAGACTCTTAAGCATAATCTAAACAGACAGCTGGGTCCACCCTTTATGATAATGTGCCACACAGCTTTATTAATCTGACCTTTGGAAACAAATGAGAAATTTTATACTGCCCCACCATAATTGTTAGTGGCAGGCATTTTAGCAGTCTTTAATTTGCACTTCACTGTAACATCTCCTTTCAGTTATGATGTAAACGTTAACAGGATCTGACACTGTTAATCATGTTCTGGTGTCTAAGGCAAGTGGCAAAAGAGTGTGCTTGGAGCAAACCAGAACACGACCTTAATGACAGTGAAACACATCAACCCCTGCTTTTCAAAGACAAAGGAAAAAATTGAATACTGTAATTGCCTCAGCCAGCATCTGAACGATATACAGCGCTGCAATAATTGGGGATGGGAGCTGAGGTGGAAATTTTGTTCAACAGACTCATTTTTCAAGTTTATATAAGTTCTGATTATCCTTTAAGTTGCTTGCAAGAGTTATTTGATAGGAGAAAATACCTTTTTAATGTATAATCAATAGTATTCTGAAGAGTATTATATGAATGCAAAAAGTAATTCTGTTTTAGATGGCATGAGTATAGAAATTTCTTCCAGGTGACACTAACGTGTCAGGTCTTTTTCTGCATAAGTGTTCTTAAAAGTTTGTGTAAACAGCACAGAAAACCCACATGCAAGTTATGCTGATAGCTATCAGTGTTATAAATATACAATAAAAACCAGTGGCCTTATACCTGAGTAAAAAAGATACCTATTTACAGGTATTTATTTAAAAATATATAAATTAAATAGAATTTATTTCTGAAATACCAGTACATATACCAGATCTCTTTGCTTCTGAATGTTATGTATGCCTCCTCAACTTCAATTTTTCTTTCATTACAGCCCTTTCTCAACTTTAAATACTTCTTTTCAAATAGTCTAATTGAACTATTGCCTATATTGGATTTTAAGTTCATATCTAAAAAAATATTGTAGAGCTTTTAAAGGTCTCTGTGGATTTTTAAAATGATCTCTATGTGCATCTTTTTCAGTGATATAAATATCATCGCCTTCTTTTTGTTCAGTAATGAGGCATCACAAGAGACTATTTTATATAAACATATTGAGATAATACTGAGATCTACTGATAAAGCAAGGGTTATGCTACAGGCAAATAAAACCCAATAACAGAAGTTGCCTTCCCAAAAATTCTGATATAGATTTCTTAGCTGTTACACTGTATACTTATTTACAAATAAAATGCAAGTTTTTTGTTTAGTAGCATTAGGAGAGTTTCTGACATGCACTTTGCTTTTTGAAAATCTATTCTAAAAGGAAAACTTCAAGTTGTTAAGATAGGAAGATTATCTTGCTTCAACAGTCTGTCACACAAAACATAGGCTGCACTTTCTATCATTCTCATTAGTTTATTCTTGGTCATAATAATTGCCTGCTACATCACAGGTAGTGTGAAATAGCCTGCTCCACCTGGCTATCATATGTCAGATTTAACAAAGATATCTGTGGTGCTGATACAAATCGTATTTTGCTCTTCATTCTGAGAATGAATGTTCTGCAAAGGAGTAGCGTACACAGAAGAGGCAGATAATATTCCAAACCAGCTAAACTTCACAGGAAACGACCCATTTTACATTTAGATTTCTATTGTTAGTGTAATCAAAGAAATATTCACTACATGTGAGAAACATGGCATGCACAGCCTACAGACACTTCACTAATGTATATATATCTGTATATATCTATATTAAAGGATCCAAGTATACATTTTCTGTGAATTTAGTGCAAATCATCAGTGCTCAAGAGCTAACTCAAATTACTTCATAAAGCCATCTGTGGTTTGTGTACCTCTTTTAAGATGAAAGAGGTAAACCAAAGCCATTTCTGAAAATACACATTGTCTAAAGCACAAAGAAGAATCTTAATATATAAAATTACAAAGCTTTTAGCATTAATTTTTAACTTTAAAACCTCAACATTATTAATAAGAAAAGAATAGACTAACTTAAAGTCAATTCATATGCATTAACTCTTCTCAGCCTCCTCCTGAAGCAACACAAGACATTACCTGAAACATTTTCACTAAAATGTTCAAGTTAAACAGTAACTACTCTTACATGGAAGCTTTAAAACAAAATTTATGTGGGAAGAAAAAAATCAAACTGTACTGCTATTCAAAGTCTTTTGTGGGTCTTGCATCATTAAAATTCAGACTACCAATACATTTAAATGTAAATAACCAAAATTGCTACATTCATCCTCTGAGTGACTTCTTTAAAGCTAGTAAAGTCTTAATAGGAATGCATATGTATTTCAGTCAGTATTCAGCACTCCACTCCCTTGCCAGTGTTGAATCTCTTCTCTGCTGTATTTGTTCCTATTAAGTGTTTGTGCACTACAGAGAACAACTTCATGAATGCCGTGGAACTTACCCTCTCTTGTCAAGTTCACAGTATCTACTTCGAAATAGGTTTAGTAATTTAACAGAATGCAACCTAAATTTTAGGAGGACACGGATGATTTTTTTTTAAAAAACAAGATAGGGCTACCCATCTCTTTTGTTAGCTCAACTGTGCTACTACATGCAGAAATAACCATTGCATTTCCTGTTAGAATAGATACATCATTTTCGAGAAGAGTTCTTGCCTAGAATTTTGACACAGACCATCTTTTTCCCTTCCAAGTTTCTGAATGTCATGAATATTACATATGAGAAGCGAACCAAACTCAGATGTACATTTCCCTCCTGTAAAGAAAATCCAAAGAAGAAAGAAATTCTTTGTATGTATAATTCCTAAAGCTGCTATCAAGTCAAACACATCTCACATGAATTTCATCCTTTTATGAATGCAACAGAGCACAGTTGTAGAATATTTTTTGCTTTCATATTTTCTCCACTATCATTATATATACATTATTATATAATGTATATAGGATCATATATATATACATTATCATATAATATATATTATAATTATATGCAATAATTATCAGTAGTTATCTTGTAGTCACTATTAGATTAGATGTGCATCCCCTCATGCAGTTTTAAATACTGGCAGAAATAATGGATGTGCATTTAAGAAAAAACAAAGATGCATCTGACTATTCCAATTGATTTTTTTGAATATACACTGGAAGCTGTGAATTTTTCTGTAATTTAGAAAAAATTTTTAGTCTTTCTGACTCTTTTGGTTTTTAGTTACTATCTTTTTAGCATATATATTTTCTCATAGCAAAAATGGACGTGGAAACTTCGCAGCCAAGCAATATAAAGTTGGAAATAACTCCTCTGTGAAAATGCATACATAATTTGTAATAAAACACTCAAGAAATTCTATGTGATGCTGTCTTCCCCTGACACTAACATACTAAAACTGCAGACAATTTTTCACCGGCATGAAATGTAGGTCTAGAATTTAGACTAAGGTAAATGCTGCAATTCTGCAAAATATTTGCACCATGCTGTATTCACTTTTTATTACTTTAGCATTTTTAATTAATTTCTTGACTAAGATAAAGTATGTTTACCTCAAGACAACAACTGGTGAGGCAAACATGTTTGTGCAGTTTACACTGTTTATGTCCATGGCATTACACTGGTAGCAGGTCTGACAAGGTTACTATGCAAATACTGTGCTGTATTGACAGATAGATATGAAAGCTGGAATTCTGCACTGTCAAATAATGCTTTGTTTAAAAAAAATAAGAAAACATTTTCATAAAACTGTACATACAGGAGAGACCTTGCTCTTAACGTATACTTTCTATGTCTGAGTAATCCCACTGTTATCAAAATATTACCTAGAACTAATATCTGACACTGACTCACACACTTTACTTTCTCAAAATGAGCTTCAGGCCTGTTGAAAAATAAACTGTAAGATTAACTGTTACACTAAAATTATTTCCACACATGAAGAAATTTGTTTCTTTTAAATGCATTTCATAATCTGACTCTGAATTGATTCAAATTTAGCGTTGTAATTTCTACAAGTGTTAATCATGCTAAAGCCATTCCAATATAATAATACATAAAGAATACCCCAAAACATTCAGTTAATAACACTATGTCTGTAGTTATTTTGTGAGAAAGGGAAAGGAGAATTATTCAGGTGTAAAACAGAACACCATTTCTTATGGCAATTCTTAAGTAACAAAAGAGATTTTAGTTTCAGTTGACTAGGCCTCGGAGGAGAATGGAACAGGATAAAGGAGGGGATAGTATTTGGCATGCTTAATTCAAAAATCCTCATACCAACTCTTCAAAGTTTATCCAGTCAGATAGGTTGGAGCATAATGACAAAGAAAAGAACTTCAGAACAAACCCTGTAGGTCAAATTATTTAGCAGTTGCATTTCAATGAAAACAATGACCTTGGACAAACATTTACCAATGTGTTTGCTGCTACACACAGTCTCTAAAATACTACATTTTTTTCTGAAATGTACTGATCCAGTAGAGAAGCTACAGCAGTAGTCAGTTCAGTCCAAGAGGATTGCAGTTCAGATTCTAACCATACACAATTAACACAAGTCTGTTGAAAGAGGAATTAAGAATCATTTGCTTGAGTAGACAAAAGGAATCACTGGATTCATTACAGAATGTAAGGAACTGTATTTTTTGCCACAGTTAATGGTTTTAACATGACAAAGAATGCTGGTATCATGTATTCTGCATAAGAACATGCATAGTTTTGTCCTTTATCAAAAGTAATAACAGCCAGACATATTGCAGGATGGATCTAACAGTTTGTTCACCCTCTGGCATTTGAGAGTATCTCCAGGTACAATTTCATTTTTACAAGTTGTAATTCAAATTAGGCCTTACTGATTTTTCTCCTTAAATTCTTTCCATTTTTAACCTTTTCAAGCTTTTTTTCACTTCCTGTCTTACATCCATCAGTGCACAGGAAAAGATCACATCAGTCTGGGATCCCAAAAAAGGCCACAAGGGTTGTGCAGGTATGCTAACTTTTTAAGGATTAAAGAGTAAGTAAGATATACAAGTGATGCCTATATGATTTCCTCTCTAATTTTGGTAGCTAAAGATTATAAAAGGAACAGATGTTTGTTAATGATATCAGAAGAGTCTCACAGTATGTTCATTATCATAGAGAATTATGTTTTTGAAACTCGTCTGTGAGCCAACAATGGTTTTACATTCAGATTATTAAGGTAAGCAAAAAATGAGAAGTATTGAGTACAACTAGAAACTCAAGCTGTAATTAAAATTATGTCATTCAAAATTCTCTAAACGGTTTAATTTTGAGTATTAGTGATGCTCAAAGCTCAGATCAGTAGCAGCTAACAAGCATTTTAAAAGCATCCTATACAGTTGGTACCTAAGTGTACTTCACTAAAATAAAAACCCCTTCAAGTTAATAAAATTAAAATTATTTGCATGCACATTTTGAAGATGCTATTGCAAGTGCCTATTTTCCAAATCTAAGTTGGAGCACCTTTTCTGTCTTTCAAAAGGTGTTCTTTAAGTTGCTAAACTAATAGGCAAAGTTACACAATTAGTGTACACCATCGTATCATTGTTCAACATCAACACAACAACCACCTTACTCTCAGCCTAAATTCAGATTTTTTTTTTCTCTGATTTTCCTGGAGATTTTTAGAAATACATTACACATTGCTTCTCTATACTAAAATGGATTACTCAGTTCTCAAAAAAGAAAATTATTGTACTGTAATTCAAACTGGGACTGAGCTTAGGAACTGATATGAAATGCTAGCAGTTAATTGAAATATTTTTGTGGCTCATTATTTCCTGTATGCCAGTGTTTTTTCTGAGAAAAGGAATTGAGATGCCTTTCAAGTCTGGCAAATAGTTGAAATGTTTCACTAGACAACCTTCTGGTACTTCAGAAGTAAAAGTTATTCAGAATAATATTGTCAGAAATTATTTCTACTTTAAAGTTTATAATGATCTTTATTAAAAGCACATGAATGTCTCCTAAGTCATTAGGATAAGCTGGGAAGAAAATTCTTCCCATTGCTTAAAGTAAGACAATTTCTGATGTTTCCAATTCATCACAAAAAATATCTATTTTATTTTCCACTATAGGTTTGGAATAAAACCTTTTTTTGTCTGAAGGAGTTAATACTGGAAAAGAAAGGTAAGGAAGGTCAAATGGGACTTCAAGCCAGCAACAAAAAGTTAGCAAGGCTTAGTTCGTGATCGCCTTGTTATTCCTTTTATATTACAGAAGTGTTATGAAGCTAATTTCATTTGTATTTTGCCCTGTGATAATCATTTTAACACACAAAAGATTCTCAGAAGCATAAGGAAGTTTGCCGACATATACTAAAATCGTAAAATGTTAACATAGTGTTTTACATAAAAGCAGTGCTGCTTTTCTCAAACAGTGTACAAAAAGATCTGTTATCTGTTAAGTAAAACAAGAAAAAGAATATCACAGATCAGAAAGAGATGGGATTAGTGTCAGAACAGGGTGTGTTTGAGTATTGGCTTCTATTCTGGTGTGATTGACTTAGAGGCTGAAAACAGAAGTAACAGATGGGAAAAACAAGCAGGTCAGAAATGTGTCAGGAAGAAAAAAAAACCACTACAGAACAATAAAAACATCCTTACTAAAATAAAAATAGGAATCTGATGTATTTTATAGCAGTTTTAAATAAATCGGGTAAAATGAAAAATTACTAGGTATTTATAATATAATTAAAGATACAGAATGGTCCTTCTTACTAATATATTGATCCTGCTGAAGTCAAAAAGCATTTGACTTGAATTCTGCTGTAATATCCTCCCCTCTTAAAAAATCCAATCTAATGAAATTATTAACAAAAATTAGATATTGAACTAGTGACATTAACTGAAGTTATGAGGCACAACAGAGACTCCAGCATTTCACTTGGTAAGGATGAGCTGTAATTGTCCTCTGAATTAAGAGGACAACACTGCTTCTGAAAGTGTCAGAACCGTTAAGAAATCACAGAAATTATTTTCTCCTTCTACCATATGTAGTGGTTGAAATATGCAGAGTGTAAGAATATTGCTAGAAACTCGTCCTGAGAATTTCAGGAAAATTTACCTATCTCACAAGAACATATGCAGAGCACAAAACATTTACATATTGCATGTGAACTTCAGTTGCTCACTGACAAAACAAAAATGTTTATGCTGAAACATTAATTTAGTCTTGTTTCATCTGAACCAACCAGTATTTTAAGTAGAAAAAGTTTTAAGATTTTAAATAAAAATATCTTTCTGAAACTTTGCAATTACATGGAAAAAGAACACATGAAAACAAATAAATCTAAAGAATATGAAAACATATTGAACCCCACAAAAAATCCCAATCATAAATCCACATCAAAATAGCATTTTGCAATAAAGTATATCTGCAGATACATATATGTTCCAAAGACTACTCTTGAGTATGATTAGTCTTCCAGACCACCGAAATCTTCCAAGTTGAACTGTCAGTTTAGGCAAACATATCTTGCAAGAAGTTTAGTAGGTTAAAAATTTCCTCAAGTGATGTTACAGATACAATCACAACAAATTTTGTGCAGCTGAGCACCAATTTCACTGTATCATATGAGAAAACGGGGATCTCCCTTCAAGTAGAGTTTAATGGGTTCCTTTGGTTGTAGCTGCAGGCACTATTTTATAATCCTTGGAAAATTGTTTCCGTGCTTAGTTAACTAAACTAACAGCTAATGAATAAGATGGACACTTCCATCCAGGTCATTCCTTTGTTCCTACTTTTACTTGCTGGTCACATACATACCATAATGACCACCTGGAAACAGCATGGGGTGGGGTGTGCAAAAAAGACTGTCAAACATCATATATAACAGACATAAATCATAAAAATCCACAAAGAATGGCCCATTTCAGAGTCCTTCAGTATTCACACATCATTTATTCCTGTAATCTAATCTGAGTTTTCACAGTCTTTTTTGTAATTTGTATTAAGTCAGGAAAGGTTTTTGGACAATACATCATGAATGCACTTACTACATGTAGAGAAGATTCAACTTTATATTGTATTAACCCAGAAAAGAAAATTATAAATCACAAATTGGTTGAAAATGAAGGAGATTCTTTGGTTCAATTATCTTTCCCATGCACACTCCTCAAATGAAGGACCATAGGACATTCAGATGATGTAAATTATCATATCATCATAAACGATGTAATTGTCCTGACACGGCTCCTATCAACCATCAGCTTTAGTCTGCCTTTAGATGCTTGTGTTTGGCCTCAGTGTGAGAGAAAGAAAGAAAATTGAGATGAATGAGTACTATGATACATAAATAACTGGATTAAGAACAGCTAACTCAGGTGATATGATTACACATTGCTTCATAAGGCAATAAAAAAGATATAGGTTGGTTTGTAGCTTCATTCCCTTGTCTCTTTGCAACATAGAGCTGCTGCTCTTTCTCCTACCCTCCCTTTGTTTTCCTTTTAAAGTATCTCTTTAAACAACTGAAATATCAAAAGAACAATCCTTGCTACTATTGGCAATTCTGTTTTTCATTGCTTGTTTAGCCATTTTTAACCAAGAGATTTGGATGTTCTGTCTCTTCACAGAGAGTTTTGGAATACTTAATTTTCTTGACACAAGGCTGTTTCTTTAACCTGGATATTCTGTTTCACATAGTGCTTAGCCACTGGCACAAAGGTGCAGTGAAAATATAAATTGTAGGCAAAAACCACCCCCAACAGTCATTTTGCAAGGCAGCCTATTAAGGACATGATTCACTTGTGCACAAATTGGAATCACATCCAGTTTCAGATTTACTGAATGGAAAGGGAGAAGCTAAATTGATGGTACTGATGTTTTATGAAAGTACGATACCCAGCCATAGTCAAGGACACAAACTTAGTGAGAAGCTATCTCCCATCTGGAGTGCAGCAATCAGTGTTGTTCATCTCAGAGTTCCAAAACCAGTACCTAATACATTTACTTTCTAAATTTCAACCCCTTTCCTGGATATATTTTTATCATTTCAAATACCAAAATACTCAGTAGACAATCCATCTGGATAGTTTTTACCAATAATGAATGTTGCATTTGTGATAATTATACGAATGCCCACATTTTGAAAATAATTGGCACTTACCTTTATTTCTTGTGCTTTCATGATGCTTTTCCTGCTGCAATTGAGAGCAGAAAAATGTATTAATTGCGGAATTAGGTATCCCAAAAATCATAAAATCATAGACATACAAGATCCAAGTGAGACAGTCTAGTTCCTCCTCCATCCTGCTCCAACATAAGATCAACTACACTTTGCCTGATGCCTCAAGAGTCCTGTATAACCCATTTTTAAACTCCCCTAGCATTTTTCACCTTTTTTTTTCTCCAACCATGACTGTGATTAAGTGCTGGAACACATTATCCAAGGGGGCCATATGACAGTCTCTGTCACTTGACCTCTGTCTTGGGAGATGCTCATAATTCAGCTGCACAAGTCCCTGTAAAATTGGGACTTGTCCCCTGATACAATTTTGAAGCATGAAAATTTACTCAAGGTAGCAACCTGTCCCCAAAATTTCAAACTTTGATTTTATGATATTTGCTCAAAAGGATGCTCTTTATTTTGGGTACTGCAATTCTTCAAATATTTGCTGCCATATAAGTTTATGCTAGTAAAAATAGCACTAGGAGGAGGCTAAACGCAAAACACTTCTAAATTTTGTCCCATTACAAGAAAGAATTTTCTCTCATAATTTTAACAAGAAGAGGAAATTATGTAAGTTTTTTTCTTTCATTGCAATTTCTAATGGGCATTTTTAAGCATTTCAGCTTTTGATAACTAAGAGGGTGTACTGGTTACCCTTCAGTAGTTATTGCACTGCTTTATTTTACCTACATACACTAAGGATTTGTTATTATTGTGCCCATAACAGGTTCATTTAGTCTCTAAAGCATCCAGACTGTACACAGGAATCTGTAAAAAGTTAATGCTTCAGCTGCAATTCATACATCTTTTAACAGTATATCTGTTAATATTTCCTAATTCACAGGGACATAGAAATGTCTAGTTACCATTAACTTAAGCACAAGGCCATCTAATCCTCAAACAACTAAAACATATTGTTTCAACTTTTTCTAATTTTCTGAAATAATAAATACTATAGGTACTGATGCAATATTTTTGTTCTTCCCTGCAACCCAATTTTACAAATCTAAGTCAATGACTCTTTTCTTGGCTTTTTTTTTCAAACAAGTAATTATGTCAAAACTTCTATGTATCTGGGAAGCATGTTTTCAAATTTCTCCATGACTACATTAGAAACACTAATGAGAAATTTAAAAAAAATACAAAATAAAATCCATTATCAGTAAAATGTGATGTACTTGATTGTAAGGCATTTTCTCATACATTTCTAGTATTTCCTAAACACAGTGAATGGTATTTCCTGAAATATTGGATATGGTATGATGTGCTGAATTTACCAGTATCAATTTTCACGCCATTCTGATTTTCATGCTATACTAAAATTAAAGCAATAGTTTTAGTATTGGTTAATTTCTTTCACGTTTCATTTGACACTACAGTCAGCATTTGGTTTAGAGGATCTGTCTAGGTATTTATTCTAGTCTTCTAGAGGAGAATTTCCTTTTAATTTTCATTTTATATATCTTTAGAAGTCATGGAGTGATACTTAACCTTTAATAGGCCAGTGTAAACACAGAAGAATCTTGTTAATGATAAGCAATCTGTGCTTATTAAAATATCAACCAACCACCAAGATTTAGAGTTGTGTTAGCATTCAGACAGCACAATTTACAGGCTCCATGGACACTGTTTCGTTCCACAAAACTCACTAGTCTTTTTTCCCTTCTTTAGTTTCAAATCAGAATAATGGAAATTTTTACCAATAAAGCTGCAATAGATTCTGAAGACTTAATCCAAGAATTGATTACTAGATCACAGTAGACTTGCAGGAAAGCATTATTAAAAATCAAATACTGCTATCAAAGGAGAAGATAAACACTAATTAGGATGAGAAATACTTATTAGGAAGAAGAGAGTGCAAAAAGTTTGGCAAACTTCAGAGTAGAAACAAAATGATTCAGATAAAATTTTAAAATTTAAAAAAAACATGTTGGGGTTTTTTTAATGGAATGTGTTAAGATTTCAAGGAAAGGAGGCATTAACTGAAAATGTCTTTTCAGACCTCGTCTCTTCTAATATCTTTATTTTCTTTAATTTCAGCTGAAGATTTTTGAGCAAATTTTCATGACTTAGTTTTCCTCAAAACACTCCAATTTTAATTTTAAGCTGCCATTCAAACTAGACAGAAAAAAGTTTCTTAGCAGATCATAGAACAACCTCGGTGTGATATTCCTTGGGCCAAGCAAGATGCTTGCTAGCAGTGAAGAGCATCCACATAAAAAGAAAAGTCTCTATGCCTCAAGTTATTTCAAAATTAACCAGTGATTAGACAGGGTGTAGCATCTCTGAACTCAGAAATTAGCTTCCTGCCTAGAGAAACCTTGCTAGATTTGACTTTTCAACAGAAATAACAGAGTTAAAAAATGCAGACAAATTTATACTGAGGCTGAATTAAATACAGATTCCTCCTTAATACTGAAAGATAAATTATGTGAAATATTTGCTGTAGAAAATCACTAAGAAGCAATGAATTATGCTAGTGAGACAGTGTTACAAGCACCTATAACTTAGGAAAATTAATTTCAGATGCTCAGGGAAATAGGAACTGCTCATCCTGCTGGGAAACAGACAAAAAAATAAACAAAAATTTCATGGTCCTGGAATGTGAGAGTGGTAAATGAACTTTTGAAACTTTAGGTAAACAAATGTTCTTAGTGACATTTATTTCCACCTGCATTTGTGTAGTTTGCTAGGCTGTTAGTGCTAGTTGGACTGAAAATAACAAAATTCTACCCATATACTATTAGAAAGTGTGTAAAAGTGCAAGCATTGTGGTAGTAAGTAAAATGTACTTCTGTATGAACACTTGTGTGGAGGACATCAGAAACCCACTATTACACATATTTCTGTTGTTTTTCTCCTGTAATTGCATTATGATAAATAAAGAGAATATTTTCACCTAACATGTTAACAATCAAAGAAATTATATGCAAATAAACAAATAAACAAATAAATCTATACCTATATATAAATAAAACTGGAATGATTACATGAACTGCACTACTATATTGGTACCTATTGATATCAGCCATCTGTAAGCAGAACCAACATGAACCAAACATTTTGTATTCCAGGATATTTTTATCAGCTTCAATATAGCAAAACACTTTTGAATTTAGCACTTTCCAAACGAATTAATCAGACAGGTTGCATGGCATTTTATGGGCTTATGTTGCATTACAGGGTATCGGCCTGGTGAAATGGATCGATGCAGAACATATTAAAACTCTAAAGAAACCTTTCCTGTATGCCCAAAAGGCTGAATTTAAAGTAAACTTTCCAAAGTACACTCCATGGAAGTGGAGACAATGATCTTCTGTTATGTTTGTGAACTAAAAAAAGATCACAGATGGTTGACCATACAAATCATTATTGTTACAAATCATAAGTTATAAACTATTTGCAATATAAATTAAATGAGGCTCTGCAAAGAAACTTATTTAAATACACAGAAATGTTTTTCTAAGGTATGAAAGGTCCTTTTCTAGTGCTATTTTCTTTTTTGTCTTAATACATGAACACTATCAACATCTCTTAAAACATCCCAGCATTTTGACATCATCATTAGTCAGAAATGCCATGTTTGCTAAATGAGGCTGGCATACTATCAAGTCTTACTTAGAAGGGCTTCATATTAGCAATAAGGGGTGCAGAGAAGGACAGTGAAAGGGACTCTTAAATTGCAGTGATTCCCAAGAAGGTACAAAGCTATTTATAGGAAAGACCAGAGCTGATCTGTAAAAGTAATTGACATTCTAGGACTAAGACAATACATCAACCATTTAAGAAACAGTAAAGCCTATTTCTTAGCCTCATTTAAATATGTATCTTGTGAATTTTCCCTTTTTGAAAGAAAATTAGTGTTTGTAAACCTTGGATGTTCCACATAGAAACATTCTGACTTCCACTTAATTCTGTGTTCTTTAAAAGAGAAACTACATGACTGCATTGCATCTAGAACCTCACTTATCATTGTGCTTGAATCATCTGCTGAGGATCTGGGTATGTGTCTGCCAGAGTGGGCTACTGATAAAGAAGATAAGCCCTATTTTGTCTTTGGAAAACTCAGGCAAAGCCTCCTTTGCTATGCTGGTTCTATTTAAGAAGTAGCTGCCGAATTAATCAAATTCCTAGAATAAACAAAGTACTAATTAGTGTAAAGCATATGGTAGATTGTCCTTGACATGTGGCAAAAATTTAAATAATTTAATAAACATAAACCATTAATTACAGAAGCTGATGAAAAAGGGAGTGCAAAGTTATTTGCTTTTTTTACATTTTTTAATGAAAAGTTATCATTAGTCATAGAATATAGTGAAAATGCAGAAAATCAGTTTTGTGTTCATTATCTTTAAGGCTAATTCTGCATTGGGGTACTATATCGCAAATAATAATAGTAATTATTATTATAATAATTATAATAATAATGGAATAATTGTTATTAAAGAAAATATTTCATTGAGAGGAAACAAAATAGTTATTATTGTTAAAACTTGTACAAGCTATACTAGCTGAATTAACAATATATTCACTTAAATTAATACAGCAACTTTAATTACAAGAAATCTGAATTACAAATGTACAGAAACTTTTTATTCATGGGTGAAATAGCAGCATGGTTACAGCCAGGGAGTACAAGCACACATACTGCACAAAGCAATCTGGTATACTATTCTCAGACCCAATTTGATCAATGACGTTAGGCTGAAGATTTGTGTTTCAAAGAAGTTTTACAGAATCAAACTTCAGCAGAGTCTTAGCAACTGCAGTACAATTGCAATTTAAACTAAAAATGCATGCAAAGCAGAAGCAATGACATTTACATTTGTAAAGCTATTCTGTTAAGCAGCAGTAAGCAATGCCTTGCTTCCTATGGTAAGGAAGAAAGAATGTGCAAAAAGTGAACCATTTTCCTCTTGCTCTTGTCAGAACACTATTTACTGCAGAAAGCTTTTTAGTTCAGTGTTTGCAGCAGGATTCCTGAACTGGTATTCTGCATACACAGCCCAGTCTTCTTAGAGATTGCCACCATTTATAGCAGCAAATTCTGAGAAAATAATATGCCACAGGTTATTCTTGTATTGATTAAGGCATCGCATGAATATAAGATTGTGTGAAGGAAACAAGATGTGAAGCAAGGTTGCTAGGCAAAAATAAGGTAATATATTAAGCTGTTGAAGTTTTCAGAATTAATGGCATTCCCAGGAATATTGCTAAATATTAGTCTTAATATTACAGTATTACAATATTACAGGCCTGGGGAGAAAAAATGATGAAGTCTTGAATTCGTGAATCCGTATGAAAGCAACCCAACAGTATTTGGGGAGCCTGGATACAAGAGTGAAATATTTGTCATTAAAACCAAAACTGCGGTGATGCAATGTTTTTATTGTATTTTGTATGTTCTTTGTACCCTAAAGGCTCATCCCTATCTTCCCCACTTCCACTCCCGGTTGACCTGTCCCAGATCCAAGCCGCTCCCCCGGTGCTCCCAAAAATGGTTATCCCCTCCCCTTGTTCTGGCTCCTTCCCTATCAATCACCCAAACCCCTCCCGGAGTTCTGGACTGTTCTGTGCCTATAACCAAAGCCCTCCCTAATTACCCTTATATGGTCCCCGTCAATCCCCTGAGACCCTGCCCCCTCGGATCCCTCCCCTCTTGGAAATCCCCTAAACCTCGATGCCCCATTGGGGCATGTGACCCCTTTCCCTCCACCCCTCGAGACTATTGGTCCGCATGAATGTCTATCCCTGTCCATATCCCTCCCCCAAAGACCCCTATTGGTCCCCTGTCAGGCCATCCCCGTTGTAACACCTCCCTTTATAAGTTGTTGCACGGATCGGATCTGTGCTTGTGCTCCTTGGACTCTGTCGGGGCAGTAGAGCTGAAACTGTATCCAAAGGCAAGCCTCCCCGTAACTTTTTATCTTTCCCTTCCTCAAGAGCTGCTGGCTGCTACAGTGCCTGGAGCCTTTGCTCCCCTGGGTAGAGCAGAGGCTTCAGAGGAGCAGCCTTAAAGCTCTGTGCCTCCGGCTGCTCCCCATTCCTGCCGCACACCGCTGGAACCAGCCTGGGCAGTGGACAGCAGCGGTCACTGCGACACAAAACCAAACCAACCACAGAGATGGGAAGGGTGAACTGTGAAATACGCCGATTTGGTTCTTGCTTTGCTGATTTAGATCCCTGAGGAACATGAACAATCACGGTAGACCCAGGAAGCTGAGTTTGAAGCAGTTGTTCTCTGTGTGCAGATTACAATCCCTTAAAAGCAAAGGGGAAGTACAGAAGAAATAAAGATCTGAAAAAGTTCAACATCACCTTGTCTATGTCTACATACTCTGAAGGAAAACTATCTCTAGACCAGGCTTCAACAAAGTGTGTGATTTCTAGGGACGAAAAGTGGACAGAAGAAGTTCTACACAAAGATCAACAGGTTTTTTTCAATTCAGGCCTGTCTGACATAAAAGTAAATAACCTAGATGTTTGCAAAGGCATGTATTATTCTTAAAGGCAGCCTTTGTGCTCAAGGTGAAACAGTTCCGGGCTAAAGTTACTGTCTAAATTCCAGTGTTCTTCAGTACCAACTGAATTTAAGCAGATTCCTGCTAGCAACACAGTAACACTGTTTATACCTCATGTATGCACCATATATTGCATTCTACAAAACAACATTTCTTTTTTAAAATAGGCAGAGTCAGTCAGATTAGTACCTTTTCAAAGCAACTGTTCCTTCTGGCAGGATTGTTCATGATTCACATAGACACATTTCCAAAGCAGTGCTGCCTAGTGTAAAAAGACCTGCTTGCAGCAGGCTGCAGATAGCTCCCAAGACAAATAAGCACCCTATAGGACCTCTAATCCCTGATTACTCTTGCAGTTGAAAGGCAGCTGAGAAGTAGTTTTGGGGTTTATATTTAAATTCAAGGATTCTTATTTTACTAAATCGTTGGGGTTTAACAGTACTATAAATTTGTTGTTGTTGTTATTTTTTGTTTGTTGGGGTATTTTTGTTTGTTTCCAGTATAAGAGCTTGTCCAAGAGGAACCCTAATGATTCTACAGGCCCAATGAAACTGTAGTGAACTATAGGGAGTTATAAGGAAGTAGATGAATAATGACTTCACAAAAGTAATTACTATTTGTGCATATTTTGCATTAAACTTCATATGCTCAGACACTCAGTGCAGTATTACTTTCCCATGCACAGACAGCATAAGATGTATTTTCTTCAAGACTACCAAGAAAGAAATGCAATAACACAGGACAGTTGGTGAGGTGCTACAGATGAATATACTTACTTGATGTAGCTCAGAAGCTAATCATATTCAGTGTAAATATACATTTATTTTGCAATTATCTGAGAACACTCTAGATGTGAATAGGCAAAGAAGGGGGAAGAGATCTCCAAGAAGCAACACTTTAGCATACTGAATTATCACTGGAAATTCTAGGATACAGTATTTAATGGGTATTCTATTATCTTCCCCCTTACATCAGTACCTAAAGCTCCAGGTACCCTCACAATAACTGAACAGTAGTATATTTCCTGACAATATACTGCTAGTTAAAAAAAAAGCAAGCCAGTACAGAGGGATCTTAGCCACAGAATTCCAAATGACATTAATGGCAGTAATTTGCCTACAATCCCTATTCGTTTTTCTTTTTAAATTTCAGAGGTGGTTTTAAGTGTAATTTTCTAAAACCACATAACGTATTTTGCTTTTTATTATTCAGTCTGTCTGAGGCTCACTCAGATCTTATTTTTCCTCTTAGCAGATTTTTGTAAAGATAGATGAAAATCTGCAGGAAGAATGACAATTAGAGGGTATAGACATGAGAGCATAAACATCAATTACCTTCTTATAATCCTGGAATGCAAGTAGTATTTAGTCTGCACTAAGACATAATTACGGGTAAAATTGTAGTCTTTCTACAAGTATTGATTAAAACCAGTATGCTGAGGCATTGCTAGGAATAACAGGTTCTTTCTACCATTCATTTTATAAGGGCAGATAAAGTAGTGTAGCAAAGCAAAAGGAAAGTTCATGATATGAATATTAATCAATTGCACCTGCCCTTTTGTAAAGTGTTAAACTCTTTATTTGAGGAACACATTCATTTAAACCAGAGATTTGATGAAAGGTTATATTGTGTTACCCACCGTGCGACATTTAGGAAACTAGAAAGTAAAATTAGGATTGTATTTTCCTCTACTGAATCTTAGAAAATTCAGGATTAACTCAGTATTTGATTGGTGAATTTCAATTTATTTTTCAAAATGAATTATGAAGTGCAGCTATATACTCTGCAGATACACTAACAATTGGTTACAGCAATGCACTGTAAAGTTTTGAGTTATTTTCTCTTGGCATTCATGCTGGAAACAATTAGCTTGAAAAAAAGATTTCACAGAGAGCTGAAATAACAATCTAGTAAATAGCTGAAGTTCTAACCTAATTGATAATACTGTAGTTTTAATCACAGTAGTTCCTTTTATATATATATATATATGAAGACATCTATTTTTCTTCCTTGCCTTAGACTGATACAAGCAAGCACCAATAAAATAGAGTTTGTTAGGAATAACAAACTACAAATAATGTCTTGCAAATATTTCCTTGTACCAAACCAATCACTTTGATTGTGTTCCATCTAATGATGGAGTAGGTCCCAAGAAGCAGTCACTGGCAAAACAAGACAGATGTATCCAAATGGTAAGCTCTGTACTTTGCTAATAATAAACCATCAAAAACTTTTTTTGAAAATATGAAGATATAGAAAATATTTGAAGATTCAGTAAATTCTTTGAAAGGTATGTTTCACTATGCCCCACTTAGAGGAGGAATGAAGGAATAATGAAATAAATAGGTGACCTTTATATGGAAAGTCAGACTGACCAATGCAGTGATTTCTCAGACCTTTATAAAAATGCCACAAACTATGTGTTGCAGTGGGATTAGTCTTTTACAGTTTTGGGGATCATCTGCTTGCAATACAGTAGTTACTGTTAATTTCAGAATTGTAGCATCAAATTATGTAATACCAAATAATGACACATATACCAACAAGTTGAATACATTCCATTAAGATGATGTAACATTAGTGCTTTGTTACTTGCATTGATGTACGACAATAATCCACAGGTAATAATAATAGAAAGCAATGGCATTTAGTGAAATGAAATAGTGAAATGAAATAGTGAAATGAAATAGTGAAATGAAAATTCCACTGATGCCTCAAGCGAGTGATAGGCCTTACTTGTCCCCAGAAAATAGACTTGAGTTATAAGCTGCTTATTAGAGTTACATAACCAAAGTTAGAAGCAATACAATAAACAAATGATTAATAATTTTTCTTAGGTTTGTTTTCATTGGAAGAAGGGGCCCAGAATAAGCTTGTTAGATTTTTCTTACTTCTTACTTCAAATAATATTTTGTTAGAATGCATTGGGCAGGGGGATTCAATTTCATGAAGCTGTTTGATAGAATTGACAATGAACATTAAGCAGATGCTATTAACATTATGCAATGTTACAGAAATATTTATAGCTATTAAACTCACTTCACATGAACATACTGTTCATACACTGCATTGTTTATACATTGTGTTAATTTATATAAATAGTATAAATGCAGTTGAGTGTAGTTAACCAAGTACATTAAATGGAAACTTTCAGTTTTTTTCTGATTTTTTAAAAGATACGGCAAGTAAAACAGAAATCTCTTACTCATCTCTTGCATCTCATGAGACCCCAGCTCAAGTTCTGTGTTCAGCTCTGGGATCCCCAGCATACGTACATGGAGCTGCTGGAGTGAGTTCGGGAGAGGCCCACAAAGATGCTCAGAGGACTGACGCACCTCTCCCATGAAGACAGGCTGAGAGACTTGGGGTTCTTCAGCCCACAGAAAAATCTTTCAGATACCTTCAAGGCCAAACCATTCTATGATTCTGTGAGCAATTTTAATGAAGTCAAATAGCAACATTTTTGTATTAGTAAAGTTTGGGAGAGCTTTGTTTTGAATGTTATGTTTTAGGCATAAAGCTTCCATGTTCTTAACACTATGGTTATTTAACCATAGCTGTAGCAATGCTTAACAATAAGAAAAAAGATGCAACTAGACATCTTTTAATAAGGCTGTCATTAAGCTCTCCATTTTCTTTGTGTCAGGCCCAAGCACAGAAACCAAAACCTTTAATGCTTTCAATGGGTATTCTATCCTTTAGCCTCATCTTTTGAAAGGAGACTGGGGTTTTTTGTTGTTTTAACTAATGCTGTCATTTGGGTTTTCTTCATAATGGAAAATAAATCTGAAACTGAAAGACATCACATTCCCTTAGCTCATGGTTGAAGGGATTTGAGAATTCTGATGGGTGTAGTGTTCTTGCCTGGTATGGTTTACCATGGAATCAGTTATCAGGAACAAATACAGTGCCCTGAGCTGGACTACGTATATGATCCCACCAGCAATTATAAAAGAGAAAAAAATAACATGTCATAACAACTACTGTAATCTAGCAGTCACCTTACCCAGAACTGAAGGCATTTTAAGGTAAAAATAGCCTATTTCAGTAAGTTCACAAGGTAAGAGGACTTTCTTACTGTTATTTTGCTCTATAAACAATGGAGATGAAGTCACAGAGTTTTCCAGTTACAAAATTCTCAAAAGGAAAGGCTGCTGAAGAAAGCCAAATTGAATACACCTAAACCTAATATATGTAAACACAAATCAATGCTTCTTACCATGGCTCCTTGCAAAGATTTCAAATGAAAAAATTTAAACTGTTCACAAAAAAGAAAGCTAAAAAATTTCTTAGATATTGTGATAGCAAATATTTGTACTGCAAGATAACAGAAGTCATGTTCACATGAAGTACAGATGGGTTGTTCAACCTGACATCTTGGTAACACAAAATCAGAACAGTGGCTACTGTAAAAGAAAAAAATAAAAAGGTACAGTAGTATATCATTAAATACTACTTTATCTAAAAAATACCAGATTTGTGCTCCCACTGCATATCACACACCCAGTAAAATTATCACAGTTCAAAATGACAACTGAAAACATAGTTAGAAAAAAGTAAGCAATGAAGAAGAGTTAAAACTAGTGATATATTTTCCCACTACTAAAAGGAGACAATTTATTCTGAACTTGTTTTTCTACCACACAAAGTATAGGAATAAAAGTAGAAAAGATGTTTTAAAATATGGATATTGAAAAGAAACATGGATGCAAGACCTAACATTTAGCCAACCTAATTGATGCCAATTTAAGAGGAATCTAACAGTGCACAAATATTTTGATTTGATTGTATAATAAAGCCCAGTGTAACAAAGAGTTTTCTTTCTATTTCTTTCTTTCTTTTATTGCTGTATACCAATGCTACATTCCCTCAGTTGGGAATACATCACCCTATAGATGCACAGTGTACTAATGTTTAAAACGGTAATGGGTTGACACTGGCTGGATGGCAGCACCCAACAAAGCTGCTCTATCACTCCCCTCCACAAGTGGACAGCGGGGAGAAAATACAATGAAAGGGTCATGAGTTAAGGACTGGGAGAGGTCACTCACCAAATACTGGTACAGGTATAACAAACAGAATTAGAGATATTAACTGAATTTATTTCTAAGAAAATCAGAGCAGTATAATGAGAAGTAAAATAATACCTTAAAAACACCTTTCCCCACTCTTCCCTCCTTCCCAAGTTCTACCTCTTCCACTGCAGCAGCACAGGGAGATGGGGAATGAGGGTTTTGGCCAGTCCATCACACACTGTTCCTGCCATTGCTCACAGAGAGGAGCCCTTCCCCTGCTCTAGCATGGGGTCCCTCCCCTGGGAGACAGTCCTTCAATGAAGTTCTCCAACCTGAATCCATCCCTTCTGCAACAGTTCTCCTCATAATACTGCTGTTGTAACATGGGTCACTCTTCCACAGGGTGCAGTCCGTCAGGCACTGCCTGCTCCAACGTGGGTTCCCCATGGGGTCACAAGTCCCACCAGGAAACCTATTCCAGCATGGGCTCCTCTCTCCATGGGCCTGCAGGTCCCTGCCAGCCTCCTTTCAGGCATCCACTTGATTGGGTGTGGGTCTCCTTCATGGGCTGCAGGTGGATCTCTGCATCCTCATGGTCCTCCATGGGGTCACTGCTGCTTCACCATGGTCTGCACCACAGGCTGAAGGAGAATCGCTGCTAGGGCACCGGGAACACCTCCTCCCTCTCCTTCTGATCAGACACTGGTGTCTGCAGAGCTGTTCCTCTCACATATTCTCTCCCCACTGTTCACTTAATCCAGTTACATCTGCACAATAACTTTTCTTCCTTCTTGAATATGTTATCACAGGGGTTACCACCATTTCTGATTGGCTCAGCCTTGGCCAGCAGTGGGTCTGTCCTGGACCCGGCTGGCACTGGCTGGGATCATGAAGGAAGTCTCTGGCAGCTTCTCAGAGAAGCCATCCCTGCAGCCCCGCTGCTATGAAGACCAGGTCAGGCTAACCCAACACAAAAGCAAATGCTTAAACTACATAATTATTTTCATTTAAAACCAGAATTTAAATAGCTAATTAGAATCAGAGGTGAAAAATAAACCATAAGCTAAGCTGATCATTATTTAGTTAAAAATTAAAAAAAAAAAAGTCTGGGGTACAGCCCAGTTTGTCTACATACCAAGAAAACTATTATACACCATGTTTATTATTTAATATAAGTTTAATATAAGTTTTATTTTGATTTTTACTTCTCACATTATAAGCATTTTCTATGCTATAGTATGTTACTTTCATTTTAACAAACCAAGATAATAAAGGTTAATATAGATAATAAAAGTCTACATCTTCCAGGTAATAAATATAGGTATTAAATCCATGAGGAAAATGCCTGAGAAAAAAAAACAATGGAAAAGAATAAAATAAAGCGTTTCTCTGATAGGAAAAAAAAATAAAGAGATGGAATTAAATTACAAAGTAGTCTTGAGGACCTGAAGAGTAAGAGGCAACAAGGAAGCCATGGAAAAGAGCCAGATCTCATAAACACACAGTTCAAGTATCTGGCCTCTTTCATGATCTTAGAAATACAAACTGCACAAATTTAAACAGGAGCAAATCACCTCAAGTAATATATCAAACAAATCTCTCCTGGCTTTGTTTTGCTATTACTGCAATTGCAATTTGTGAGGACAATTTGCTATCATAATAGAATATGAAAAAACACGCTTATCAAGAATCTGAAATGATAGCTGATATACGTTGGGTTTGCACTGAATCCCAAACACCAGAAAGGTAAAAAACCATTTCTTATCTATTCCCAGGATAACTGGAAATCCTCTTCCTAGGATTCAACCTGAGAAGGCCAAGCTGACTACTGAAGAAGGTAATTACATTGCCTCCCTATACCACCATGTTATGTTTTATCCTTTGTTGTCAACCCGGAAAGGGAAATTAAAAAAACAATGTTAATCAAAAGGTAGATCATACATGTGAATTTCATCATCCCTCAAAATATTTGGTTGAGATTAATCTTTTCCACAGTGATGATGTTCAGTAACAGGAACAAAAAAGATAGGCACATCAAGAGGTTCAGCCCAATAGTTAAGATGCACCTTTGCTCCCTGACTGGCCCTCTTGATCTGACTACAAGTTTATGCAAGTTTATAGACAGGCATTGCTAATAAGTATCAGTAGGCATCTTGAAAGCAGGGATCAGCCTTGCCTTAATTCCAGACTTTGATACTCCACCCTCCAGTTACTGACTAGCTGGAAGAAGGCTTATAGAAGAAATTTTACAGGGAGAATTTAGAAGCAACTTTCGTAAAATGTAAAAAATGCTTTGAGCATGTAGTGAGACACAGCAAAAATAAAATGTTTAATTGATATTAGCTTGTTAATGCATAATGATTGTAATGGGATTTAAAGAAAAAATTACCCATGCCTTTTTTAATGTTACTGCCCACAGGAAAAATCAGATTAGAATGCAGAATTCCCTCCCTCTCCTGAGAAAAGGAAAATAAAATTAAACAAACAAACAAACAAAAAACCAAAGACTTCTTGACTACACTTACAGATTAAAAAACTAAAACTGAGTCTTGCTACTTCTAATCCTGGAATTTGCATAGGACATAGATACTGTGCTCACAGAACCTCAGAAGGAAGAAAATTCTCATGTTACTTTAGAGCTGAGAGAAGCACTGATGTGACCAGGAAAAGTTCTGTTCTTACTCCTCAGAATTCACTGCTCATCTTCAATAGATTTTTTTCCCTTCTCTCTCCCTAGGACAGAGGATTTTAGAGGATCCCATTATATGACTTCTCAGATCCTGCAAGCAAACAGATTTTCCAGATAGACATGGTGAACTATAAATCTCAGGTTGTCTAGAGACCAGACAACACAGGGAAAGCCCAGGCTAGTTTTGAATCCTGGAATACTACTTTCTGTGCATTTCTTTCTTGGCCATGACACTCTAAATGACAATAAAATCATTGAGCACTCAGCCTGTTTATATTTTACAGGTGTTTCAGTGCTGTTAGTTGAGGGAGAACATTTTATAAGTTTTGGGCAAAAACCTAAAAGTAATACATGGGGTTTTTTCTGTGCTTTGTGCTTATGTATTCAAATTTGCTTTTAATAACCTGGGACAGAAACTTACGTTTTTCTCTTGCTTTAATTCAGACAAACTCTGATTAAACACTTCCAAACTGGATCTAATGTTAATGTAATCTAAACCCCTCTAAACTGACCTAGTCCTGAGCCCTAATTTAATGTGAATCAGGGTTGAACTGATGAATTTAGCAGCAAACAGCAACAGTAAGAAGGGAATGAGAGATGAAAAAGGGACAGAGGCAGGTTTTTTACAGGAAGTTAAAAGCAGTATTTTAGTCTGGAGAAACATCACAGACAACAGTGAGGGCTGCACATCTGAGTCACTTCCCCTTAGCCCTTTGGTAAAACAAGACAAAGCCAGGACAAGGCTGGAAAGAAGTTTGAATTAACAGATCAGCAGAAGCCAGTGAAAGCTGGCACATCCCCTTTGCTGTAACCTCTGTGCACTCCCGCTCAGCTGGACAACAGAAGCTCTTTTCTGACGGAGCATCCTGCACGGGCCCAGACACAGGCCAAGGCTAAGGCTGAGGCTCAGGCTGAACTCTGACTTCCCGGGATTCTCCCCTCTCTCTGTTCCCAGGTTCCCCCGAGCCCACCCCTGCCTATGCTGTCAGGGCAGTGGTTGCTCTCAGTGAGGGCTTAGCCCTGAATTTTGGGAACAAGATTGTCCTAACCTCGAAAGTTCAGAACTGGGCCTAAGTAAAAGGAGTCCAGGGGACAAGGACTAAATTACACCTTCACCAACTGTCCCTTTAGACTAAAACTGAACTGCTCCCCACCCGTGATGAGATCATTAACAACGAGGCACTGTCACCAGTATTATTCCCTGCTAAACCATGTGAATCACCTGGCTTGCCAAGGTGGGTTGTGTGTGCGTGTGTTAGATACGCAGAGTTGGCATGCCTTGGAGTATACATATGGATGTACAGGCTATATTCCATATTTCTTAGCGTCTGACAGAGAATTGGCAGCCAACAGTTGCCATTCTGTTGGCTGCCGCCTGCCTGTTTATACCTGGAAATCTCAGAGCATACAGTCTTTCACTGAAGACATTGCATAAACATTGGTCTCTGTCAAAGGCATACAAATTACAAGAAGAAAATTCATTAGGATGCTAAAAATACTTCCTAGCAATATCAGGTGGGAACCTAGGTATTAACAAATTGCTCACAATTCTTCAGCAGCAATGCAAGAAGACTCCCAAATGGAAAGTACCTTACAAACTCTTCCAGTGTTATGACAAATGAAGAACCAAGGACTACCTGGCTTAACAAGAAATTCACATGCTGTTCAGACACAGCCTGGTACTTTTCAGCATAACCACATAAATGTAAGCCGTGGCAGTTAAACAAGGGTAGGGGACTGGAAACAAAACTTTGAGGAGTGCTTTGTAATATTCTTTCTCAATTCTTTCTGGTTCAAGAGAACTCATCTCTTCCTGGTTTTGAATAGTTCATATATAAACAATGCAGTCAAACATTTGACCTTCATTGCCATTAAAATGGCCATGATAATGAGCATTACTATAATTATGTATTATAATGAAATACAGAATCAAAGAATGTTAGGACGTTTGGAAGTCACCTTGTTATATCTTCCTGCTCAAGCATGGTCACCTGCAACAGGTTGTCCCAGACCACGTGCAGACAGTTTTTAAATGTCTGCAAAGATGAAGACTTAACAAGCACTCTGGGCAATCTGTTCCAGTGCTGAGTCACCCTCAAAGTAAAATAATGCTTCCTTATGCATAATTTTTTTCCCTATTTGTAAAGTTTTTTTCCATAGTAATGCTATTCTTACGCTTTCAGATAATCATATATATAGATTAAATTCCTACTTGTAATTTCTATGCATGAGAAGCTGAAATCGTTTATAATCCCTTTTAAAACAACAAAAGCTTTATGATATGAATGCCTGTTTTCACCACAAACACAATCATTATTTCAAGAGAGTACCAACAGGATTGTTTTTCCCTGCATGTTGACATTTAAGGTTGCTCTCGTTGGACTATTGTTCAAGTTAGATAAATTCCCCTTTATGAGAGCAACAGTGATTAATATATATCTATTTTTTAATCTTTGCACACATAAACTTACATACATATTGCCTAATCAAAGGAAATGTAACTGCATATATTCATTATCATCTGTTTGTAGTAAGTATTCTATTGGCATAACTTAATCTAAGCACTCGATTTATTAAGTGTTTGATTGAAGCAGAAAGTTTCTTTTACCAGATTTATATTTTGAGTATCCATATCCATGCCAAAGCTGGTTTTAAAAATTGACTTTGGAAAAGTTTTACATTCCTAGCTTTTTTATACAAACATATATCCCTAATACCAAAAGCTGAACGATACTAAAACATTTTTTTATCTAGACATATTTCCTAGGAAAAAACCCACCATATTTTTCAATATATTGTTTTATATCTAGTTTTAATTACTTTTATCTTGTTCGCATATGTCTGTGTGATTCCCCCAATATTAAACTTGAAAAGTTTATGACAGCCTATTCCAAGAATTATATGAGAGTTATCAGTACTTTAAAAGTATAATTAAGACAACATAAACACCAACATATGAATAGTTCCACATACATTCATTAAGATCAGAGAACATCTAACCTCAGATAATAATACTAATCATACCCCATATTCTGTCCTTCATTGTTCTTACAGTCTTCATGGTTTTGTGTTGGGGTTTTTTCGCACACGTGATTTCTCTCTCACATGATTCATTCCATGGTTTCATTACTAGTTTCTCTCTTCCTTCTAGATTTCAAAGAACCTTTCTTGTGCTATTTTATTTTATTTTGCTTACAGCTGTCAAATGGAAATAAAGTGATGAGACAAAGTTTTGATAATACTCAGCATAAAAAACCTGTGTGCTGATACAGTTATGTATTTCTTTGACTGTAGCCTGATTCAGTCTTTATTCTGATTGAGAACATTCCATAGAGGATGCATAATTGTATAATTTTAAGATTTTATTTTCCATCTGTTAAGAAACTTCTTGTATTTAATCTACATAGCATACAAAATATTTGCTAATAGGCAATTTTATTTGTTTGAGAACTCACACTGTCAAATCCTCCTTATATGACGAGATATTGGGTCTTTTTTTTTAAACTGAGGACCAAAAAGAAGTATCTTTCATACTTTATAAAAAAGTATTGAGAAATAAAACTAGAGTATCTTGAAACATTAATAGAAACTAACATTTAGAGTTTCTGGCTATAATTCAGACCTTTTACTTGTAGCACAAAAATTTAGAAGGGTGAAAAGTACTTTTTGTTTCATCTCTGCTTGATTGTAGGTCTTAAGGCACTTCAGATGTTGCTCCCACGACTATCATGCCAAGAAAAAATAAAGTTGATCAGATCTATGCTAACTTTAGACAGCCCATGGAAATATTACAGCCCTCTTCCTTGTTTTACAGAACCACCACAGAAGCTTCCCTTTCAGCAACCAGAAGAGCAGGACTTGTTAGCTGAGAACTGTTTTAGGAGTCCTGGATTCATGACAAAGGAGCAGCAGGTGGGTATAATTTGAATGACATGTAGTCATTGAATATGGGAACCACGTAACTCAGAAAACATCTGCACTATGCCATGGCCCAAAACTCCTAAATTCAGCAAGCACTGGGAACATCTACCTCTTGCAAACAAGTTAACTTCAGCACCATTCTTCTTTGATGGGCAGTTTCCCTGTTCGTTGCACAGACTGAAATTCACTGAGGACTGGGACAAGTCATTGCCTTAAGCAGATGCTGACAGTTGCTTTAAGAAACAGCCTCTCCTGGCTCTCCGTCTGAGTTTCTGTTGATATAACTAATCTCTAGTTTTGAAGCTGTTGGGGTTTTTTAGGAGCTCTCCTGGTTTTTTGGTTTTTTTTTTTTCCTCTGTTAAAGGAATTTTCCCCCTATACATGTTGCTAGGAGAACAAATGGCCGAGTATTTAGATAAACAAAGGACCTGGCTGCTCTTTTTGTTTCACCTGGGGGTGTGGGCAGTCGGTCTCGGCATCGCACCTGCCCTGCTCACCGGGAGCCGCCAGCGCCCCTGCCGGCTGCGAGCGGAACTGCACCCGAGGGGAAAGGGCCCGACAGCCGAGAAGGCTGGCACTGGGTTTGTGATTGTTTGCTGGTACTGCCACAGTTATTGCTGTTTGTTTGACTGGTTATACACATATAGATATATAATAGTAAAGAACTGTTATTCCTATTTCCCACATCTTTGCCTAAAAGCCCCCTTGATTTCAAAATTATAATAACTCGGAGGGAAGGGGGTTGCAACTGCCATTCCAAGGGAGGCTTCTGCCTTCCTTAGCAGACACCTGTCTTTCAAACCAAGACAGAAGCTAAAACAGATCTTATGTCATTCTCTTTGAAAAAGTTAATTTCTACACATTACTCTAATAAACACAAAAAAGACAAGGCTGGAGTATAATTTATCCCTTGACCTTGGAAGAAAAGCAAGAAGTATTAGAGAATAATCCATACCTTGTGCCGTAATCTTATTAGGGGCTGATAGGGCCTGAAGTTGTATCCTTCCTTGACTGGCCACCCATCTGCTCCCAGCAAAATGCATCCAAGAAGTAAAACAGCGGACCACCACATAAACATCTTTACAGGTCTGTTTCTGTCAAAATAAGATGTGCAAGTTCAGAGATGCAATATTACTTTGGCATAAATCATATAATAAAGGTTTACAATACTGATAATCCATTTGTGGACTTGAATAAATATAGTAGATATAGGACAATCTGTCTGGCACAACAGCAAAGAGGAAAAATGGTGGTAGTATCTGGGACAGCAGTATCAATTTGGTTGTGCTGAACAGAACATTTTCTTATCACTGGTCAATATTCATATGAGGGAGTCACTGAGGAAACAACCAGGAAAAGTCAAAGAAAGACAGAACGTTAGAGAAAAGCAGTGGAGAAAAATGAAATACATTTTCTCAGATGAATGAAAAAAATTATCATTGATCACATGTTCATCAAATTTTCCTTTAAATATAGTCTCTCATGATGCACTATTCACAACCTAAAAGCTTATAATAATCATACTCAGATTTATAGATACATATGGCATGAGAGTTCCCTTATGTGGTTCCTAATGGATGTACACATGTACATTTCATAAGCGGTTTCAGAACTTATTAGAGATATGCAATATTTATTATTGATATTCAGCATTTGTGTTGAAACCATCATGTTAAAGAGACAACACAGCAAACTGATCTTCATTACTTCAAGGCACTCCCAAGTCAGTCTGCTTAGTCTACATTATTTAGTCCTGCCATATGGGACAGAGATGAACCACTTTCACACATGAGTGGGTTTTTATTCCCCTTTCTACTTTGCTTTTAGTTCGCTTACCCTGCCAATGTAGAAACCTCTGATAAGATATACAGAAGTACAAAACATCGTAAGTGTGCCCTAGGAGCCAGATTGTGCATCGAATCTTCGAGTCTTGCCTGAGATTTTCTTTTCTATGGGAAATCATCTGAGCATAAAATGTGAACAAATTGGGGATCACTTATTATCCTCTATCATTTACAGTCATGCTCCTGGCAATACTGTTAAACAAACTGTGGATTTGATTCCTATCATTCTTCACATATCAGTAGTCCTCACAGTCACCTGAAGGCAGAGACTGAATAGAATTAATTCCTGTGGAGATTTTAAAAGTAGTAAATGGACTACTCTTACCTCTATTCACAGGCTCAGTAACAGGATCCTACTTAAGTCTGGTACCCTTCTTTGCAGACTACTCTACCAAACTTGGCAAAACCACATAAAGGTCTGTTTCATTCTCATTCCATCTGATTTTTCCCAGCCTGCCTTGCCTTCACACTTGTAATTCAAACAAAAGATCGACATTAATACACCGTATTACTTTGACATCACTTACCTTTTGTTCCACCAAACCTAATCTCATTCTGGGTCCCCTTATTAATCAAACTTCACATTTCTTCTCATGTATCATTGCTTATTCTAAAAGTTTCCACTTCAATTACCTTTCTTTGGCACTCCAGCTTTTCTAATACACACAGTAGAAGTATCTCTCTTAGGAGAGCTTGCACAGAATACATTAAGCAGAGAATTATTTGAAACACAGAAAACAAGCTCTATTACAGAGAGATATTTTACATAAATAACTTTAGGCTTGTTCTTTTACACCTGTTCAGTAACAGGATATTACAGTGCTGATAGGAAATGACACAGTGGAATTTTCTTCTTGGGTTCCCCTCATACTTCCACCAAAACAGAATGGCTATTCAGATGTTCTGGTGGACCTTTGCTATGGGATTATTGCAACTAATCTAGCTCACTGACTGGAATCAGCAAAAAAAGACTATTTCAGAACTGTGAGAATTCAAGTACATTAAGGTATGGCATTTTCCTTCACTGATTCTGTGTTAGTTCTCAGTATCACTGTTACTGGAAAAATAAGTCCATTAAAGAAAAAAAAAAACCTAACAAAAGAAATATGAAAAATCAGAATCTTGATTTTTTGATCTCAAAGAAAACATCCCTTTATTTGTGTTTTGTTGAATTTTTTTTTTAAATATACTTAATTGTTGACTTTCAAGGTCAGAATCAGATTAGTTTAGCACCTGTGCATGCTAAGGCTAGCTATGCACTGTTGAACCTTTGTCCCCTTTGTGCACTTGTGGAGTATCTCTCTGTACAATGAAAATTTGGTTGGAAAACAGTCATTTCACAGAAGGTTGTAAGAGCAACCACATTGTACCACCCTCCCACAAACTGAATATATTTTAGCCTCATGTGGTGTAAAAGAATAGAGTCCTTATAGTTTTGAAAATTCTTTGACCTTGAAAGGCTTATTCTTTGTACTTTTACAGAAGAAGAGAAAATTACTGCATGCTCAGTTTCTGACTTCATTGCCTGATACTTGGATGAAAACTTACAGCACAAATTTAAAAAGTAAGCTTTTTGGACAGATGCCACCTAAAATCTCAAAAGTATGCAGGGTGTATGCAGTTATTATTTGCCTTTTTAGAATTTAAAATATCCACTTTTTTTTTTTTGAAGAGCATACATTTTCTATGGAATGTATTAGATATCTTAAATAATTATTTATTTTTAAATTACTACCAAAACCCACAGTTCTCCTTAACACAGTACTATTATGAAGTCTCTATTTTATGAAAAATTATGATCTGTCCTAAAGACTTACATTGTTAAAGAGTTGAACTAAGAGCAGGAATAAAAATGACTTTTCAAAGCTTCATTACAACTCCAGATTTTGGTGCTGCACATAGCTGAACAGAAAGAAATAAGGTATCAAGACAATATATTCATGTTACCTAAAATTGCTTCTTTCTTATTTCTACTTGAAGATGCAGCACAAATTACAAGCAAAGAAGTTTTTTACTTTTCTTTAATAGTATATTATCAAGAAATCAGAAATTGTGTTTTGAAAGAATTCTTATACCATGCATCCTGGGCAAAATAACATATTTCTGAACTCAAATTTGCATTAATGATCTAGACCCTGTTTACTCATTAATTATAATCTGGCAGAACTTGATTTTTCAGTGTTTAGATAGCTTTCTTCAGTATTTTTAACTTCATTACCTACATATTTGTAAAGCAATTGCTTATAGGTTTTTACTATATATCTACTTCTATTTTTACTGAAGACTGTTGCTTCTTTATATTCATATAACCATGTCTGGAAATCTGATGAGTTTACTCTCTTTAAGCAGACACCAAACTGTATCTCTGTGTTTTCTTCCTCTGCACATTTCTCATTTATAGTATAGCTTATAGGTTAAAATGCAAAGAAAAATTTAAAAATTCAAAAACATTCCAGTACATATTTTAATGTGTATATATATATATGATTTCTCTGCCAGTAAACACTGAACTGAAATTCTTAAAATACTACTAGCAATAATTCCATATCTTCTATCCTATTAATGCAAACAGTTAATTTACAGCTACTCATTGCATGTAAATAATTAGGGGGTGGGGCTATCCCCCCTCCCCCCCCCCCTTCACTGCACAGAAATAATTAAGGTGCTGGGTTTCTTTCCTCAATGTGCATTAATTCTCTTTTAACAATGAGCTTAATGCACTCTTTTAGCATTAAACTGATCTATGTTGTAGGAGTCTCATGTATTGACTGTCATCCTTAGATTTTCCTCATGAGCTGAGGAGGAATAGAGTGAAGGATGTTGAACAGATAATGGTTGTTCCTTATTTCTCACTATACAGTAATTTCTTCAGTATCAAATTTAGATTTTCCTTTCTGATTCTCAGAAAGCTCTGTCATTTCACTTTTTAGCCCATTTCCAGAGCATTCATGAACCTGATGTATTCTGCAGTTTTCTCACTATTGACTTCTTTCCATTTCAGTTACTTCTGAAATTTTTTTATAAATTATTATCCATAAGAGGATTATTTTATTCTCTGTCTCTGTACCTTAAAACTCTTGGGTGAGGAGCACTGCTAGGAGAGCTATAGCTTCTGAACTGACAGAAGGAATACCTTAGCATATCTCACCTGCCTCATTTAGGTAAGGGAATTGGGACCCTCAAATATTTTTGATTTTTTTTTTTAAGCAAAGAAAACTACATGAAAAGTTCACAGAGTTTCCACCATCACCCTGATGATCAGCTAGTCACCCTTGAGTTAGAGACAATTTCTTTTAATTCTTGAGGACATGTAATGCAAACCTATTATCTCGCTTTTCTCTCCTGCTAGCGCTTTTCACACTTGCAAGTCCAATATTTTGTGGAAAACAAATTAAATCCCAGTTCTGACACGTTGCTTATGAATATCTAATAATGATTAATATATTCTACAATACCATAGTGACTGCTTCCTCTCAAAGTTATGATGATTTCTAAATCTTCTCAGAAGTTCATTGGTAGTATTTGTTCTTTGCCTGACTCTTTCTTGTTGGACTAGGGAAGAGGTTGCTACTGTGAGAGTTTAGCAAATATATAATAAGCACTATTTTACCTGTTCCCATGCTGTAATCTTCACTGAGAAGATTGAAACGATATCATCTTTTACACAACCAGTTCCAAATGTGATAATGTGTATTCACAGTGTATTTAAAAAAAAAAAACCAAACTAATTAATGTAACCTGGCTTAGCAGAGTTTATATGAAGAGTTAAAACATATACCCAGTTACAAGAATGCCCTAATTTAAATTATTAAATTATTAACTTTCCCATTTTCAAACCTCTTTTTGTTCCAGAATTCCTCAGCTATTATGCTCTGTTCTGTGTTGATTAATGGTGACTAGCCAGGATATTTGGCATTAAGAAGAGAGATATAATTCATTTGAAAATATAAGTATTCCACCCCAATAAACTGATCTGATCAACTTAATGCCCCTACAAAGTATAATAAATGAAATTTTAAATACTGGCTCAATCACTGCATTCCTCCTGCCTTTAAAAGAAAAGATACATCAGATATTAACCTGGCATTATTTAAAAGGTCAACTTCAACATATCAAGGAGGAGTACAGTATGCTCTTAGGAAATGTCAGTCTCTGTCTTTTGCATATTATTAATCTGAAAATAAAAATAAGAATAAAATTAATTGTCTATTTTGTGGGGATCAGAAAAAGACCATAAGCCATGTTACCATATTCAGTGTTATTAATAGGTTTATAATACAGCCAGAGTAATAAATATAAACCATGCTTCATTGCCTGTGACTTTGAGGATTTCATTGCATATAATGATGGACACAAAATACCAGCCATGAAAGAATACACTGCTACCATTTCTTAAGATGCTTTTATCTACCCTTATGGCTTCATGGCAGAAAGGTAGACACAAACAAAGTATTTTCTTGTGTAGAGACTAATATATTGCATTAACTTTGAATGAATAGCAGAAGTTTTAGCTATAAACAGGTCTTTTCTCATTAGCCTGCCTCTACTCTACCCTAGTGCCCCACATCTTCACACAGAGCCTGCCTTAAAAAAACTTAAGATAGTTATCTTTACACCAAAAACAGGGTGCTTACAAAGAAATCACAGTATGAGATTTTCTTATGAATGCAGCCATAATCCATATCTAGCAATGTTTCTCCTTGTCAAAATGCAACGTGGAAAGCAGATCACGGGGTCGTGGGGGCAGCTCTCACCCCCACGACTTGCTGACAGCTTTTGAGCACTGCACACTTCATGCTGTCACCTTCCAGTTCTCCTCCAGAAGTGGCAGCCACACTCTGAACCAGAGTTGTTAGGTCACCTTAACTATGTACAGAAGGCTTGGGGCTTGCAACAGTGAAGTTCAGCACTGCCACGGCAGCCAACAGCTCGTACATCTGCGTACCAATCTGTTCTGTCTCTCAGCTGAGACTTTATGTGGCCGCAGCCACTCACTGTGCAGGCACATGCTCTTCATCCTTCACCCACCAAAAGAGGCTGGCAAGTCATTTTGGAACAGACAGCAATGCTACTGACAGCTCATGTGCTGGAACACACAGGTTGAGTAATATTTTTTTAAAAAATCTCACAAAAAGCCCTCGCCACCCCAGATGTATCCTGCCTTCTGCCAGCTCCTGCCCATCTCTCTCTCACTCCTTTCCTGATTTAAACTGCAAAACCATCACACTGCACAAGAAGAGAGTGGAGTGCAGGCCCTTGAACTCCTGGTCCTGTACTACTGCATTTGGTCTGTGTGCAGACACTACAAACGTGGCACCTCCAGGCACCTCCAGACACTACCTCCAGGCACCACCGTGGTGAGCAGCCAGCACCAGGACCAGCTTTCCCTGCCTTTCACTGTTACTCTCTGCCCTCATGCCACTTGCACTGCCAGGTGCTGGTGGGTAAGAGCAGAAGCCCAGGCAGCCCATACCCCCTCTGTTGGGGAATGCAAGCAAGATCCATTTGCCCAGGGCTTTTCTGGAAGGGCTCCTTTGGAATCAGCTCTAAAGATTTACAGCGGCTCATGTGAACCTGTACACAAGTGGCCTGAGCATGCCAGGGGCATTTCTGAAAGATCAAAACACCTGAAATGCAGACGCAGCAGAGACACTTATCTTTGCTGCTAACTTCATGCTCTAATTTGATCTTACCATTTTCATTTATTATTTATTTATACAAAGGATGACACCCAGATGTCTTAGTGTTAGTAACCCAGTTAGTGAATAATAATTATATTATTTCATATAATTTCAATGAATTATAATGAAACGAGACATGGTAATTTTAAACCTTTCTTATAAGTTCTTCACATGGTCTCAGAACCATTAGTATTTCAGAAAGAAGAAGAAAATGAGGGTCGTATAGTTCACATATCTCAGAAGAGCTTTTTTTAATGGATTTGAGGTGTGTGTATTGATCTATTTTTTTCCCAAGACTTCAGTATCAACCTCAGGGTGGTTTTAGCATCATTGATATATGCAAGTGCTAGTTTGTGGAGGTTACACTGTTAGCATGGTGGTCTCTTTCTTCCCTCATTAAGCAAACTTGTCACAGCTGGTTCCTCAATATCCTAGAGGATTAATGTTTACCCATCATGGAAGTATCTGAACCAATGGGAATTCAACCACTTTATGTTATGAAACGAGAAACAGAAAACCTGCCAGCTTAGAACTCAGGTGAATAGCTTGGTACTGTTAATATTTTACAAAATTTGTAAATTGACACATAGTATACCACTGGGTCACTGTGTACTTTGCACAGGCTAGAAAAGATAAACATTTTGGTTTTCAAGTTTTTAAAGTTTTTCTTCTAAAATAAAATACTACTAACACTAAATGTAAGAAGAAACAACAGCTGTTGGCACTTCCATCGTAAATCATTAAGAGTACATTTGAGAAAAGACATTATCCTTGAGAAAGCAAAATGGCTGCTTAAGATACAACTTTTTTTTTTAAACAGGTAATCTGCTTAATTAAAGACTAAAATTTTCCATATTTGCTGTGATACACTGATCTATCACCCTTACTTCTCTCCTTTGTTCAAGAAAAGATTGAGGTTTGGTAGAACAGTAGTTACCAACAAAACTACTGAAACCTTTGTGTTATTGAACTCCTTGGATGAATGCTAAACCATGATATGTCTGTCATTAATTCAAACAGGTATGATAATTTAGAGAATTACTTTCTATTAAGTATTCTGGTTAATGTTATAATTTTATCCCTTCACACCTATGAAACTCTCTGCATTGAAGTGCTGTAGCCAACAGAGATGGATCCCATCTTTTTTACCCAGTGAAAGAGATTCTTCAGTAATTCAGGTGGTTTAAAGTCAACCCACCTGGAGATTTTTCCTCAAGATCACCATGCAAATGGCAAAGACTGGAATAGACAGGTTTGAGGGTTTTGCCTATAATTGGATTTGAAGTAACAAAAGAATTATAAAGGACTAAAGAAGGAAACTAAGTCACAAACCACAAAAAGGTAAAGAGAGAAGGTAGTTAGGGATGGGGGAAGCAACATTTCAGCAGTCTTCATAGGACAGGAAGGTAACTAGAGCACACATCAGCAAGAGATGTGACACTGGAAAGCCTACGACATGCAAGAAACCACGAGCTCCTCAAACGCAGCAGGACATGGATGCACTCTGGTGTGATGGAGTCTACACAACAGTACTGACAGGAAATATGAAATTATCAAACTGCAGAGAATAAAGATGCATGTGGATTTTTGTACAACTGGATCGAAGCACAGCTCAATCCATAACCAAAAGGACTGATGAATGTTGCAGCTGTTTAAATAAACACGGACTATCTGTAGCTGAGGGCAGTGTGTCCTTATCAGGATTGAACCAAAAATACATTTGCCCTCCAGTACTCTCCCCCAGTGCCCACATTAATATAATTAACTATAGATGAAATCCCGACCTAATTGACAACATGAAAATAACTCTAAAATCCACATTTAATATGTTTGATCCAGAATTTCACCCTATTTATACAATTTAGTTACAATGAACATTCACAAGAATGGAAACAAAACTTTGTTAGCTAAAATGAAAGAAATTCAAAGTTTCTTGTGATTGTCTTTAGAAAAAAATCTATTCCCATTTATATAGGTTCACAGAAATATGCAAATAGGGTGAAGTGTTGGGTACCTGAATAGCCAAAATAGTTAAGGTATTTTTCTTTTTCATTTTAACTGCTGTGGAGTTTTTTGCCTCTCTCCTTTCCTGCTTTGTGGTGACTCGACTCTCTTTCTTCTTTACTCTCACAAAGGCCAGCTTTCTTCATGAGCCTCAATTCAGCACAATCAGAAAGAAATACAGAAAATTGCACTTGTTTAGTCAGTCATAAAGCTGGCATACGGTCTTAGTGCCATATGCTTGGATGTTAAAGTCCAAGTCTGTAAAAGAAGGATTTTGTTACCTTATGTAAAAATAAATTAATAGACTGAGAGAAATAGGAAGGAAACACATAAAGTTCTGAGATTCTATAGAACAAAAAACCTCACTCTATCACACCTCATGAAAAAAAAAATTGACTCTGACAGCTCACTTGGTCATTTACATTCTACTATTTATATTATTAGTGCATCATTACAGTACACAGTAATTTTCCTAGAAAAATTGCATCCTTCTTTAAATTTTGCAAAGATATTTCTAATAAAATAGTGCATTTCTCATATGCTTACAGTCCCATCCAATAGGATCCAAACCTACATTTCCTGCTATGTTTTAACTGTCCTGTACTATTTTACTGAGTTTTATTGCTTATGGTTTTATATCTCTCTAATATAACTACTAGGAAGAAGTAGTTCCAAATGCATGCTGGAAAGCTGACAGCAAACCAGAAAAACCTACCATTTCGTGATTAGGTTGTAGCTAAAAAGGATTGTAAAATAAGATTTTTTCAATAATTCATTAGCTAAAAATATTGTTACTTCTAAAAAAATGAAATGGAGATAATACAAAGCAAGGAGCAGCCAGTATGTGGTGATGAAATGGTAGTATGTGAAAGGAATATATTTTGTCTCTCCTCAACCACCCTTGTATAACACATTGAAAATTGAAAACAACAAATTGAAAACAATTTTTTTTTTGGTCACTGACCTAAAAAACAAAAAAAATTTTACATATTTTACTTGGTTCTGCTTTTTGGGGTTTTGAGGAGGATTTTTTGCACTGTTTGGTTATTTTTGGAAAGGCAAAAAGGTAAATAGCTTCAGTTTTATTTATACAATAGAAATACAGGAAATAGTTAATGTAGAATTGACTAGAATGAAGTTTTGACCATCAGTGTGCCAGGAAACACTAGAAAGAGCCTCTCAACCAAAGAAAACCCCTATATTTCACCAAGAAATTCATGCTCAGATGCCATCACCAGACACTCCATATCACATCTAGTATGAACTCTGTGCATAGGCAAGACCATCCCATCTCTTCTCATGTGAAGGTGTCACTGTGAAGCTACAGCCTCAAGAGTGACCACCCCATCTCCCTGAAATATAAGTTTGTGCTCCCTTTTTCATCCCACCTTGAGCTATTCTCAATTTTTGATTCAACCGCATCCACCCTGGGATTGTCTAGGACACCTTTGTGAAGTGCAATGCTCATGAAGACGAGCCGGGAGATACTGCTGAACATCCCATCCCAACTGCTCTGTCACAAACGCTGGTCACGTGGCAAATGTCCAAGTGGCCCTTTATTGATGAATCACTTACTGTCACATGACTTATCCTCAGTGCTGACTCAGGTGAGCATCCCTATGGTGTTAGTGCTGAAAGCTTCTCTTGCCTCTGTATTTTGAACTTCTGGGAATGCCTGCCCCTCAGCAATTTCAAATATTTCTTGATAACTAGATGAGATTTTCTGCAAGCCACAAAACACGGAAATTCATCAAGGCAGAGAAAGAGGGCTTTGAAAGTTATTTTGAAAGTTTTTATCTGGTTCAGCAACATGCCATGGAATCTGAAGACTGTTTACTGTCTTGCAGTTCTTACATGACTATTAAGCAGTGGAAAAAGCCTCAGTGAAGGCTATCCAAATGACTTTAATTAATCACTTCAACATTAATCACTTTAATACAATCATTCTTGCATTCTGAAAATCTCTGGTTTTGAAAAACCAGGATTACCCTGCCTACAGATAGAGGGAAGAATCCACCTTTCTTTGTCATCTTTAATGTCTTAAAGTTGCATAAATGAGGCAATCTGACGTTCAGTGAAGAGAGGTGATGATAACTTCCATCCTCCAGAGTAAGACATGGATCATCTCAAACCACAGCTGATAGCAAACCCAGGTCAAACCCTCTCTCTTTGCCTCCTCCAAAAATACGGAGTATGATCTGTAGCACTAGAAAGTTCCAGCAGGAAGATAAAGAGAGTGCCAAAGAAGGATAAAGGCAATAAATGTCAGGGAACCAAACTGATTCATCGGGTTCACTGTTCATCTTCTTGGCATAGTGCAGGAGATGAGGGAAAAGGGGATGCTGCTAAGAAGGAAGAGAGGATATTCCATGTAGCAGTGCACACTGCTCATATTCCCTAATTCCTCACTTAATAAAAGAGTGCCAACACTCACTGACACTGCAGCCGGTGGCTGCAACTTCTAAGTTGAACACTTGGAAACAAAACAAGAGTAGAGCCATTGCTGCTCTCTCTCAAATTCAACTGTTTTGGGCAGCCTCCTATGCTTAAAGCCAGCCTCGCCAACAACCCAAGATCCAATTTGTAATGTTCTGCTAAGTACTCCCTATTCGTGGTCCTTAATACTACCAGAGACTCAGAGTTCCTTACAGTTCTGAGTGAACCATATAATACACAATGCATACTGAGGAAAAAAAGGAGAGTAGGTGCCATTAAAAAGTATCAAAAAGTACCCCTTATTTCCAAAGTCACTTGACCTCTTTGAACATCACCCATGAAAGATAGCCTGGATTCAGCTCTATGTTTTGCCCCACTTTTGGCTACTCTAAAAGCCCAAGGGAGATCTGTATCTGGAAAGGGAATATTTAAAAACTACTCCAGAAGAACCATTTACAAAGCTGGGAAAGACAGCTTTTTGGGTTTGGTTTTTTGGTTTGTTGGGTTTTTGGTTTTTGTTTTGTTTTGTTTTTTTAACCATAATGGGATATCAGAAGCATGCCTGGGAGGATAAATGCAGGGGTTGTTTGCTTTACATCAATCTCCTTCTAGACCAGTATTCCTGTAAGTCTATCCTCACCCACTTGAGATACTACTATAGGGATAAACTATCCTGCTAGAAGCCCTAAGAGAAAGGTTTAAAGCTATGTCTTGGGATGCACAGGGGAGAGAGTAGTTACCTGCAGTTCAGTGCCTGAAGTCATAGGGACTGTACTGCTCTGTTCAAGTTTTATCCCAGACGATTACTGTTACAGTCTACGTCTACAGTAACACACTGGTTCAATCAAATCAGTTTTACATCATTTTGATGGAAGTGATCTTGTTCCATCAGAGCTTAAACTGATCTTTGGTCGTGATATTCCAACTGATAGGTGGAGAGCAGTGCAGGAAAAGGGTTAATTTCTAGCCAGACCAGCACCCTAATCCTTCTCACCACTCATATCAGCACCACTGGCCAATAGATGGAAAGACTGATCAACAGGTGGAACAGGATGTGAGGGATAGCAGTGACCCCAACACAGTTCAATTAATATTATTAGTTTATTTAGCTACAGACTGAAATTGCACTCTGATTATGACTTTACTTGCTCAGTTATGTCAAAGTGAACACAATAAACTCTAAATCAACTTATTTAAAATATAACTGAAAGGCTGTTTGAGCAAGCTTAGTATCTCTCTTACATGGTTGTGACAATAAACATGACCCAGAATCCCACAGCAAAGTGGAAGACTTTTTTGCTATTGGGACTCTCAATTATCTATTATTTTATCTACTGTAAACACATATTCTAGCAGCATTCTAGTGTTTAGGGTGGTTTTTGGTCATAACAGCCCTTCATGAACATTCAGAAATTTAGGACTCTTCTTTAGTAATACTGACTTTCACCATTAATATTCTTCTGTTGTTAGATTTGCTCACTGGCTCTAATTTTATAATATTTCCCGCAGATGGTGAGGAGTAACATGCATGCAAGGATAAAAAGGAGGATGCAAATTTCAAAACAATGCCATAATCTTCATTACAGAAGTGTTTGTCTAGTAATTAAGTGTGGAGCTGCACATATGGTGTCTGATTTATCCTCGTATTTTCACTGATGCAAACCTGCTATGATAATATTAATGTAAATGTAACCATACCACTTTTCAGTCAGTCTGGGAGCACAGAAATGCTATTTTTTTCTTCTCTTTTTCCACTAGTAATTACTTTTTTTTCCACTAGAAACTGAAAGAAAGAAAGAAAAGTAGCTACAAAGTCACGAGTTTAGCTATTGCAGACTTTTCTTTTTCCCCTTTGTGTATATAAGGGAAATAGCTACTTCCCTTAAATACACAAAGAATTTTATTCTCTTTTGGTGGATCAGGAGTTACATTCTTCTGGTTCACAATTATTTCATCAATGTTTTCACTCCCTACAGATGCTATGGTAGCCAGCAAACAAGAAGCATTTCTCTAGAGAAATATGTCCAAGGCTTCTGCCCTCTGCCTAAATATCTTACACTAAAATTTAATTCCTGCTGAACATAAAAATGGCACTGTCTCTTATCATGGAGCAACAGAAAAAAATATTTCTCAGTTCACAAAGCCCTTCCTTGAAAGAATACTTAAGAGCACACTCTAAAGCTTTTGTTAATTTGTATGTACAATTACTAGGTTTTTTATTTCACTTACCGCTCACTTTCCACTCTGTTTTTTAAGCCCAGATCTGCCAAATTCTGACCCTTCATTTGTGAGCAGTTATGTGTCTTCTTCTGAGTGTAGATGTAGAACAAGCCAAAAGGAGTAGCAGGATTCAGCTCCTGTTCATAGTGTTCAGCTCCTAGAAAGCATAACCTTCTATTTTCTGTACTCCAATTCTTGCTAGTCTTGAGAGACTAGGTGAACTCAGAAATGTCCTAAATTAGAAATTTACGAGCAGCACTTCTTAAAAGGTACTTTTTCATATTAAAACACTCAAAGATGACATTTCCACATAGTGCTAATACCAGCTTTCTCCCCCACTCCCCATGGCTTTCTCTGAAGTATAATTAAATTTTAAAAATATTTACTATGGAAAAGTCTTTCTCTGGATTGTTTCTCCTCCACTTGCACTTATTAACAACCTTCAGAATAATTTTTTGGCTAGATGTACCCTTTCCAATCAGGAAATTTCCACTCTGAAGCTTCACTTTTAGGCCTCAACTTTGAAAATTAGTTGAACTTTCACACACACTGCATACTCAGTTTAAGGCAGTGTGACTCTTTTCAGTAGCACTTTCCTATTTCATTCTGCCTCAGTTTAAGTTCCTCACGGAGGTATTTTAACTTGTGAAATCTTACAGTTGACATTTTGTATTCCATGCAAAGGCTACATGATGAACAGTTACAAATTGTTATAAATAATGAAATACACTATTTTTAACACAAAAAACCTGGCTTTCTGAGGCCTAAAGGCTTTTTGTGAAATAAATTACTCTAAAAAATAGAGAAAGTAAACCCAAAGTAAAAGATAACAGAGGAAAAACAATTTGCAGCAAATGGTATTCCTTCTTGACATCCCAAATTTGCTGTGGCTTGTAAATCTGTTGACTTTACCAATGGTAACCGCAGAATTCCAGTTCTAGAGAGAAATGGTGAATTGATGCTTAAAAATCCCTCGAATTACCAAAGTGTGTCTCATGGTTGATGAATAGAAATCAATACGCCACAGAAACCTTCTGCTGCATGCTGGGATAAGAAAGGTCATGTTGAAAATACAAATTATCATCTGAGATGTTAAGGATCTCAGATGTATGGGAAGTTTAAAGTAAGTCTTGACTTTGAATACTAAAAAAAAACCCAACCATTACTAATGATTTTTGCAATGCTTATACGTAACTTTGCAACTCTTTTCATAGCTCTTTTTGGAAGAGCTCAAACTGAACACAACCACAGAATCATTAATCGATGGAATATACCTCTAAGATCACTAGGTCCAACCATTAGCCCAGCAGTGCTGTGTTCACCACTAAACACTGTCCCCAAGTGACACATCCACATATTCCTTGACCACTTCCAGGGATGGTGGACCACTTCCCTAGGCAGCCTGTTCCAATGCCTGACCACCCTTTTAGTGAAGGCATTTTTCTTACTGGGAAATACTTAATACCCAATACTTAACACTTAAATAACACAAATTTTACAATTCAGAATTTGCATCCATGCATACAATTACCCCTTCAATTTCTTCATTAGAAAAAATAACAAAGGTGCAAAACTTATTTTTTTAACCATGTAAAGCTTCATGATCAGCTCTTTAGGTTTTCTTTCACCATTTACTCATGATAACTCCAGAAACATGCCCAGCTTATAAAAAATATAAGACTAACTCACTAAAATTGGACCTTTGTCTCTCAAAAGGCAAGCAGAGAATGATAAAAACGAAATTATTAGCCATAATACTTCACACTGTTCATCGAGGAGTCAGATGCAGCTCATAAATTAATAAATGCACTCTAAATCATTAGAGTCAGCAAATTATATCACAAACTTTCATTTCAATCTCTTTATTAATGTGAAAGCTGTTCTATCTGAGAAACCATGAGAACAGGGGGGTGCTATATTATTATACAGATTTCTGAGACTTTGGAAGTATAAATCAAATTTTCAGTATAGATTTATTAATGATTATGTGTATATCATGTATTTTTACAAAGATAAGCATAGCAGCCCTTTTAAAAGTTTACTTATGAATGGAAAAGATTACTGAGAGCCTAGAGCAGTAGATGAATGTGACTATCACACAGAAAAGGTATAAAGGACACAAATATATTAAAATATTAGATCTTCTTGGTCCTTTGGGGACACCAGTTTTAAGATCTGATGCTTGAAGCACTCTACTAATATTTCAAATGCAACCTCCAAGGTGCAGAAAACCTCCTCCCACCCTGCTGACTGCACCAAGAACATACAAATATAGACTGTTCAAATATTTCTGTGAAAAAAATTCTCCAACCATAAAATAAGAGAATCAGCCTCTTAAGACAGTAGACTAAAACACAACTATAGCTAAGCAACACAGTTTAAATTCACTAGAAAAAGTGTCTTCAGTTCAAAAAATAATTTACATTATACAAAGGTTAAATCTCAGAAGTGATGTTAATTGTAGTTTTTTCTTTCAGTGTCCCAAGAAAAGAACTACATCAGCCCATGCATCTATGTCTAGGAAAATTTCTACAGAATATTACTGTTTATCAAAATCAGCCTCGAGCAAATACAAAAACATCTAAAAGAGAAATATATTTTTTGTGTTGAAATACTACCATAGCACTAATTATGGCTGGGTTTCTGAATTACATGAGCATATAAAGGTAGCATAAATGAAAGACAGAAACATAACATATAGGTTAGAAGACAAACAATTTTAAAAAATAATATTTTAACTCTCCACTATACTAGCTAAGATTCATTCACCTTAAAAGGCATAGGAAAAAAATGAAAAATATAATCAGCCTTCAACCTATAATAACCTGGTGCTGTGTCTTGTATTTTAAATAAGAATTTTCTCTCTGTCAAAGTGCTTGATAATATGGAAGAGCAGCACTGTGATGAACTGTATTTCAACTTAAAAATCAGCCCTCAAGATTAAAAACATCAATTTCTCACTGAAGCTGAGGTTATGGCTAACCTTGGCTGTTGCAAGGAGAGGGAGGATCCGTGCAACTTAATTCCACTTGACAAGGACAAACCCAAAGTACTGTCTCAAGGGGCTTCTCTTCTTTCTCTGTGGCCCTTCCACTGCAAAAACTGATGATGAGCTGAACTTATGTTTCCATCTTGAAACAGGGCAGAGAGAAAAGAAGGGCTGTCAAAATAAGATGCTACTTTTAAAAAAACCCCTAAATTTAATTTAAATTTTATTTAAATGATTTATCTAAACTAGAGAGACATAGAGTTGATGCATGGACTACTCAGTCAATAAGGAATTGGCTGGATGGTCAGACCCTCAGTGCTCTGGTCAGTGGCCCAATATCCAAGTGGAGACCAGTGACAAGTGGCGTTCCTCAGGGGCTGGTACTGGGACTGGTGCTACTTAACAGCTCCATCAGTGACATGGACAGTGTGACTGAGTGCATCATCAGCAAGTTGGCCAATGACTCCAAGCTGCATGGTTTAGTCAACACGCTAGAGAGAAAGGATGCCATCCAGAGGGACCTGGACAGGCTTGCGAGGTGGGACTGCGCAAAACTCTTGAAGTTCAACAAGGCCAAGTGCAAGGTCCTGCACTTGGGTCGTGGCAATCCCAAGTACAAATAAAGGTTGGGTGGAGAACAGGTTGAGAGCATCCCTGGCAAGAAGGACTTGGGGGTGCTGGCTGACAAGAAGTTCAACATGACTCAGCAATGTGCACTTGCAGTGCAGAAAGACAAATCCTGGGCAGCAGCAAAGGAATTGTGGACAGAAGGTCAAGGGCGATGATCCTCCTCCTCCATTCCATTCTTGTGAGACGCCACCTGGAGTCCTGTATCAATCTCTGAGAGCCTAACAAAAGGATGTGCCCCTGTTGGAACAAGTCTGGAGGAGGGCCCCAAGATGCCCAGAGGGCTGGAGCACCTCTCCTGTGAAGCACCGCTCCAGGCTCAGAGAGTTGGGGTCGTTCAGGTTGGAGAAGAGAAAGTTCCAGGGAGACCACATTGAGGCCTTCCACTACCTAAAGGGGCCTTCCGCAGAAGATGAAGAGGTACTTTTTACAAGGCCATGTAGTGATAGGATGAGGAAGAATAACTTTAAACTGAGAGTAGTTTTAGATTATAAATTAGGAGGAAATTCTTCACTATGAGGGTGTTGACACAGCAGAGCAGCTTGCCCAGAGAAGCTGCGGATGCTCCAAGCCCTGGAAGTGTTCAAGACCAAACTGGATGGACTTTGAGCAACCAGGTCTATTGGAAGGCGTCCTTTCCCATGGCAGGGGGTTGGAACAAGATGATCTCTAAGGTCCCTTCCAATCCAAAGCATTCTTTCCTTGATAATATCAGATTTTGCACTCCTATGAATACTGCAGAGATAACTGAGCCAATGTTTGGAAATGTCTTTCAGAGAATTTTCTGAGGATTCACCTCTCAGACCTGAGGAGTATCTGTAAAACACCGAGAAAACCTGCCTTTAACAAAGGTACCTGGTCTCAGGTTTCTTTCAGCTATCAAATCTCTCATAAAAGGTGAATAGTTACCAAGATGTGGTACAAATGCCTTATAAAAGCTTCTACTTTTTGTTGGTATAAGGCTCAAAACAGACCCTTAGGAGGGAAAAATTAGACACTGCTACAAATGATGATGCAGAAGCAACAAAAACCTCTCCGAAATGTGACAAAATAATTCTCTTTCTCTTAAAATATAAATGCAAAAGCATTTTCAAAATTAACAAGGTGCATATCTTCTTTTACTTATGTACAATAAGTTATTTTCTGCTCTATGAATAAAAAGTTGGACTCCTGCAACTCTGAATGACCAGTTCACAAATACCTATGTTTAATTCATGTGCATTTAGCTTTCCATTGCGCTACAGTTTGTTCTCAGAAAGCAGGTATTAGTCTTTTCTCAGTATACACTAAATGTGTTTGAACCTTGCATGTTTCTTGTTATCACTGGAAGGCCATGATTGTTACCAAATACAATCCTCAATTGTATAAATAATTGTAACATTAGTACACTATATTCACTCTGTAACAGAGTCAAAGGTTGCATTTATCTTTTTGACTGCTTTTGCATATGAATCAAGATTTCCATTGATGTACCAGAATGATGTGAAAGTGCTTTGGTTTTGCTTCCCTAGCAATCATTTATGAAAAAATTAATAAAATTTATAAGCAACACATATTATCAGTTATAGTGGTGTTTTAAGCAAAGTTTATGAAAGAAAATACATTAAAAAAACAGAGCTTGAAATGTTGAACTTCGAAACAAGTCATAATCTGCAAGCTCTTTGAAAACAAAGTTTATTTCTACTATCCATCATGTAAGAATTTTCTACCTGCTTTTGTTTTATTGCTCATTGATTTGTTTAAACATGTATGATTTACGTATTGTTTAGGAAGACAAAGTTCTGTTATAATAATAAAAATACGTACAGTTCAGAGTTACAATGCAGAAAGCCTCTTAAAATACTTTATTTCCTAATGGAAGCAAAAGTATGTAAAGTAATAATCTAGAAGTTCCGATCATTTACTAAAAGAGCATTTTTAGTAATAAATAAGTTTTTATCTCATTAAAGTTATGAGCTGCTTTCAGATTATTTTATTTCTTTTTGTAGGTATTAGGAAATTCCTTATGAAGGAACTAAAAATACTTTCAGAAAGTTTTTAATATGCTGATATGAAAATGATAGTGGCTTTTACCACAAGACTGCCTATTCAGTGGTAAAAATATTTCAGATTACAATAAGCCTCACTTGGAATAAAATGAGAAGAAAGCTCTCTCTGTCAGGAAAAAAAAGAAATATTTTAAATATCCTTCATCTTCCATCTAACATTTCCAAGTACTTTATCGCACAAAAAAGTCTTTCTGAAATCTGCTCTGAAAAGCACTGCTGGACACCAACCTCAGTTAATTCAAATGCAAATAAACTGTGAACTTCAACCTACTTCAAGCAATCAGTGCAAGCATTGCCAACTCTCCCCTCATTTAACTCTTTAGAACTTCTTATTTTCTTAAGATTTGCACGACTCAGCAATGGAGCCAAGTAATTCACCACTAATTTTACATAATGAATGCTATAAAGAGTGATTAATTGAACAGACTTACTATGATCATTTCTAGGATACTAAGTGCAAATACCTGCATAAATGTTACCATCAAATAAAGCTAAAAATAGATAAGAAACACATATTTCCCAAGTCATTCCCATCCCCTCTTGGCAAGGAATCATGCCTGGCTAAACCACAGCAACCTCTCTTGGCCAGTATACTTAGCCAATACAAACAGAAGTAACAATGGCATAGAGGAAATGAGAGATACCAGCAATTAGGGAGCCTTTCTGAAGTTCTTCTGCCACAGTAACTGTGCAGAAATTCCTTGATCTGCACTGACCCATCCAAATAAAGACACATCTGTTAATAAATGCAACTGCTAGAAAGGAATACAACCTACCTGGGCACAAGTCTTTGTATCTAGGGGTTACTCAACCCAAAACCTAAAAAACCAACTTGTAAAATAGCAAGGAAGATAATAAAGCTGTGGGTTTGATTTCTCTTGAATATTTTTCCTGGGCAGTAGTAACCCTTGATATTGGAGGTGTTAGAGGGAGCTTCATATGGCACTATTTTCAAAGGGGCCAGACAACCATGACTCTTGGTCAACCCACAGCTTTCTCAATGTCTCTTTACTACAGAGAAAATATTTGACTTACTGCTCTTCTGATTATATAAATTTAATTTAAATTTAATTTAAATTATTTATCTAAACTAGAGAGACATGGAGTTGATGCATGGACTACTCAGTCGATGAGGATTTGGCTGGATGGTCAGACCCTCAGTGCTGTGGTCAATGGCTCAATATCCAAGTGGAGACCAGTGACAAGTGGCACTCTGTCTACCAAGAGGAAGGGAAAAGCATGCTGTCTTAAATATGTATAATATCATATGCAAACAAGTTTTCAGTCTTTTCATTTGCTGATAGCTATTCCCTATGCTTCAGAAGGTAAAAAAAAAAAAAAAAAAAAAAGAAGCTTGAACTAAAAAACAGGATTAAACAGATTTACAAACAAACTTGCTGTTCTATTTACTTTAAAATTATATAGCATAACAGACCAAGCTACACTGAATAGTTAACAAATCTGGTCCTGCTTCTGCAAAAAAAAATCTAGAACAAAGTCAAGAGTGCCACTGGATTCACTGCTTCCCCTTGAGCCAGCCACTCTTGCAATATTTAATGTCCACAATTATACAATAGCATTTGCCAGCCCAGAGCAAAATAATCAGAATTGACTTCCTAAACTTCATTTGACCTCTTACCTTTGAGATATGAAAGCCAAGTTCAGATCTGTTAAATGGCAGAACTATTCCTGTTGGAGCTCCATCTTCAGATTTGAAACTAATAAAACTGAGCAGAGCCTTGTTTTTAATATTATTTTACAGTCTTGAGAAGAGTTACAGAAAATTTGTATTTTCTGAAATGTTATATAAAGTCACACAGTTTGGGACAGCATGCATTCTTCTAAGAAAAATAGAAGTTCGGTATTTTTAAAAGACAATTTATGTGATTGTAACAGTTCTAAGACTGAATATTGCTTTTTAAACAAACACTGAGAATTACTGGATAAACTCACACACAAATAAAATCAGAATGAAAAACTGACATGATTAGGTAGATCTAGAACACGCCTAGATCTGAGCAACCACAATATTTGGGCTTTTACTGATTACCATTTGCTGTCAAAAGCCTTAAAGCAGCAAATAAACAAGTGATCCACTGGAAAAAGTAAGCTTTGGACCCCTGACAAGGTTGTGCACTTGTTGATATTTTCAATAGTCATGTGTGCCCTCACATGAAGACCTTTGTGTGTTGGTCAGCTTAAGAAGAGTCTATAAAGTACCTCTTTAAACCCAAATTTTCCGTGAATCCTGTTTTTGTAACAAAATTCCTCCCTGATTTTGCATTAGTTCTGCAGTCAGCTGTTTGGTCAAGTCATTGACAACTTTTGCGTGATGTTGATAAAGGACTTGTAACTGCATATTATAAAAAATCATATCCTTATAAGTTTATACATATGCTTGAACAAGGTTTACTACTGCAGACAGACTTCTTCTAGTTAGAACCAATGACCAAAATGGCTATGGACCACACTTAATGGATACATATATTTAGAGCACCATTTTGTTGAAAAATAGCAGTGCCATTTTACCTCCTCCAGAATGTATGTATCATTTCAAATACCCATTTTTCAACCATGATTTATCAAATAAAGCAGCCTACTACAAACTAAGGCAAACCATTACACAGAAAATACAATCAGATATAAGATTTAAATTTAAAAGCACAGAATTAATGTCGTAGTATCATAGTTTATCATCCGACTGATGCTGGTAAAACGACTGATCTCAGAAAGGTCAATCACTTTTAATCATGTAATAACAGACATAGTCCTGTTAGCTGGAAAAAGACTATGTGTAGGAATAAAGACCACTCAAGTGAACAGTGATTTGCAGATTCAGGTCCTGTATAAACATTAGAAGTTTGGATATAAAATTAGTGGGTTGGGGTTGTTCTGTTGTGGGCCTTTCTTTCTCTCAGTTATTGTAGTGCCTGCACCACCTGGTTCAAACTAACTTTTTCAAAATAATTTCGTAATGCCTATTTCAAAAAGTAAACAGCCTGAATCTCCATACCTTAAAAGCCATCATTAAAAATTATATCAAAATATTTCAAAGCAAATCAATATTCATGTCAATGACAGATGATAAGAGCTGTCTTAGCTGATGGATAGACTGTCAATGAAGGCTTGCAACCAGTGCAAGTGGTGTGTAATAAACTTTCATTCCCTGCTGTTGAGAGAGGAAGAAGACAGCTGTTTTATGACTGGAGAGAGGGGAAGGGAGACAGAACAATAAAACATATTTCCTAATTCTACCCAAATGTAATGAAAGTCCTGGCACCCTAAACTACTTTCTCCTCATTTTGCTAGCTTTCCACTTCACCCATCAGTAGCTCGGTGCTGCTGCCTGATGGTTATCTTTATGCTCTAGCTGATACAAACATTCAGCAAAAAGAATCCACCTTAACATTAAGGAAATGATGCAGGAGCAAAAAAATGCTGTAATGCTATGAAGCAGCCTCCTTTGATCAGCTTCATCTCATCAACAGAAGTTACTTTATGCGCACAGCTAACACAACAGCTAGCACTTGTGAAGGACAACTGTGTAGAGAAACACTTGTGCTTTAGGTCCCAGTTCCTAAGAAAATTCCTCACAACCAAAAGTGTATGAAGTGCTACGTAATCCTAAAAACCACAAGAGGGGAACCTCATTTACCTGCTTATTCTGTTCAGTTATCTCAGTAGCACTGGCTAGCAGCAGCAATAGCCTATTCCCTCTGGAATCAACCTTAATCTCAGACAGAATCCCCTGCATGGGACTCAGCTCCGCATGTGCAGAAATCCCCGTGTAGCGCTGAGCTCTGCATGTGCACAACTCTGACAACTCACAGAAACAGCATCAAACTCCTCTGTGAAGCAGAGTTCCTTACCAAGCTCACGAAACATTAAACACTGCTGAAAGAAAAAGACATTACATCTGCCCACACTTCTCAGTTCTATTCAATTACTGACAACAGCAGTCCTATAAATGCAACATCGTACGGTATTATTAAATCCAAGATTCGCATTTACGCCTAGTTGCATCCTGGAAGCAGGCCTGACGTTCGGCCAACATTAAAGGAAAAAAATCCACAACTTTCACAGACACACACCCCCCGCACACTGACGTTGGAGGCAGAAGTGGTGATGATCCCTTTCATAAAGGTGCTGTTTCACAAGTTGACAGCGTTACAGTGCTGAATTTTTTGTCAAGTAACAGGGTATCACTGTCCTTCTGTTACACACGTATACAGGCATGCACAAGAACACAGAGCAACATGGGGCTATGCTTTTAAATCCTCTTTAATTCCTACTTTACTCTCTACTTCCCGGAATGACCTCGCATATCCTGTCTTCCCCCAGACAGAATCAACCAGAGCTTCTCTAGTCCCCCCCAAATCGGTTTTTATGCAAGGAAGGTTCTGTAATGCGCTTGGAGATCTTTCTATAATATTCAAGATTTCAAAAAAAACCCATTTTCAATCATTTAAAAATTACTCTGAGAGTCAGCTTTCAATAAAAATAAACCTCGAACTTTTCATTCAGATTCATCTTTTGTTTATGGAGCCCTTTTCACTGAAAGCTGCAACCCTTTTCCAAGCCTTGCCCCTACACTGACCTAAGAGCTACCAAGCTTCCAAGTTTGCTCTGCCTTTAATTGCCAGCTCCTCCATCCGATCCAGCACCCTGCTACCATTTACGTGAAAAATATATGTGTGCGTGTGTGTATATACATATATTGGTATGGCTGCTTACCTTGTCCGAGAGTCACTAAAATCCACAAAGGGAAAAAAACCAAAAACCCCAGCTCGACGGGTCCTCGCGCAAACGGCAAAGAGAGGAACACTTCTTCCTTTAACAAAGCCAAAAGCGGCTCCGCCGCGACCCGGCGAGCAAGAGAGCGAGCGACTCGTCCGGAGCAAACTCGGCGCAGTTCCCGTGACGGCGCTTCCCGGCGGGAGCAGGCGCGGGGAGCGGTTCCGCGGCCGCGGAGGCGGCGCGGGCGCCCTTCAGCACCCGGCGCGGCGCGGACAGCAGCGGCCGCGCTCCCGCCCAGCCCGACTGCCGCCCGCCGCCGCCGCGCCGCTCGCACCGCCCCCGCGCCGCCCCCAGCGCCGGGCGGGCTCCCAAACTTGCGCCCGACCACCGCCTCCGTTTTCTGGCTTATTGCGGTTTTCTGCGGGCCGGGGGGATAGAACGTCTCGTGTCGCCTCAGCCCTCGGCGCCGAGGCGTTCCGCGCCCACGCAGGGGGGCTGTTTTCCCGGCAGAGGTCACCGAATCCCTCCTTCGGCTTCCCCTCCGCAGGGCCGTGGCCCCGCTCCCTTTTCCCCGCGGTGCGCACGGAGCCGGCCCCGGGCGGCGGCACCCAGCGCCCGGGCAGATGGCAGCGCGGGCGCCGGCAGTGAGAAGCGCAACTGCTGAGAAACAGCGAGTAACTCCCCCCTGAAGCACGGAGGGGTGTTGTGTTGTGCCGGCGTGTTTCAAGCAGGGGGGATGTTACGCAGAATTCATAGGGTTTAACATATCAACGGGCTATCTGAAAGTTCAGGTATGCTGGAGGCTTTGCACACCTGTATCGGTAATCCCTAGCGTCCACACCAAATTCAGGCTCTTGAGTGCCAAGGTAGAAGTCCCTGGTAACCTTTGCCAGAAACATGGACATGTGACTGGGAGTCTTATTTAGTTACACAAAACAAAAGGGGAAGAGAAAAATCACCTTGAGATAGGACCATTAATTACATGCTCCATTTATAAGCAGGAGAGGAGGTACCTTTGGATGAACAGGAACAATCAAAACAAAAAATCCAACTGGAAGGTAATCGCCTAAAAGAAATATATTTATGTGAAGTCAAGCAGAGAAACAGTATTTTGAAGTCTCACTTGAATCTGCTTTATTGTGAGATAGCAGGTTTAGTTATCCGATTTATTATTTTTTAATTAATTTACTATCCATTCCACCACTTTTAAAGAATGGCTCCATCTTCGATGTGAAATCATTATGAAAATTAAGTATCTACTCCTCATGCCGTTATAGGTTACCTGTTTTGTGCCTTTTGGGAAAATACATTACAGATTAAAGTATTAAACTGTCTTTAAATCACCCATGGCTAGGGTAAAGCCAGACAGAGGTCAGCTGCTCTGACGTACATCAGCTTTCTAGGTTAATTACACTTGTGTCTACATGTGGAATAAACACATAGTGAGAAACAAAACTAGGCAAATACCATACCTAAAACCTGAACTAGTTAACATAGGAAATAATAGAGCAGGATGGGTTGGATTGCATTAGCTTATTACTGTTTTGTGAGGGAGTTCTTACTGGACTGATAATTAGGTCATGGCACTGCAAGAAGAAACATGATTAACTTTGACACACGGAGGGTGGAATGTAAAGCCAAATAAACTAGACTTTCATTGACCCAACCCTTTCTAATTGCCAGTTATCATGAAGGCAGCTTGTCTGGCGTGTGGGTTGCATTTCTGAAACCCTATTATTTTACTTCTCCCCTCATTTTTCTCTTAAAACCTCTCATTTTTTTGCAAAGTTCAGACAGTATAATTGCACTACTTAAGGAAAATTTTTGCAATACAAAATTGACACTCAGTCTACTAGCACAGCTGCACCAGAAACTCTCCTGGGACAGAGGTAAATCCCAAACTGACCTATTCAAAACTAAGGCCAAATTGCAGTGTTGTGAGGGTGAATAGGGACCTTGCTCATCCATTCTCCTTTGCCATTTTGAAAGTACATGAAACAAACAATCAACAATTATGTAGATGTTTTATATAACCCAATTATTGAAGTAGTCAGGAAATTGGTCAAATGATGCAAGGTCTGACATACCGTAACTTACTGCTTGGCTTTGCAAATTAGTACGCAGTGAATCCCCAAAACAGCACATGGAAGACCCTCAAAACTTGAAAATCTCTGTACCTTGTGAGGACTTGCACTCCTAAATTTCAGTGTAAATAATGATACAATCATGGAATACATTAAGGTATCTTTGCATTCTTGCAATTTTGGGTGTGTTTATCTGATCATGCGTATCTTTATTCTTTGTAAACTCACTGAGGTATCCAATTTAAAAGCTCATAGTTAATTAAAATTACTTCAATGTATTTTTAGCACATACATTTTTCTAACTTTTCCTCTAATTTAGATCTGTATCAGCTACAGACCATATTTAGAAAATAAATTTTGTTTATTCACATCCTAACATCTCTCTGTCTTCTGCTTAATGAATATTATTTGTGAGATCCATTTTTTACATTGTTGGCTCTATTTTTAGACACACACACAAAAAAAACATGTGAATGAATTTTTTTTTTATTATTGTTATTGTTTTGGGACCCATACATTATATCATCAGTTTCTGCAGTTCAAACATTTTCATCCACAGAGTAACTGGGATATTACTTTATTGGATGTAATGCAGACCAATATATATTATTGTAATGAAGAACATATTCTGTGCCTAGCAATTAATTGCTACTCCAGAGAGACTGTTGCTGCTTAGTAGTATATTTCTGGTTTCCATAACCTTAATTTGGATACTTTATGATCATATCTGGCAGCTCCCACATAGTGTGCCAGACAGTTTTCAGTTTGGTATACTCCTGAGACCCATGTGCTTGACAATCAGTTATGCTTGGTTTTTATTTTTTCTACCCCAATTACTATATTTGAAGCATTTGCCATTGGGCAGAGGAGAACACATGCAGTAAGTACTGGCATTTTCTTGTAAAGAGGAGAAACACAGAGGAACTTCAAAGTTGGTTTATGTTTGTTTAGACTATAGATATAACTAATAAAGATTCTCTACTTTGTATTTATGAGATGCTGCTTAATATAACACCCAATACAGCAGGAAACTTTATGCAAGACAAAAAGAAGACCAAAGTCTCTGTATGTTAAAGGGAAGTTAATGCAAATAATAGATGATTCAAGTTGTTTTAGCAACCTATTCAGTATTTGTCCATGCCATGGTTTAACTCCAGTTAGCAGTCAAAAACCAGGACATTCCAGAGCATTTGCTCTTACACTTTACAACCTAGCCATAACTCACTGACGTTAGAACAACAGTCACTTTCTTTGACTAATTTGTATCTCCTTTTCTACTGAAAAGTTGTAGAGAAGGGGTTATATTCCTTGTAAACAGCATTGCACACAAAATGAGTGCAGAATTAGAGAGCAAGCATCGTTTTTCGGAAGTGACTATTTTTCTTCTCTTCGCTTTTCTACCACTAGTACTTCTAATACAATCAATTTAATTTTTTTTTTTTTAAAATTTGTGCTTTGGATTTTGTATTAATAATCAAGAAGAGACAAAAATAGGACGTTTCAAAAACTTGCCGTGTTACTTACTCTTTAGATTATTCCAGTGACTTCTGTGTGGCTTGGTACTCCTCACCACCTGCAAGTGCAATAACAAAATTTTATTTTTCTGTGATCTATCTTTAAACATTGGAACTGAAAAGCATTCCCATTAATAGTTACCAAAAAATTCAGGATATTAATACCTGATACTACTAAACATTAATTAATTTGTCTCAAACTAGCCCAACAATTACAGTGTAGTAAATAAGACGAAAAACCAAAAAACATAATTATTTTTGTCTTTGAATGAAGAATATGCAACACATTAAACACAACTATATTTGTAGCTTAATATCAAACGTAGTTTCAGGCAGAATAAATTCTAGCAATACTGAAATCTTATTTCAAAATATACAGTCCAAAGTACTGTCCTTTGTAGGATTTAATTTCCACTTTTTAACAAATTATTCCTCTTTTATTTGAAGACAACAGCTGCCCCTTCAGTGCAGCTGTTACTAGTGAAGATCATTGATTAGCCTGAAGTCAATGACAGCAAAGGAACTCTCAGGATGCTCTGATATGAGATAGCATGAATAATCCTCCAGATCTCTCTCTCTCTCCTGCACACACACAGCATGAAGTTTGGACACATACATCTTTCCCTCATTTTCCACTGGTCTAATTCACTCAGTGTCTGTTCAGTGTTTTAATGAAAGATGATAGTGGATCCACTATAAACTCTGTTCTGAACAAAAAGCACAAGGAATGCATTGAGGCCTGGACCGGTGCTTTTATAACAGCAGGGCATCGGGAGCACCGGAATGACAGACACTGGCAAATGGCATAGAAGAAAATGAGCTTACTCGTGGCTTGGAGAAAGGTTGTGCCAACCATCTGTCACACGAGATCTCCCAAATGACAGCAAGGATCATAAAGCCACATTAAGGTTTTCCCCATATCTCCTCAAAGCCAGTTCTCACAAAGGGACCCAAATAAAAGGAATATGCATTATTGTTCACACACAAGAAACCTACCTTTGAAATTCATCAAGATAATTCAAATGCATACCACAAAATAACAGATGTAAACTCAGAGTGTGAGGGGGAGAAGCCTAGGCCCTGAGTTTAGAGCTGTAGATTTTTTCATTATTTCTAATAAAAAAATGCCATAAATTCATGTCAGTGTGTAGCAGCATTACAGTGATAGTGATTCTGACAAGATGACGTTGTCCCCATTCTCATCTTGTGAAAATAAAGCAACAGCTTTTTAAACAGTGAGAAGATAATACACTATGGAATTAATACCCACATTAAAAATTATTACTGGAAAAGTATTAGGCAATGAGGATAAATATTTGATTTCGTTTCATCTAGCTTTTTTCAACTTCATTTGGGATCTAATAATTTCATTATTCATTATAGTTGAAATCTGAAGGCATAATACCACTCGATAGTAGATAGTACAGATTCTATTAAAAAAAAACAACAACAAAAACCAAAAACTCCACACAAAGAGAAAGCTGCAGATACTCAATTCCAGTGCCTAGTTGTAACATTTAAAAGAGATCTCTTAGGGCACCTACTGGAGAATTTTAGCATTGCATGCCAAAGAAAGCCTGTAAAAAGAATCTTTGTACAAGATTTAAACAAGAACAGTAATTCAACCTTTTTTTTTCTTCTCTGAGCAGTCCTCATTCTATTGACTGTAGCACTTAAAGCAAATAACCAAATGAGAAAACGTCACAGCTGAAAGTATTCACTGGTGGAAGGGAAAGACCTAATACTCTACATTTCAGAATTTGGCAGCTCTTGACTATTTAAATGTGTATTAAGTTAAATACATCATGCTGTGTTTATATAGAAAAAATATTTTGCATTAAAAATTTTACTAAAACCATAATGAGAAATTTAATTCGTAGGAATTACATATTGACAAGGATGTCAAAGTCTTTGGATTAGGATTGTTTACTCTTTAAGTTAGTTTTTTCAAACTATTTAGATATTTTGATTTTTTATTTTTTCCCTATGAAGTTCTGTGGTAGTAATCCTGACATCTGTAAATATTTACCATCTCGTTTTCATTTGCTGTTTGATTTATTTCTGTCCACTAACACAGAATATTCTCTATTTTATAGCTCATTTCCTGAAAGTCCCACACAGGTGATTTCTGGAGACATATGGTGTGTAGTTTTGAGTTTATCTAGCCTGTGACAGAAAACAGTTGTTTAACTTATTTTACAGAAAGGATAGCTTTGGAAATTTTATCAATAAAGCAGCAAGCACCTCATATCAGCCTCATAAAGCTGAATTTATTTTTAAGCAAAAGTTCTGTAAGGGCCTCTTTTAATTCAACATTTTTTTGTGTTTTCTAAGAGTCAGTGACCTGTAACAGTCACTTACAAACTCTAGGGTGAACTGTCTGATACCCTGTTAAAAAACACCAGCACCAAACCCAGAACAATAACACACCTAACCTGCTGCTGAGGCACACTGGCAAGCTGTTAATATCCATTACCACTGCAGTTTAGGTAACCTATTCCAAACCAATAAAAATCCCCTTGAGCAAGGGATAAGTATCGTCCTTGTGTTCATTTCATGCATTACAATAGGAGCTACACTTCAGACAAATTTTTGAAAAGACATGCAGACTTCTGTGCCAGTGCTCAAATTCAAACACCCTGTGCAGTCTGTAAGCATCCATGAATTGTCTGATCATTACAGCACTGGAGAATAATTCCTCATACAATCTGAGAGTTCCTGCATTTGCCCTAAATCTCTGTGGCAGAGATGAAGCACAATTACTTGGCTTTGAGTGGGTTTTCCTAGGGAATAAGCCAATAAAAATAATAATTGCATGTCTGGAACAAAAGTCTAAATTAATGTACAGTGTTGTGTAGCCTAATTCACTCCTAGTCATGTAGCTCATCCCCATCCCAAGTTGTACTGAGAATATAAAGGAACCAGTTCTTCAAAGAATGCACTTACTGACTTTGAAGCGAGTAGGTCTGTGAACTCTGGTATCTGTACAGGCTAAGAGACATTTCCTACAGTTCTGGAGAACAAGAGCAGAATATAATAAGATATGTAGACACATCTTACCCTGTCTCTCCTTGAGAGCGATCAGCTTGTCCCAGAAGAGCACAAGGAATATTAAATGGCACAAGTATTCTGTCTTATTGTGTTTGTGACTTTGATACAGCAGAATTTCTCACTTCTTTAGGAGATAGATTTCCTCAAAGGTTCATACCCATATTACAAGAACTACATATGGTAAAGAATGCAGTGAACTTTTCAGCTGGGAGACAATGTCATTATTCTACATATCAGTTAGTTCACAGTTCTACTCAGCCAGAATCCTTCTTTGTCTTTCCAGACAACATTCTAACAGTCTGAATAAGAACAAAAAAAATAAAGCTAAGCAGTTCAAGAAAAATGGAAGTTATCATCTTCTGGCAACTAATTTCTAACCATTTTGCCACTGCTTCTGCACAGAGGAATGATGTGATGTAAAAGGGGCAGTATGACAGCTTCATGTTGGCAAATCCTAATGCAGAAAAAGGATATATTCATACTCCTTACTAATAAAGTAGTTCCTGGGACAAAATTAAAGCTGTAATCTTGTATTCTGCACACATTTTATTAATTTTATTTCATTTTCCTTTCTTTTTCATAGGTCACTCTATAAACTCTGACATTCACAGGAAACCAACTTACTCCTGCCAGTAATACAGTGTTAAATATTAACAAGCACACATTTCTTAAATAATATGAGGAATGTGAAATAGTTACTTGAAACTCTTCAGTTTTTATACCTCTCAATGAACCCAATTTGGGAATCAACCAGATCTACTTCAAAACTTATCTAATTTAAAGTGACAGACCTTTAACTACATATGATGTACTATCCAATTATATGTAGAAAAATCTATTTTCACCATTACAGTACCATTTGAAAATCTGAGATTTGATTTGCCAAAAAAATCAGATTTTTTCCAAGTACTTTACTCAAGAAGGAAAAAAAAAAAAGAAGACAGTGCATTACAGCTTGTTAAATATTCAGTTAAAAGATGTCCTTTCTTGTAGTTTATCCTACCCTTCATGTAATTTCTACTGAAGTCAGAAATAGGCCAAGTAGGTTCTTGTTCATAATTTTTGTGGATTTACAGAAATTTGAAAAGGATTACCCAGTCACACATGAATATAACAAAATTTGGAAGAAAAAGCTAAGAAAAATAAGATCTCATTTTGGTTTTAAAAACAGTTACAAAGTTGTTGAAATTCATTATAAGAGAAATTTTTGTGTTTATTCCTAACACATGTGATTACTTTACTACTATTCACAAATACAGATCACATTACTTCTGTATACTTCCACAAGAAAAGAAAACACTGATGCCCTCTTTTTGCTTCAGTGGGAAAAATACTGAGAGGCTAAGCTGTTTAAGCAGTTACAAAAGAAATCTGGGGCACTGCTGGGAACAGAAGTTTCCTATTTCTTATTCATTCTTAATCACATGATAATCCTGCCTTATCAATCAACATGTCAATTTAAAAGCAGTGATTACAAGTCATCAATAGTGATGATCCAATATTTCAGTACAACTGAAAAAGACACACAACTGAACTTTAAAGAGAGTTCAGAAAAATCACAGTAGCATGCATTTTAGCATAAATGCTACTGCTTGCCTGATATAATCCAATACCATTGATTCAGGAAAAATACTTACAGTCACTGTAAAAATGCCTGCTGTGCTGGCTTTACTTAGCGTGTGCTACAGAATATACACACACTTCGTTATTTCACTAAAATCCTCCAGAGATACAGACAGTACAGTTACACTGTCAACATTTGGAAGCAGGATCAGGATACATATCACACTTTTATATTTGCTTCTCTGCTAAATCAGTTACTTGTTTTCAGTCAGGAAGCCAACATTATTCTGAAGTTTCAGAATTCAGAGATTTACACAGTTCATAGAGTACATTATAAAAGTGTATTAGGTACTATTCACAAGTATAGATATTTAAGGTATCAAATGGCATTCATGTAAATGTACATTAGAAAGCTTTAATAAAAGGCTACTAAGTTGCTAAATAAATCATCAGGTTTGAAATGCAGGTGGAATATGCATACTCAACTTGCAGTTATCTGTAAGCATATATATTCCAGCACAATTTCTGTCCACACACACCACAAGTGGTTTTCTCCAGCAGCTCAGGGAACAGATATGGTTGAGACAATGTCTACTTGCAAAACAGCAAAAGCTATTTTCTTCAGGCACATGTAATTGCTAATCACTTATTATGAGGTGTTTGTTCTTAGTGATTTACTGAGAACCAAAGAGGCAGAAGTCAAGTTTCAAGGCAGAAACCAGGTGAATAAAGCCAGAAAGTCTGTCCTTAGTCCACCTGCAATCATGCATGACATAAATTTAGCCTTCTGCAACTAGTAACATACTTCAAATGGGAACCATTTTACTCACCAGGTATTGGTGTCTTTCACAGTTTTGAGGGGTGATAGAGAAAAAACTAAAGTTGTGGTCTAGACAGAGAGGTGTGGATTAGGTAAAGTGACTTACAACCAGTATGGAACTGGCAACTTTAAAAAACATGGGCAGAAGACCAGGGTTTGAAGGACAGACAGTTAGTTATATTTTCAGTAAAGGGTACTTCCTGAGAGAAACATCACTGGAACAACCAAAGAGGTTAAATGGCAAGACAAGATCACAGACAAAAAGATTCTCTGAACAGCTGAATACAGGAAGTAGAGATAACAAGAGACAAAAGAAAGAGTTGAGGAATAGAAAGAAGCAGGTGAGATTGAGCAAGAGAGAACAGAATTAAATTCCTGGAATAAGCGAAATGGTTAGAGATGGAGAATGGATAAGAAAACTAGGTACATAGGATACTGAGAAAAGGGAAAAGAAAGATAATGAGATCACCTCATGATTCACCTGCTACTTTTTTTTAATGGAAAGCACTCCACAAGATTTTGTTCAAAATGAAAGACTCAAAGAAGAAACTCAGAGAGATGAATCGTTAATTGTTTCCTTCAAAAAATAGAAACTGTAAACAAAACCTGTCACTCTGAGTTGCAGAATTAAGAAGGCTCAGTTCAGTATCTGCTTGAAAATAACAAGTTGCAAGTCATGTTAGAATGTCTATATCTATAACAGAAAAGTATAAACCCAATGTAAATTGGTAATCTTGATAATCATCTATTAAAAACTGTCTATAGATGAAAATATATTCAACTAATAGATTCCCAGATAAATTTGAATAATGAATGTATTTCAGAAGCAGAGACTTAGCAAATACAGAAATGGCAAAATTAAGGAGATATCCATGCAATATGTTTGCTCAGTTTTTAGACAGTACTCCCAAAATGCAGGTGATAAAAGAAATCAAAAGGACAATGCATTTGCACTCTGTATAGGATTTACTAATGCAGCTCATGGTGAAATTAGCAACAATATGACTGGATAGCAAATAATTACCCAAAGCTCTTCAAAATAAAATCATGTTGCACTCAAACGTTATATAGGTGCCAAGCAGTACAAAGGCCTATTAGGAGAATTGCTTAGACCAGCCATAAAAGCGTAGTAAAATTACATTCTCTTCTTTAAAACTGCTGCTCACATAGGACCATATTTTAGTCTAAGTGTCTGTGGATGCAAAACAGAACTAATAAGAGTGAAGTTTTAAGTAGTCGTAACTAGTAAGAGTGAGGCTAACCCCATCATGCAGCATAGAAATAACTCAGTAGGCAATTTAACACTAAATCAAGTGTAAGTGTCACAGAATCACAAAATTTTTAGAATGGAAGGGACTTCTGGAGATCATCTAGTCCAACCCCCCTGCCTAGACAGGGCTATAGTAGCAAAGCAGACTAAGATAATGTACAACCTACTGGCAGTGCAGCTTTAGTGCAAATATTCTTTGAAAAACAGTTTTGAAATAAAATATAGTTTAACACCTGTGGATATTATGCTCTCACTCTTTTCTGATTTGTGGTACAGTTATATTCAGGGCAGTAGCTTCACTCTAAAACTAAATATGCAGAAACAAAGCCAAGTTCATCATGCTGTGAATATTCTAAAGCACTCCAACAACATTGTAAGAAGAGAAAGAGTTAAGCAAACAGTTCAGAAAAATGAAACTGGTACAATATATCTATTTTCAAACATTAAGAGCACTGCTACAGAAAGTGCCTTGATTTGCTGCCTGTGGATCTATTCAACGAAGACTGCAGCTGGTCCAGTGGAGCTATTTGACTATGTATGAAGCAGTGTGTGACTACACATGAAACAGAGTGATGGCTGCAAAATTAAGTCATAACTGGGAAAGGATGGAAAAGTGCATTGTCATATAGACAAAGAAGGAAAATAATATGGATTATGTAGACATATTTTGATGCATGGATTTCATTTCTATCCAATCCTGTGGAGTATTTACCAGGTACGGTTTCATAAGAATAATCCTTCATGTTAGGATGCAGAAGTGTCATTTCGAATCTATAAACAATGACTCTTCAGTAAATCTCACCTCAATGTATGGCCAGCCTGCTTAAAATTCTATCTAAGCTTTCAGATCTTTCTTCAAATCCCTCATTCATTACCCATCTGAAACATATAATTGATTGTAATTAAACCCAAAATAAGGTCACTATACAACTTGCCCCAATTCTTTATACATACATAGATTCAACAGATCTTAACATACTAATGACCAATCTGCAGTTTACTGTGCACAGGTCAGTTCATAAAGCCTCTTTCAGAGAGACAAATTTTTGTGTGGTATTAGCAAAACTATCACAAGACACCCTTCAGTTTATATTGATTCGTTCCATGTGTTTCCTTTGAAGGAATTAAGTAAAATTTGGACTGATCCAAGCTGTTACTGACTTTTCCAACTGATTACATCTTGCAGCTCTTAGAACTGTTGTCTGTTTTAGAATTCAACTATATCTGCAGATATTCCATCAACCAAACATTTCTCCTTTTATGAGTACTCATTTTTTTTCCTGATCCAGCCTCTCAAATTTACTACAAAGGACAACCCCAGTGATTTTAAATGTAGGGCAATTTTTTTTATTTAGCATATGATTGAGACTATTCTTATGTTTTTTCCTTCAATTAACTGTAAAGCAACAAGACTATTATTTTGATATACTCCCTTAGAGTCTAATTGAAGATTTAGATACCTAATTTTAAGGATCAAGACTTGAGGAATAATCATCCCTGTTCTACTTGAGTTCTTCCAGCAGTGTGTGTTTTGATTAGATAAACATAAAATAATTAGAAAACCCTTAATGTGAATGTTTGCTTGTATTTTGGCACACCTTATCATAGTCTATTCTGTCATCCCCCATACAGCTCAAAATGTTATGCTGGCATTAACAGCTGTGCTTTTTGTTTGCATTATCTTTTGTGCCTTTTTCATCAAACATGAAACTCTTTGGTGTGCTACATCATATCTGGCACATGCAGTGTTCTGAAGAGGAAATGTAGGAAATCTGTGTTACTGCAAAAATTAACAAGTGGAACGATCTGTAGAACATTAAACATTCACTCTTCATTGCTTTCCTCCTTTCCTTGAAACTTTACATAACTCAGAAGTGAACAGCATACATAAAAGTATCTCATGGAGATCTATGGACTACACTGCACAATGCAGATCAGAATTTTTAGAAAAGTGCGCTCCTGAGAGATGTGGGCATTTCAAATATCATACTTCATCCCAACTAAGATGAACAACTGAAGTTGTTTGCTTTCTGGAATTTGACATATACTTAAAATGAAGCATCTACACACATATTCTTTCCTTACAGAGGATGATTAACTCTTCTGATTTTGCGGACTGTGGCTGTACTGTGCTATAGAAACCACTATTGACTTTAATGGTCTCTTGGTAATAATAATTAAATTATTAAAATTTGAATAAACTCACAAATAAGGAAAGAATCACATTTTCATAATACTGAAAAACAAATCATTGATATAATCTTTAATTGCATAGTCTTTTTTTAACTTTATTTATACTTTTACTTCATTATAGCCATGTAATTTTTTTTTTCCTCAATTCAATATACACCTCGAAATTATACTTTTAATGCTTTCACATTCTTAATTTTCAAGTTCTTGACCCCTTTTATTATACAAATTCACCAGGTATTATTCCTTTAGGCTTCATCAGTATCACTAAGGTTTGCCCACATTTTCTTCTAGGAAACAAGTTTACGTGAATTCTCCTGTACCACCTAATCCAAAGGATGTTGAATGTTTTTTGGTGGAACATAGGTATGTGCAGTATTTGAGGTAGAGTTCCTGATTTCTTGAAAACAATCAGAGGATTTCTCTTATGTTCAGTAAATCAGACTGATGATACTGTGCCCAAATAGACAATTATTCATCCTACAAGAATTCAACTTGAATATTACCAAACTACTAAACCCCAAGAATCTGATTATCCATAACTAAAGTACTTGCTATATACTTCAAATTGTTTGGGTTCATTAATTTTGTGTGGAGTTTTAGTCAAAGTATACCGAACAGTAAAAACTGTAAGCATAAAGATTTGCTTCATACTCAGTGTCAAAAACTGTAGGAGAGAGATGCAAGGCAGCATTCAAACCTACAGTGACTGTGATTTTGGTTAAAATGCTGATAATAACATCCTCTATTTTGGTAAGGATAGTTTAGCACATTGTTCTATTTTTCATGCAAAGATATACAGTAAATTTTATGGAGGTTTAAACCTGAATTGAGAACAAAGTACCTGTGGAAACTCTTCCACAAAGTTTTACAGAAATGTATGTGGAAACTATTCTGTGCCACATCCCCCTCATATTCTCCAAGAATAGCTGATGTTTAGGAAGAGTCAGTGGCTTAACACAAAGACTGTGAAGTGTGTCTAGCAGTTATCAAAAGAGCAGCCAAAGGTATAAATATGAATGTTATTATTTAAAGCATATTTTATGTTTCAAACATAAACATGTTTTAGGAGAAAAAAAATACATTCTATGGTAGCATTAGCTTCTATATCCTGCTACAGAAACTGTAAGAATTACAAGTTTTCACTAAATTCTAGCTTTAACTATTCAGAGGTGTGCACTTTTGTTTTGTTTTCTAGTCGTTTGCTTTCTGGTTAAGGTAGCTGAGGTACTGTTATGGTGACCTAAGGTCTGTTTGTTACTGTGTTAGTGTATTAGCTGGAGACCACATTAAAAGAAAAGTGTCTCTTTCGTTTCTTACCTTAGTCCCTGTTGTAGCAACGCTGAGAAAAACAAAGGTCTTAGAAAGGGAGCAGAAGAATCAGAGCATTGAGGAGGTCACTACAACAAGTTCCATAAGTAGAATAAGTAATAATACTTCCAAACATGTAATCTGTTGAGCATGTCCATCTTGCTCTTTTGAGAACACAGTGCTTTGCAACCTCCAGCTTGCCTGTGATGCCACAAATCCACAGTGAAAACCCAGCTTCCAGGAACAGGCAGCCTGAGTCTTTGATTATCAGTTCTTACCTATGAAATACGAACTTTCTCTGGTGTCAAATTGATTTAAGAGTGATACTTTTTGTATCCTTCTGGTTTTTAGTGCAACTACCTGGGGAACTAATTTGAGAAAGCAGAACAGTTTAATTTTGTATGAGAACTCTTTCAATCTGAAGATTATGCAATTTGCACTAAATTTGTTAATGTTTAAATGACCATAGAGCAAAGTAATTTTAGAGTTAATACATGGAAACGTTCATTGGCTAAGACTGTTATACAAGACCAGGTTTGCAATCTCCCAGCTTCCCTAATGCCATTCATTCTCCTGATGCTGTTCAAAGTATTTGATGTCTCATACTAGTGAAGTCATTAAATCAACAAGAAAGTTGAAAAATTCTTTTTCCATATTTCAGCTTGGGAGAATCCAGAATTGCACTTTAACACTGGTTTTACATGAATGCTTACCAGTAGCTGCTTTGAGTGCCTCTGTCAACCTCCCCCTCTCTGTAAGCTCTTTTCAGCAAAATAGTTACGTGTCTCTTATTTTTATCCCATATTTTTTAACTCTCTTCAATCTTATTAAATCCTCTGCAAGAGAATATAATGGCCAGATGATTCAGTGGTTCCCATCTGTACAGGAAAATCTCTGGTAGCATCAGTGAGGATTTTTATGTAAAATCCTCTCATGTGGGCAACATTATTGTGGAGTCTATCTGGGAGATTTTACGAAATCATAATTCTTTCAAATTCAGAGGAAAAATAAACACCATTCATTCAAGAGGGTAGAATTTTACGCATTCTGAGGCTTGCCCTGCCTTTCTTGTGAAATAAGGACCTTCTAATTGAAAAGGTATATTAATTTGGAGTGGCATTTTTTAAGTGGAAAATCATCTCTTTTTTTCCCCCATTTTCTAGTCCTACATCTCTAGAGAAGTACAATAAGTTTAGATTCTATGTATTTGTACCAAAAGGGCTTATTCAAAGAGTTTTCTGTCTTTCTCTTACTTCTGTTATCCTTCTGAAGCATGCACTTGATAAGCCTTGAGATGCTGAGATTGCTCCTCCATTTCCCTTTCTTTTGTTGGCTTTATTTTAAAACTGTTGACCAGAAAACAACACATCTGCTACAGAATGCTCATACTTTTCAACCCTTTGCTATTCATCAGATCAAAATTTACCACTTCAGAGCATCATGTTTTCTCTTTTCATCATGACTTCTATATCTCCAAGGACCCATCTTTGTTTTTCTTATATTTGCTTCCTGTGGTATTATTTGTGCTCACAAATGATACCTGCTGTAATTAGACTAGTGTGTTCCAGCCTTCAGGCAGCTTTGAGTAAATATGAGAACCGTGCTACTTGGATGCCTGAAAATGAGTGCTGCTTCTTTCATTTGGTCTTATGCATTACCTGGGGTCGGGAAAATGGAAAAATAAACATTGATTTACTGCTATCAGTCCCCTGCCCCTTCAACACAGTAAACCTAGACACTGTAAACTTGAATTACAGCACATTTTTACCAAGATTTTAACTTGATGGCCCCCACATGATCTGTGATATTCTCTATGGGATTGGAGGATGCAGCTTTGGGACATGAGGCCCAACAGTAAACACCCCTTTATCCAGCTGTGTTTCCCTCTGCTCACCCCAAACACTCACAATCTGTAGCCTTCTCCTTCAGTCTCCTCCTCTCAAAACAACAGTACTCAAATATAAATAGGTAGAGATATACTGGTTTCAAATTTTTCACCATTTCAGATTTTATTTCTCTTCTAATGTTTGTCGGTGGGTTTTTTCCTGAGCTATGGATTGTTGCTGAAGTAGATACTCTTAAAATAGTATTATGACAGAGGAAAAAAAAAAAAAAAAGGAAAAAAATTCTTACTGGGAGAAAATTAGAAAACAGCCACATTTCAGCTGGGGAGATAAAACAGTAAATTGAAGTCCTACCTAAAAAGAAAGAATATGTAATTGATTATGTCACAAAGAGAGAAAATACCAGTATAGATACTGAGAGCAGAAGGATGCAACATTAAATTTGGCAGAAGAGCACAGCTTCACTGGCAAATACTTACAAATGTTTATTAAATATAAGAATAAACTGAGTTCATTCAGCAAAGAAAACAGGCAAAGAGGCACAGTTATACCTGGCAGCTACCTACTTAAGTGACACATTGAAACTGATGGAGGATTAAAATGCAAGATTTAAACTGGGGGGAAGTGAGCTATAACCACTCTGCTTGGGTTTTTTCCACAAACTAGGAGATACTACACTAATCTCTTATAATACAGTTAAATACAGTAAAATACAGTTAAATACAGTTAAAATAATGTTTATTTAGTGTCATAACCAGTTCCTATCTCTCCTTGATTGGTAGTGACTTCTTAAGCTATTTTTAATACCAAGTCACTGATTAAATTAAGTCAAATCTTGTTAAATTAGTTAGCTAATTTTACACACTTATCTAGACCATCAATGTCTATACCAATGCTACTTTCATATCCACAACTGCAGCGTAAATGTGATGAGTGCATCTAATTACTAGCAGTGCCAGCTCTAAAGGCTGAAAGTCTTCTCTGTGACAGGGAAACATCCACAGCCTTCAGCTTGCCATCTTACATGCACATGAACACAGTGACAACAGCCACACTGTCATACAGCTATTCTTGTACCTTTAGTATTGTTTTACTGTATCACAAGAGCAAGAGAGTGCCACATTCCACTGGAGATGGAATATCACAAAATAACACAGAGATGGCAAAAGCCAGCTGGGTTTTTCCCAGCCAACCACGTCTATTTGTTTTGTAATGAATTTTACAACACTTAAAAATTTCTTATCAATACTTGAGCTTTGGAGTCCTGCAAGACTTTTGGTAATTAAGACAGACACAAAATAAAAAACACAGATTTCCATGGTTCAGAGAAGTTCTGATTCAGAGCTTCTCATGTGCACATCAATATCTGTAGCTCAGGCTGCCATTCCATTACCACACAACCACTTTAACAAATTCCTGAGCACTTTACTTTGCCTTATGCACATCTTACTCCTTGTCATTGTATTTTTCTTCATAACTCCATACATAATAATAATGAATGGCACTAGCAATGACTTGATAGGAGAGCTGGCTGTCACAGCAAATAACCATTGCCGTAATGAAAGACAATACTCGAGTGTCTTGGAGCTCTTGAACTAATTTCCTTGCTTACTAGTACATTTCAGTTTGTGATTTTTTTAACAAGACAATGTATTTTATATTTTTCCAAGCTCATCAGTTTTTATCAAGAGACTAAAGATAATTTGCATCAATGCCTACTACATTACTCTTGGTCCTGTAAAATTTCCCGGTGTTTTTCCTTTGAGTTGAACAACATTTAACTAAGCAATGTGTAGATAATGAAATATAAAGCCAATCGAGGGTAAACTCTGCTCATTTATTCTATCGCTAACTAAAGAAACCAAAAAGTTAACCATGCTTTTATTTGTAAGAAAAAGTCAAGGGTTTGGCTCAGCACTGTTCCTCATTTGCTTACTACTATCCTTTTTGCATATGGGTGAGAGGGTCAGAGCACTGGACCATAAAAAGGAAGCTCTAGAAGACAAGAGAGATGAAGAAAATGAAAATTAAATGAGGTGCTAGTGTGTCCTGTTTCACAGCAGCAGCCTTATCCTGACTGTCCAACCAATATCAGCTTTAGTGATATTTTTGTAATTGCTTTCAAAATGTATTTTTCAAACAATTTTCTTCCGAGAAGCTTGACACAATTGAGAAGACAGTTTAGTAAGGCCAGTGCCTACTTAGTTTCCTACAATCCAGAATAACACTCCAGTTTCATCTCAGTATCCTTTCTCCTTCCTTTTAACATCTACGTGTCGTCATGCCATCCTGTACACTAAGAATATATAATTAAAAATTCAAACAACCAAAACCAATCCCACACTCACTGAGAAGACAGAAGATATTTTAAAATTATCATTTAAATATTTATTGTGAAAAAATTATTATTTAACTAACAGGTCACAAAATACAAAGAATGTCATGAGTCAGTACTGTACTGATTAATTCAAATACTGTCCTTCACTTGACTTTGTCTGAAATATTTTTCACTTTCACCTGAGTCAGTTCAACAAAGAGAAACTGATCTTTATGAAATTAAAGTGTAACTCTACCTTACAATGAAAAATAGAAGTGATTTGTTCATAGATTTACATATAAAAAAATGATAATGGAAAGTGTGTACTTTGCTATAAATAATTCCACTGGCACTACTTCTGTAAACAGATGCCCAGATTTTTATGCATATATGTACATTCATATGTATGTACATGCAAATGCATTTTATTAGTCAGAGTGGTAAATGTGTGTTTATTCTCCACTCTAAGTATGAAGGTTCACTGTTGCAAAGATGTGGGACATTACATTTTATTCAAAATATTTTGCAGTGTCATTCATAAAGAAAAACAATTGTATTTCAGAAGTAAAAAAATTTAAAATTCAAAAGGCAGAAAATTGACTCAGAAAAATAATCAGTTATTCATAATAAAAGCATTTTAAAAAGTAAGTTTAGTATTTTGATTTATGTTTGGGTTTTTTTTAATAACACTTCAGAGGGATTTCTGTTGCAGGGTAATTTTATTTTTTTTTAAGTTACTAATTTACACTTGGTAAATCTGATATTCCTTAGATCACTACTCATTTGTGCACATGCCCAATGGTTTCTAATCAAATATAGCAAACCACATCAATTTTGCTTTGCTTTCAAAAGTGATGGATGACTTATCTCTGTTCAAGAATGTGAAAATCTACAAGTTTTCCTTGAAAGAACCTTAGATGCAAGGCCACATTACTTTTCTTTTTCATGTAGTACATAACCCCCAGGCAGCGATAAATTTCCCATCTTTTCATTCTCACACAGATGTGATAGCTCAGCAAGTATCTACATAATTTCTTAATTACTGTTTCCAACTTTGGATCGCTTAAGTTTCCTTTATTATCACTTGAAAATTCAACAGCTACCCTATATTTTTGGGTTTTTTGCTACATTGAAAAGGCTCATATTTTAGTTAAAATCATACTCAGTATGAGTAAAGGAAGACTTTAGTAAAGCCAGACTGTGAACTACATTACTGGAAGTAAAATACAAATAAAAAGATCATCAAAAACAAGTTAAGTATCTATGGTTTCTTATTAGAACAAAAATAGCTTTGCAAAACATTTAGGGCTTCTTGTTCCCTTCAAGTGATCAAATACATGTTTATAAAATATTTTCAAGTTTCATATTTTTCTAACCAATTTATAAACTTTGCACTAACCTCAAAAGCAATACTAGGTAGAAGATTAAGAGCAAGTAGAAAAATAAATGCTTTTATGCTAAATAAAAAACTGCAGGCAGAAAATTTCGTAGGATACTTTGAAGGAACTGGTGAGAAGAATTTGAGGAGTCATATATATGGAATGTAAATATAAACATAAATACAGGAAAGAGAGACAAAGGCCTGAAGAAAATATCAGCGGATTTTATTCTTGTAGCAGAAGTTTCTGGAACAAAGCAGGAAACTGTAGCTCCTGGGTGAAAATGAGTTTCATTCTGCACACTAAACCCCAGGCAGTAGCACACACAGGCTCACACGAAGGCTGCACAATCACCTGTTTTCAAGGAAGATGAATTCAGACAAAGAACCAAAAGAAATGAACCCTCGGTTGGAGAGTAGGGAGGTGCAGTGGTTAAAGGAGAGGATCTTGGTTTATCCACCTTTGCAAAAAACAGAATAACTGGGAATGTAACACAAGTTCGTAAAAAGAGCCTTATGAGAAAAACGAGGCTAACAACATTTTATTTCTGTGTTAAAGCAAAGATAATACTGGCATAGACAATAAATAGCATATACTTGTCTATAGATTCAGGTCAAAGAAGGAATCCCAAGAGTGACACTGAATGTATATTTAGACAAAGGCCTCCTGACCCCTACTTCGAAATGTTATTTGGCTGCCCTATGAAAGGAATAATAAGGATGTCTTTCCTAATTTTCTAGTGAAGGAACTCGTTTCTTTTTCTCCTGTGTTCATTTTCCCTGATGTTCTGTGCCAGTGTTTAGGAAATTTCAATAAAAACAAGTAAATTTATCTTTTAAGAACCTTGTAACATTTCTTTGAGAACAATGAAATACAATGTTTAATGCTACTTTTGCTTCATGGGGTGTAACCCTTAAATTAGTAAGTATTTCAGCCTTCAAAATCAGTGCGAAAAACACTGGTATAGGACGGAGAAATTCCCCTCTTTTAGGCCACATGAGAAAGTGAAATTCTGCAATACTTAAATATATTCTATAACTGAAAGCCACCTATTTTTTACCTTTTCCCTTATTTTTACTTAATCTGTTTCTGCCCTTGAAAAGTGGCATCAGAATAGTAACTAGACAGACTGCATTCAAGCAGGTCTCTCAAAGGAACAGGTTGGGGACTGACCACTGCCATACCCTGTCAGACCTCTTAGAGTGGATATAAGAAAGCAGGGTCTGAGGTCAGAAGTTCAGGGAATATTTAAGTGCTGCCTCTGACTGCCTAACAAGGATGTAGAGAGAAGACAGACTTGGTCTCTTCTGGAAGTGCTCAGTGGAATGAGAGGCAACAAGTAGAAATTGCAGGAGACGCTCCAGCTACTTGCAAGCAAACTATCCTCGCAGTAAGAGCTGTCAAACATTGGAATGGTTTGTCCAGAGGGTTTGGACACTCATCTTTGGAGATAAAAAACCCATGAAAATTATCAAAATGTAGAAAATACAACATATGTACTTTGAGCTTATGACTTTCTGATTGTTTATAGATCACACTGTAAACATATTAACAATTTAACTTACTAGTTAAGTGAAAGGTATTATTGAAAACAAGTAAGACAGTCTTATCCATAAACTCCAAACAAGCAGATAACCCAAAATAGGTGTGTGGGCTAATTTCACAGAGACTTAGAAGTCCAAATGTGTGGCAGGTATAAGAACCAATGTGCTGGACCCTCAGGGTAGTGTTGTGTCTTCATACAAGAAGAAGTAACAGTTAATGGACATGCTGTCCATCAACTTTTTTTTCTTATCTTCTTTGAAAAAAAACCACCAAGAAAATAAATACTTTAATATTCATAAAGTATTTTGTAAATATTGAAACATGTGCTAGTTGTTTTTTCCCAAACCTTAGCTATTGCTATTAGGCATGCCAACAGAAAAATGATGTGAAAGGATATTTTTGCAATAAACAGGACCTTCTTGACATAGCTGTCTGAAAGTCTAACAATTTATTCTGACTAGAAATGTGCGTAGTTCAGATGGTGTCAATATTTGCACTGACTACAAATAATGTACTCTCTTCATGCCGTTACAATGAGATGTAAATTCTTTATTAAAAGATACACGTGCCTAGTAGCAGCATTGTTCATTTGTCCCTTCAGAAGTGAACGAGCATACTCTGTGTGTAGCTCTGTGGCCCTGTGAACACAGTCCTGTCATCAACAGTAGGAGGTCACTGATTTCCTATTGGGCTTGCAAGGCTCCAGGACTAAAGCTTACCAGTTTGCCTGCTTTGCTTTGAACTTGTCTTCACCTGCCTCCAGCCTTCCTTTTACTTTGTTTAGCTCTAACAGGGATGTGTTAACAGAGAGATGGGCACGTTTGGTTTACATGTCCTTATCTTGGTGAGGAACACACATAGTTTTAATACATGTAGTAGCAGCAAGTAGTTATTCTGTGTAGAGTGGGGGCTTTATGGCTTTAATAGAATAACATATTGTAGAGAAATAGAGGCCTGGAACGACAGCAAAGGCTTCTAGAAGTGGCAGTGCCAAATGCAGGATAGAAGTGTATTTGTTGAGCAGGGGCATGGGCTGGCAATGGAAACTCCTGGGTTTACAAGCTACTCACTAATGGTCACGTGAAGAAACAATTATCCAATTTCAGACAAAACTATGCAGTTTGCTCTAACATATGTAAATTACATCACAGAGCACACTTGCAGAACAGTGAAGAAACTAAGTGGAAAGATATCCTAGCAACATATAAAAAACCCTAAAATTTTATATGTTCTAGCCCAAGGAAGAAGACAATGTCATGATAAAACTTCTTGAAGCAAAAGAATGCTGGCAACTTCCTGTATTTTTCTACCTTGTTCCTTCTCACTACTCCTTGCAACAGTGAAATATTAAGGATTATTATGAGGAGTGCTTAACTGTATGATTATCAAAATTTGCTATGACTTAATCCTGTACTAGTATTTGCATTATTACTGTTTCTCTTTCTGTAATAATTAAATATGAACTGCTAAAGATGATTCTTAGATTAATCTTTAAGATGTCAATTAAGAAAAATAACAAATTCTGACTTTCCTTAAAAGGTCTTTTCCTGTTTTGTGTGTAACAAGATAATAAGGATAACATTTTTTTATCTTTGCTAAGAGTCATGACAATAATGATATCATGGACAACAGTTGAATGATGCCTAGAACACAATTTAATTACTATTTAAATATTAATCTAGATATTAATCAAAATAATGGGAGTTAGAAAGCAGTCTCTCTATTGTATTTAAGCAAAAATGACCCTGCATATTTTGACATGCATATTTTAGCACTTCAGTTCTAGGTGAATGTTGCAACCCCCTACCCAGTTCTCATTGGTTTTCTTTTGTTTCTCAATACTCTAGAATACAGTTTTATGACAAGAAAATAAGCCATTTTTTTCTTCTTTCATGCAAACCCATAAAAATCCCAAGATTATTACTTTTTCTGGAAATCAGACTTAAATTTGCAGCCATCTATACCCATAAAATTGTCTGAAAACGGAAATATACTTTATGGTTAAATTTATATTTAAAGCAAAAATATCAAATAATTCCCCTCCACACCCCACACCATCCCCGCTCCCATCCCCTGAGAATAATTGATGAGTACCTCATGGGATTGTTAACTAAATATAAGCAAAAAAACCTCCTAGAAAGATGTTTTCTTTTTATTGTATGCACTCAGAAAAATTCTGATTGCCTTGGATTATGCTTTCAATTACTACATATTTTACTGATCCTGCACATGGCATTTTTTTAACATAGTCTATACCACACAAAAGAAGTCAGTTGCCTGTCTCAAATACCTCAACTCAATTCCTCTCACTCTAGTGAGTTCCTTCTTAACTGAATTTGGCTATGCACTAATTAGCACAGAATGAAATATATATGCACCCAACAGGGAGTGCTGCAGCCTTTGCCTGTAAAATTTAACAGCCTAACGTGAGCATACTCAGAGTTTTGGAAGATTTCATTTTGTCTTCAATATGCAGAAACTTATGCTTTCTATCAGAAAATTGCAAAGTGCTATCATGCTACACATTTTCTGGAAGACTCTTTTACAGCATCCCCAGAGGGGACTGAATAAAGAGTATTTTAATGTAGATTGAGCTCATTAAAGTATTTCTTCCCTAAAGTCCTGTTTCAACCCAGTTTCCAGAATAGATGAGAGAAAGTTGAGGGAAGACTTTTGCCCCCATATAGAACTTTTAGAAATGTCAGATGACTACTAATTTATTCTTGAATGCTAATTGTGTTATTGTGTGACTAGGAAGGAGTCAGTGGGATTTGGAGATAGTGTGGTCACAGCAGGTACATTGTACCTGAGAATCTGAGGTAAAAATGTTGTGTTATTTTGATTAGGGTTTTTTTTTGTTAAGGTGTAACTTGACATCTTGGAACTCCTTACTCTAAAAATACCCTATTTGTGTCATTACTGTTTCTGTATGAAATATATGAAAATACTAATAAATTAGTACACATAATGGATCTTTCTCATAGTTTCAGATCAAGATTTAAAGTGACTTTCATGATCCTAGTTACAAATTTCTGATGTTCAGTGACTGCATGAGCAACATTTGCTGAACTTTGGACTGTGCACAATTATTCTCATATACAGAAACATGAGGCTATTCCTGTGAGTTAAGGCTCAAATACAGCAAAGCATTTGTTGCACTCTTTGGCTTAAAACAAGACTTCAATCCCAGAGAGTTCAAAAAGGCTTAAATACATGTGTTTATTCTGACAGGTGCAAAGCTCCAAGCTAGAAGCATTTAATGAAGACCCTAGCATAAGCTCAGACAGCACAGGGATGGTTTCAGACAGCAGCAATTTCAGATAAATAACTTAGACATGTTCCACTGGCCTAGTTAGTGGGGTTGATTCTACAGGTACTCTGAAAGCTGCTGATACCTGGGCTGACTCTACACCAGGATGCAATCCGAGAGAAGCAGACAAAGCAGGGAGCAGGAATAATCCAGCTGCAGCTCTGTGCAGATCATTTCCAAGATGATAAATTGTGCTGTACAGAGCAATTCTTCATGAAGCTGGTATACAGAATGGACCCAAGAGGCTTCACTACACCAAACTGCATGTAGTCAAATTAAACAGCTGCAAGCAAAACATTACTCTATATACAAAAATTATAATAATAAATATTATTCTGAGCCCTAATACACTTTGAATAAGATCACATTAGATATAACAGCAACTGGAAGAGGACAAGAAATCTTTAGTTTTAAAAGCAAGGTATCTACTAATAAAACATAGAAAGCACTGTTTATTTTATGGTTTACCTTGCATCTGAACACTTGATACCACTTGTATACTGTAATGTAAATAATAATATTTGGCCTGGCACTGGCAAATATCATTGTTGACATTTTCTCTGGGGAAAAAAAAACCAAACACACACACTCCAAAATCCCCAAACAAAACAAAACAATCATCCTCCCGCAAATTTCAGTATATGTTTAGTTTGTATTTGGAATTATTTTATGCAAAAATATGGGATATAAATAAGGCTTTCTTAATTGCTTACGAATCATTTTTCTACACAATTTAATCATATTCTTTCTGCTGTATTCACTGAAAACAATATTAAGCTGAAATAGATATTTATGGTGTGAAAGCACACCATAAAAATAATATATAAAATATGAATAGATAGCTTTACATATCACTGAAAGATCACTGATCACTGAAAACTCCCAAACCCTTATAACTGCATAGCTAAAATTGTTGGCTTCATTTGTTGCCTCTTATTAAATGTGACACGTATGTTCCACAAGGGAAGGCACAAACTCCATTAAGATGTTTGATCTAAGGTAACAACAGGGATAAGTTGAAATACTGCAATAAATAAGACACACGTATTCCTGCGTAACTGCAGAACATTTTTATCTTGTTTTTGCTTTCTCTCTATGTAAAGGAAATTGTCTCAACTAAGGGCTAAGTGATTTTACTCTTCAAAATGAGGAATAGAAATGTCTTAGAAAAAGTAATGAAAACCAAGTTGTATAACACGGAAAAATTTAGACTGTTAGAGTTAACAGAAATGAAGGAACACAGAAAAATCTGGTTTACTTCATTGAGGCTTACTGGGGAAAAAACATATTTCCCCTGAATGGATGGACTACTGTAGTATTAATAGCTAAAAAACAAAGGGGGGGCTCTGTCTTTATGAATAGAAGGCTATAGATCTGAAATACTGAGGAAAATTATAGCTCCCCTCTCTTTTCCTCAGCTGTCCCCAAGGTGCCAGGTAAGTGCAAGATCCTTACTCCTGAGCATAACACACACCCTGGTGCTGGGCCAGGGACAGCCTGGAAAGAGGTCAAGGACCCAGCAGCCAGCCAAGAAGCATCCAAGAGAAAGGGGGTGAGATGCAAAACAACATGACAAAGGGACAAGTCAGAATTTGCAACCTACTATGCAATAGCATCTGATGAGGACTATAAAATCAATTTCATAAGCCACATAAGCACTATCCTTAGATGTGGAGCCACTGCTTGTTAGAGACCTTTGTTTCCCACCCCAACCTCATTCAGGTAGATTCTATCTTATACACTAACGTGCTTTTTGTTTTTGTTTTTTTTTAATATGTCCAGGGATAGAGATTCCACAGCCTCTCTTAACAATGTAACCAGTCTTGCTGAATGATGTAAAACTTGCTTTAGACCAGAGTAACTAAAAGTTAAGCATCCATCCAACCATGTAAAAAGATCCCTATATTAGCCCATAATTTACAGGCTGTTTACATTACACCTCATTAGGAAATTGCTTTCTGGTCAAAGTCTTTAATCCCCTACTACTTATAATGCTTTGTCCAGCTAGACTTTTTATGCAAGTTCCATGAAATGGTTGTTCAAGGAAATCTTTCTCAAAGAACACTTCCGGTAATAAAACCTCAAACTGTGTTTGAGAGAGTGGAAAAGATTATTTTGTTGTTATTGCTGAGATTATAACTTTTATGTCCGGTATCAAGCTCATTAAAATACTTCTTGAAGTCAGCAGTACTTGAATATTTTAAATGAGCACTACTTTCACCTTGGACATCTCTTTTCTCAGCTGCTGAGATTTTAATTTTAGGTTCATGGAAAAGCTAGACAGTGACAGCATTCCCTTCCTTTCCTCCATACTCCAGTCACTCTTCTTCTGGTGATAATTGCTCAATACTTCCTTTTTGGCTACAGTAATTGAAGTCATTGCCCTGTCACCACAAGAAGAGAACTTTGCAGAACATCAGCACCACCACTCCCAGAAGGCATGAGAAAAAGTTTATGTCAGAACAAGAAGGATAATTCCCTATTATTTTTGTACTATACAGGTAATTTTTTCATTGCCTTAATATCTTTTAAGGTACCAAAGATATCAGTCTTTATGATACTCTCTCCTATAGGAAGAATTATTTTTTTGCAGGCAGTGTGACTCAGTCACAAAAAGAATATAATATACATAAAAAATGCTCAAGAATCTTTTGAATTACCCTAGAGAACAATTTACATTTCAGTTTTAGCATTATCATTTTAAACTAGAAACAATTCTGTAATTTTTCATTAAATAAAACTGAAAGTTTTTTAGCAATACCACACATACTTTTTTTTCTCCTCATGAAAGAAAGACTTTTTACCTTTAAATTTCTGTTGAAATTACACTCTCTGCTAAGATTAGCTCAGTTGGTTAGAGCATGGTGCTAATAATGCCATGATTGTGGGTTTAATCCCCATATCACTTAAGATTTGCACTCAATGATCCTTGTGGGGAAAAAAAAAATCTTAGTCTGAGACAAGCAAAAAGCCCAGAACTTTATAATCATACTAAAACACACAGCTCAATCTTTTAAAACTTGCCAAGCAACAGAAATCAATGTTTATTCCCACTGTCCGGAAAATCAGATTATTTGTATGGGTTCCACATATATATGGATTTGAAAATCCCCATATATATGGATTTGAAAATCCCCACCAAATAAAAAAACTAAAGGACTGATTAAATTTCTGCTACAAACAATTACAAAAAAAACCCCAAACCCTCTTATCTACTTAGCTTATTATTCTGCTAGAATGATTCCAAATATATAAAAAAAAATAGGCAATTTCAAAATAAGAATTTTGAAATAAGAGTTTCCTTCAGAAATACGACCATGATGTGCATTATACCATTACTAGAAATTGCTAATTACAGCCAGAGTTCTAGCTCATGGCACTCAGGAAACAAATACATGTGACCATAGCTGGTGACTGCATCCAAAATTTCCAGTCACTTCTGTGTTCATGGGGCTGCCCTTACTCCTGGGAATGAGGCACATCCAGTATTGCCTTGAAAGGGCTCTGCTTCCCTCAGAGCAAGGACACAGATGCCCAAACGTGATCCATGCTCCTACTCTTGACAGAGTGGTCCAGGAAACAACCTTGGCTTCCACCCACCTCTCCCTCAGACTCCCCCTCCTTGCTTGGGAATGCACTGAATGAGGCACCCAGGCTGCAGTGAAGACATGCCATCATAAAATGATGCCTGTGCATTGACTTGCATAACTTCCTAATAACTCAGAGATGAACACGGAACATATAAAACAGAGCTGCTCTACAGCAATTTTGCCATTACAGCTTTACAGCTTCTTATCCCAGCAATATTTACAATATGCACTCACACCTTCAAACAACAGTTCCTTTACCATCTAGGATTAGCAATATGCTGACAATGTCCTGACAGGCACAAAATGTTATCAACTAAATTTAAAAAAAAAATGGATCAAGCTAGAGTGGGTTTGGTTTTGTGTCTGGGGTTTTTTTTTTGGTATTTTCTTTCTTTTTTAACAAGCTAGTAACCTGATTAACTTTAAAAATTGCTATTATGCCAGCCTGTGGTTAAAATACTGTGCTGAACCAGAGTATCTCCATTGATATCTCTCTCATCTCTCAATTATGTGAATTTGTTCAAAAGAGGAAGAGTGGAAGGGGTACCAAGAGGGTACATACACTGAAAGGAATGCAGAAATCTGATCTGTACTTCAGACAGCAAAAAGATCACAGTAATAAAATATGGACAGTATTTAATAAATCCAACAATGCAGCCCATTCTGATTCTAAATCGTTAATATTAATCACTTGCATTACTCAAATAACGATTTTGGTAGAATGAGAAGGGTTGGTGACTTCATCCCCCTTCCTCAAAATTTATACTGTTTGCTGTATTCAGCATTCATTTTCCCTTCTCCTCTTCTGTTCTGTGGGCTTGCCAACACTACAAATACCAAATTAAATTACAAATTAGACAGCAGAGCAAGAGGCGATTAAATATGGTAAAAAGTATTATTGTGCTGCTTCAACAGTTTCAGCAGAGGTTAAAATCAAGCAAAAGAGGAAAAATCTAAAGATGGTCATTATAATTGCATAAGCACACATCAGGAGATCTTAAAACTATTGTCCTCTATAACCCTACTAAGTATAGTCCTTTTACATTTATCAATACATTTCCCAGGTTTCAGTGTTGCAAATAGAATGACTTCTCAAAATATTAGGAAATTATTTTTCTAAACTGATAACAATTTTTGTTTAAGTATGGGTACTTCTCTGCAATCCCACTCTGGAGTAGCATTCCTGTCTCTGGAAAAAGTTACCCAGTTACCTAGAATCTTGTGCAACGTGTTCTAAGACAACCCTGCTCAAGCAGAGAGATTGGACCCGATGACCCACTGTGGTCTCTTCCAAACTGACTGATTCTGTGATCTGGCGTTTCATACAAGTGAAACTTTCAACTTTTTCTGTACATTGTTACTGCAGTTACTAACGTAACCATTTGGAGCACGACACATCCCCTCTCCCCTTCATAAGTGAACAGGAAAGTCCTGTTCTTGAGGTTGGGAAAGAAGTATAAAATCCACAGCAGCAGCATGACAGCAGATGCATACTTAGGGCATTGAAATGTCACACAGCACCACAGCAGTGCTGCAGGGTAGGCAAGAGCCCGTGAGCAAACAGCACAGGACAGTTCTCATGCCCTTGTAGGCAAAACCACAGAGGTCTGTTGTTACTTCTTCCAGATACTGTGGTGACAGATACTGTGGCTTTAAACGAATGTTTTATTGCCAAGGTAATTATGACAATCCTTAGACTAGGGAAAATTTGAAATTTAAATAGCATTTTCTTTTTCATCTCTTTTTATGAGTGTGTAAATATTTTTTCATATAGTAAGTGTATAAAAACAATGCAACTATTTGTCAGATCTTTAGATTTTATTTCACCAAACATTCCCATGATTTATTCAGACTGTACACAATTATACTCTCTCTGCAATTTTTTATATTAATCTGGAACAAATATAGCTAAAAAGACATGTTAAAAATAAGACACAAATCACTGATTAACTGAGGTTCTTGTAATAATAGTACATTTGAAGCTAGTTCTCTGAATGCTGTATGCCAGTATATCCACTGTGCTCAGATCAATGACTCAAGTTTCACAGACTATTAGGCTGACAGAGGCCAAGCAGAACTCGCTGTGTGAGGTGATTCCACAGCACTGGCCCCAATGCATTTTGGGCAAAATCAGGATATGACTGAAAAGTGATTCAATAACCTACTCAGCAAATCAGTCCGTGACTCAGGCACTTGAAATAATGCAATGTGCACAGAAGCAAAAAAAAAAAAAAAAAAAAAAAAAAAAAAAAAATTAAATGCAGATCCTTTTTCACTTCATTATTCCCTGGTCAAACTGCACTGGCAGCCTTAGTAAGGCACAGGTTGCTAGTTTTAGTGTTTGACTGATCATGCACAAACTTTTTTTGAGGGACAGAAAAAAAAAAGTAAAATAATAAAAGTGAACAATGAAAAATATGGAAGCATTTAAAAATATTATTTTGTTGCTTTGGATTTGGAACAATAATTCTCATCTAGCATCACAGCTACTAGCTAGGACACTAAACCAAAACAAATACGTGTCATTACCCAGTAGCCAAGACCCCCTAAAATATGAATGCATAAAGGGTGCAAAATTTTATACTCAATTCAGAAATTTAATCTCCTTATGAAACTGTTTTTAAGTTCTGGTCCTGAGATTATTCTCAGCCGTTCACCTCAACTATGCTGTTAGAAGCAAGACATGTAGAATCATACAGTTCAATTTCTGTGACATATATGCCCTTGTAAAAATTATAAATAAATGAGACAGCTTAGCTAATGAGAAATCTTGTGGAAGTAACTTCACGTTCAAACTCTTGTTTGGAAAATTTAATACACAGGTAGACATATGACAGCTCCTTCTTCCTTTACTTATATTGGATTTCCAAAAACAATAAGCTCTTAAAATGTTCATGTAATTAGACCATGCAGAAATAAGCCAATTTTAGTCTTTTAGATACAGATAACTGTTAGTTTGAGTTAGGTGTTAGCAAAGACAAATATTGTGTTATATATAAACAGAAAAACACTGCACACACCATTTATCTAAGTCCTTGTAAGGATGCTATAAAAATAATAGTGTGATAGGAATTATTTGTCAGATTCAACTGTTTGCAAGACAGTGAAGAAGAAGGTGTTCACTAAAAGAAGGAGCAAAAGAATAGTAATTCTAAGGTATTTGTGAAAGATATTCATAAGAATGAGGTAGTTAAACAGATGACATCAGCTTGCTTCTTCCTAGTCTCAAGACTGTGGTATTTTGACATTTAAACTAAAGAGAGTCGGTATTTAAAAAAGGCCTCTTCATTGTAACAAATATTACTATATTTTGTGTTAATTAGAGTTACATATTAGGATTATCATGCTCATGAACAGTGCATGAAAGTTTAATTAAAAGACCACTAAATTATTCATTTTTAATGAAACTGCCAGGAATTCTGCAGAGAAGTTCAACAACATTTATCATATCATTACACTAATGAACTTCTTTCTAGATAGTGAATAAAAGCTTGTAAGAATCCATAGAAATTCCTTAAAGGTTGATGTATCTTCAGATATATAAGAAAAAACACACTTCAATATGTTCCCAGATCTTAGAAAAAATAAACTTTAAAAACATACTCATGAAAGCAATACAATGAACAAGACTTGTACTGTTCGATGGGAAATGGGTCAGATGTGGAAAAGTAAGGAAGAGTACTTTTAGAAGAGTACACAGAAGAAAACCAGTATGTAAAAAGATACTAACAGCAGGAGGTACAGATGAACTAGAGAGAGCCATTTAAAAGGATAAATAATAATTGAAAGGTAAATAACTGATCAAAAAAAAAAAGGCATACAGGTAATAGAATAGGAAGGATACAAGCTCTTGGCCTTCACCCTTAGAAATAAACTAAGCAGAGTGAAAACAGTGAATATATCTTCATCTTTCTAACAACTTCTATTGCAGACAGTGACTAGCATCCTAAAGGTGATGGAAGTAGTCAGAAAAACATAGTAGTAGTTCAAATAAGATTTGAATTTCTTTCTGTGATAGGCCTTGTCCAGGTTTCAGCTAGGATAAAGTTAATTTTTTCCCCACTAGCTGTTACAGTGCTGTGTTTTGGATTCAGAATGAGAACAGTGTTGATAATACACTGATGTTTTGGGGTTTTGTTAAGTCCATTTATCCTAAGTCAAATACTGCTTTTTTCCTTGTCTCATGTTCAGCCAGTGAGGAGGTATGCAAAAAAAAACAAGCTGTGAGGGAGCACAGCTGGGACAGGTGATCCAAACTGACCAAAGGGATATTCCACACCACAGAACATCGTGCCTGGTATATAAAGTCAGGGAGTTACCTGGAAGTGGGGGCTGATTTAGGTTTGATGGTAAGAAATTGCATTGTGCAGCACTTGTTGGGGTTTTTTCCTTATTATTGTCATTATTATTATAATTTACCATTACAGTATTCTTGCTTTCTTTTCAATTGTTAAAATGTTCTTATCTCAACCTACAAGTTTTACTGTGATTCTCCTCCCCATTCAACCGGATTGGGGAGTGGGGAGATGGGGGCTGCCTTAGCAGCTGTGTGGTGTTTCATCTTCAGCTGGGCTTAAGACATGACAGGCCTATTAAAGCATTAGCAGGATTTATTCCTTCTTGGCCCTCAGTAAATCTAAACTCTGAGAAGATAAGAAACAGTTTTGAAACAGAGTTATAGCACTTCTGATCTCCTCAGTAAGCCCTGTGGAAGTACTGTACTCCTGCACAAGTGCTTCCCCTAGAGAAGCTCTCCTGTGCATGGCCAGAATAGCATTTGAAAGAAAACTGAAAACCACTCACCTCCAATCTCCCATTAGTACAATTCAAGGCAAATAAGGAATAGACAAAATCACAAGAGAAACTAATGGAGGAAGAGTGGACCTCGCTCATATTTTTCCTACATGTAGTTGTAGGATAGCAACCTGTTGAGATGGTGAATAACCATACCATTCTTTATTTAACTCTAAGTGTGAAGCCTATATCATAGAATTGTGAAGATTAGAGATGCTTAAATAAACCAAAAAACCCCCAAGATTCTCAGCATCGCTGAGACATAACAGAGACAAATTTAACTTCCACAGAACAGAGCTGGTATTTTACAATCCACTCCAGCAAAGCACATATCTTGTGCTGAGCCATGGTTAAATCAAAATCACCCATGTTAACACACAACTGCTCTCCAACTTACATTCTTTCAAGAGGCCTACTTTATCTTAGTGTAAAATTCTACAAAGACTATCTGTCCCTAGGTTTCCCATTAACCTTAAATGCTGTAGGGTGGGAGCATTCTCTTGAAGCACCACACCACATTCAGAATTGATGCTGTTTCCTAGACACAAGGTGCTCACCACTGTCAAACACAAGGCACCTGATTCAGGAAAAATTTTGGTCAGGCCCCATATAGTTATTCTCATTTGAAAATACTCTGTGATTCCTGCTCAAACACAAAACCTAAATGGTCATGGCAGAAACGTTGTTTCATTTCCAGTACAAAGACTAGCCAAACATTGTGTTAGATAAAAAAAGCAGTTAACCATCTCTGTCTAGAAACCTCTTTCTCAGAGGAATAGGGCCAGATCTGTTAGTCCAGCAAAGGTCCATGCCCCCAGTTCCAACCTGCAGCAAGACTAAGCACCTGTTCCCAGTAGCCACATGCACACAGAGCACGTATGTACGTGTACAGAGTTTGCAACACAGGACAATAACACACCTTTGTATGTGGGAAGCAGCACCTTAGCATATCTTACACCTTAGCATATCTTTAGGTTTACACATCCATGGTAATCCTTTTTGTCCACTGAAGCAGGATCAAGAAACCTTCGTGCCTTTTTCCAACATCTCCATGCATTATGTTAACCAATATAGATTTTATTTGTAAGAATTAATAAATAAAATTAAGGGGTTTTCCCCCCCAGTCTTTTTCACAAGGCAGATTAGCATTCTATTTAATTTACCCGCCTTCATCTCTGAAAGTTCTCTTCCAACAAGTCAGTGGGATCCTAAGTTCTGAACTGAACAATTTATCCTAAAACATTCATAAAATATGCCAGAGTATGCTGCGTTTTACCACCTCAGTTACAAATGCGTATTTGTCACATTCAAGTCTCTGCAAGCAGGGATATTCATCTCTATTTCTGCAACTCTTAGCAAACGGCTTTATCACTCTCTACAAATAAATAAAAGCAACAGTTTTTATAGAAGATATTAACCCAGCTCTGAGCTGCTAAAAAATCTCGTTTGATATTCCATGTTTTGGAGGGAGTGGTAGGGTGGCATGAGAGTCTTAAGCCTATCCCTTATTAGTGACGTCAGTAGAGCTAAATCCTTTATTTTCTACTTTAGAAACACCACAAGTGATCATGTTTGCCCCTCCCATTACCATGGTTTTTGATTTCTGACTGTTCATTCTTGCTGTCAATGAAGACATAGAAAGCAATTTAGAAAATTGCAGTGCATGGATGCACAGACCATCTTTAGATGAAAAATTAATTCAAATAAAAGACAGCAGTCATGATTTTGCCTAAATGCTACCACTTCTGAATTTCTGTCACTACTTTCCCACAATCTGCTTTGTTTCAAAGCCAAAACAACTGTCATTATAGGGAATGAGCTGTGCACAGATAAAATCCTGTTGCCAAGAATGTGGGCTTTTGAAAACACTCACTAAATGTGTGGCTGTTGTATGTGGTTCCCTGGAATGTTAGAGCAGCTTCATATCTGCAATCACCGAGCCTGACATAAACATTTCTTAAGCTAATAGTTATTCAAATGGTTTTTTAATTCTCAAGCTTGTCTAGGAGCTAATACAGTTCTTAAGACAGTATGAAATAAGAAAAGCTGAGAGGACAGATGAGCATTAGCTTATAGGCAAGGGAGAACAGAAAAAGAATAATATTAAGATCAGGCCACAACAAAAGCTTAAGTTGGAAGACACATGAACCTATAGCCATAAATCAAACACCAATTTGAATATATATGCATTAAGGGGGTTGGCATAAAAATATCTGAAAACATTACCCTAAATTGTTTCCATTTTTTGCTGTCATCTGATAAACATTTGGAATTTCAGACGTGTAATAGAAAGAATAATAACTCCTCCACAGAAGTTCAGTAAGAGATAGAGTCATGCCCCACCCCCTGACCTCCATAAATAGCAGAAACCTGAAAAACCTTGGAAATTATAAAAGGCATTCTTTTGTCATCTGAAGTCTTCCCTTGCATTTTTTTTCTCCCTTAAGTTTGGATAGTAGTTAATTTTGTCAAAAGTAATAGCACTTTAATTGGCATATTGTACTACTAGTGGAAAGTCTCTTAAGAACATAAAATACGAAATTAACTAACAGAGTATGTAAGTTTATATGACAAATCAAGTGTTTAAAGAAAGAGGCAGCTTATTATCAGGAAAAAAACCCCAAACAATAGAAAAGCAAGCAAAATTTTAAAACCTAGAACTTAAAATTTTCATACTCATCTACTGTTGGTAAGAAAAGAAAAAAACATAGATAGAAAATCACAAAAAAATCTTATGTGATTAACAAAACAATATTAAAAAGCCAAAAGTATTTCATCACAAGTTACTCCAGAACTGGGAAAACTTCTTGCAACATCAGCAATACCTTTGAAGTTTTTCTTTACCTTTCTTTGATTTCTCCAAGTGTGTACTTTAAATTTTCCTGCATGTCTTCCTTATCAATACATCTTTACGCGTTTAAACTGTCTTTGTCTAATTACAGAAAGCAGAAAAGTATTTCAAAGCTTACATTAGTTTCTCAAACTGTGTAGCTGAAACTTTGAGAGGATTTCATTCATTAATAAATAAAACCTCAGCACTTACTGATGACTTCCCAAGTTGCAAGTCTACATGCATGTACTGGTGCTCAACAAAACAGCAATATTTGACTCGGTACTCACAAATTGTACAGCTGTAAAAAGCTCAAGGAGAGCACTGTTAAAATCTTGTGGGTCCTTTGGAAAAACATCAAGGATTTAACAAAGCAGGGGCATATTGTGCCCTGGGAGAAGAAACTTGCTTTCTTGATTGGGTGAAGGCAATGGGGAAGGGCAGCAGCAGGTGCCTCTAACACTAATTAGCAAGTTCTGAGCTCACCAGGGACTGCTCCAGCAGTTCACTACTCAGTGTTAACTCTCTGGCTACAGCAGCCTCCAGAAGAGAGCCCCGTGTTCATACAGCTCACGGGCTGCTGCTGCAGGGCCTCCTGCCACCCTACCTGAATGCCCCCCATGCACACACCTCAGTGCCAGCACACAGGGGGCTGGCAGAATATATAGTCCCAGAGTGACAAAGAAGCTCATCATGCTGCCTACTCATGTTTCTCCTCCCTGCAGGCCTCCAAAAATATGTCTTCAAACTGCCTCATGTATTTAAATGCAGAAATGAAATCAGAAGTTCAAGGACAACTGAATAAAATTGCCACACATTGGCCTACCATGTATGATGCCTTCCCCAGATTTTTAAGACAAATGAAACTATGAAAACAATTTATTACTCATGTTGCAAAACAACTTCTTAACAACTAGTCCTGAAAGCATTATATATATATTTATAGATATGTGTATCTCCTAATGGCATCTAGTGTCTCTTTGTAGAGTCAATTACTCAATCAATGACTCTAGGACAGAAATATGTGGGAAATATGTGCAAACAGGCTGTGCTAATAAAATGCTTTTTACATTATCAGGACATTACAGCTTGACCACTGAAGAAAATAAAATGTGTCCTTAATAGGAGATCCCAGCAGTATAGGCACACAATGATCACAAAACTTTAAGGATCTCCAGCTGTTCCTGGAGGGATGCAACCTTGGTAGCAGGGAAGAAAATACTTTCGGGGTAACAGATAAAAAAGGGAATTTATCCACACAACGACAGAACATCCCACAGATTGTCAGACTCAGACACATTTTCAGACCAGTGAAGAAAAAAAAAGTAAACAAACTGTGATAGAAAATGCATAAACATAAAAACACAGCTGCACCCAAGAATGAGGAGAAGGAAACCCTCCAAATCATGCACTCCTTGTTCAACAACTCCCTGTTCTTAACTAAGTAGACTAGAATCAATTTATGGCTCCATGGGTAGGTACATTTCTCTAGCCCACTTTGATTGCCTGTGATTTTTGGTTTCATTAACTGCCCTAGAGAGCTGGTAGCAATATTTGTCCTTCACACCATTCAGAATCACATCAGATTATGAACCAGACAAGCCTAAATTTGCAAATCTGCACTTCACTACCATTTTTCCAGTTTGACTTCTTTAAGAGTCCAGCCCATTTCTGGGAACGTTAGGTTCAACTAGCTGATCAGTGGAAAGATGCAGCTAAGATCTTCCATGTTGATGACAATTAACAGTTTTTACCATTACAGAATTAGGCATGAGTAATTTTCATTCACATAAAGTCATCTACTTTTTCCAAGAGGCCTTGCATTCTCCCCTCACTGTACATCTGGCTTTCATTCTGTCTTTCCACTATTAAGTCAAAACACATTTTTCTCTTCGCTGCTTCTATTGCAGTACTGATTTTTTTTTTTTTGTCTAAGTCTGTTTAAATGTTTACCATAACATTTCTAACACTATTTTAAGAGAATGCTGCATTCAGAATGGTTGTGTTGTGCTTTCAATGTGATTTTCCAATGGCATATCTCAGCAGCACATGTTGAACAGCTGGAAACCATCTAATTAGAACAGGGAGGAAAAAAGAAAAAGGATGTTTGAGATGAATAGTAATCATATCCATCACACTCATGGTTTTTCTTATTTATATAGTGCACACCTGTGTCTAATAGGCAATGAAAATGACTGTAGGATGAAACACTGAGCTGACCTTATATTATTATATTTCTCCTTCTCTGAGCTTTAAATAGATTTTGTTATGTTACTTTAATTATATAGGTAGATTTGTTTACTGAAGCATTCACATTAATACTCATTTCATGCAAAGGGGCAAATTACTTTTTTAATTATGTGTCTTTGGGAGGGCTACATAGTTAAGATGAGTTGCTGCCTGCTAGTCTCCACAGACGATAATCCTGGCAACTCAATGCAAAACACCTTCAGTGGCATTAAGTTTTCATACAGTAAATATGTACATGTTTTTGAAGCTGTATCAGTGTATTGGGTTTTTTAAAAACACCTGCACTAGTGTTTAGGTAAGAAAAAACATCTTTAGGTAAGAAAATCTTTACAAAGCTGGAACAGGTAGCCCAGATAAGCTGTGGATGCCCCATCTCTGGCGGTGTTCAAGGCCAGGCTGGGTGGGGCTCTGAGCAACCTGGTCTGGTTGGGGCTGTCCCTACCCCTGGCAGGGGGGTTGGGACTAGATGACCTTCAAGGGCCCCTTTCAACCCAAGCCATTTCATGACTCTGTGAAATGGTAGCCTCAGAGCCTAAACCACAACACAATTTCTATTGAAAAACTGCAATTGAAAGATTACTATTAACTTCAGGGAAATTAACTCAAGCAGAGATATTTATGTGCATAATATTAAACAGAGAAATAGAAATGCTGCATTGTTTTTGTTTCTTCTGTATTTTCCTTAACATCTTTACAAGTTACCTTTTTAAATTTATTTTAGTGCAAACTCTTCTCTATTATGATTACAGAATAAACCTTGGAGTCGTTTCTGAGCGTGTTAATGTAAGAACAAAAAAAAAATCCAGAATTAGACCAAAAAAACCAAACCCCAACTTTTCTTAAAATCTTGAAAAATGCTGTAGGATTTTTAAGGAAATCTCTTTGCTTTCTTACCATAGTAGACTTGTGATCAGAATTCCTAATTTTACAACTGCATTAAAAATTACTGAAAAGAGTTATAATCTTGAAATTACCAAACTCAATGTTCCATCATTTCAAATTCGGTTAAAATGTTTCAGCTTAATTTGAGATAAAATGATATTAAAATTAAAATGTACACATTAATTGCTAATAACAGGATTAATTAAGTAGTTAGCTAGGAGGCAGCTATTATTTTAATGGATCTAAAAGCATAATCTACTTTGAAAATAGCAAAACAAAGCAGACAGCACACTGAAAACTGACCTGTAGTGAGTGCACAAAGAAACAAGACATGATGTAGAACAGAGGGCTCTCTTCCAAGCATAGCTTCTAGTTTGAAGGATCAGGTGTGTCAGTAATTTTAAACATCCAGTTTTCTGCTGATATTGTAATGGTTTAGGGGCATGAGCAGTATTGATTTGATTTACTAATACACACTGCATCAATTATAAAAACATGAGTTCAGTGTTGGAGAAATACAGTATCTGGAATATGTGCTATTCATCTCGGTACATGTGCATCTCTTTAAATGTTAATTGAAACTTTCTGTCATGTTTATATTCCATGCTCTTATCACCACTGAATTTTCTAATGGCAACAAAAATCCAAGCCCATTTCAATTTTGTGAGTGGGGGCTGCCAGTTGGGGGATTTTTGCCAAATTTTTGAAACCTCAGAAACTAATTTGTAAAATTTTCTCTCCTTTTAGCAGAAACGTGTAATTCAATTACCATAGTTATTCTGGGTGATACAGTTTCATATGCTCTTCAACTTTTTTGATTAAATCCAGAAGGATGTAATCAGGTAATTATTAATCCTCTTGCAGAACTTTCTTGATTTCCTATGATACATACCAATCAAATCTTATTTTCACTTTAGGTCACTGTGCTTCTCCTAATAAAATTTCATAATTTCTTTCATTGTTAAATCTTCATTCCACATTTATTGCTAAGAATAGTCAAGGACAACATTGTACAAGTTTTAGGTTGTACTGCATGAATTCCATAGCTTGGAGGTGTTTGCTTTACTTTTGGGGAGTTTCATGGGGTTTTTGGGTATTTTCTTGGTTTTTTTTTTCTTTTTTAAATGAATGCATTTCTCAAATACAAATTGCACATCCTGTCAACCATTTCTCCTCTAAGCAAGTGTAAAATGCGTGTGTAAACTTCATTGGCATTGTGTCTGTGTATATCAACACTTAAATCCAAGTCAGGATTTAGGTTCCTCAGTATTTTCTTACATAAATCCCAGACTAAATCCACAAACCCCTGCTCAACATTTGTGTCCCAGTCTGTGGGGCGCTTTAATTTGCAAGAAAGTTCTTGATTCAACTCAGAAATGTTCTGGGTATGTAATTTTTGTGTCACAGAACATCTGTAGTCTGAACAGTCAGGAAAATTTGCCAAACCCTTTGGCATAGAGGATACTCCAATAATCCCCATTTCTTAACAGGCAGAAGAGCCCTAATCAGCAAGGTATATGCAAATCACACAGTTCTAGCCCCCAGCTTCCTCTTGGAGAGAGATATTAATGGAACCAAAATAACGTAGAGCAAAGAGACCTGAAGTCTATGCACTTCAAAGTGAGGATTTGTAACTAATTTCTTCCTCTGAAATTTTCATCTCTTTGATTTTAAACTGTAAAATGTAAAAAGAATTCTGGAACCAAGAAGAAAGAGCAAGACCATCCTACAATTCCTTTCCTTTTTGTTTGCTGCTGTTTGATGAAAATTACACAGTTGCAGAGGCCAGCAGAGTCTACTTTGGCTTTTAATTAGGCTATTAGAATACTTTCCTGGGAGACACGGGTTTAAACCTTCCAGCAAAAAAGGGTTAACCTCAAATTTACTGCTTACCACAAGAGTTCTGCATGAAGTTGTGATGTAAAAGATGGTGAGTGCAGCATTTAAAATAAACATATATAATTGATACAGTGTAGTGGAATGGATATAACTTAAACAAAAATTCTAGCCATATGCACTATAACAATATGCAGTTAATAAGGAGAAGTGTGGGATTGTCCTCATGAGACACCTTCCTCAAGCAGAAGCCTATTTTATCATTTCTGGCTCTATTTCATCTAATCAGGAACAGATAACTATAAATATGCATTACTGGATCACAGTTTGTTCCTTCTCCAATATTTAGAGCTAGGTAAAACAAACATCTGGAACTCCAGATTGCTCTAGCAATCAAAATCTTTGTTTCAAATTCCACAATGTTATTCCTATCACAAGAAGTCTTACACCACATATGTAAATTTTTTCACCAATGTTTGGGAGTTTATACTAAAAAATATGTCAATATGTCAACGAGTTTTAGAAGTAATAGCAGGAAAGACTGAAAGAGAAAAAGGTAGCAGCAATCAAAGCACTCAGCTATAAAGGAAATCCCTGTTAGTTATCCTGAACATTTGACTGCTTTCCCTACCTCTATGCAGAAATACGAAAGCATTCCTAAAAGCCACAGATTTGAAGGTGGTTGTGCCATTGGGATTCACACTTAGGTACCAGGCAATTTTCATAGGCACCTAAAACATGAGATTCCCATTGATTTCACTGGGAGTTCCACACTTAACCGAGTGTATGTTTCCTTTGTATAGTGCAAAACTGATAAAAGAATAAATGATTTCTTTTACAGGCTTTAGCACTAGATGACAGGAATATTATAATACTCATCTGACCATGAGAAAGCCTTCTGTAGTGTATAAAGGGAAAACAAGAGCATAGCTTCTAACCTTTTATTGAGATTTTAACCTACCTTTTCAACAGTGTGAAAAGACTCATTTAAAAACTTGAATAATTCCACTTTCCACAGAATCCACAAACAAAATTTCTGTAACATGGAATTTTCCATTTTATCTGGATCCCCCAGGTCAGATGCTTCAGGATGTAAGATCAGAGTCAATCATTTGGGACGTAATGATGTAATCCTCACTTCTCAAAAAAAACCCCAAAGAAACAAAAAACCAACCAAACAAAAACAAGCAAAACAACAACAAAAAACCAAAGAAACAAAAAGACAAAGAAACAAAGACAAAAACCCAAACAAAACAAAACCAACAAAAAACCCCCACATTAACTGGGGAAGGAAGGCAAGAGGAAGAAACATCAGATTTCAAATGGCTCATTAACAAGTACATCTTTAAACCTGCATCTTTATGACAACTCACTATGCTAAGAAGTCACACAGTGACTGACTTGTCCTTTAGAAAGTCAAAGAAGTTGGAATTTACTCTCCAGCTACCTTAGCTGTTGAGGGATACGTTTTCAAGGCTGCATGCATGAGTTACAACAAAGGTAAGGCTGGCCATGACAGCATCTTTCACACCTGTTGATGTTGTAGCTCTTTCTATTCAATATTAATAAATTCAGCATGTAATTATTTTGCCATCTGTCTCTTGTAGAAGCATTTATTTCTGTCCTTCTAGTGAGCACTACAAAAAACATATTGAGTAATTTCTTCCAACATAATGACTAATAAATTGCAATAATGAGGTTTTGTGTACCATATAAGAAAGTAAGACAGTTATTAAATGACTTGTTATCTTTTTTCTACTATGCATCATTGCCAAGACAAATTACTTAACTGTAGAATAACATCAGCATTTATTTTAGCATGTACAAAGTGTTGTTTTGGGGTCTTTTATTCTACCTATGAAAATTTCTAACAGCCTAAATTCTGCAATTTAATACCAATTGGTTCAAATTTTTTATCCAGTTTTGTTACTCTCTTATTATTTTGACAAGAAACCTAGTACGTGTCGACTGTTCTGTTTGCATTATAAAAAACAAACAAAGAAATCTGTGGAGCCATAGGCTTATTCAAATGAAATCAAATGTGTATAAAAATTCAAGTATCTGATTTTCAACTTTTAGCATTTTGCTGAAATTATCTAAGAAGGGAAATTTCGCAAGAGGGAACACATATGTAACCAAAATAAATGGCCCTTCCCTCTCTAATTATTTGATTCTGAGATTGCATTTAAGTATTCAAGAAATCAGATTTTAATAACTTTAACCTGTTTCAGGTGAAGAGCAAAGATCAAATAGATGACTTCTTAATACAAGTAACCTTGAAGAGCCATATCATTGCTATGAAGAGGCTGTTAAAGCAGCTTTTCTTTTGCAGTTACTGTTTTGTGAAGTCTTTCAGTTTTTGATCAGCTTCACTTTCAAATATTGCTGGTGTTCAATTGAATGAATTAAGCAGTTTTTAACTGTTCCACATAACTACTGATAAACTGACTTTCATTCAAAATTATAGCTTAGATTGGGTGATATATGTTTCCATTTATTTACAGATGACACAAATACATTTGCATGTTATTTTGCCAACTTAGGTGTACAATTATTTTAGAGCAATGAAGTCTATAAGTATTTTCCTTTCAAAGTTGCTAGATAGGTTATCATCCCTGGAAAGTTACATCCCCAACTCCTGTGCATGGTTTTTTTATGACCTAAAGATGTCTTCAAAGAAGAAAGCAAAGCAGATTAACACCTCTTTACTTCCAGGTTTCATGAAGTTAAAAACAAAAAAGAAATTTTACAACTGGCAATTCTATCCAAGGTGTTAAATCCTATGTAATATGTGCGTGTGGGAACTTTTCTGTAAGTAAGTTACCTAAAGCAGTATAATAAGACCATCTCTAACATAGACTAGAATGTTTGTATCCCTTGTTCAGAGGCCATGCCATCCACTAAGAAATAGTTCTGCCACCCTGGTCACTGATCAAAGCAAGACACTGTGCCTTATCTTTAATTTGGAAGAATATTTTTCTATTATATTTTTTTGTCACTGAACATTTCATCTGTTCCTTATTCTGACATGCTAATTCGGGAATTTTCTTCCCCTTGTTGTCTATCTTCATGCAAGAAAGAGTAGCCCCAATATCTGGCAATTAACAAGTGCTTTTAATTTGCAAATCAGTCCAAATTTTTACACTTATAGCTGCAAAACTGTAGATAAACTCCTGTCACTAACAAATAATTAAAGTTAAAATTTTATCTCAATGAAGGCAAAGTGTGACATATGTCATTTAACCTCTTGAAATATGTCTTTCACAATAAACCAAAAAATCTTTCATCAATAAATTGTTTCTCCAAATCAGAAGTATTTTTCTCTTACTCCTTAAAAGGTGTTTCTAGCTAAAGAAAAGTTTCAGGCTGATAACTCTAATGAATAACACACTCAATGTCTTTCCAGATCATATTATTCAGCTGTAGATGGAATTAGAAAGAAGTAATCCTCCTCCCTTTTCTGTGTTCTCCCTCTAAAATCAATGAGTTGATTGAGTACTTGCATGCTAGTACGGACAGAAGCTAGGGTCTCAGATTCCTAAAGACCAACTACAGGACAATACGTGAAAGTGAAGCTTTTTGAGTTATTCTGAAGAAGCATGTCAGTCCTTACCTAGAAATAAATTTCCTGTCTTAATGACTGCTCACTCCTTGGTCTTTGGGCTGAAATTAATCCTGGGGATCTGAAAAAGGGAATCTAATGCAATGGTCCCTAGATTTGATACATCACTCCAGATACTATGTAAAACAGACTAAACTGTCATATCACTTGACAAAGAAATAAGAACTCTTTTAAAAAAAATTTTAAAATCTGAGGCAAAACATACTGCATGAAAAATCATCAGCCCACCATTTGTGAAAACACTCCTTTATTAGTTCCTGTATCAATCAGTTTCTGTTTAGCTTAGGGCTTATTCTGTAATTTTGTGGTGGTTATGAAGAAACTCAAATTTTGATTGTCAGATGAAAGTTTAGGTAATCCTGGATAAGCAAGTTTTCATTTCATGCAGCAATAGAAATGGGACTACTTTCTTTGATGCTGATAATGTTTTTCTTTCCTACCCTTCATTGAGTCAGGTGAACATTTGAACTACCACCACACCTTAGAAAAGAGGTCCTATACTGGATGTTGACAAACTTGATGCGACAGCAACTCTGAAATATTGGATGATACAATGTCAAAGAACTTTCAGAACAGAAGATGTATCAATTAGGTTGCACAAAGCTGTTATTGGGGTGAATAAGAAAGAATTATCTGAGCTTGAAATGACCTTTCTGTAAGACATTACTTCCCTTACTGTTTTGTTACTGTCTTTCCCTACCTAATGGCAACCTTAATTTCAGAGCTCAAAGCCTCGAAGCAGGGATAGGAAGGCAGTAGGTTGTAGCTGAGAGAGCTGTACGAAGCAGGTTGGTGCCAGCCCTAGGGATAGCCAGGAAGAGTAAAGCAGGAGATAATAGAGGTGAGGTGATTGTTAGAGGGGAAAATAGATTAATGAGATATGTAGCAAAGAGATCTGAGGGAACAAAAAAGGAAAGCAAACAAGCACTCATGGTAATTCGACCTCAACAAAATCCCTACTATTTACAACGAGGTTGCCAGTGGAAACTCCCATTGCAGAGACAGGAGTGCAGCTAGGTTTGCTTGACAGGAACCTGTTTCTTCTCATTATTCCAACCTGTTGCTAGTGTTTAATTCAAGTTAAACTGTAATGGATGAATCATTTTATTTTCTTCCAGATACCAGATCAGAACTTCTCCAGACAGCACTGCTATTTTGTCCACAGATAGGGAAGGATCTTAGACTGCAATAAAGAGCCACAGAACTCATTAGCAAGCAATACCCAGCAGCAAACAAGACAATTATCTGAGAGCTCCTGCTCTGCTCTCACAATGGCTTAAATTAACCTGCTTATCATTGGAAATGGAGAGGAAAGAAATGCTTCAGCTCTCAGGTGTAAGACAGAGATTCAGCTAAGACAGAAAACTGACTTTATTATCCTTTCATCACACAATTCCTGGGTAACAGAACAGCCTCATTATTTCTAGTTGGCATATTTTCAAAGCATAGATTGTTTCCTAAGCCACTTTGATATTTTGACTAGTCATTTCTTCCATTTGAGAATCAAGACTGGTGTGTTTATTTGCTCTAAACCAGGGCATAGAAAAATTTCCAAGACTAGTTTATAAAATCCATTTTAGTGTGGATTTGAAGCAAATTGTAGTCAAATTTGGGCTCCAAATTAAGTGTTGGAGTACATATACACTCTATGACTAAAAGGCACTAGGGAATCTGAGGTATTAAGAAGGTTTCTTGGAGAATAAAAAACTTGTGAATTTCACCTTTATTTAATTATCTTCTGCTCTTCTTTTTCTTCAACAAACACAAAGAATTAAACCATTCCATCGATAAAGGAAAATTTCACAGATTAACTCCTTTTGGGACAGGTGGCCAGGCCATAGAGCTGACTCTCCTTGTTCACAGCTACTATGCAGTAGCTTGGGGTAAACAACCTTTCTTAAGATAAGTTTTTGGCACTTTACCAGAAGTGAAGTTACTTCTGTTGATTTGTCTATTGTTTGTTTTCCATACCTGAGCACCAGTTTGTTTTTGCATCACTGCTATTTTACAGACACTGGTGTAGCAGCTGTGCAGTCAGCATTGCACCTCTCCTTCTCTAAGCAAATCCAAGCAGACAGTGCTGTTCCAATGCCTCTGACCCTGACTAGTCCGTGTGGCTAAGAAACAAGGCCTCAGGGTTAAAGGAGCTTCTTTCATTTCTACAGTTTAGAGGGCATTTGTTCTAAAGATGTTCCTGCAGAATTAAAGAGCTCTGTACTCTGACGCACAAATACGAGAACAATATTCATCCCAGCTACATTCATCCTCCTCTGTAATAACACGGAGTTGTTAGGTTGGAGATTAAAACTGCAATGCTCTTCAGCTGGTGCAGCATTCTGCACAAAAGGCACTGCATTCAGTAAGAGCCTGAAGATGTGCACCCAGGAAGCTGCTGATCAGCAATGTCAGTGTCTTAGTGATTTGAGGTTTCATTTTCAGTCAACAAAAGACTTAAAGTCATTCTGTCAACCTGTCTTCTCTGTAGCTAAGTACTGTTGTGACAGTAGAAATAAAGGCTAATTAGCAAAACAAAAAGCAATCCTATTCAACGTTAAGTAAATTCTTTTTCCTTTTTTTTTTTTTTTTTTTTAATTCCTTCACATAATGACACACTGAGAGGGAATCTACTTAATCTAAAATTTTTCAGACTAAGTTTTTCATGCTTTTCTCAGGGTATCCCAGGGTCTCAACACAGCCATAGATTCATAAAATAGACGGAACTGGAAAAGACCCATAAGGATCCTTGAGCCCAACTCCTTTTCTTTTTTTCCCTAAACTTTTTGTTCATCAGTCACAATGCCCCTGAGTTCAATGCACAACATATACATGACATAATTACAGTAATTTTTACAAATATTTTAAAGCATGAGGAAAAAAATACACAAAGATGCAAATATTAAAATTATTGTGCAAGAATCATGCATTATCCCTTTTTGAGCTGACTAATTTTGCATTAAAAAAAGACCAAAACTCAAGGCAACATATATAACTTGCATCATAATCTGGGAAACTAAATAAAATCATCTAGTAAATCCATTTCAGTATGTAGTATGGAGTAAGATAAAAAGGCATCAGTTTAGTTCTTTTAATCTTTAAATCAGCAAGTTTAATTTCTGCTTGGATGATATAATAATAAATATAGTAGAAGTGGGAATGATACAGTTAATTTAAGCACATAGAAAAAAACTATGGCTTCTGCTGGATAGATTTAATACAAGTTTTTTGTTCTTATTCAGCATTCTCTCCTTTCCCCACATAATGGAAAAAAAAAAGGAGAGATTATTTCCTTCCAGATGACCTCAGAATACGAAATGAAAGCAAATATTTAGAAACGTAAAACTGAGGTCAGCTCAACAGCTGTTAGGAAGATGTTTAAGATTTATTTGATTCCAGCCAGGAGCCAAGCCTGATCATTAATCACATAATTCCCTCTGGGGTGATGAAAGTAGCCCTGCGGTGAATCTGACAATACAGAAGTAGCAAGTGTCCTCCTAATAACTTTTATTGCCTGTACATAATGGAAAAAGTGTGGGAAGCTTTTTAAATTTTCCTTTCATTGGTCATGCACATCTTTTCACTCCAGAAGAAAATCTAGTAGGCTTTCACCAACAAAACAGCTGGAGACATCTCGTTCTCCATGGAACAGAAATGAAAAGTTTATGCATAACTTGTACTAGCTAATGACTTTTTAGCAGAGGTCTATCTTAGACTTTCAGAAACATTCAGATTATCATGGCCTTCTAATGCAAGTCTTAAATCATCTTAGCTTCCACGTGTTTGTCTTGATTTTTTCATAGGTTTCTCTTGATTTTAGTGTAGCCTCTCACTGCAAGTGCCATTTAGCATAAAGTCTGAGATACTGTAATCTCTGCTGAGAAGGTTTGCTTGACACCAGTAAGTAGAAATACTTCCCAAAACCCAAATACCTTATCCTACTATTTCTTAACAGGATTGCCTGGTTTTCACCCACTGGCACTCATAACCACACACTAATTTCTAGTATGAATAAAAATATTTTTCCATCCTCATCAACCAAATGCTTCAAGTAGAAAAAAATGGATGGACCAATTAAAAAAGAAAAAATTGTTCAAAGCCTAACTACATACACAGAACCAGAGGAAAATCCTCATGCCTTTGACTGACCTTTCAGCCATGAGGGAGCATATGATATAAGAAATAAACTAGTGAACTGGTAAAAATAAAGCACTACTATTTTGCCACACAATCTGCTCAGCATGCCTAAATAAGCAGCCCATATTACTCTTTAGAAATCCTTTTTTCTTTACTGCTTCATCACAGTAAATTGAGACATATAAACATGTCAACTGGACAATAACAAATGCTAAATCTCAATTTAAGGTTAGAATGCTCATTCTACTCATGTCCATTTATGTCCAACCTCATAGACAAAAGTTTTCCTGAGAACCTTAAAATTTCAGATCCTGACATTTTTCTGTAGTAAGAAGCACACTGTAGATTTTGACAATAGACACATACAAGAAATTGCTTGGTGTCACAATATGCATGCAGTTGGATACAGTTATCAAAAGCATTATTAAACACTGCTATCTGTGCAAACCAGGGAATAATTTCAAGCACCATGTCTGAATTCCCTATGTATAAATATTTCTAATCCTTAGCTGTAACTGGCAAAACAAATTAATATTTAAGTGTTCTTGGAATAAAATAGGCATTTAAATTAAGGGACTGGTGACATGGTTTTCTATTGCTTTTTGGAAAAAATCCACAGACTAAATATGGTCACCATCAGAGGTGACTCAAAAATGATCTTCTACCTTAAACAATAGCATCTTAGAAAAGGACACAGGAAAATTAGACATAAAAATTAATTTAGAAATAATTTATATTTAAGTATGTTTACTTCTCAGCACTAACTTTATCACCACATTCTTTGAAAGAATTGCTACTACAGAATTCTCTTTACATATATCCCAAGGTAGGATGTGGTTAAAAATACAGTTATGTCTGAATTAACCCAACATTCTCTGTTATATTTAGGAACATAAAACTATAATTAGAGTATACTGCATACTGCCATTTAATTACCTTATTTGTAAGCCCAGATCTTTCCAACCAGAAACACTACTTCTGGTTAAACAGACTGTTAAAAACAATTGCTGTTATAAGACAATTATTCTTCTCTACACTCGGCTTACTAATTAACTCATTTAGTAAGTATCACTGAGTTCCTCAGAGCCCAACAGAAGCTACAACCTCTTGGTTAACCAGGCAGAGTCACCTGGACTTAATTTTGAGGAACATCTGGGCTCAACTCAAAGATTGCTTCCTTGTTCTCCCCGATTACCTCAGTGTCTGGCTTGCCTTGATCTGGTATGGTAGCTGCATCCTTTACCTTCTTTTAAATAAAAGAAGGAACGGCATACCTCACATTCTATCAGAACAGGAAAATTTCTTCCAAAAGGAGCAATTTTTGCCCCTATTACTATTAGCCCCTATTACTATTTGTCCCTATTATTCCTTAAAATCAAGCATCAGAAAAAAGCCGCAAGCAAACCAATCCAACCCCTCTCAAAAACAAACAAACAAACAAAAAAACAACCCCAAAAAAAACCCCACAAAAATAATCCACAAAAAACTCAAAATACCTGGAGATATCTTTTCCTTTAGTAATATTTGATTGAAGTTTATCAAGATTCTAACAAGCAGTAGTAAATCGAACTACAAAACATTTTACAGTAGCTTAATCAAGTTTTAGGGCAAAAACATTTGCATATACTTAAAAGAACCCTTTCAAAACATACATGAGTTCAATGTCCTAAAGACACAAAATATCCTTAAACGTGAATGTATAACTTCAGTTGAGGCTTTATAACATACAGAAAACATTCTGTCTATAGAATGTTGTTCTAGGATTATCCATGAACCTAAACAAAGACTATATTCTGGTGTTTTGAGAATGTTTTAGAAGTATGTGTCCATTATCAATACAAGTGGACAAAAGCCACTCGCACAAGAAGAGATTTAAAACTCTTCAGTACTTCTTCAGAAAGATGAGTTACCAGGATGAAGTAATAATTTCCTATACAGTTGAAATCAGGATTGTTGGGGTTTTTTTCCCACATATTTATTATCATGACACAGAGCCCAGCCCGTCTAGAAGAAATTGGTCTTACCAGAGGAAAATGAAATTCAAAGTTGCCTTCAGTGATAACAGGCAAAGCAACTCTATTCCCTTTTTCTCCAATTCATTTTTGCAATCTAGAAAAGTGGAGAATTTTATTGCATGTGTTTGTAAGGCACTAATAGAATTACCATAATTTTTTTGAGATATTCTAAGGAAATGAGAATTAAAAACAAGACAACAAACCAAAACCCAAAACAAAGACAGTCAGTACTTCTACAGAGCTACATGGAGCAAGTGATTTGTGATTTTGCAAAAAAAAACATGGCAAGTCAATTTGGATATCTCTCCTGTCTCCTGGTTATTCAGAAAGACCTGTAGCTGGGGCAAACCAAGTTAACATTCCCAAATCATTTAAATACACTTTGTTCTGGAAGAATGGGGAGAAGAAAAGGGAATCCTGGTACTAGAAATGAAAGTATAATCCGGAAATCTGGTTAGAAACCTTGGATTGGGACCTATGGAAGCCTATTATATGATATTTCTTCTGCTTAACCAGAATCATTCTCACTCCAGTGAGGCAACCAGGCATATGCCACATGCAAAGACACAGCAGATGCAGAAATACAGACAGGGGAGCTAAGAAATTGTTTGTTTGCACCACAGGAGAGAAAAGACAAAACAAATGCTCAAGGCTGCACAGTGGAATGACAAGTGTCTTAAACTAAAGGTGTGTGTGGCACAGAGATAAAAACATGCCCCAGCAAGAGCCACATCTGTAATTCATATAGGTGCTTATTTGATAGGATGCCTATTGAAGCTGTCTTTGTTACACCCTCGAAGCAACCAAAAAAAAAGGAAATATAAGAAAACATTGTCATAGTCTAAGTACTCTCCAACAGTTGCACACTCCTTTCCTGCCCTGTCTGTCTAAAGAACTTTTTTCCTTCCTTTTCTTCCTTCAGATTCTCATCTTTAATTTAGACTATGGAATCGTGGAAGTCCCAGCAGAATAAGAACAAACTTTGTTTAAATATTCAATGTCATAAATAAAATTTTTAATAATCTCTGCCATAATAAATGCTCTAATTTAAATAAACCAAATTAATAAATTTGCCCTATCATATTAGCATATACACAAATATTCATTTATGATACTAGAACAGCTCAGCATTTGTTGGCCATCTGTAATTACAGACTTACAGGTTAGCCCAATAATACATTCTGCTTTAAGAGACATTTAAAAATTTTATCAGAGAAGAATAAATACAAGCCAAGTGTTTTTCCCTCAATTCAAATATCTTCTCTTCTTGCTTATGTAAGTCAAACCTTAACCTGAGCTACAATATAGTTCATTACACTCTTTAGATGCATGGCTGAGCCAGTTAATTCTGCTTTCATGCTCAAGTAGCAGATGCACAGGAGTGTGGCCATATTAATAACTCTCATTAGAGTCGGGAATGCCACTGAAAGTTCATTCCTCCTTACGTACTCTGAAAAAGAAAAGGTGCAAAAGGTTCAAATTCCAAGTGGCTATCTAATAATCCAAAACCCAGAGGTTCTCAGAGTACAGTATTGCAGCATTGTCTCAGTTCTGTTCTGTATCTATACACAGAGAAACACTTCTGTCACCTAAATCTCTCAGCACCTTTTCATAAGGTTTTTTCTTAACAAAAGAAGAAAAATTAAAAGCAGGATACACCCCTACTATAGCAACAATACCTCAGCCTGATACAAAATAACATTCTTTAACTAAAAAAGTAATAGTGGATTTCTTTGTTAATACCTACACATTGTCATTTTACTTTCTCTCAGAAGTTACCAGTTGGAAAAGGAGCCTTAGAGAAGCAGAAGAATGTTTCTGTACAGCTTGTGCCACTTCAGGACAGAATCACTATGCTTTTGAATTAGGATTATGCTTATAATTGCATGACACATCACAAGATAGCTGACTTTTCTTACTTGTTTAACAAAAACAGAATATTAAAAACTTGGCAATATTATTGACAAATCACAAAATCCTTTAGGGACACTCATTTCCTGAAAGCTCAGGTAATACAATGTGATTGACAATATGAGAAATTAATCTAGTAAAGTTCTTGATTTTTTCCCCCCTGTTTTTACTGTAATGCTGTTGACTGCACATTCTGTTCTCACTTCTCATGAAGGGCCATTATTTCTGTCTCAAGTAGTTTTATATGGCTTTTAAAAAGCTTTTAGGCAGAGTAGGTACATTTATGTTGGAACATTTTTCAAGTGTGTTCTGCAGACAGAGAAGGAAGTCAGTGTCTAGCAAGACACATTGTTTCCTTGTGTAGAACATGTAAATGGTGACTGCCCAAACAAGATTCCAACAGCTCATCATAACAAAAATTTAAGTGACATGAAACACATGTTCCACAATAATCAAAATGAAGAAAGTTTACAAAGTACAAGATTTTGTATCACATCACTGAACTCTTGGTGACACTACATCAGAAGAATAAGAGAAAAGTGAATGCTACCTTTTTTGCCTCGAAGAAAAAGAAGAGCTGGAAATAAGTCAGTTGTAGCAGTTATGGTCTTGTGGCACTTAGGACTTGGCTTTGAATGGTTTTCTCCCTTAACCTGCTCTTAGTTCCTCAGTAATCACAGTTGCCATAATGAAGCCCAGGCAGGTCTAACCAAGCAAGTAAGAATATGATCTTAAACAATGAAGGAACAATCAAAGAATAACAAGCTGAAACCATGAGCCAGCTAAGAGCTAATGGGTCAGGACTGGTAGGCATACATGGACAACATTGTGGTGGGTGTCTGCTACAGGCTGTCTGACCAGGATGAAGAATTAGATGATGCCTTTTTAAACAATTGGAAGAAGTCTATTATTCACAGGAACTTGCTCTCATGTGCGACTTGAACCACCACTATCTTCTAGAGAAGCAACACAACAGACATAGGCAAGGGCACAAGTTTCCTGCCACAAGTAATACGCAAGTCAGTATGGGGAGATGGCTTTTGCTAGACTTCATGCTTATAAACAAGAAAGGACTGCTTGGGAATATAGAAGGTTTGGGAGTAGTCTTGGCTGCAGTGATAACAAGATGATGAAGATCAGAGTTCTGAGACGAGAAAATAAAACAGACAGCAAGATCATAACTCTGGCCTTTAAAAAAGCAAATTTTGATCTGTTCTGCTTGAAAGAATCTCATGGGAGACTGTCTTAAAGAGAGAGGATCAGGAGACTTAGTTTATTTTCAAGGATCACCTCATCCAAGCTTAAGAATAGTCCATCCCGATGAGCAGGAAATCAAGGAAAGGTGGCAGAGGACCTGCATGGATGAACAGTAGGTCTTGATAAAAAATTTGATGTAAAGATGAAGGTAGAATAGGGACAAGGTAGATGTATACATCTACAATAGGTAGATGTAAAGACAGGAGGTAGAAAGAGGGACAAGTGACCCAGGAGGAATATAGGTAGACTGAGTGTGCGGGGTTATGAAAGTGGAATATCCTTTGGAGATGAATCTGTCAGATATGATATTTGCATATACTACAGGCTTGAATCTGACCCATACTCAGACCTACTTTGTGTCTGGCAGCATCATATTTAGGACATGACATGTCTCTAATTAGCACTGTTTTGCAGTGTACCCTGAATGCAACTGCATTACAAATTACTATGGATATTCCATCCCCAAAAACAAATGTGACCCCACTACCTTCCACTTACCAAGATCAGCAAAAGCAGAGGAGACAGGTGTATCGTCTTGAATAAAATGGACACATTTTGCAGTGGTACCCACTCTCTTGGGCTCTGCAAAGAGAATTAGATGAGGGAACTCATAAATCTTAAGCTTCCATAAATTTCTGAAATGAACCTGGGGTTCACACGTGTGTATTGGTAATGAGAAAGGCAGTGTTTTGCATGCAGGTAGTCTTGTCTCACTTGTTTAAAAAAGTCCCACATTATTCTTTTCCTTTTTATAATTGATCCACCAGCAAGGTAAAAACATCTAGATCAGGTGTACATCTATTTCTGATCCTAATAGTAGAGAAACCAAAATCACTTGCTGCTGGCTACTGCAGTCCTTCCTGGTTTTCCACAAAGATTTAAGGGGAGTTCCTTTATTTTCATGCATGTCACAGGCAATGTTTCATGATGCAAAGTTAGTAGGTCTCTTTCCTACTAGGCTTTTTGTAGAGTTATTCTTCAATCTGTAAATTGGATCTGTCTGGATGAAAAAAACATTTAAAAAATTCTATTGCTCTAAATTTCACCCATTGCCTGGTGAAGACTCGTCAGACAACATGATAGTTATTTCCTTCTTTGAATACGTTCTTCAAATACAGCACAGTTTTCAAAAGATGGCAGCATAATTTGCAACATTCACTAGATAATCCTTCTATTTCTCCCAGTCTGTGCAATAATCCAATATGCTTCTTTTATATTTCCTCTTGTCTTTCTGTTATATCTCCTCCCACAATAGAAAATGCTTTATGTATCACATGTGCATGCAATGCTCTAGGCAGAAAGACCTGAAAATGTTTTATATGTGAGCCTGCAAACTTTTCTCTTGTGGGTAAAAGACATTTTACAACTGGACCATATTGTATGCAGCCCAGTGTAAAACATGAAATGAAATGCTGTAGGACTCAACTTACTGGCAGTATAGGCCATGAATAACTACTTCAAGACAATTTACCAACATTAGTGTTGAACTGTCACAAGGCTGGACTACTGCTGTATCTTGCAAGTCAATGTAACGTGCCAGCATACACGAGGTTAATTTTTTCTCTGTCATCCTACTGAACGTCAGAATTGTTCTCCGCAACCACACCTTTGAGATTTTATATCTTTCTGAAAGGACTTATTAAACTTTATGGATCTTTCCTCCCTGTTTTTTGTCCCTGTGTTGAAATTCATTTCACTCATGTAATAATGTTTGTGTTATATTTATGTTATAATCCTCCCCATTTTCAAGAAATTAAGTATGATGTTGGAAAAAAAACTTATGTAAGCCTCGTTGGCTAAAAAAATGCAATTGCTAACTAGAGGAGCTTGATTTATTATTAGCTTATTTTTCCTAAGCAACTGGAGCAGGCAATACTTCAAATGTAATATATATGGATAGCATTATTTCTCACTTGTTCAGCACCATTCTGAATAATTACTCTCTGTAATTCCTACCATATAGTAATAGGATGTCAATTCCTTTTTTCAGCATTAAATTTCTCTCTTTCTTTAATGTCTTTTGAAAACATCTCTTAACCAATAAATAGTAGATGCCTAGGGAAAAATAAACTCTATAGGGTACGATAAATAAAGTTAACAGGAAAAGTTTCAGGGTGGTTGTTGTGTGTTTCGTTGTTATTTTAAAGTAAAATAGGCCTGTCTTTTATTGTTAATAGTTTCTACGATCACAAAGTTTGTACATTCTTCTCTTATTAAAACAAATAACTTCAGTTCTCAGACTTTATGGTTCCAGTAAAATATTTTTCTAACAGCAAGGGAAATGCATACAATGCAAAACATCCGTCAACAGCATCATCCATGGCCATACAATCCAGCATTGTATAAAAGAGATGACAATTGTCTTTCTGCATCAGTAGGAGCAAACAGACACATTTTAGGGCAAAAAAGAGTCTATTATATCTTTTGTCACATTATCTGATGATTCAAAATACTGATGTTTCTAGGAATTCCTGTAGGCTTCCCTGTTGGAAACATTCTGCTTAGCAGATATAGATGTTAAATAAATAAAGGAGTGCTAACTTGCAAAGCTTTATGGTCGCTTACCAAGAAAAATTTTAGTTCTGAGTAAGTGCAACAGTTGAGTGAAAGAGCAGAAATTAAATCTTGTATGGGGAAACCACTAGAATTTATGAAAACACATGCAGTGTGACCATAATGGAACAGTGCAGAGATACAGAAACATGAAGAAGGTAGAAACCGAGTATTTATACTTGGTGATTCAGGTTTTTCAATTCAGATGCCTTTCAAAAAAGTAATAAGGTATTATATTTCATGGTATTTTGCAAAGCGAGCTAAAAACAGATGTATATATATTATATTAAAAATTGTAATTTGGCCCATTCCTTGTTTCACATTGTGAAATATTGACTTCATAACTCCCACCACCAGTGCAGAGCCAGACTTGATAAAGGAAGTAGGGACATGTCAGCATATTTACTGGCATAAATAATTTTCAGTATCATGAATTATGAAGAGTGTTCACATCAAATTATCTAAAACCTGTACTGTAGTTCCATTTCTATAACGAGTGCTGTTTTCTCATGGTCAATAATCTTGACAAACAGTTAGTTAGCTGGAATGACTTTCTTACAAGGAAATAAACAACAAATGATACCTTCCACAGCTAACTGTAAGAAACAGCACTTACAAAAGTGGTAATATTTGGCATGTTTATTGAAAACTTGCCCCTTCCAAGCTGACTTCATTATTTTGAAGCCAGAATAATTACTTCTTATAGTACCTACAGGAAAAATACTGGGAGCAAAATCAGCTCAGTGGGACATCTGGTCTTCTTTTAATAGCATTCATAATTTAAAGAAGTGACTTTATGACTATAGCACCCCACTTTTGCCAGTTCCTAACTATAGCTTTGAATGTATGGTTTATTGGGCAATAGGAACATTTTTATTTAGCCATTAAGATTATAATTATGCCCCCACAGCTCCTATTGCATTGCCTAGCAAATTTAAGGGATTTGGTTTTACTACTACCACCACCAAAAAGAAAACCCCAAAAGCCCACCAAACCCACAACTTCATGAACAGGCAAAAATCTTTTGATTTTGATCCTATAAGACCATATGTTTTAGCAGTAAGCATAGACAAATAAGAGACCAACAACTCTGAATAAATAAGTTGAGAACTTACTACCCATATTTTACAAATTTTGTAAGTTATTTCAACTAGCTCCACTCCGGCTCAAGGGACCAAATGCCCCCTGAAGGTTGATGTGCATTGAGCACACTCCTGGAAAGCATCTGTAATTTAGTTTTGTCTGAGAGGAATGAAGTTCAAATACTAAGAGGCTTCTCCACAACATCATCCAAAGCACAGAAAGCAGGACAATTGGGCTAGTCATGGGACTTCTGTTCCAGCCTAAACTACTGATGTTCATCACACTGAAATGCTGCCAGATATATTGGTCTTTTCATAAGGTGGAATTCAAGCAGATTTGTTAAGGGATAGCAATCATGCTAGTGATTTTAAGATTCATAAAGGAATGGGGAACATTACCCTAGGGGAAGTAAACTTTCAACATATAATAAGAAACAAAAAAAATGTTTTCATTCATAGTAGAAGGTAGCTAATGCTGAAAGCCATAGTCATCTATTATTCCTTATCAGATAGATATTAGTTGGGTGACTCTCAGTTTTAAATATCTACAAATATCAATTTGAAAATTGAGCAAACCTGAGACATGTCTTGCTGCCAGTGATTCTGACAAGACTTTCAATTTGAATTCATCATGTCTTAAATTTACAATTTAAGGGCCTACCACATTGAAGAATATGGGTGATTTTCTCTGTGGATAAGGAAAATAAGTGCTGGAAGACTCAATGACATATGCTGAGAGAGAGAGTTGCATGTTAATACTTCTGGATAGGTAAATACAACTAAAAAGGAACAGAGTCAACTCTAATGTAAAAAGGAGGCTTTGGAGCTCAGGTAAATTAAGGGGATGGGCATGCATTCGATTGCATGGCCCTAAGAGAGGGAATTGGGCAGCCTATTAAATTTTCTATTAAATCTATGAGTAGATCAAAAGCCTTCAGTTATACTCAAGCTCTGGTAAGGGGGTAAGATAGAACAGGATTTTGGGTCTTTAATAGGTAATGTCTCTAAAAATTATTTTGAAATAAAAAAGGGTTGCATGTTACCCCAGTTTTACAGAGCTGCTGGATATTATTGCTTCCAGACTGTATATACCAGTCTGCAAAGCAACTTTCAGCGTAGCTGATCAAGTCCACGCTGTTTAAAGGTCACTTTCACCATCTAGTGGCAGTCCGAAGGAGTTTAGACAGCACATTCTTAACTGTTTATTATGAAAGAACGATATTCGTTCTTTCATATATTCGGACGTTTTCTACATGTATTACATTCATTTAAGCTCTTCAGCTTAATATTTGGCTGACATTTTAATGTAGACTCTAATGAACATTTACGAATATTTGTTAAAAACTAGAATTCACCTTTCCTGGCTGTTTGCTGTCTGTTTCTCATAGACCCTTTCACATAATTTTGGGAGCTGGACACAGGTCTACCTACTAAGTTTAATATAGATTTCAGAATATATGAAATAACTTCTCATGATTATTACTACACTGTCATTTTTTTCCAGTTTCTGTGAGACTTAGAATCTCACAGGATGCTCTGTAACACCGTTGTAAGTGTAGACTACTTTTAAGGGGAAAGATCTTTGTAACTGTGGTTAAGAAACAAAATCTTTTCAATATTATCGTTCCAATTTTGTGTACACCACCTTTCCAACCTATCCACACTCTTTTCTGCTCTTCTCACTTTCCCTATTTACAATCTATTGGTGTAGAAAGAATAAAAGCTTTTATTATACAGTAATCTGCAGTCATAACATGTTCCAGAAAACAAATATGTGCCTGTAGTTAATGCCATTTCTCAAAGTTATTGTGTATTAGTAAAATCACTGGACTTCACTAAGCACTTACTGTTCATAGAATGGGGATATTAGCATTTGTTTTTCTGATATACTACTACTACACCTTTTCAATTATAATAAATAAGATAGACTTATTAACTACTCATTTTCTTTGACAATTCAAGAAAATCAGTTTTTACTATATGAGTAAGAACACAGAAACCGTCATGCCAATAATACTCATAAACCTTTAAAATAAGTAACTTCAAAATCCACCCCATCTACTACAGTTCTCTAAAGCTTCTGCTTTCCTTGTAGTCCCATATATTATCTTTTCTTCATTTCATTCATGACACTTCTAATTGGATGTTTTACTGTTGCCAAGAGGAGAGCCCTATGTATTGGCCTGAGGAAACCTGCTTCAGTTTTCACTCTTGGCTAAAAGCCTCTACCTCAATACTTTAGAGGAATTTTAACATCTTTCTCCATTAAAGAATTCTTCCCTTTGCCTCACTGCCATTTTTTTTTTTCCAAACTCTGCCTTCTCCTTTTCCTCTGGGTTTCTTTATGTTTGGCTGGTTGAGGAGGACTTTTTTACACAGAAGGTTCTGTTTGAATTTTAACTCTCCCACAGGTACTATGCGAGAGAGATTACTACTGCCTTCACCAAACTATCAAACCCTTCCTCACCTCTGTGCACAACATTTTGTATACTTTACAAACCATGACATTCTATCATTACTAACTTGGAATGCATAGAACAATTCCAAATGCTGTAGACTCTGAAAAGTTATCCCAATAGCACTGCGGGGTTTATTGTAGAGCTTCCCCCCCGCCCCCAAAGCATAGAGATGTTGCAGTTTACAGCCATAGGCCAGTCTGTGTTTTGAGCCAGAAACAGGCAGCCCATACTATTTGTATGTGCAATATCCCAACCAGAAAAGCCAGTGAATGAAGAAAACCTACTGAGCATATTATATCAGAACAGCAAAAAGCCAATTGCAAAAAAATGCATCAACCTTTTGGACAGAAAAATACATGGCAAGGAGCTGAAAGAAGCAGCATTCTATCACCATCTACTTGGAAAGATGTGATATTAGGAGGAAAGAGATAGGTGGAGGCTCCACTCTGTTACAGGCAACAAGTGCCAGAGCTTTTGATGTCTATGATTCAGTTCACCATGAACACAAAGGAGACTAAATTACAGTCACATGATCCATGGAGAAGTGTCAGCTGGTACTGAGGGAGGGTTTTATATTTTGCTTTTGGAAAGCCAGCAAATGTACAAAAGCACAAAGAGTACATGCACTTATTTGTAATCAGGTTTTTAAAAAAGGAAAACAAAAAAGCCCCCAAAGGAAAACAACCTTATCTGTAAGCCCCTGTTAACTGAAGACTATCATATATTCTTAAAAAAACAAACCAAATATGCAACGGACTCAAAACCAGTAAGAAAATTATATATTGCATAATTCAGGTCTTTGTGGATTGCCTAAAATACTGATAGCATTCAAATTACTAGCAACCTGTGATTCAGAAAACAGTGACCATAACTAGACAGTGGAATTGGCTATTATCAACCCACAATTGATGCCATTTGGCCAACACACAGTAATGCCATTGCAATAAACAGCATCGTTTCTCAACGCTTCAGTTACAGCACCAGCAGGACATACAGGGATGCTTCTGAGGCACATCCTCGGTTTTTAAAATGAATTGCTACAGACTCTGCCAGAAAGTGGCGGTACAGAAGGATTGCAAGCTCATATTCTTTTATCAGAAGCTGCTAGTTCAGAAAGAATTACATTTGCTTCTGTCCTTTTCTGTTTATCCTCATTCTCTCTTCTGTAGAATATCACTTTTCAAGTCAAAAGAGAGAGAGACTGTTTTGATGTCAGGGAAGGTGAGGCATTTTGGGAAATATATAAGGTTTCTTAAACTTCCCATTATTTGAAACACTTCAGCTAACATTGCATAAGAGGAGAAAGACTTTTTCCTTATCTTATTTTGGAAAGTAACCCAAAATATAGGAATTATGTAATCAATTCAGTTCAATTTTCTGATTTCTTGGGACAACTGTAATGTTTTTCACACAGCATATAATTTAGTTTGCATAATCCTGGTTTGGAAGAAAGCAGAAAATAAGTTTGCCATGAGACATTTCTGAATAAACTAAAAAACAAACAAAAAAAACAGCTCAGAAAAGGAACTTAATTCAAAAGAAGAAGACTGAGAATGACACCATAGTTTCAGTGACCTGAAATGAACAATATCTTCATACCTAGAATACATTTTACAAGAGCAAGAAAATTCATAAGATAGTTTTCAACCACAGACAGCTAAAACTGAACGGCAAATACAAATAGCAAGCCAATGATAAATTATTTTCATTAGGAACCAGAAATATATCTGTCCTGCTTTTGAGAAGCCATTTCTAACACCTCTTAAATCAGACAAAAATCTACTGGGAAGATAAACAATAACAAATGTAAAGCAGTTTGCCAGAGGAAAACACTGTCATTTTCAAAAAACTGCCTCACAGGGCTTGCACATTAATTCCCCAGTTCTTTTCTATTGTGTTTGCACAGACCTATTTACAGGAAAACAAACAAACAAACAAACCAACCACATCATCTGGAATAGTGCATGGTATTACCCAGGGACATTTAATCACATTTAGAAAAATATGCTTAAAACATTGGTAGCTAACAGTTTTTGCATATACTCTTAATCTTTCAGACCAGATTAAAGGTCTGAAAAATACTGAGTAGTGGTTCAACAAAAAGGATTTCTAATATTTTTTTAAACGAGAATCAGGGACTAGCCCAATACCTAGTAAAAGAGGAAATATATAATATAGCTATAAGGGGGTGCCTACTTCTAAAAAATAGAGAGCAACTTTCTTCTATCCATTAGCTCTAAGACAGGTTCTGTGTTTGATCAAACTGGCACTTCACAGAATCACAGAATATTCTGAATTGGAAGAGACCCACAAGGATCACCAAGTCCAACTCCTAAGTGAATGGCTCATATGGGGATTGAATCACCAAGCTTTGCATTATTAGCACCATGCTCCAAACTGAGCTAATCTCAGGTTTTGTAGGAGATTCTTGGCTAACAAAAATTCAAGGGAAACATGCTGCTTAGAAGAGTTTCTGCAATCTTTTGAAATGGCACAGCTCTTTCGATCAAAGTTGATTCAACTGTTTTAAAATACCTTCCCCCTCTATCCCTCAACACCAAGCCCCCCCTACTCTTCCCTCACCAAGGAATGTCTTCCAGGATCACTTTCCATCATCCAAGAGCTAGGAAGGAGTGAAGAAGGTAACACCCTGAAGAGTATGACAGAGAATGTTCTGCCAAGAAATACTGGAACTGCAATGGAGAAACTCTGAAGGTGCAGCTGCTCAGCCAAGACCCAGAAGGGATACAGACTTTCAAAGCCTGCAGAAACCCTCTACTGCCCAGAGGACTTCCATGCTCCTATACCAACATCTTAACCTATATCAACATTTTAACCTATGCCAGTCCTATACCATTGCATTAGCAGTATCTCTGGCCCATGCTCCTTTCTGCACTCCTATACTTTGCCTTCCCTAGAATGGCACCATTTCACTTTTCTAAATCCATAAGGATTGTACAGTTATCATCGGAACCATCGATACAAGTATGTGACCAACTTCCCTTTTGTTTTAAATACATTTGGTGCTTCGGGATTTTGCATTCCAAATACTTCATTCTGTATTTCATTTTGTTTCTTTCTTTCCTATCTTTACATTCATATCTTGCTATAAATCTCATCTCCCCTTGGGTATAGCCATTTTAGACTAAGATACTGTAACCAAGAATTTGCACATAACAATATCTTTCTGCAATGTTATTTAGGACAAGTAAGTTATTCAGGTAAAGGAGTCTTTAACTTAGATGGCACTAGAACAAAAAAAATATGAAGACCAAAGCCCAATAATCCTATGGCACTGACTTAGCTACTTGTTAGAGGAGAGGAATTTTGATTTAGCACACATGTAAAATTTGTTCCACGTACTTGGAAATACAAGGAGGAATTACATCATTGCCTGTATCCTAGCAGTATGTTTATGTTCCAGTTGACAGACTGTTTGTAGTGGTGAGTTAGACAGGACTCATTCAAACAACAAACTTGGAGACAACCGCTTCTACTGTCTAGGTGATGATGTTCATCAGATTGGAGAATCTTCCCTTATGGGACATCTATACCCAAACACATTCTGTTTCAGGGAGGTACTGTTCACTCAGACACTGAACTCCCCCAGGAATGTTAATTATATGCATTATAGAAAATGACATGTCCCACTGAATGTAACTAATAATTTCATGGTTTGTCAAAGTAGAAGCAATCAAATAGCCTAGAAGTAGTTTCCTGAAAGAGCTTCAGAAAAATAACTCTGGAAAACAACAAGCAAAAAGGAGGCTAGAAACCTTTGTAGAATTGATCCATTTTTGTCGCAGCGGGGATTACTGCAACAAGTATATTTCAAACCAGGAGTCCCGTGGAAACCGAAGTATATATGGACAGATTTGTGGTAGATGTTTCAGGGATGTTTATTTCTCCAGCCGCATGACCGGGGCTCTCTCAGGAACTCCCCGGTCACGGGACCCGAGGGTCCTTGGCCACACCGGGAAACACAAACCAACCAATGGGGAATGAGGCTGACCAGGGGCAGGGAAACCCCGTGCCTCCCCACCAGGGCCCATCTCCCAGGCTCCATGGCAGGGGGAGGAGACCCCAACACATTTTACTTAAAGAGAAATCTTGCTGAGTGGTGATGTAACCTGATATGACAAATTCGCTATTTGGAATAATCTTTCCTGCTACAAGTACAAAGAAAATATTTTTCAGATGATACAATGTGACCCATGCCCAGATGGTGGCTTTATTTGACATCATCTACCAGAAAATTTTGCTAGCTGAACTACCCTACTGCTAATATAACTCTTTCATATCTTGCTTGAAAAAAGTTATCATCATTATTGTAAAAAAATTTATATTTGTATTTGAAAACTTTTTATGTACATCCTCTCATGCATCTTCTTTTCATTTATATACATATCTATTATCACTGTTTTATACCTTGGGTTTATGTTTCATAGTTTTTCCCAAGTATTTTTCAGTCATTGGACAACTTCTTCTATAAATTTGACAAATTTCTGTGCACACAAAAAAAACCATCAGATGTACCATTTCTTTGACCAATACTATATATACACTGGACGTCAGAATTCTTTCCTTCAGTTTCCAGCCGTTTGGTTTTATTGTTTGCATGACTTCCTTCCTCTGCGTACATTATAACATTGTCTTTTACTTTCTAAACCATTTCCAAGACTGGTTTAAATTGTGCTATTCCACTACTCCCCATCCCCCACCCCCAACTCACCATTCCTTTTGTTGACAATTCTTTTTATAGGACATTTGGGCATATCAAATGCATTTTTCATTCCCATTTAGACAGGAGTGGATGCCCACATAGGTCATCTTGCTCCAAACTGTAATGAGAAGAGCTGGGACCAAAGGCTGCAGTGACCTATGGGAACTTCCTGAGGGTTAGTGGCAGGGTTCCCAATAATTTCTCTGTGCCTAGAGAAGGCTCTCACCAAGCCCAGGAGAACTGTACTGAGGGAGTACAGTTAATCTTCCTTTGGTTCACACTGAAGATTTGGGGCATATTGGCCAACATTTCAAGGAGCGTGAAGGGGAAGGAAGAGTAAGCCACATGCACTCTGGGTCGTCTGACTCATTGCAATAACAACATTAGGCTGGTTGCAATGTATGGGCACCTTTCCTCCTGTATTAAGCAGGCCAAGAAAATGACCAAAGTCAGTATAATAGCAACAAAAGCAATATCTGTTGCATAAATTGCTAGTACTGGCAGGCAAGGAGCAGCAAACTTCAGCAGAGGCATCTTACAGACAGCTGTTGATGGATGTTCCCACCACTTTAAGCAGCCCAAGCTACTTTTTAGGAAAAGGACAGTAGAACTGACATGTAACACAGCAGGTGTATTGAAAGAAGTAAAGATGGTCACTAATATTTTAACAGTTTGGTCTGAACCATGCACATTCAGGAGGCAAATTAATAATTTTAATAGACTAAGTTTAAACACACAAAGGAGAACAGACCTAAAGACTTGTGACCTATTACTGATATCAGTGAATACTGTAATCATGCACTGGTTTAAAAAAATAGCAAATTTAACTATTAGTCATTGCTGAACAAAATAGCATATAATTTATTCAGTACCTTATTAGAACTGCATGGGTTTTTCACATATTGAGTACATTAACCTTTCTGCTAAATGGCTTAGTTTTACACAAAAATAGTCATGTTAAAACAACTGTTTGACTAAATTTACACTTGGCTCATCTCTGTATATGATTAAGGGGTTTGAATCTCTATTATCAGTGGATTTTTTGGCCAGTGATTTTAATACTTCTTTTCAAATAGCGATAAATGCTTAGAAAAATGGACATGAAAGCTCACCACTGCATTCTGCATTTCTAAACCGACATGAGCTCTCAATTAAACTTAGTTCATGGTGACCAGCCTTGACTAAAACAGCAAATTCTAGAAAGTACTCGTATGAAGCCAAAATTAATGCAGAAACAGTAATATCACTGGAGCTAATGGAAATACATAGTTTTGTGGACACATCTAACTAGTGTGTAAAAAGACAATAAAAATAATCACTATTTTAATTTCTGCATTATTTAGTGTAAATTAAGAATCTGAAAGATCTACCAAAACCTTGAGGCTTCACATGAAAGCTACCAGTCATCTTATTTTTTTCTAGTGTCAATAAATCTTACCTGGTCAGGGCATTAGGTAGGGACAAGAGGAGGAAAGGGAGGAAAAAGGCTGATGGGGACATGTTTAGGCTACTGGTTTTGGTTTCCTAATTTTTATAGGAAGGTCTTTACTACAAGCCAGAATAAGGAAGCAGTTTCAGAGAAACCAATCAAATGTAATAAGTGTTGTATGGATTTGTAGAACTTACAGCAATCATCTTTGATGTGGTAAATTCATTTAACAGTCTCATATAAACACACAGCTTCAAAAACTAAGCAGAAAGAAGAGGAAATTCAGAAAACAGAAAAGAGAAACTTGGATTGCATATAAAAGATATGGGAAATGAAGAGCAGAAGGGCAAATATTACATTGCTTTTGTTGATTACTAAAGCTGAAGAGCTAGATAAAGTCTATGTAGACCAAAGAGAAAGGAATGGAAACTCAATAGTAGAACTCTCTGGATGGGTAGAAATGGTAGAAATAGGAAAATTTTGGCATTTATCACTAAAAATGGCAATAATGAAAGAAAAGTCTGCATTTGTTGTTTATTTCTGGATTATACTCTGCAAATCTGGGTTTTTTCAAAGAAAATATACAGTGGGAAAAAGTGGATTCTAGAGAAGTCCCTTTTCAACAATGAAGTTTATGTCAGATCCTGTAACCATCTTAAATACAACTAAAAGCAGTTGATAAACCACTGCTTCCAGCAATTTCATTTCTTGTGTTCATCCTGAACTTTGTTACAGTTTAGATGTCTACTTGTCCTTCCTGTTTACTCTTCCAGACCCCTTGACTTGGACTTACCTCTGGATGTTTACTCTAACTTTTAGAAAGATGGTGATGTCACAGTCCACCTGAGAATTTAAGAGATGGATCCTAAACATGTCGGTGCATTAAGGAAACTTCACAAGACTCTCTGGCAGTCCCAGCCCCCACTCAAGAGAGTGCTCACTGCTGGGACCAAAGGCCCTTCACAGCTGGCAGCTCCAGAGAGCCCACGGGGGCCCTGCTGGACTCCCCTCACACTCACCCAGCCAGAGCAGGTTTCCTTACTGCTTCAACCCCATAGCAGATGGGAAGTTCCTAATTTGCTAAAAGTGAAAGGTATAACACGAATTATATAAATAAACAGCACTGTGCAGGATATAACTTAATAATCTTCCATGCTAGCACCTGAAGGGTCTTGTTCCTCTCAGTGTTGTGCCACAGGTAGGTAGTTTTCAGAACTGCATTTTCCATGTCAAGAAAATGAGACCAGTTTTTGAATTTAAACATATCTTAGTGGTGTTCAATGGCCACTTGTACCATAAAAGCAGAGAAATGTTTAAATACAAAGTAAGCATTAGTGGAGGCCTATGTAAATCAAAATCAATTGCTGTTCTTTGCTTTAAAGCCTTCTTTAAGCTTTTTCATTAAAAGGAAGAAAAGAGAGCACTCAACAAGGTTTTCCAGCACACACCACCAGATAGCAGTAAAGGATAAGAAGAAAGATTTTAAAAGTAACCACTAAAGGCCACAGAGCAGAGGAACAGAGGGAAGAAATAAACACAAGCTCAACAAATTGATGGATCCCTCACAGCCTAATTACATACATGTGCAAATGCAAGGATGTCTAATTTGATGTATTACATATTAATCAGGCAGGAAAGAAAGCAATGTCATTATATCTAGGTATGATTTCAACCAGACATTCAGCTGCAGTCCTCCTTTTCTTGGCAAACATTTAGTTTTTGCCATTCTTTGTGTTTGGCAGCCTAGCTAGGATACCATCATCACTGTTCAGTAGCCCAAGATCACCATTTTTAGTGGTCTGGACTGAGCAAACTGAGCATGTTTATTGCTGCATTTTGATGTATTTCTGTCTTCCCCCACCTCCCAAACTGCATTTGTTAATATTTTATCTGTTGTAACTGGTATCAGCTATTCTGGGTAAACAACATTAGATGAGCCCTTCGGACCTTGTAGAAACAGGGATATTTTTTGTCCCCACTTAACAGCCCTTGCTTGCTGACAATGAAGGCAACCCTTGACATCTGAACATCCAATTCTTCATCTTTCTATTGCACTGCACATTTAGACACCAGATGGCAGATACTCCCCATCAGACTAACATCTAATATTAAGTTTCAGAAATATCTACAGTATTAAATGAGTTTCTTGGGTTTACCAACTCTGTTGTCATAGGTAACTTTTGTTAAGCATGGTCTTCTGTCTACATGAAATAATTTTATCTCTGATAGGAGAGGGCAGAATATTTTCTAGTTCTTTTCAAATGAAATTTCTTAGTACTTTTGCTGTTCCTCTCAGTTACTTCAGTCAAAACAACTTTTCCTCATAAGTTGTGTCATAAAATTGACTCATTTACATGAAGGTAGACAGCAGTAGTAAATAACAGGAATTCCTTGACTAAAACCAGAAAAAGTGCCAGGATCTGCATTAAAAAAAAAAAAAAAAAAAAAGAAATTAAAAAGAGAGAAAAAAATCCTTGACATGGATTACTAATGGATTACCATGATACTAAAAGTACTCAAAGTCTGCTAACTACTTTAGAAGCCTAAGATCATGGATTTATTTGTTTATTTTATGGTCTATGATTGGTTGGTAAATCAGTTTCTAGCTTCTAATACTGTGTGCATTACCTAGCTTGCAGTACAAATGCGAATCCTTTTCTGAGTTGATTATCTACTCATGGCTGTTTTGTTAAAGAGAATACAAATTTGGTGGCAATTATGAAGATTTTGAGATATAAAGGTACATAATATGCCACCGATTTTTGTTACTAATATAGACGGGTATAGCCATACAGTGTGATGTTGAGAAACTGAATATATTTAAACTGAATATAAATAAACTGAATATACTTAATTAAGAAGACCTCTCTTACACAGGTAAGACCTAAATCACAGTAATACATGAAGCTTCTCTCAGAAACTGCTGCAGATAGACCAAAAGTGTGTGTGTGTATGCGTATATATATACACACACACATATACATATGTGTGTGTATATATATATATATGTATATGTATATAAAGGCCTAACCAAGACTGTAATCCTTATTTTAGTAAGTGGTCAGTTTAGTCTCAGGTTTTAGCAGCAAATAAAATTGATCACCATCTACCATTAACACTCATAGGGCATTAACACTGAGCATGACCCCAGTATGAACTCTGAGAATCTGCTCATAAATATTAAAACTCTGGACTTTTTATATTTTTGAACTGTAGTGTTTTAGCAACAGTTCTTTAACAAATTTTTATTTCACTAGCAAGACCAGATTGTAATTACATTGACCGAGGGTGACACTAAATCTGCTCTACTCAGTATCCAGAACTCTTGGTGTACAAAATTGTTCAAAAATTTAGATTTTTTTTTTTTACTTTGGTTAGGAATTTTGGCCAGAGGACAAAATTTAAAGAAAAGAGTGGATTATTTGAGAGCAAATAAAAAAATTATTCAAAATTTGCCAATATGATGATTACGGGAATCAATTTCCACCACGTAACAGCCCATATCTTAACAAACTAAAGACAACTAGTGGTTCAAAGATGGGAGGGTGGAAAACAAGGACAAACAAAAGCTCCACAGCCATGCAGGGGCAGGATGAGGATCTGCAGCTGCAGCCCACTGCCCTCAGCAACAGACCCTTGCAGCTCACAGCCCCCAGCCCTGCTCCCACCTGCAGGAGTGAAAGAAAATCACACACATGGCTCATCATTCTCTTGCTGTGGCATGGGTTCCTTTCAGCAGCAGCCAAGTAAGCTGGACTGCTTTATACATTAGTTTATTCCGGCTGTGTGTAAAATTAATTTTTGGCTGGGTCTTGTACTATCCTCTCCTCCCTTCTTTGCTGCCTGCTCCCTGTGCCCTCAGACACACACTCACCCCCCTTTCCTCCCCTCCCTCCCTCCTTCCCTGTAGAGGCACTGGAAGTACTGTCAAGATTCACACCTCCATAGAACTTGATGAAGACCTTCTGGTGGGCTCAGTATTTATTAGTGAGGACCAACAGAAACTGACACAGGCATTATGACTGCACAACCTTTTATCAAGCCTAAATACACTCAGGAGAATAAGGGTCTGTATTCAAATAAAGTGACTTTCTTATTGCCCTATAAAGGCAAGCTGCAACAAATTAGGAGAAAGTGACACACTTTTAAATGCAATAATATGCAAAACTACAGTGAGAAAAAGGAGAACAAAATACTACCAAGTAATACCAAGGAGATCTGTAAATGCTGAATACCCAGCTATTAACCTAAAATATTGAAACCTCCAAAAAAAGTGCATCTGTCAGCCAGAAGCAGTCAGGTTGGCATCTTTGTCCACATTAATCTGCTTCTCTTCCCAGTGCTTAGCAGCCATCTTCAGCAAAATCCACACAATTTAGTTTCCTCAGGAAAGAGAAAAATCGTATTATACCTCCTTTCCTTGAATGAAATTGAAGATCAGGAAAAAAAACACCACATAAGAAAATGAGTAGAAATTACAATACAACCAGAACTATACAAACACCTGTTTTGCTTATTAGGCAGAAACTTTTCCCCCTTTCCAGAGCCTTCACCTGCTCCTCTCTTGCCCTCATAGCAACCCCTTTATAGGCTTGCTCCACTCCAGGTGCCCACATCAGGGGGCTCAGCAGCTGCCTGGCCCTTGCCTCCTGCAAACACAAAGGCTTTCTGTGGCTTCCTGCCTCTGTAAAATTTCTTGTTCACTCACAGGGCTATTAAACACCTGCTTTGATATCAGAGGCAATGCCTGTGACAACTCTGCTGCAGAGCCTTTCCTCCAGTGAGGTGCCCTGTTCAGATTTCTGCCTGTACCAAATTCAGTTTCACCACCCAAGTGGCGCTGGGCAGTGCTCTGGCCCAGGGCCCACACAGCAAGTTCTTGTGTGCCACCTCGTAGCCCAGGGCCAGTTCCCTCAGGTGCCATTACCATCCTAGCAAGGATGGTTCTCACGCTCATGGGAACCAAGAAGAGGTTGCCCAGTTCTCCTTCACTGCTAGGAGGTGATTTTTGGGCACAATACTAAGTCTTGTAAAAATCTCTGTCATTAATCACCTTCCTTACATTTGACCAGTGACCATTAAATTTATAAAATGGTCTTTGGGCTCCAGACATGCAACTTGCCTTACACAGAGGGAATGGAAAATGCACACAAGGTCTGACACAAACAGCTGAATAGATTTGGATTAAGAGCACTACTGGCTCTAAGTGTAAATATAGACTGATGTCCTTTGAGCAGTTTCAAGCCAGCAATTCATTACTTTCAATTAAATCCTTAGCTCTGATTAGCATTAACTGTGTCTTTCTCACATATTATCTTTATCTTTTGAAAAGTGTTTATAATTCATTTAACATCAAACCAATGGCAAAAAGTTTCTTTAACACAAAGCAGGAAACAAATTGCACGTTTGCCTTATCACAGATACATGGACCTTTATTCAAATGGTTGATTGCCTTTCAATTGCAGCACAGCAGGCAATCCTCTATTCTGCCAAACACATCACCCAGTGTCACCAAGAGCAGGAAATGTGCATCAGAGCGACAGCAGTTTTGAAAAGGTCATAGTCTGAACAACCTTTCACACATTTTAATGCTTATTTGAAATAAGGCTTTCTGACTATCACAAAGGGCTAGTTTAGTTCTCAGTCAGACAAAACAACCTAAGTATTGGTTTTGTTATTCAAAAGCCAAACTGATTTGTTTCAGCAACAATGACCAAAACAATCAAAAGTTTCAGTTAAATTATTGACTGATTTTTGTTTTACTTAGTTAAAATTAGGAAGGCTGGATTTGGGTTCAAGAACCAAGGTTTAACTGCTGTGTCACACAATATTAATTGTTCCTCTTTGGCAACTTTTCACATGAAGGGCAGATTTGTCCATTTTGAGCTAATAGTATAGTAAAAAGCTATTCTTTCCTTGATAGGTATATGTGTCTTTCCCTGTGATTAAATATGCTTCTATATGAAACAACATTATAAAAAGAAAATTTAACCCAACCCCTGATCAAGTAGCTGTCATGAAACAGGTCAGTCAATTATCCATGGTACAAACTAGCATACCACAGTCCAGAGTTTATTCAGTTCCTGTGTTAGACATTGAAACAACACTGTTTTGTTGGAGTTTTTAACTTCAAAGCCCTCCTTGCAGATAAAAGCTGTGATGTCTTTCTGCTACCTTCCCCAGGGACCTGTACTAGAAAAAGTAGCACATAATTGAGCAGCATTTAAACCATATGGTTAAAGTGCAGCACCATTACTGCTCAGGGAAAGCTAAAAAAGAAATGTCAAGTATTTTCAGTTTTACTGATGTGAAACGTGCTCTCAGTAAATTTCACATTGTCCATTTCTTTCCAGTTGGTCCTAAGGAACTGTGCTGGGCTGACCCTGGACAGTAGGTAACTGCCCACCCAGTCGCTTGCTCACTGTCACAGGAATTCAGAAGGAATTCAATACAGAATTCATTCCCTCATTTCCACTGGCAGGCAGATGCCCAGCCATCTTCTGGGAAACTGCAGAAGTAACAGGGCCACGTCTTAACCACCAATATTCCCCCCCAGCCTGCCCTCCTCCTTTTGCCCAGCTGGTACCGTGAGCAGAACGTTCTAGGGAATGGGAAACCCCTTTGGGCAGTTTGGGCCAGCTCCACCAGCCATGGCTTTTCCCAACTTCTTGCTTTCAGAGGGGCAGAGTGGAAATAGAAAAGGCCTCTATGGAAAGAATGTTCAGTGGTATCTAAAATTCAGCACTGTCTGGGTCACCAATGAGAGTATTATGTGGGCTGCTTTCATGCCAGAATGACCCACTACAGGAATACTGTGGGAGCTTTGACAGATTTTCAGGCATTAAAAATCCAGCAAAGGGCATGTGGGGGTGTGTGTTATAATCCAAACTGTTAATCAGTGGCACTTTTTAGAAAAAAAATATACCTTTAAAAGAATATCATGATAGTTTTGTTATATGGAATTTCTCATTCAATTTCTTTTACACAACCAATAAGATACTAATAATTTCCATGACCTTTATATGTGTGGAACATAAACACATGAAATTTAATGGTGTAAAAATTATTAAGGTGAGATGTGATCTTCACAAGCCCTTCAGAAAGAACAGCAAAACACTGCACACTTGTATATACGACGACAGCTCTCAGAGCCACTTAGCTAACAAACTTTGACACTACTGGCCCATGTGTGGATTTCAGAAAGGAAAAAAAACAACCCACCAACAGACCAAAAAAACCCCAAAACCCCCCAAAACCCCCAACAAAACAACGTACAAAAAGTAAATATTTTAGAGGAAGTTTTTTAAAAAGTGTTTCTATAAAGAATATACATATAAATGGTGAAACAATACTATTTCCCTCTGGACTTTGCTGGAAGAAAATAATCTTAATTATGCTTGAACTTTCATTACTTAATTCTGCCATTTTAAGTAAGCTAAAAGTTATGCAGAGTCCCATGCACTGAGTATACACCTTGGGATAAACAGAATTGCCCAACCAAAATTTACGAAGAAATAACATTTATTATGCGACCAAAATATCGGTCTCAAAAGCCACGATCGAGAAAAGCAGCTCCGAGCCCGGGGTCGGAGCTGGGTGAACACTCATAGATCTGATCTCTATCGCACCAGACCTCCCAAGTTCACGACTGCTGCTTCGGCTGGTTCCTTCTTATACCGTTTTTGGGCAGAGTCTGAATTAATTCTATTCTTCTCGTAATTTTAGCATATTTATGAAGATTTCTTGTCCCGGAGTTGGGCTGCACAAAGCCTTTCCTGGGTCCGATGAATTGTCCATCCTGGGTGATGAGTGGGCCATTTCTGGTGATGGAAGGGCCATCTCTGATGATGGATGGGCCATCTCTGGCTCCTGGAACAGTTATTTTTAGTTCTCAGAATGTCCTATTCCTTATCAGATGAGATGTAGATATCAGAGTGTGGTGATCAAGTCATCATGGTGCAAATGTCTCGGTGATAAGATCCAACCCCACCTAGGTGGAATCCTCACTTATTGTGAGAGAATTTCTTTTAGTCTTGTGAAATTTTTCTCTCAGCCAGGCTGGTGGAGGGATTTTGAAACCCTGTCTCTACATGGTCTGATTACATTCCAGTTTTATATATAATAGCACGAATTACATACTTTATTTATAACAATTCCCCCCCTTTTTATATGGAAACATTAATTCGTGCTACCTTTTGTTACTTATAAAAAATAGAAATACTATCATCAAATACTTACTACAAATATAAAGGTATGAATATTCAAACAAAATAATTCCTTTTAGTCATAGCTATTTAGTTTTTCTTGTAACTCTAGCTTTTCCTCCTTAATCTGCTTTTCAAACTTTATCAGAACCTTGGCAGCTTTACTCTGCTTCTTCTTCTTTTAATTCCATGTTTAGAGATTTTATTGTTTTTGCTTAATCCTCCAGCAGCTAGTTCTGGGTCCATGGGCACTGCAGCTATTTGCGTACCTTGTACTACTGAGTGTATTAATCTAATAAAACATGGTATCATGCAGGGTATGAATATCACCCCGGCCACTTCCACCATGTACCATCAAATAATTGTTGCCACCAAGATGCTTGTAAGATGGAATTCCATTTTTGGACTGGAACATGTGTGACCTTTTTGATCTCAGCTGCGAGGTCCCTGATGGTCTCTCCATAGTCATCAATTTCTATGCAGCATTCTGATTCATTGAACTTGCCACAGACTCCCCCTTCCTCAGCTAACAAATAGTCTAATGCAATTTGGTTTTGGTGTACAAAGGCCCGCATCTGGGAATGTTGTTTAGCTAACAGTTCTAGTGCATCCGAGGTATGATTTGAAACCACTTCTACTACAGCTTGGAGCCTTATGAGTCAATTGAGTAAATAGACAGGGGTTCTATACCCCCAGCTCCCATCCTGTGCCCATGTTGCTGGGCCATAATATTGGATTATTCTTTCGGCGGGCCATTCTTCTTCACCCCACTTTTGATTCCCACCTGCTATAGTGTTGGGGTTTTTAAGAGATCTAGTTTTTTTTTCTGTTAAAGGAATTTTCCCTTATTCTGTTACTAAGATACAAATCGCTGGGTGCTTAAGAGAAGACAAAAGACCTGGCTACTCTTTTGTTTCACCTGGGTGTGGGGTCAGTTCACTCTCGGAGTCCGGAGAGAGAAGCTGCAGAGAAAGGAGCTGCTGGTTCTTTTTTTTCGGCCGTTTTCTTCTTTCTGCTGGAAACAACACTGGGATACCAAAGCTGCTTTCCCTGCCCTGCTGGAGGCTGGGCTGTGGCCGCCCTGCCCCGCTGCTGCTTCGAGCCTTCGCTACGCTGTAGCTGTGCTCGAACTGCCTGCCCGACCTCTGGGGGGGTTCCCCGTTTGGATACATCTCGTCTGTCCTCCGGGATTTGTGCTCGTCCCTGCCGTTCCAGCCTGCCACTCCAGCCTGCTGTTTCCGAGAGTCCGGCTGGACACCGGGATCGGCTGCCCAGGGGTTTGTGAAGCCTTTGTCCCATCCCTTCCCGGGATCCCAGGCCGCCATTGCCGCGTGCTCCCCGAGCTCGCTCCGGAGCGCCCCCTGCAGCCGCGGGGGAACCATCGCACCTGCCCTGCTCACCGGGAGCCGCCAGCGCCCCTGCCGGCTGCGAGCGGAACTGCACCCGAGGGGAAAGGGCCCGACAGCCGAGAAGGCTGGCACTGGGTTTGGGATTGTTTGCTGGTACTGCCAGAGTTATTGCTGTTTGTTTGACTGGTTATACACATATAGATATATAATAGTAAAGAACTGTTATTCCTATTTTCCCACATCTTTGCCTAAAAGCCCTTGATTTCAAAATTATAATAACTCAGAGGGAAGGGGGTTACATCTGCCATTCCAAGGGAGGCTTCTGCCTTCCTTAGCAGACACCTGTCTTTCAAACCAAGACATATAGGTAGTGTTTTCTTTATCTCCCTTTTCTTACGGCTTAAGGTTTCGTATAGAGGGGCTCCTAACAGGCCACTTTCTGATCTGGGGAGTGTAAAGAAAGAAGGTTGAATCATACCTAGAGTGCATGAACCTTTCCATTTACTGGGTAGTTCGCTGTATGCCTTTTTGCCACATATCCAGTATATACCATCAGGAGCTTTCCATTTTATTCTCGTATTTTCTGGTTCTCTCTGATACTCTTTTAAGTCTTCTAAGGATTGGTAAGGGTTAGCTCCAGATTGCTTGTACCAGCAAAGGTTGACTTGACTATTCCAATCACAATTTGCTTTTCTTTCTTGACTCCAATATCCTGCAGGGGGTTCTGGTTGCCAGATTTTACTTTTGTTATTCAAATATATTGCTAGGGTGGATATACACGGGGTGTATCCCACAACCTCAGTATATTCATTTCCTTCCCTGCTGATGCAAATTATTCCTATTACTTCTTGGTCTAGAATCCAACCTTCAGGCCTCTGTGTAGTCTTTGAGAACTGATTTTTATCTCTTTTTAGAAGTTGTTCTGGAGCTAAGCCTTCACCCTTCCAAGGTCATTTTTCTGCTGATTTTAGCTCTCTACATATCCAACAGTTGGATAAACCTAACTCAGTAGCAATTTCTTGCATTAGGTTTATGAACAAATTAGTGTTAGGGGTTGGCCATTCCCAATCATTATACTGCTTTTCTAGTAAGTCGTATTTGCTTACTGCCAATAGTCTCTCTTGTTCTAGTCTCTTTTTTTAATTTCTGATTCTTGTTTCTTAAGGTCTAATGTTACCTGTTTCATAGTGTTTTCTGGGTCCATGCCATCCTTGTTCTTAGAAAAGCAAAAGGTGTTAGCATATTGCAAGCATGCCCTGTCATCATTTTCCTCAAGGTCTAGTATAACAGGTTCGTTGCTCAGGGTCAGTTTACCCTGATATTTTAAATTTTGCCCCACTTAGTAGGTTTTTCCACTCATAATACACATGCTTAATGTAGAGGTATCATAGCACAGATTGTTAGCCTGAAAGTAGGCCACAAAAATGGGTTTCATTTTTCCTCTTATCCCAACAGTCTGATTACATTGGTTGCAAGTTCGAATAGGTTTTTGTGTGGCTTCTCTTTTATATCTATTAAGGTGGTGTCTACTTTTAATAGAAGGTGCCCTTGACTGCCCGTGTTTAGAGCTTGCAACTTGGGGGTAGCACAAAATTACCCCATTTGTTATACATATTTGGAATCGAGTGCCGTTTATATGACAGGTCTTGCCTTTCTTTCTGATTTCACAGACCTCTGGGACTTGATATGTAGCCCGTTCCTTTAAGAGGCTTGGCAGACACAGCTTACACCTCTTAGTGAGGTTTTCCCTCTGTGTAGGACCAGCTATCCAGCTGCAGGTTAGCTGTCTGGCGTATGGCTAGGCTCAGAACCATCAGGAATCCCCACAGATGCATTCCTCTGCCTGTGCCTACGCCCACTTGGTTGCTACCAGCATGAGGTGAATGATCTTCTCGGTAGCAGGAATATTCCTGGGATCCTGTGGCCAGATCGAGCTGCATACTGCCTTTTGTACACACCCCACCTAGAGAGTTTAACTGTGTCAGTCCCGCAGGGTACTTTATTTAACCTGCGACACTTGACAGTCAGAATCTGTGCCAAAGAGTCTAATTTTCTCCTTACTTCGTTTTTGTATAGGTGATACTACTTTAAAGAATCCAATTATATTATACTCAAATTTGTAGCAAGCTGTAAAACACGGCTAGTCAAGTCTTGTTCTTCTTCTAAACACTTTGTACACAAGTCTCTGCATCTATAGCCCCTTTGGCAATGAGTAACCTGAACCTCGTGACAATATTCGCATTCAAAAGAGACAAACGGGTAACATGTACAAGCAATTACAATACAACTTATCTGGTCCCTCCCCGTCATTTGCTGGGCCCGCGCAGTTTTTTCTTTAAGTCCCCTGGGGCAGAAGTGATCCTCCACTCAGGTGTCGCTTCTTGAAGTTCTGTCTTCTTCACTCGAGAAGCGTGCGTCCAGCCTCTCTCTGCTGTCTGAACCGCTGAGTCAGTCCATGCCTTCTCAATCTCTGTGGATTTCTGTTAATTTCTAATAGGTATGGTTGTATTTGTCCATCCTCTATCCCGGGGTGTCCTACTGGCATCCCATATAACATTTCGAAAGGTGACAGCCCTGTCTCTGAATGCGGCAGAGTTCGGATATTTAACAAGGCTAAGGGGAGACATTTTACCCATGTCATTTTTGTTTCCAGCATTAATTTAGATAATTGAGCTTTTAGTGTCTGATTCATTTTTTCAACTTGACTCGAACTCTGAGGGTGCTAAGGAGTGTGATACTCTCATTGAATTCTCAGAGCTTCAGCCAATTGCTTAATAATTTTTGAGGTAAAATATGTTCCCAGATCTGAGTCTATATAATTTATCATGCCATCAGGGTATAATTTCTTCTAATAATATTTTTTTTATAAGGTTTGGGCTGTACTTCTAGGGGTTGGGAAAGCCTCTACCCAATGTGTTAATTTATTTACTAAACTAACAGATTTTTATACTTCCACACTTTAGTCAACTTTGTAAAATTTATTTGAATTTTCTTAAAAGGCCGGTGGGCTGCAGGGCAACTTCCCAACACTGCTCATTGAGATTTAGCCCGGTTTACTTTTTGGCATGTCATGCATCCTTGTACCTCCTGCTTGGTTAACTCATAAATTCTTACATCTGAAAAATTAAAAAAAAAAAAATTGTTCTGCTAGAGCTTGTGCCCCCCAGTGAGTTTGCTGATGTAGTCTTTTTTTAGAATTTTCCTACTGTATTCCTTTGACAGTAGCTCCCTCCCATCAGGTAACTTCTACTTACCTTTTTCTTTTTTTTTTTTTTTAAGTTTTTCCCTTATTTTTAAATAGACTTCAATCTCCTTTTTGGAAGGTTATGGGGGGGGGGTATTCTCTGAGTTCTCTTTGCTCGACCTCTGGGGTACTCACCTTTAATAATGCTGCGTTTTCGCCTCTTTATCAGCTCTTTGGGTCTGGAACTGCATTCCTGTATGCACTATTGAAATCGCCTCTGGCTCCCTGACAGCTTCCAGGACCTGTTTTATTATTTCCCCATGGGTTAATCCTCTCCTTCTGGTGTTAATTAACCCTCTTTCTTCCCAAATTTCCCCAAAAGTGTGTACCACACCAAATGCATACTTGGAGTCTGTAAAAATAGTTCCCCCTTTTTTTTTTCGTTAGCCAATGTCCCAGGTATTCTACCTCCAGTTCAGTGAACTGGGGTTTTGATTTGGAGACTTTTAACCCCTTGTCTCCTAAGAAGTTTAACAACTTTATAGTGGTTTCTCTCACATCCCTTTCTGATGGTCCAGCCACCAGCAAGCCATCCACGCACTGAGGCAGCCTGGCTCCCCTAACAAAACCGGCTGAGCAATTGTTCAAGAGCCCTACCAAACAAGCTCGGTGAGTCCACAAACCCCTGAGGTAAGGAGGCTCACCCGAGCCGCCGCCCCCAGCGGGTTCCCAGATCCCCCCACCGAAAAGTGAAACAATCCCAGCTCTCCTCTGCCAGAGTACAAGTCCAAAAGGCACCTCTACAAGTCTACCACACTACACCAAGTATCTGAGGGGGGGTGTCACCCAGCAAAGTGCACGGATTAGGGGACCGTGGGGAACAGCACCCCAGCTATTACTTGCTTTAGTATTTTTCTCCCTTCTATAGGAAGAGGATATTGTTTAACTCCTAATCAGATCTTCTGGCCTTTTAATCTCGATACAAATGGGTGTCATTTCTATTCTGCCTGCCTCTCCTTTGGTATAAGAGACTTTCGGATTCACCTTGTCTTTATCCTCTATGGATAGTTTGTATAAGCTCACTACAAACTGTGACTCCTGAGCAATCAAGCTTACCTCCAAAGCCACCATCAAATCTTTTCCTAACAAACTGTAGTCTGCCTCTTCAATCAACTAAACATTCCCTAGGCATGTCCTGGTTTCAGATTTGAACTCTACATTTTTAATAACCAGGACCTTAAAGGATTCCCCTTTTGCTCCGACCACCGTCGGGGTATCTTTGCTTGTTGTACATCCACTCAGCAGTCACTGAGTGGTGGTTTGTTCAGCTCCCGAATCTACCAAAAAAAAATCAGTTCCTGCTTTAGGGGTCCGACTTTTAATTTTATCAAGGGCTTCCTGGACCGTAAATTGAGAAGCCTCTGACACGCCTAGACCTCCTGAAAGATTTTCTCATCTTTCATCCTTCTCCCATGCATCAACCCCTTTCTCTTCTTGCGTGCTAAATATTCCAGTGTGCATAGTCCCCCCATCAACTAAAGCATACCCTGACATTCTTTTTCCTTGTACACATCTGGAAGAACCGTCTACAGATATTATTTCTCTTCTGAAAGGGCTTATTCATCGAGATCTGCTCAAACTTTGGTGTTTTGCTTCTCCTTTAAGAGAAACAGCAGAAGCAGTCATTGCCAGGGGAACGGTGCAGGCGAGGGAGGGGGGGTAGGAGGTGGGAATCCTCTCCGGGGCTGATTCCTCCAGGAGTGGGGTGGGGATAAGCGGGAAGTGCCGCTGGAACTGGCAAGGGGACAAGCTCTTCTGACGGATACCAGAGCCTGGTATGGAACCTCTGCACGGGTCCACAGCAGACATGGCAGCAGGACTCTGAGCTGCCGGCGGTCCCAGCACAGCCCACGGGGCCGAAGCCGGGTTCAATGGAGCTGTGTCAGACAACCCAGCGGGGGCAGGGGCCGGCAGAATGGCCGCGGACATCGGGACCGGGGCCGGAGTAGGGACTGGGGCCACCACCGGGGCCGGGGCAGGGGCACGGGTGGGACACCATAAGGGGATGCTGGTCTGCTGCCGGACCCGCAGGGGCTGGAGGGGGCGGCGGGAACAGCGGGGCTACCGGCGGAGCCGCCGCCGCTGGGACAAGCAGTGGAGCCGCAGGCGATGCTGTAAGAGCCGGGACAGGCGGGACCTCAGGCTCCAGGGCCGGCGGTGCAGCTGCGAGCGGCACCACAGGAGCCTGGGCTTGGAGGGGGGGGGCAATGCTTCCAGGGGGCCCCAACCCCTCTCTTTCTTGTTTTCCTTTTTCTCCTTTCCTTGGGTTTATGTCTCCCTTCGGGACAGTCCACCCCAATCCTCTAATATCCACCCTAGAGGACTATCTCTAAGGATTTCAGGTATCCCTTGTTCCTTCCCACCCTCTGATTTTTCTTAGGGTTTTCTTGGGATTTTACTCTTTTTCTGTCCCATCTTAAAGAAAAATGAAAAAAAGATAAAATAATTACTTCTTACCTGGACTTTGCGCAGAGTCCTCTAAGTTCCTGAATTCGGTACCTTTTCGAATTTGTATTTTAATTTCTTACCGGTATAGCAGCCCTCGCAGAGGACCGCTCTGGGGGTTTTCCTCTGGTAACTGCTCTCAAAGTTCTGACTTTTACCTGGAATAACTATGTCCGAGACTAGGGGGCTTACCAATCCTTGAACTCGATAAAGGACGTATCCTTCCCCCTAGCCGTCCGCGATCGATCCCTCGAATTTCTCGATTTATTCAGGCTTGACGTGTGGAAACGAATTAGGTTTTACCCCGTGTCTTTCGCTTCCCCCGTGACTGACCTCTTCCCTCGCGGGAGAGAGGAACTGCGATCTTGGGGTCTGCACTTGCTTCATGACAATATCACGTCTCTCACACATGCTCGATGGCCCTCACTCAACCACGCGATACATACGGTCCGTTTTCCTGCCTGGATTCTTCGTGCACGTAGATTTTTATGAGTGAATTACCCTGCCGTGGCTCCGGGGATCCCACCCTGGGTCCCCCCCGAGTTCCCTGAGAGCTCGTTTTATTCCCTTCTCTCGATCGAAGTGCTGCTTTAAATTAGGTTCGTTGATACGATTGGTCCGCGGGATCCCCTGTCCAGCCAGGCCGCTAGAAAAATCAGCGGGGCGCCTCCTGGGCGAAAAAGGGGTCCGCGACACCCCAAATCCTATCATGTCGGGGTCACCAAACTGGGATAAACAGAATTGCCCAATCAAAATTTACAAAGAAATAACATTTATTATGCGACCAAAATATCGGTCTCAAAAGCCACGATCGAGAAAAGCAGCTCCGAGCCCGGGGTCGGAGCTGGGTGAACATGCACAGATCTGATCTCTATCGCACCAGACCTCCCAAGTTCACGACTGCTGCTTCGGCTGGTTCCTTCTTATACAGTTTTTGGGCAGAGTCCGAATTAATTCTATTCTTCTCGTAATTTTACCATATTTATGAAGATTTCTTGTCCCGGAGTTGGGCTGCACAAAGCCTTTCCTGGGTCCGATGAATTGTCCATCCTGGGTGATGAGTGGGCCATTTCTGGTGATGGAAGGGCCATCTCTGGTTCCTGGAACAGTTATTTTTAGTTCTCAGAATGTCCTATTCCTTATCAGATGAGATGTAGATATCAGAGTGTGGTGATCAAGTCATCATGGTGCAAATGTCTCGGTGATAAGATCCAACCCCACCTAGGTGGAATCCTCACTTATTGTGAGAGAAATTCTTTTAGTCTTGTGAAATTTTTCTCTCAGCCAGGCTGGTGGAGGGATTTTGAAACCCTGTCTCTGCATGGTCTGATTACATTCCAGTTTTATACATAATACCACGAATTACATACTTTATTTATAACACACCTCATCTTTTTTTTTTATTTTTTCAGAGCAGGACTGATCCTACCTGCTCCATATATTCAGCAAAGTTGTCAGGTTTTTTTCTAAAGATGTTAGAATTAACCCAAAATATCTACAAATACCAAAAAATCACACTGAAAGCTAGGCAGTATTAAAACAAAAACGCAAAATGCTTTTCCAGACCTCTCTTAGGAGACGATATTGCTCTATGGAAAGAAAAAAATACATGGAAAAGCGAAATACCAAAAATTATTTTTACATCTATGGACGTCTATTGAAAATACCTGACAAACCAGAGATGTGCACTCAAATAAATATAAAAATTATTACTTTCACAGAAAATAATGCCCAAGTGAGATGACTCAGTCAAGCAACGTGACTACTGAAAAATTTTTCTGTGCTTAGACTAAAGATATTTTCTGTGAAATATAATTCCTAGGGGAAAAAAAGAAAAAAACCCATAGTTTTCTTGCTAATCCACAGTAACACATTTTCCATTTTATATCCAGTAGTCTTTATATAAATAGTTTGCTGTAGAATTGATTATTCTCTTTAATAAATATGTAAAAGCAAACTGAAGTCAAACTACAAAGATTCCTATGTCCTACTTCAAGGAAAATCAATCTTACAAGAAAACCATCTATTTCTTTACGAATGAGAAAGCATTTAGCTTTTAATGCAAAGGAAAAATCTAGCCAGATATTTCAACTGTCATGTTTTTTGTTTTAGTTGATATAACTTCTGTCTAGAGACAAATTGCCCTTCTAAACCTGGAAAAAAATACGACTTTTTTTCTTAGATAATATTAGAATTTGATAAAACCCACCAGCATTCTACATAAGAATTAATCTAGAGCTTTAGTAGTAGATAATCCTTAAGCATTTAAGAAATACAAGCTATAGAACTAATTGTACGAAAACATAAAAGGTAATTTTAAATTACTATTCAATAGAGTGCTGTCTACAAGAACATTTATAGTGATGTGTAACTTCCACACACCTGGTTCAGCTGTTGCATTTCTTCCCACCAGAAAATGGCAGGAAGTTAAACTGAAACTTAAAATCACCACAGCTGCCAAATCCCTGTCTGCTGTTTCAGTGGTTTAGCTACTGAAGTGCAGAAATGTTTCAAACGAATGAAAATGAAAATCCTGTTCTGATATTTGTTGTACATGCAGTTTCTAAAAGCAAAATTAACTTTCATGCCCCTTAATAAAGATAAATATTTTGTTAACACATCATACTTTCACAGGTAATTTCAAGAAATTTATGAAATGAGATACACAGATGTAAATTTGCTTTTAATAGCTAGAGAAATAAACTTTGCCATGAGAATGATTTTTTTGAGCTACTCTTTTTTAAAATTCATTTAACTGAATTAAAAGTCATTTCAGGTCACCAAACCCTGTTGATGCTTGGCAACCCTAAATTAATAATTGAAGCAGAAACAAATATTTCATCACAAATCCTTTTAAAGTAGCAATGCCATTGTAACTAAATTTTTAAAATTGATTTTCTCCTAAACAGTTTAGTTGAATGACTGAAATTATAATCCACAATATATTTTCCTCTATGCTTAAAGGCTGCCTTTACAGCATTTTGAAAACTATCAAACAAACCTATATGAGATCTGCGTGAAATGACTCATTAGTTGAAAGTTCCTGGAATGACCCAGATAAGTGGCTTTGTTTTCCATAAAACAGTTCTATCTCGACACTATACATTTATCCTTATGCACAAGCATGACTGAATTATAACTGTATGATTTTTCTTTTCAATGCTACATTGTAAGGTAACATTCCTAGAATGCCTACATTCATTTTAAGTCATGGCAGAACTTATTTCACCGTCTTAATTTCATTTTGTATGTAGATGAAGTAGCACAGTACTACAGTCTAGGAAAAAAGAAAGTACAAATAGGAATAGGAATGACTTTTAAGCTGTTTAATCCATAAATTGCCATAGCTGTTTCTGAAGAATTTGGACATTAGTGTACTTCCAGTCATACTGGTTAATACAAACTTCTTGTTGAGTTTTTAAACCTATTCTTTATTTCATACAGAATTTAACCTGCATCACTTCTTGAAAATTCAACTAAAACTGAAAGACATTTTAATAGTATTGCTACCCATGTATTTGTAAACGAATTTCACTGAATTGTGTTAGCACTGCAATTTCTAGAAAACAGCAAAATGATGGATAATGTATTTGTAAAGCTTTCTGGAGCTCCCATCGCTTTTTTGAAAAGGAGGTGGAAAGCCCATTATCTTTTATTTTTAATTTTCCTCCTGAATCTAACAGACAATTTAAACAATATTCATCAATAGATATGGCCTATTTTTTTATCAACATAACTTAATTGGAGTGATTTTTTTCTGGGTACGTATGCCTGACAACGTGCAGGTACTGAACTTCTATCTTCCTCTCTCTTCCTCATCCCAAGAATGATGTGCCTTTCCTTCCCACATTTCTTTTCTTGAAGACCTTTTTTGAATAGACCGAAGTCTTGACAGTAATATTCCATCCACAGGAACACCACAAGAGCACCACAAATTAACTCAGCAAGAAAAAAAAAAAGTTCTGTGGATTTTGTATCATAGTCAAGTTGAGCTGATTTTTTCCAAATGAGGCACACTTTCCTGTGACTTGATACCTGTGTGCTGTGATAAAAGAGACACTGAAGATTTCCAAGGCAGTGATGCCAGCTGAAACAGACAAAAATGTGCAAATAATTTAGCAAAGTGTTAAGTGCACCATCTGAAGTTGTGTCAGTACCATGAAATCCCTGCAGCTAACACAGAAAGCATTCCAAGTGCTAATGACTAAACTCTTCATACTTTCAAAGTCGGAGTTATATTTGGTTTGTTTCAGTTCCTTTTTTTCTCCTCTAAGTGGACTATTTGCCATTTTATTTGAGCATTTGCTTGAGCACTGTAAAAATGAGAAGTCATGATGTAGGGGTTTTTGTATTTCTATAATTTCTGCTTACTGAAATCAAAGAAATATCATTTTACAGTACAGACATTAACAAATAGCTCATGAGTGATCTTAGACCTCCACTGATAAGAAAGTAGTGTGACTTAACTGTGTTCTTTGAATTAATGCATGGTGAACAGCAGAGTTTTTAACCAGTACAGAGAGCAAGGTAAGTTCATACTGAACAAATGTATAACAAAACAACTGACAAAAAGTGTTTAGTAGATAGAGGGATTTTTCTAATCTAATTATTGTCTATTAATATTGTGTTTTAATAAAAAGGAAACATCTTTCTTGACAATTTCTCAGGGATTTTTTACTGCTTTTTATTTTAAAACAATGTGCAATCTCATAACAATATCCAACAGACACCTTTAAAAGACAATGCACTCCATAAGAAACAGCAGATGAATAAAGTATTACTTTTTTTCCCCATTTTCAGTTCAGTCTCTAGAATCTAATGGTCAACAGCAAGGGCCATACTCCTATTCTCACATCTGAATTCATACTTAAGATAATTCTGGCGACCTTCAGTTTATTTTCTTTATTCCAATATGTGAGAGGGAGGAAGAATCTTCAGTCCACTTTAGACTTTTAGAGGGATAATCACCAGCTTAGAAAAAACAGTCAATGTAATGCTTTTAAAAACCAATTTGGCACAGAACCATTGAATCATTAAGGTTAGAAAAGACCTTTAAGATCATTAAGTCCAACTGTTAACCCCGCAGTGCCATCTTCACCAATAAACCATGTCCTTAAGTGCCACATCTACATGTTATTTGAATGTTTTCAGGTATGGTGATTCTAGCGCTTCCTTGGACAGCTTGTTCCAATGCCTGACCACCCTTTCAGTGAAGTAATTTTTCCTAATATCCAGTCTAACACACACACACATTGATGAAACTTGAAGCCTTGAAGACAAGAGGAATCTTGTCCTGTTGTTTGTTACTTGGAAGAAACCAATCCCCATTTACAACCTTCTTTCAGGCAGTTGTAGAGAGTGGTAAGGTCCCTCCTGAACCATATTCCTCCAGGCTAAACAACGCCAGCTCTCTCAGCCACTTCTCATCAGACTTGTGCTCCCTTGCCCTTTTCTGGACCCACTGCAGAACCTCTCTTGTAGTGAGGGGCTCAAAACTAAACTCAGGATTTGAGGTGTGGCCTCACCAGTGCTGAGTCCAGGGGGATGATCACTGCCCTGGTTCTGCTGGCCACACTGTTCTTGATACAAGCCAAGATGCCACTGGACTTCTTGGTCACCTGGGCACAGCTGGCTCATGTTCAGCTGCCCATCAACCAGCACCCCCCAGGGCTTTTCTCCAATGGGCATTTTTCTAGCCACTCTGCCACAAGCCTGTAACACTGCATGGGGCTGTTGTGACGCAAGCACAGGACTCAGCTCTGTCCAGAGCCCTCTACAGAGCCTTCCTTCCCTCCAGCAGACTCCCACTCACCTTGGTGTCATCTGCAAACCAACCGAGGGTGTACTCAATGCCGTCGTCCAGGTCATCAGTAAAGATCTGAAACAGGACTGAGCTCTGGGGAATCCCACTAATGACCAACCCACCAACTGGATGCAACTCCATTCACCATCACTCTCCAGGCCTGGCCATCCAGACAGTTCAAGCCATGGGAAGCCAGATTTCCAGTCATGAACTTAGGCTTGATGGAAGACACAAGGACAGGAAAAAAAATAATGAAAGATCTTAAGCATGTGATTTTGGTTCCTAAGTTCACATCTAAGGAAATACACAAAACACACATAAAGAAATAGTAGATCTTCAGGTTTCTTTTATTTACTTGATTCACCCAAACTATTTGGAAAAAAGACATGTCTGTTATGATCTCAAATGTGTTAATAACCTGCATGTCCACCATAACTTGTTTTCAATACCAAGTTACTGGAAATGTTTTTCAAGGGCAAGAATATCCTTCTACGCATATGAAATACCATTCCTTCGCCAATAACTTAAACATAAGAAAGGGGAAAACATCAACCATTCATCTTTTAACCTGCTGTTATTTGAAACATTTATCTGTCAGACTTCTATTGAACTCTCCACTTTGGTTTGTGTTATTCAAAGGTTCTGTATGGACTTGATTTAAGCATTCAGCAATCATGCAGAAAATAGTTCAACTTCTGATTTTTCTAAGAAAATGAGAAAGCTAAATAAGGTAACCAGTTTTCAACACTAAATAAAACCCAGAAGCCTTGTATTAAACTGTAAGGTTTTTCCTCTTCAGTACCAAAACAAATAAATAAATAAATTTTCCAGTGTAAAGTAAAGCAAGGATGTGTGTGTTCTTTACTGCTTCTCCACTAGAGCCTTATTTTACATAGCTTCCTAATATATTCCCTGAAAATCCAATTTGGCATTTATTCAGTCAGGCGTAAATTCTGGGCCTTGAACAGCCTGAATTCCTACACCAAGTAAAAAAAAAACCAAACAAAAACCAACCAACCAAACAAAAAAACTAAAAAACCCACAATCATAAGAGATTTGGAAATAGGAGTAGGAATTCTTTCTTGAGATCATGAAATTTTGTGAGCAAGATGAATTCCAAGCATGGTTTTGGAGACGCGGTCCTGCAGCCCCTGGAAAGTAACAAATTTAAGAAGTGTGATTAAATTTTTTCCCTCCGCTATCTCCCACAGCTGAAAAACTTGGGGAAGAGTGGAGCAGAGAACTCCACCCTGTTACGCATGACAAAGACTTGTGGTTGAAAAAAGTCAGGGGAGATTTTTCTCTGAAGCATCACTCCCAGAACTCAAAGCAGTGAGGAATGCTTCTAGACAACTGCTGGCAGCAGCCTGCACTCAACCCAGCTGCAAAGGCTTCCTCTCCCTCCTCCCTTTTAATGTAGGAGCAGGCAACAGGTCCTGCTCTGCACCCCAGCCTCTGCAAGCCACGTTTGCTGCTGTGTGCTGCACATGGCTGGGGCTGCCCAAAGGCTTGCCCCCAGCTTACACTCCAGAAGTGGACTATTAACCCAGTTATTGTGGAAACTTCCTCCTCTAGCAGATGTTTAATGCAGTAAGCTCTTTCAAGACACGCCCCCCCACCACCTCCTTCCACTGCAAGGCCTTGGTTCTGGTGTCCAATGGGAATGTACTGCAGCCAACAAATACACCTTATGTCAAAAGCATCAGGACACTGCCCCCTCCTAGCAAAGCACAGGCAGGGAACTGCTAGCAGCATCAGAGAAACTCATGACATACGCTAAAAATCACAGCCATAAAGTATAAGCAGTACAAATAAGATGGTAAAAAAGGCAGAAAGGAAATTCCTGCTCTAACAGCTATAGCACAACCAGAGCAGAAACTGACTCCTTTCCTCACCTGATTGTGAACTTCAGACACCACTAAACTTACATTAAATCTCTGCTGAAAGAAACACACCACTGCTATGAATACTGCCAGCTGACAATGTTCTTGTAGAGGTCCACTGTCTGGCAATCACATCAGAAAGAGATGTGGTCCAGAGATGGAACAGAAAGGAACGTATACCCAGTCTTCTCAGGGAGATGGGTGATTTCTCCTGCCCCTGGGCTTTGAGGGTTTTCTTGTATTTGCTGATGTTTTAAGCCTAGATGATCTGCCCCTCCAGGGTGACACTAGAATAGGAGAACAATGATTCAGTAGGAGAGATTTACCTGAACAGAGCAATGAAACTTAGTGCTGTTTTAACTAGAGCTAGTAGAGCAAAGTCTGGATATGGCTTACTGCACAGTTCCCCTTGTCTGACACCTCCAGAAAAGCCAAAAAACTACATGTGACAAGAGGGCAAGATGCAAACACTGAAGACAGAAAGAATCCAGAAAGCAAACAAACAGAAACAAGCAAGAAAAAGCCCCTGATGGCTTACAGGAAAGAAGGCAATTAAAAAAAAAAAGGGGGGGAGGGGTTGGGGGGGAAGCACAAATTTGACTTAATTTCTTTACTTGAAGAGTTTTTCCAACAAATGAAATTGGGGAATATGGTGAGGGTGAGATGATGAATGAAAGAGCACAGAAACAGGTTCACTATGTTTCCTCTACTCTCTATTTATGCCAGGCTCTCTGGAAAGATTGACCATATTACTGATGTACAGGTAACAAAGGCACAAAACAAAAGCATTCCTGTACCTTGCTGGGAAATTCATTCTTCAAAGGTTAACTCATTGCACAGTGTTTTTCCATGTGCTTGGTTTCCACCTCAGACAGGCCATACAGCTTGCAGAAGCATCTGTTGGGATATGTCTCCAAAATGTGGGCTCACAACACCAGGTCTGCAGATTTCCTGAGGCACCTCCAGGTAGCGCTCCTTCACATACAGAGTCTCGAATTACATCCACCTGAGCCAGGAAGGCACTCTGAATATTTTCTTGCAATTTTCAGTCACGGCAAGAACCTGATCTCATGTGGCTGCCAACTAACCATTGTGAAAAACGAGGTTCACTCTTTGTAAAATTTTAAGGAAAGTTTAATAAAAGGGACAATTAGGAGACAACAGCAACAAGGGTGTTTTGGTCGGCCGGGTGCTTCGGCAGAGATCCAAAGGCACACCTTTACATCCAAAAGATCGTCTGTAAAAGTACATCGCTTATTTCGTATTCATCACCATCATGCATCATTCATTAATTCTTTGGAGTTGCTGAGTATCATCTTATCAGTCTTATCTTTTTCCTTGGCTCCATTCCATCTGCTTTCGGGTTCTTTTCTTCTGATAAGATTTTCCAGGAATGTGAAGACCCCCCCGTCCTTCCCAAACTGACCACCCAAACTACAGACATTCTACAGCATTACATTACAGAATCCAGGCAAAGCTTTTCTAACATTAAGGAACATAAAAAAACCAACATCACAATACATTCATAACAATTATGGAACGTACGAAAAGCCAACATCACAATACCATTGATAACAGAGGGATCCGCCGGAGGGGACCCGCGGTGATGCGGTCCTGGCCGCGGAGGGATCCGCCGGAGGGACTATTTGTGATGCGGTCCTGGCCGCGGAGGGATCAGCGGTGAGGCGACCGGCCGCGGAGGTGTGAAAAACGAGGTTCACTCTTTGCAATAAAGCAGCTTTTTCCTGAGGAATGAGAGGGAAATAATTTCTTTTTACCCTGCTACATTTCCATTTTATTTTTGGGCAAATAGAGCAGTATTAGGAAAAGCAATCAAAGAGTTCCAGAATAACATCTGACTTTTTCTACTGCAGAGAAGAACGTGAGCATCCTTTGCTCTTTAGGCTTCCCTGTTTAAGCACAAGCTGTGCATTATATTACAGCATTCTTGAAAAAGAGCTGTCAAGAACAGCTCTTTTCACCTGATGGGCTTTCCTTTGCTTTCTCTTCCTCAGAATCACACACACTGCTCTATATTTTGTGCTCAGAGCACAGTGCATGTCAATATTTCATCAATTCCGTTGTGTAATAGCTTGGAATTCACAGTTTATAAAACAGTTTGAGATGTATACTAACATAGGGATACAGAGTTATGTGCCTGATGATAGATGTTATCACACCTAGTCATAAAATGCATTTTTTCAGTTTAGTGTCAGGTTTTGTTGATGTTTATCTTTGAAAGTCTGTGTCAGCACCGGCATTAAAATAAATCCAGTTTTTAATGCTATTTGAGTTCATTTTATGAGACATTATATAAGATGAATTATGCATTATTTTATGCCTACTTGCAGTGCTGTCTCTTAGAGTTTGGATTTCACTTTAGATTTAATTTTATTTCATTTCATAGTTTTATTTAACACTTGAATTGTCGTGGCCTTGGGGTATTCTACTGTTTTCTACTTCAACTTAGGGTCTATAGACCTTCTCTTTTCCTCTCATTTCTTCACAGGCCTGTAACATTTAGCTTTTCTGCTTTGTTTTTACATCTGCTCTTCAGGGAAACTACTTTTTCAACACGATTGTTTCAGAATAGTTCAACAATAGTAACAGAAAAATAAACAGTGAGTTTGTTTAGATGACTGTTTTCTAATGTTGTCCTTATTCTAGAGGGAATGTAGAAATGATAGTCCTTTTGCACATTCCAGTCCTAGTCACTAGTGTTTCTTTTAAGAACTTCCATGCTTGGGGGAAAAAATTGGGAGGGAAATAGGGGAGGGAAAAAAATTTAATCAGACTTCTTAAATTTGTTACTTTCCAGGGGCTGCAGGACTGCGTCTCCAAAACCATTACTTTACTCTTACAGCAGTTGCCTCTGGAATTGCAATCACATCATATTCTGCCTCTTCTCCTGGTAGTTAGGATGGGCTTCTTTAGCTTCTTCCTTTTTCTTTCTTTTCTCTTTCATACCCTTTTGCCTTCTACTTTTACTACGCAGTGAGAGAGCCAGGGAAATGAAGAGGGTGCTGCACACCTCTGCCCTTTTCACATTGAGGAAGGAATGTGTCTCTCTTATGGGTGCTATGGCTCTATCCCAACAAAAAAGGCAAAAACTGTGAAGTGGATTTTTTTCCAAAGCGTATGTTTAGATGCACAAGTAAGGTCAACTTCTAGTAGGTTCTGTACTCTTAGGCAAATTTGTAAAGATCACCCTTTTTATATAATGTCAATGTGGGTTTTCTTTAAACAAGGTAAATAATGAAGCACCAAAGATAACTTAATACAAGCAAGGCTTTCCCCTGCTTGAAAGAATGCTGACTGGAGCAGATATCAGAGTCCTTATTTCCACTTATTTCCTTGTTAGAGGCTTCAAAAAGGATCACCATATCCTGACAATTCAGTTTGCCCTGTCCTGCACCACTCTCCTGTGCTTTGTTCAGTCTAAGTTTCAACACCTCAGGCTGTGAGGATTTAATTATTGTTTCTGGGGGATTATTTTAACTGCAGCTCTCACAGATTTTCCTGCTCTATCTTCACCTCTGCTCTAAAGCCAAGGAATGCTCAAGTGTTCCATAGCCTGTGTGGTTTTGGGGCCTCTACAAGCTACAGAATACTCTTAACTTTAACCTTTCCTTTGTCTTTTGCATCCAGAACAAACTCTCTAGAGCTTTGATTTCCTTAATAGGGTAGTGAATTTATCTCAGCTGTTTTGGGTGAGCTTAGTGAGCTTTGCCCTACACTGGACTACTTCCAGTCTTTCTGTGAATTGTACATTCACATGGACAAATGTGCTCCCTCCTTTTAATGAACACTCCATCCCAGCTGCATTTTTTTAATTAAGACTTCGTGGACCGGTTCTTGGTGAGTCTTGCTAAATAACTCTTTAAAGAAGATTCTCATTGTCCAGAGGTAAGATCATGTAGCGCTGAGCTTGTCTTTTAGCTTGTTACTTTTCCAGTGGTTAGATCAGCTGCACTTAGGCCCATTTTGTCATTAGGAAGTTATTAAACTGCTGCCCTGTGGCTTCATCTTCAGACATTGACCTTTTGATTGCCGTTTTGTGCATGGTTCAACCTGTGGTAGTGGCACTTGTGGGTTTTTTTTCCCTTTCCAGAGGAATTGCATTGAGGGTGATGGGGCACAGACTAAGGGAAGTTGTAATCTGAGTCCTGTGAAAAATGCCAGTAAACTACAAATCAGGTATTGACACAAAATACAGGACTGTATTTCAGTGAGAATCTTCTGCTTTCATCTGAGAAATAGCCATGAATATTGTGAATCTTCTAGCATGGTGGTGGGGCAGCGTTCCTGATAAATATGAGAGTTTCACTTGCTGAACTCCTATTTTTTACTGTTGGCAGTAGCTTTTTTCTTCCCTTTTTTCCCGTCTTGCATTGTCACAGGCATCTCAGGAAACTCATTTACCCTAATCCTGTGTTTGACTTATGGGACCCAATGAGCTAATAGCTTGAGAATAAATTGCTGTAGCAATTGCATTCATAAATATCATGAACAGCCTCCTTAAAGTGGTGTTTGATTACTTGAGACAAAGCTTTCAAAACATTAAAACAGTTTAAAATAATCACTTGGCTAAAGCAATAAAATTCTGTGAATGCATTTCATTTTTCATAACCCTCTATTTATTTTCCTTTTCAGAAAAAGGACAAGAGGCCTGTATTAAAAAGTAATTAAATCTGCAACCCAAGCAAGACACAGAAAATTCAAAATTTAATGCTAATGCAGTTTTTTCATTTTGCAGATGATTGTTGCCCACTCACATCCATGCAAGTATGCACATCATTAACATGGACAAAGAGATGACTGTTAACTTTGAAATTCTTGCTTTCCAAGAGTTTATTTCACAATCTTATTATGTAAATGTGGTTTTGTTAACTTGTGCAGTTGCCAGGAGAATTAGCATCTGTCTATAGAGCTGCATGAGATGCATCTGCAAAAGCTGGGTAGGACTATCTGTTCTCTTGAAAAAGAGTCATGTTGCTTTGATTTAGAACTAATCTTTAGAAGTTTAAAGCATCCTGACAGTATAAACCAAACAAATCTCACCGTGTGATGGCGGTGTTTGCCAAATGAGACAGTGTCCTGCGTGGCATTCTGTGCATCCCACTAAGGCTTGGGGGGTTACTGCTGCATAATTGCTGGCTTTCCTAAAGAAAAGGTGTGTGTCGTGAGGCCATGTGAAAATACATAGAACAAAAATTTTTGGCTATTCATTTAAAAAAAAAATTAGTGTTGGGTCCCTAGTTTTTTCTAGTACAACACAGGAAGTGTTTGTCGGGGGAGGGATATTTGACAAAGCCTTATTTCTGTTACATCTGGAGACCTGATGTGTTTGTTCTTGATTGTATGTCTGATCCAACATGAGGGGAATGAGAACATTCCATGAAATACTCCATTGCCTGGAACTCTCCTGGCTGGAGGGCAGCTCTGGGAGTTCCCACGCCCAGTAGTTCACCTACCAAAAAAGTAGAATTAGAAGGCTCATTAGAACAAAATTAGAAAAAAAAAATTAGAAGGCTCATTTGAACAAAAGAGTTTGAAGAAATGACTACTTGAGGTAAATGAAGGCATGTTGAAAAGAAGGTCATTTAAAAATAAACAAATAAATAAAATTTGGGAGTTTTGAGTGTCTGTAACTTCTGCTGAAATCAGAGTGCTGTGTATTTAAAGTTAAGCCATTAGTGATTCTGCTTGATAGTAATCTGAAGTTCCCTGTAAGGCAAATTACCATTTACCTCTCTGGTACTGGAAATGGAAAACTGGCAGTATTGCTTTTAAAAGAGAGCCTGTGAATGATTTTCTTGGCTCTTGTCTGCAGTGACATACACAGCAACACCGACTGCATCACAATTTTTAAATAACTCTGCATTCCTTCTTCCTCTACTTCTAAGCCAAATCAGTTTTATTTACACCACTTCACTTTGATACAGCTAATATGGCCCTTGTGATAGATTTAGACACTGAGTGGAGGAAAGAGATGACTCTCACTTTAATTAATGCTGCAGCTTGTTAATCTTGTGCTCTTTACTTTTACACATCTTAGCAAAGACAAATGGTTTTAGTAGATAAGAAAAACTATAAACGATGAAAAGGATGGAGGGACATTGATTGTGATTTTTAATGAATATTTAAAATTGTAAAAATGAAGAAAAAAATTAATGCTGTATTTTTAATGTGGTGATCAAATGAGAAGTACTGTTTTTAACTGTTGCTTATTGGAAGCTACTTTGCATATAATGCCTGGAATTAAAATGGTAAGACAAGGACTTTTCTTGCAGTTCTTAGTAGATCTGCAATATTTTTTTATTAACACAAGGTTATATTATACCCATGGACTAAAATATGGACTGCAGAAAGAATTTCAATACTGTGCTGGATTCTGCTTGAATGTATCCCAGTACAGGACTGTGGCCTTCATTTGTCTTTTTTTTTTTTTCCTGATTTGAGGGGTTTTGTTAACTTGAAATGGAGAAGTTACTTAAATGCTTTAAAGGAGGTTGTATGTTGAAAGCCAACCTTGTCTTAAACTTTCATAAACTGGAAATCTTCAAAAATGTATTCTGTATTCCTGAATAAAGTTGGTGTTTTAATACTGTTCACAAGTGAGCCTGTCCCCTCTCATGAAGTCTCAGTTGTTTTAAAGCCTCCTACATGAGGCTTCTTTTTGCATTCCATGTTTAGTTTTGTTAAGTCTTTGTGGGTTCTAAATATATTTTTAAAACAAAGTGATATTGGAAGCTCACATGTACCCGTATGTATAAAAATATACTGATCCCTATATGTCCATATTTATACAAATGCAAATTATTTAATTTCATAACTTGTCATTTTGCTGTCCTGTTTGTGCCATCAAAGGTGAGGCATCTGAACCAGTTTTGCTGTCTGCTTTGTTGCAAAGCTCTAGAGGCCGCAGCAGAGGTTGGTGCTCTGTGCTGACTGCTGTATATGGATTTACCAACAGAGGTAAGGGGCTGTCAGCATCAGCCTCTCCCTCCCCCCGTCTGCCTGCCACTTCCCCCCCACTCGTGTTGCCAGCACAATGTCCCTGTTTATCTCCAGGTCCGTGATCCACGTGCTGGACGCGTGGGCCGGATTCAAGTGGAGATGCTCCGTGGAGGCAGCGTGCCTGGCTGCAGTCCCAAATCAGGAGTCTGCCCTCGACAGATGCCTCATGCAGGCATCACCACTATCAGGGGGAACCATCCAGCCCCAAAAAGTCCAGACCCGCTTCTTGTCAAAGTCCTGTTACTCAAAGGATTACTGTAAGAAGTACCCCTGATGTTATAAAGTTATTTTCCCAGACTAAGGAGAACTAATTCAAGTGTTATGTCTAAGTAGTTGAATTTCTGTAAGTATACAGAGGTTGGCATATCCCACTTCCATGATTGTTCTCCACTTGCTACCTTCACAAAGGCATGCCAGTTTTATTGTTATCCTCATTAATTAAATCACATGCCCTCACTCAGATTCTCAGATGGAAATCTTTGTTTGGTGCTGGCAAACTGCCCCAAAATAGCTGTGGATCCAGAATTCAACACCTGTGGCACAAGGGAGATGGAGCTGCTGAGGCTGCCACAATGGGCTCTCTGCAGGGGAAGGACTACTGGAGTCTCAGAGCTGGCTCATTCAGTCTCATATCCCAGCAAGAGCTATGCTTGAGCAATGTTGATAATAAATACCATACTCTCCAACTAAGATCCCTAATTAAGGTTTTTTATTCTCTCTGCTTCGATTTGTTTAAAGATCCTAATTTTTACACCTTAAAAATCAAATAGGCAGCAGTGATTTTTGAGAGCAACATCGTTTCTTGCTGGTTTGCAAGCACTCTGTTAATCAGTCAGCCTCAGTTATCTGTTGGAGAGAGAACTGAGCAGCTTTTCACTGTCTGGGGAGCTGTAGTCCAAAATTATTTGCTGTTACTAATTGAAGCAAAGACATCTTCATGTGGAAATTCACAGCTCTTCTTTGCTTTTCAAAGCAAAGCTGAGGGTATGTGTACTGCATAAAGCACTTTGGAAAAGTCCTGGATTGATCTCTCTAGGGAATTTGCTTTTCTCTTTATCTGCCAAACATACTGTGAATAGATAAATTGAAACATGATTCTCTGCTTCCCAAAATCCTGACAGTATTCCTTACAGCCTTATTGCAGGAACCACTGAAGAAGAAGAGGTAGAGCAGTTTTGGGGCTGATCTGACCCTTAGTATTTCTGTGGGAATGAGTACCAAGTGTTTCACTAGGTGCAGTTGCTTTGATGCTGGATACCATGCAGAAGACCCCCATTCACTAAGAATTGATTTGGGACCATCACTTCCTTTCTGCTTCCCAAGAGCCACTCTACAGGTGGCTTTTTCTTTTTTTTCCTAGTCTCATTTTACCTAAGGTTAATTCCTATCAGTTACCCTGAGGAGAAACCTTTCATCTCTCATTATTTGATACTACAGCCTGTAACTCCTTCAAATTTAAACCACTGTTGTTTTCCAGCATAAAAGTGCAATAACCTTCACCTGTGCAGGAACGACAGGAGTAACAGCTCAGCTTCACCCAAACCTCTCACTTCTCAAGGAGTGCCCTGGCAGCATCAATTTGACTGAATGAATCTGAGTCTTTTTATATTTATTTGGAACACCTGCTATTGCCTTGACAGATGTGAGTCCTGTTGCAGCACAGGGATGAAGAAGTATGATGTTGTGTTTGACAGAGTAGATTTTTCTTCTCATTTGTTTGTGACAGAGTTATTTTAGAAAATGCTCCAAATGCTCCTCACCCAGTGCTGCATCCAAAGTAGCACTATCTCATGGAGGTGTGGGGTAAGGGGAGGACAGGAAGGTTGGCTGTTTCATGTATATGTACATATGTCAACTGCTTAGGAGATTTCTTATGTGTTCCAGCTCTGGTACCTGAATAAGAAATATTTAAATGCTGCTCAGTAAGTGAATTTTCAGACTAAGGAAGTATGGTTGATACATGGCTGCTCATTTGCTAATTTCTGTTTACTCAAATATGTTGCATAGTCAAGAGCAAAAATTCTCCATGCATCTGTTGCTGTATTTACTGTTCTCCCTTGGCACTCTGTGCAGAGCAGTGGAGTTAGCAGAACCAATGAACTACCCAAAGTGGATTTGGAGAGTGCTTTGCTTCAGAAAGAAGGGAGCTGGCTTACATATCCACTTGCAAGGTGTTGTGTTAGATATGCTGGTTAAGACATGAATTACATAAAATAAAATTGTACCTGAGCTTCTACAGGGAAAAGAAAAAAAAAGTTATCAAACCTGTGAATCAGAGAGACACAGCAGATCTTCATCAGCAAGGCCAGTCTAGGAGCTGGCTGCAGGTCAGTTAGATATTCCTGCACTGTGAGGCCAGTGGAGCTGCAGGTGCAGCACTCACAGGAGAAAGCAATAGTTGTTTCAGGTTTGGTAGCAGGAGTTGGTCTGTCTGGTATGTGACACCTGAAATATGTGAAAATCATTCTAGACCAATTGTCAGCTTCCTTTGAGAAACTACACGGAAATTGTTTGGCTGCTTTGTTTAAGTCATGTTTCTCAAGCAACTAATGACTCTCTCTTGTTTTTTTATCCATTGCAGGGATGGTAGGAAGATTTGCGCTGTTTTTAAAGTAGGGACACCTGAGACAGGAAGAGACCTCAAAATAAATTTCAGGAATAACAGAACCTGCATCTTCCAAGATCCAGTTTCCTTACCACTGGATAGTGCCATCTTATCCATATATTTGAGATCTTTTAAATACTTTATTCCATTTAACAGAAGATTTTTTGCAGATTTAAGGAGGAAAAAAAATAAAAGAGGTAAGTCTGGATATGCAGGTAACTGTTTCAAGTTCTTTTTCTTTTTGCAAAAAATTCTTGCAGTGATCAAAAAAACATGAACAAGTGTTTGAATTCCTTATTTTCTTCTAACTTTCTAGGTATTTGTTAGCCCTATTATTTCTGCAGACTCATTGAAACAGTTACTCTGTGTAGCTCTTCACATGGAGGAGGACTTTGCTCTAGAATAAGGTTCCGGGCTGGATCTTCATCTAGAGTAGGTATTTCTGTAGGTTTCCACGAAAGAAGGTTGTAGCTTAACGAATGTGTGGACTGTGAATGTCTCCCAGAAGGGAGCTGGAGGGTGTACTGGAAATGGGCTGCTGTAAATAATGCTGGTTTAGAAATGCCCACTGGAATTACAGTGTGTGGAGGGGAGGGCCACAGGTTACTACAGGTCCTGAAGGAACACTTCGTCAGGTGGCTGGCACCAACATTTTCTGCTTTATGGAACTGGGGAAAGGAGGGGGAGGAGGTGGGAGGGAGAAATGTCTTTTTGACCCTGAGTTTATAGGTAGCCCAAAGTGATACAAGGAACTACAGAGAGAAGAGTGTGACCTGGCTGCCTTTCATGCTGGCATTTGAAAAATTAGCTCAAGATAGTACTTTGAAGGGTAATATTATTTAAAAAAATAAAAGAAGTCCCCACTTTCTTTTCTTGATATTGATATGAAGAAGGAGATGGCTAACGTGGGTGAGAGAGTGATTCAGAATGGTTTTTGGATGGCTTTTTTTTTTCTTCCTTTGAAAATTTAGGTGAAATTAATTATGGAATGGCAGCAGCGTCCTAACTAAAGTGAGTGCTTTCATCTCACCTGCTGCTTTTAAAATAGCTGCGCTCTTATCTCTGCTTTGAGGAAGGGGATGTGGGGGGAGAGCACCCTGGTGCTCTTACAGCCTGACAGTCACCAGATGAATGGGATGCCTTAGAAGACCTGGGGCCATTAAAGCCTGCCAGCAAAGACATTAAGAGCTTGCCAATGTGCTGATAGCATGTTTTGTGTTAATCTGATGAAGTAAGCAGAGGAGCTGTTCCCAGCCCAGGCTAGGTGCAGCGCAGGGAAGCATTTGCTGTGCTCAGCGAGATGGGCTTTGAGCTGCTCTAAGGGTGTGGTGTGACACCAAGACAGGACCGAATGCAAAACCCTAAGAGGATGAGGCTCTAGCTGAGGAGGAGAAGGCAGACAGGGAGTTGGAGTGCTAATAGCATTGCTGCCTGCTAATCCCATCAGGGCATCCCCTGCTCTTGGTTTTTTCCCTGGGAGTGTGTGTATGCCGTGTGTGGTGAAATCCCGGGTCAGGTGAGAGCTGAAGGCCATACCACTGTGTGAGGGTGAGCCTTCCTCCAGCTGCTGGGTAACAAGCCTTATAACCCCATTGTAAGCAGAGGTTAATCCTGCTGCATGGTGGGCTGGTAGCACCAGCAGCTCCAGGGGCTGTTCATTACCCCTCAGTGCACAGGACATGCCTGCACAGGCACACCCAAGGATTTTGCATTCCTTTGAAGAAACAGGCATTTTTTTCAGTGGATGCAGTCTGATCTGGCATTCTGCAATCATCTGTAGCCAGTGGTTCCAGGATCAGTGTGAGGGGAGATCTTACATTGCTAGATATGCTCAAGACAGGGGCTTTGGACTTCAGCCCTCTTACAGTGATTGAGGATAGTAGCTGAACCTCTATGGCAGCCCCAGGACTAAGTCAGTCTGAAAGCCCTTAAACCACATTATGGGATCCAAGTAGCTGCTTCAAAGGAAGCTGCACAGATCATTTTTACCAGCCTGGCTTGCTGCTGCTCCAAAACAACTATGGCAGCTGCTCAGTCTCAGAGACAAACTTTGGTGTCACTTTGTGCCTTTTACCAGGTTTAGTGAATAATATGTAAACTTAAGAGCAGATTCCTCTCGTGCAGACACACATCAGTTCTGCATGCATGCACCCACTCCTGTCTCTCTGGAGAGAAATTGAAACATCCTTCAGTCAGTCCTGCCTCAAAATCGTTATGCAGGCTATTATACAGTCTCTTACAGAGAACTAAAGCTTTTCAGCTTCTGTGTGTAAGCTAGGAGCAAATTATGATCCTGCTTTTACCCTGGTGTACCTCATCAGCAGGGAAAGGTGAAAGTGCCTGAGCACAAGGCTTGCTGTGTGAGTCAGGACAGGACCCGTGGATCCTGGCTTGCTCTTTCAACATCTGAATTGTGTGCACTGGCTTCAGCTTAAAGGCATGATGATGGAGAGATCTTTGAAAGCATGTGAGGGATTTAGAAGTGCATTATGTATTCCAAAATGTAGCACTTCATGCATGTTCAATATGCCACTGGCACAGCTCTGTGTTACTACAGGATGTGTAAAACATACATTGCCCACAATAGTTTTGAGGACAAAAGGTGGATTATCAAACACTGGCCATAACTGAGTGTCTAGTCAAAAACCTGATCACCACGTGGTTACTTTTCATTACATGGAATCAGCCTTTTGCTGCTCTGGGCATCATAAGCTCAGTCCTGCTGGCAGTGCCTCGACAGCTGCTTTTAGCAAAGGAAATGTCTCCGTTTTTCCCGTGTTCACTGCCTGCCACACTCCCTGATGGCCAAGGCATCCCACCAGCCATTCACGGCTCCTAGCTCTGTGTGTTGCTGTGTTTCTGCAAGGAGTAGGGAGTCATCACAGTGATGTTGAAAAGTGAATATTGCTGTGCTTTGAAAGACTCTTGGGCCAGCAGCCGAGGTCAAAACCTCAGACTAATGTAATTTGAGGTTGAATTTATTACTTATACTTTCCTAAAGGTTTCTGTGCAATGCCACTACTTTTTAACTTCATTTCAGTTTGCCTTGCTTAGACAAACTTTTCTGCGGTCTTCCTGAAGAGCCAGGGCCTGACAGGACCTCTCCAGGATTGCTGGGACCTGCCCAGTTGTCAGGAGTGTTTCTTCGTGGCCTCTGGTGGCATATCTGTGAGCTGGATTGCAGGTGAGGAACAGCGTCTGCAGTGCCCAGGAGGAGAGTGGGGAATAGGGACCAGAAACCTCTGTGGCCAAGATCATGGACCCGTGGGGAAACAGGAGTTTGCTTATCAATGGTAGCAGTGGTGTATTGGAGTACAGCAGCTGGCTCAACTGGCAGAGCTGGTCTCCCTCTGCACTGGCTGTCCTGGATCAGAGGCCTGTACTGGGTGAACTCTGATCCACATTTGAGACAGTTTTCATGTGAGAGCTCCGTTAGCATTTCACATATGTAACCCAAAGAAAAATCGGGAATACTTCACCTAAACGGGAAGAATATCACTTATGATAGAAGAGGTTCATTATTGATTTCCACTTGTAGCAGCTTTTAAAAGTGATCCTTACTGTGTGTAATTCTGGAATGGATGTTGATAGAGCATGATTTCTTCATGTGAGTGCACAGTACAGTATGGATGTGTTTATTCTCGGAGCTGCAGTAGCCTGAAGATACTATTTATAAATCCTTTTTTCTTTCATGAAAGCACTGGAGAGGGCAAAGCTTTCTGCTGCATCATGTTTGCAACGGTGAAGTGGGCAGAGTTCAGTTTACCCACATAGCCTGAGAAAAATTGGGGGAATACGCCATCTATAGCCACCTCTGTAGTACTTCTTTTCCTGCGGTTGTGTGCTGCTTTTTCAGTCCTTTCTACAAATATGTTGTTGAAAACTTTGGCAAGAGATTCTTAGTGCCAATGAAGGGGAGTGAATATTTTTAACCTTTCTATGTTGCCTTTTTTTTTAAAAAACAAAAAAATGCCAGCCTAGTGGTAAGGAAAAATAATTCTTTTGAGTATTAAATCCCTCTGATTTTAAATTTAATGTCAAAGAAGAAAATGTGCTCCTTTGTTTGTCTTCCCATATTTCTCCATGGTTTGCAAAGATCTCCCAGAATCTGGTATCAAGTGTCTTTAGGAAATAATCTGTACTCTTTAATGGCAGACCTTGTGGAAAGAAACAGCTCCTTTGGCTGCTCCTGGTGTCCAAGCAGAAAGAGAGCATGTTTGAATAGAGCACTGCCTTTTGAGAGCAAACGCTGAGGCAGGGGTCAGCAGCCTGGAAATCAGTGCCGTGCAGGGCTAAAACTGTCCATATAGCTCAGTCACTGTAGTGTGGGAGGAAAAAATGCTGTGTGGTCAGCATTTGTCACTTCAGGCTTTTTGGGAAGCAAAGATGGAAACAGCACATGTAATAATAATTTATAACCATTAGAAATAATCACTCCAGGGGATAATTTAGCCTCTTTTGAGCCTTGTTGGATAGTCACAATTATTATAATGATATAATGATAATTATAATGATATTCTTTTCTTGATCTCTTTCACTTTTACTACTGTTTAGAAATAAAGTAACAAGTAAATTGAAACGACTGTAGTAGTTCTCACTGTTGCCCCAGACAGTAACATGGGCATAACAAAATCTCAGCTGAAAATAAAGTTGCAGTTAGGCATTCCTTTATTCACAGAGAAACAGATTCAATCTTAAAATTCTTTTCAATGTTCTTTTGTTGATCCAACACTTTCCACTTACAATACTGTGTGTGATCAGTGATCCCAGTTTAACTTGTTTAAGTTCCATTTGAATTTCAGGGGTAAACAGTAGTGGGGATTTGGAGATCTACAGTTTGAAACTTTGTACTTAGGATGGCAACAGTCAGCAATATGCTTATGACAGATTTGATTGAAGTATCTTCTTCTTTCAAGTAAGTTGGCCAACAGTGGAAAAAATGTAGGAAGAAACCATTTGTTACAATTATGATTTGATCTCATATATCATGTTTCTCCTAGTTTCTCCTTTAGTTTTCTGTAGTAAGATTCTGATGGTGTAGCCCCTGAAAGGGAATATTTTCTAAATGTTTTTTTTTTTTTTTGCTACTTGTGTGAAGTTACAGATTTTTCTGTAGCTAAAAATGTCCTTGTAGCCCAATGAACTAACAAGAGAACAATTTCTCAAGAAAGAGAAATTGTGCATTAGTTTTGTTAAATACTTTTCTCTCAAAGAGAAAAGTGAGTTCAGGTGATGCTGAGAGACCTTCCCAAGGTACATAGATTTTTACCACTTTATTTTACACATACCTCTTAAAAATAATAACAGTATAACAAAGAACTTATAATTGTTTTAATGAAACTCATTTATGAAACTGCTGACTTGAGTAGCTATGGTATGCAAATTATTATAATTTGGTTAGTACCAGGAGATGATGATGTGCATGACACCAATTTTTGAAGATTTTTCTAACAGAATCAAGAAGTAATTTTGTTTTCATTCATCAATTCTATTAACATTTCGAGAAAGGCTTTGGTGTCACCAAATGCATTTAAAGAAATTGAAGTTCCATGTATCAAGGTTTAGTAATTGTCAACAAAATAGAAAACCATATGAGGAGCTATTCCTGACTTTCCTATGTAAGAGAGTCTCAAGGAATTTATTCTGGATTCACTGTTATCTAATATCCCCAAAAGTGGTCTGGAAAAAGGGGATGAGCAAGATTGTAAAGTTTGTGCCCTCCACTGTTTTATTCAAAGTAGCAAAAATGAAATTTAGTTGCAAAGAACTGTAGAAAGACTTCATGATAATGCATGATGGAGTGATAAAATGGCATGTGAGATTCAGTGCAGATAAATGCACTTGCACTTGGGAATTAATAATTTTCTGCATGAAAACCAGTGACACGGAATTAAATTTTGCTCGAGAGAGAACTTAAAGTTTTAACCCTTTGTTCTAAATAAATGCTAGCTCAAAGAACAGTAGCAGTCAAAAAAAAAAAAAAAAAAGGCAGCTAGAGTATTAAGAAGTATTAGAAAAGGGAGGGAAAACAAACCATGAAACCTTGTGCCCTTGTATAAATGCCCTAATTTGCCTGCAGATTCATTGTTACCTGAAGTTCTGGTTACCGGTATTCTGAAAGTGTATTTTAAGATTTAAATATGTATGAAGAAGGACAACAAGGATGATCACAGTTCTGAAACCTTTTTTAAGGATTTTAAGGACATTTTTTTCAGGATTCATTAGATAGATTAGGTTTACTCATCTTGGAAAAGTTACAACCAAGATGGAAGTCTATGTAGTGTTGAGTTCCATAGAACAGATGAATGGAAGTCACTGTCCATGATTTATTTTTTCTTCTCTATGCAAAAAGATGAGGGCTATCACATGGAATTATCCAGTGAAATGTCAGAACAAAGGGGTACACTGTTATGTGCTCAAAGATCAGACAAATTGGTGAAAGCAGAAATTCTGGCTGCTGCATGGTGTTTTCCCCTCTCGTGCCTCAGAGCCTGACCTGCCCATGGTAATTTTGTGAGGTCTCATGGCTGAAGGGTGTCTGTGGTTCCAGGCTGGTGCCACATGGACTGGAGGTATTTTGACTGGGAAGTGTGAAGTGGGGATCAGGTGAAAAAATCAGAACTGGAAGTCACTCTTGTGTAATCTGTGGAAAGGGATGCATCTTAAGTTCTTCTCTCTCCATCATCCTTGCACCACAGAGTGCTGCAGTTGCAGTCCTGTTCTTGGAAAAACAGAACCATTTTTGTTAGAAAAGACCTTTAAGGTCACTGAGTCCAACCCCTAACCCCACACTGCCAAGTCCACCACTAAACCATGTCCTTAAGTGCCACACCTACTTGTCTTTTAAGTACCTCCAGGGATGGTACAGAACTCTGATCTTCCTCATACTTTCTTGAGTACTTCTAAGCATTGTATGGAGATTTTTTGACTCTCTTTTTCTCCCTCTAGCTGCTAGCAAAGATAAATGTATGGGAACAGTGTCTCTTAATACTCGGAACTGAGCAGGGATGCTGTTTGCCTTTGGCAGTACTTCTTATTACTCTCAAAGAGGAGTGATGATTATAACTTGAAATGGAATCCATTTTAGATGTATAATTAAGTCCTTCTGACAAGAAGAAAATTGTAAATTCAGCTTTTGGAGCTTTAATATGTAGGGTAAATCCTACAGAACAAGAGCATAGCAAGACTCTGAAGTAATACCATTGCCCACAGCTACAAAATACATAAAACAATGCAACTACAGAAAGAATTAAACTGTCTAAAGCATGGAGCTAAGTGGCAATGAAAAAATCCATGTTATAGTTGTGTATGTCATGTATTTTCTTACTGTACAATCATTTAAGACAAGCTGACTGCTATACACATTCCCAAGTGGGAAAAGGTGATAAAGCTGTTTGCATTAAATTTTGTACTAGAATGATAAAATCAGTCATAATGGATCATAAGCAATGAAGATATTTTACCTTTTTTTCATGAATCTTCCTCAACCTTAACTTACAATGGAAAAAGAGCAAATAGCTCATTAATTAATGATGTTTTTTCCTCACTTTAAACCCTTCATAAGAAAGGGAGTAATAGATAAAAAAATATGTATGTGAAAGAGATTTCACGTTTCATGTCTGCAATAAAGTCATGCAGTACTTTGACTTTTGATACTGCTTTCTAAGCTACAGGAGGGCTGTTGCAGAAAACTCTTGAAGTTCTAGCATTTCAAGATTTCAGTATATGAGACCTGTTGAATCATAGACATTTTTGAATTATTGAAATGAAATTTTTCATAATTGTTTTTATTTTAGGAAAGTAATGACTTGCAAAGTAATGAGCTTTGATTGTTCTGTTGTGCTTTTGGGATCTTAATATATTGTAGTAACTTGCAATTATTCTCAGAAGTGTCAGACATTACACTAATGTTTGGAAACTTTAATATTATAAGTACAAGTTCCAAATTGAAGGCATCTTGCAAAGAAATCTGCCTGCAGAGTTGTCAATACCACAACCAAAAACCTACCAATGATTTCTTTCCCGTTTGAAACCTCTATCTCCACATAATTCTTGACATTTTCATCTTTAGTTAAAGTGTATCACTGTAGGTCAGGATATTGATATATTAATGTCTTTTTCAAAAGTTATTGGGGTTTGATTGTGTGACTCCTGCTAACAGAGCAGTTGGCAGGTCTATATCAGTCTGTGGCAAAAAAGGCTAATTTTCAAAGTTTGTAGACTGTCACATTATTTTTACTTTGAATTCTGTACTGTCTGTATTTTCTTAGTTCTGCCTCAACTTCTTGATCGAAGTTTATTATTATGTTTTAAAATTTTTAGATTGTAAATCACTTTTAGAGCTGGTATGCAGTAAATATGCTGTCAAAACTACACTGGAAAAAAAGATGTTCTCATAATTCAGAAAACTTTTACAGATTAGCAGTTCTACTTTAAAACCATTCTAAGACATCATAGATTCAAATTCTGTGAACTCTGGGTTACAACTCTCGAATTCTGTTGTAAGATTTTTACAATATTGTAAAAATCTGTGTTCTTTAGTGTTTCTTTCACATCATCTCAAACAAATCGCAGATTAAGGGTGTCTTCTCTTTGAAGGGCCTCAACAGCTACTGTTCACTGTTCCTTATTGCAGATGATTCTGAAGTAGCAGTGTCAGCTGTAGACTGTCATAAATGCTAAGGGGTTGCTTGATAATTGTAATAATTGCATACAGTGAATTAATTCATTGGTTCATAATTAAACAAAATATAGAAGAGAATAATGCATTCCTTCTTTTTGGTTACTCTTTTCCCCTGTGATTTATTTTTCCAAGAAATGCGTTAGGGGGCAGCAGAGCCACGTGGAGACTCAGGTCGCAACTGTATTCTGCTTTTTTGTTAGAAATTGTGTTTGCTGCTGATGCTGTTGCCCAAATATAAGGCATCATGTTATCTCAACACTGAATAAGCAAAATGAATAGTCTTTGAGTAATCAAATGTATAATCAGGGATATTATTGCTGAGCAGAGCTTGCACAGTGTCAAGGCCATTCCTGCTTCTCTTATCGCCCTGCTGGGGAGGAGGCTGGGGTGGCACAAGAAGTTGGGAAGGGACACAGCTGGGACAGCTGACCCCGACTGCCCGAAGGGATATTCCATCCTATCGTGCTTGGTGTATGCAGCTTGGGGACATTTAGACTGGTGGTGTTTGTCTTCCCAAGTCCCTGTGACACGGGATGGGGCCTGCTCTCCCAGGGATGGTGGAACACCTGCCTGCTCATTGGATGCAGAGAATGAATTTCATGTTTTGCTTTGCTCTTGCACATGAATTTTGCTTTCCCTACTAAAACTCTCTTAATTTCAACCTGTGAGTTTTCTCACTTTTCCAATTCTCTCCCCAAACCTGCTGGTGGGGGAGTCAGTGAGTGGCTCTGTGGCACCTAGTTGACCCTGGGGTTACAACAATGGAATACTGAAAACGTGGTTAGGAATGTGAGAATTTCAATTTGCAGTAAGCTTTCCATCCCTAGATTAGGACAATTTCAGGTAGTATTTTAGCAGCCTGTATGCTTCACCTCTTAAGAAAGGAGATACAAAGTATAAAGGGGACTTATAGAATGTGCAACTGAATTTTTTATTGCAAATTTGTTTTTCTTTTGAATAATTTATTCAAAAACAATTTTTGAAATCTTGATTTAACTGATGATGTTGAAATGCAAATTACAATGAAAATTAAAATGGGAATGTTGACCATTTCATTACTGTTAAAAATCTGAGAACTGGAGTATTTTCTTCCATATTCTGATGTGAGTACACAATAATTGCAGAACTCTTTGATGGAGAGTTCTGTAAAAATGCAAATTGCTTTGCAAATATTTTTGTTATAGAAGAAATGTTGCTCAACACTGGTACAGTGGAGCTTAAAAAAACTGTAAAAAGAGCAGGAAACTTCTGTTGGATCTGTGGTCCTAGAGACTGTAAGGTATTTCAATCTTGATCTTTCACCATGACAGCTTTCAGGTGATTTATTTTTTAGAATGGTGGTATTTGAAGAGGTTTGGCTAGTTCTGAGGTAGTTATCCTACATGAAAGGATAAAAAAAAAATAAAGCTTTTTATGGATTTTAATTTTAATTAACCTACAATATTTATATCTTGAATTTTTTTTCTTTTTGAGTAAGACTTTTGAGGACAAAGAGGAGTTCTATTTCTGTCTCTCAAGGGTAATAATGAACACCTTCATTGGGAAAGATGGCCATCTTTCAAGACTTTAATTATTAGTTTCTATTTATGGAACTGACTCATAATCAGACCAAAGTCTTTAAGTGGGTCACTACTTTTCTGAGTCCTTACTGTAGATTATCTCAGCAGTCATTGCCCTTTCTCGAACTACTGTTCTTTCTTATGAATAAGTTATAGAAATCTTACGGCATAGTTTTGATTCGGCTGTGTTTCTTGTTCAGTTCCTCTTTTTTTCCCTGTTTGTATATTTTATAATTTTTTTTTTTTTTGCATTTCAGATTCGTTGCCCTGTTTTAGTCAGATTTCAGATAGAAATGCCAGTCTAGTTTAAGATTTCACTTTAGAGGCATAACTAAGGGTAGAAGGGAAAACATTTAAATGATTAATTGGAGTCTATTAAAATGTTGAACCTTTTGTTCTGTATCTGTTGGTTTTAATAAAATATTTTTCTTGATATGTTTCTGATTCTACTGTGGGCAGAGATAATCATGCCTGAGTCTTGTAATCTTCCTGTTTCTCTTAGAATTAGACAATTTTTCATTATTTCCGAGGACTTGTTTGCAAGGTTGTACTTCTCAGCAGAAGACCAGCTGCAGATGCGTGTCTTTCTTAAAACTTATTACAGAATCAATGGGCTCAGTTAATACTTCTTGTGAAAATACTTATGAGTAATAATAGCCATCAAGTGTATCCGAACACAGAGAACTAAAGTGTTATGATCCTCAGGAGAGAAAGAGCTTTCAAATTCTCTGAAACTAATTCTGCTTTCTTGTAAGCAAAACATACCCTATTTTATAATTTTATTTGTTTACTATAAACTTGCTTAAATAAAAGCAGTACGTAAACTTTAATCATTTAAGGAATTTTCACAGTTAAAATGTAATAGGACAACAAGGAACAACATGAAAAGCTGATGAAATAAATAAGCTCATAAGTGGATCATAAACTATTTGGAGTGCTTTTATAGCACTTGCAGCAGCTGTTTTGGCCTTATCTTCTCCCTGGAGAAGTGACAGTATGTGATGTGGGGTTGAATCCTTACTTTTATTTTGCACAACCACTATTTTTAGGCCAGAGCTCCTTCACTGTGCCTTCAAAGCCTAATCCACCTCTCTAAGACTCCCCAAGTTGCTGCTTTTTTCTTACTGTGAGTACATGTTTTTTGGTAGGCCATGAATTCCCAAAGCACGTTTTTACTGTCAAACAAATGTAGGCTGAAGTCCAGCAAAGCACTTAGATGTCAATAGTTAAATACATAGTTAGCTGTTGCATTGGACTGCACTAGGACTGCTTACATATTTTAAGCTATGGACATCCAGAAGTGCTTTAGTGGATTGGTGCCCACATGCAATGCCAAGGAAGAGCAAAAAATCTGCATTATGTTACTGAGCTAGGCCCTCTGGTACAGAGAAATATCTGCAAAGCCTTCACTTAGAAAAAAATATAATTAAAATCCTATTTTTAAATAGCTAAAATATTTGCAGTATAACATATGCACTCTATAAATATCACAGAATTAGTTTTAAAAAACCCCAACAAAACAGCTGTTCATTTTGACTTGCTCTTGTGGGACTATTACTGTGCTTTGTTAAGACTAGCAGTTGCTTTGAAAATGTGTAAGGACTGGTGTATCAGACTGGGACCAGGCAGCTCTGCAGATCTAGGGCTACTTGCCCATAAAATATGGTTTGGAAGGAGAGCTGGAGAGAGTGAATAATTCTGTGGCATAATGTGAGAAAATAGAGTGCGTGAACAAAGCAGCATTAAAAGGTCTGTGCTGAGAGGCACTGCCTTAGTTTCAGTGTTATAACCCTTGATGGCATGATTGGGTTAGGGAGTTTGTGATATATTGTGCTGGGAAAGATGAACAACATGCAAATGAGCTTATTTTGACTGGTATTTTATTAAAAGAACTATTAAACCCCAAACCAGTGACAATTGTTATGCTAGAGGTTATTGAGGTGGCTGTAAAGGCTACATAATCACCGTACACATCTTCAGGCAATGGTATCTCAGGTCTTACTCCAGCTGTTTCATCAATAAACTTAAAGTTTCAGGTAGTATTTGAGAATGTGAAAAACACAGCCTTTTAAAACAGCATGTGTAATCAGCCTAAATCTACTTTACAAGGTTGGGTATTGAAGCTAAAAGGTACTGCTGGAATCTGACACTGATACATTGGCTAATGCTGGCAACATGCTGGGAACTACCTGTGTGCTGTAACACTGGAAGGCAGTCCATTAGTGCCTGAATTAATGCACTCAGGGACTTTTAATTCTTCACAGAATCTATTTCCATATTTAATTACGGGAAAGTCAGAGAAAAAAGTTACAAAGCACCTTCTTCATCCATTTCGTTGTCAACGGGAGTGGCGATTAGTAATTCTTCTTCAAGTTATATTGCAGTGTTCACTTAAAATAATGCAGCTCCTTGCTGAGTTTGCTCCAATTAAACCATATTTTATTTGCTAATGACTTACCAAGTTGACAATGACCTTGAAGTTGGTATTGTCAACACTTCTTGGCATAAAGAGCTGGATGATTTAGAGTTATTAAGAGTGCATCAATATATTCTTTGGTCTTTGTCAGTATTTTTAAAAAGATTTTTAATTCCATTACAGATACTTTACCTGAATAAAGTACAGGTTAGTAAGTTAAGTAACAGTCAATTTATATTGTTTTTACTGAAGATTTAAAAAATATGTATATATAAAACAACACTTCTATTGTTTTTGACTTTGCAGGTGCACTGAACTGAACCATCTTTAAAATTGAGTAGCTTTAATAATTAGAAATGCAGTTGGCTACTGTCACATTTCTGTTGGCCATAAGTCACTTATATAAATAAATTTATAAATATTTAGCTACTGAATTCCCCTGTTTCAGAAGTTACACTTCATCATGGTTAAATTTATTTCACTGTGGTATCATTGTACTGCTTGTAGCATCACTAGTACTCTATCATGGTAGTATCATCATTAGTATTTCACTGCTAGTATCATTGAACAGAATAAGATATTAATTTTTTATGAATGCCTCTTGGCAATTTAAAATGAAGGTGAATAGTAAAATTACATTTATATAGTTTAGAAATACTTAGAACCTCATAGTTACAATTAAGTAATATGTGTGCTTTAGATGTGATTTTAGATGTGGACTAGTTTGAACATTTTAGATCAGAGAATTTTGCACAAATGAGTCCACTAATTAACTATTTTGTCACTCAAAGTATCACTGAACTTACTGATTTCCTGATTTTTGTCATGTCTGTCCTTTTGGAAGCTGATGTTGCATGTTCTCTTAATCCAGATGCACTCATAATCACACCACCAATTGATGCACATTATTTGCGGGGAACTATCATTAGTTCTTGTTCTTCATATTTTCATATTACATCATACCTGTCTTAAAGGGGTGGGGGGAGAAAGAAACTTAATGACTTTAGAAAGAAGTTGATGTCATTACTTTAAAAAAAATACTCTATCATAATTTTCATGTTCTGATTTAATGCATTTAAATTGTATGATGTTTTACTTGTTAAGAACATTATTTCCTTTGCAAAAATATTATTTACTGTGTACCATTTAAAAAAAAAGTGATCAAACTGCCATCTTTCCTCAAGCAGATCTTTGAAGAATATACTCCTTTTGTTTTACTTTCAAGAATTGAGTTACTATGCCATAAAATTTTACTTTAATGGAGTTATCATTATGTGCAAAACTGTAACTGAGAAATCACATTATCTAATTGCTGTTTCTTAACTCTGAAACTGCTCTCAGTTTCTGCATCATGCCTAATAAAATATCATAGAGGCTTTGGACTGTTCAATCTAGAGATTGTGAGGTGTCTAGGACCTTTTGAATGTTTAAATGTTAAATAATAGTCTGTACATATTTATACGTGTGTGTGTATTACTGTATCCTGCAGCCATAGGGAGGAAGAGGAGAGAAGATCCAGCAGGCAGGAATTGTGCAGCAAGATTGATTGATTTAATTATTTTACCAACTCTTTTATAGACTTTTTTCTTCATAGTCTAATTGGACAAAGGATCAGCCACCCCCTGGGGTGATTGGCTAAAATCCTAAAACATCCATTGTCAAAATATTTTTCTACTGTACCATAAACATAGTTCTACAAGGTCACAGGTGTTCATAGTTTACAGAACTTCTGCAATATCTTCTGTGAGAGAGAAAAGTATATCACGGGCCTAGAAAGAAGCAGGAAAATTTCTTGCTAACAGCAATATTGTATCCACATGTGTGCATGTATATGAATATATGGCTTCCTAGGGAGTAGCAAGCACAGATTTCAGTCTAAGTCACTCAATTACATACATAAACTTAAGTATACAGATGATTATTATCTCTTTCTCTTAAAAATGCCTTTTAGAATATTTTTTTTCAATTATACAGGAAGTAGAGTAAATGTAAAGTAAGAATGTGCTAAGCATTCCCCTGTAGATGTTAGAATATGGCTAGCAAGGCCTGTCATCTGATTGTATGACATATTCACATGGTGAGGTTTTCTTTCACAGTACTTTTATTTGGAAATTATTAATTTATTTGAATTAGCAAGTGATTCAAATAAATAAATTTCCTTAAGAATACGTAGTGTGACTAGTGTTTAAAAAGCAGACATGACTTCTAATGTTCAGTGCTTCAGTTTTTAATCAGAAAAATCCCCATTCTTCAGTCAGCTGCGATATTTGAAATTGCTCATAATTTCAAATTATTTTTTCAGTCGTGTAAGGTTTACTGCTCTGTAAATATACAGACGTATTTTTGTACATATACCAAAAAAGCAGCATATGCATAAAATGAGAGAATGACTGCTTTTTCCCCCTATTTTTTTAAAAATTTAGATTTGCAAAACGTATACTTTTCATTATTATGGGAACAAATACTATGGCATTAGAAACGTTTAATGTATTAAAGATATGTTTCTAAGTGTACTACTCTTGTTCTATGTAAAGTTCATTTCCTTTCCAAGCGCTGCCCCCAGTAGAGAGAGGCAGAAAGTACAGCTATAGTGGGTATACAGACCAATAATCTCATGGTAAAATGGCAATGTGCACATTTTAATCTCCATAGCAGGGCTGTATATTTTCACAGTTTATTGTTAGTAATTTAATCTCATTCCTTTAGACACACAAATGACTTATTTTTTTTTCAGAGCTGATGCTCCTCTGGGTGGGCTTCAGGTTGGTGTTCACTTCACATTTTTAGCTGCCAGAGAAATTAGGTCTAACTGATGTGAGGCTGCTATCTGCCCAACATTTTTTCTTGTCAGAGAGGATGTGCTGGAGATCAGGGCCATTCAACTCTTGGAGACCCCCACCAGTGTGGTTAGAATGTACAAGACTTTTCCTGCCAGGAGAAAGGTTCTGTTTCATTAATAATAATATTGTGCTCTTCCTTTATTAGTATTGTAATCAAATGTAAGTAATTCCACAGAATTAACCATATAAAAAGTTCAATATGCTTATCCTTATTATAGACTTCAAAATGAATTATATTTCTACAGGATCTAATCTGTCACAATTAAAACGAGTTTTAAAAAGAGCATTTTGTACATAGCTGAATAATAATATTTTTTTGTTCTACCATGCATTAAACCAGTAATAAATAGTGCCCTACAGAACCACTTGATGGTGCTGTCACCCTTTTACTCTGAAAATTCAGTTTAGCTCTCATGCTTCCTTTGTAATAATGATCATCTTAAATTTCTTTAAATGGTGAAGGGGGAGGAATTGTATAAGCAAGGAAATTAATTTTGGTTTTCTTTTTTTTTCTTTTCTTTTTTCTTTCTTACAAGGAAAAGGTAACATGTTAAGAGATAAATATATAAACCTGTGGGATTTTTTTTATTATTGTGAGGTTGTGAGAATACATACACTGGAAATAGAGATGCTACATATCTATAAAAAAGGAATCTTATCTGAGGAAGATGCTAACTGTTATTTTCAGGATCCTGAAGTCATTTATGCATAATGAAGGAAAAATACGACAGAGTTGTTTTTCTGAAATGAGACTGACTTCAATACTAAAATTATTGAATTTTAGAAATGTGCATGCTGATCCTAGATGCACATTCTGTTACTGGTAGCTAAGTGTTTTTGGTCCCCCCGCCCTCCTTCCCCTCCCCCCCCCAAAAAAAATACTAGAAAGATGATGCTCTTTGATAGCCAGTCTTATTCCCAGCATGGAACTAAGAATGTTCTCTCTGTAGTCAGTGTATCAGATTTGTTAGAAATCATGTCAAACTTGCTCTGAGTAATTTTGATGGATTTAGAATTAGTGAGGGAAATTTTAGATATATAATGTATTTCTTGAACTGTTGTTTTCCGATATCTAAAGACACATTCTGTCTACAACCCATATATGTGAATTTCATATATATGTGTAGAGTTGAACATGGAATGGACAAGCTAGTAATAAAGGGAAGGGGAATCTTTGTACAGATCTTTGTGATGAGTTCAAGGTAGATGTGTTCTATCCAGCTTAGTGCATTTTGTTCAGCCATTTCCAGCCCGTGACTACTATTAAATGTATTCATGCTGGAAACCAGCAATTGAGGCTCCAACCCGGGGAGGGGAAAGTGTGACACAAGCACATAAGAGGACAAAAGGACACTACATGAACATAAAGTTTGTAAATTTTTTATGTACCTCACACTAAAAGGAATTTTTTCTACTGCTACAACTTCCATGTCACCTGTTGAATGGGCCACAGCTGGATGTGTGTTTGACAGCTGGAAAGACCACTATGCAGATGTGTGCAGAAAGTGTAATTGGACAGATGAGTGGTCCATTGAGCAGGTTTGCAGTGTTGAGGTCTGACTGCTTGATGTGGTCAATGGTAACCCGAATTTTGTTACTCTTACCATCTTTATGCATTCTGATCTATATAGTTTGAAGCTAAATTGTTAATCAGTACTATGTTTTCTATGATAATCACCACAAGTGTATGACTTGAAAAGCAGCTCTGAGTAAGAAATAGAATCAAAAATCTAACTTGAATAAATAAGAAAACATTTCTTAAAAAGTTTTGTTTCTAAAGTGAAATATGCTGGCTGGAATCACAAGCTGCTTCCCTGCTGGAGAGCCACTGTAGCTGTAAATCCTCAAAGCTCTCTTAGCTGATACTGGAGTTACTGTTCTCTGTGGTTTCAGCATTACCCATCACAATGCTGTTAGTGAAATAAACGTGTTAGTATTAGAGAATTATTGCCTTAACAGTTGCTGTTTGTTTGCAGAGAACAGTGAGACTGAGGGGGGGTTGAGGGTGGAGATGTGTGAGTGAGAATATTGGGGGAAAACCTGCTGGAAGACCTTTGGAGGGCAATAAAATTAAGCTGCTGTATGGTTAATATTGTAATTATGGTATAACTAGCAAAGAAATGCCCTAACAAACAGCCCTATGAATAAGATTTGCCACAAGCATCTAAGTGATGTTCATACAATAATTTTGGCTGGCAGCTATTATATATTTTAGCTGTGCTTTGTAGATAGGGCACAAACATGGCCAAGAAACTGCAAAATTCTTTGAAAAATTAATTTTTTCCTTTCTGTTTCTATATGTTACTTATTCTTCCCTGAAATATAAGGGATGTATTTCAATCATTTAACTGGAAAAAGGTGTGAGTTTAAACCTCAAGATGGGCCAGGTCTGGGCAATATGACATAACTTAGTAAATAACAATTAGCCAGGATATTTTATTGTTTTCTGTTTATTCAAAAATTATGGTATTAATTCTTTAGAATTAATTTGTTATTTTTTTGGTTTTATTTGCACTGTGCTGATATATGTTGATTGTCTTCTGCTTTTTAGCCTTTCAGTTTGCAGCAGTCAGGCTCATTTGCTGTTCCTGAGCTCTTATTCTTCATGAAGACTTTCTTTTCATATGTGCAGGCATTTTTCCTTATTTCACTGGAAATCTAATCCTCACAGTTATTAATTTTGCTGTGGTTTCAGAGCAGTGAACGCATTTTTAAAGGTTTCTTTTACTGAAAGCCAATTTACTTTATACTTGGTGGCTTGTAAAAAATATGATCTACTTTCAGTAACTTAGTTGAGCTTTTGACTCATCTAGGCTGGTCTTCTGCCACACTTGATAGCCTTTTTCCACATTAGAATGTGCTCTGAGGAGAGTGTTCCTGAATATCAATCAGCTCGCTCTCCTGAGCCTCTTGGCCATTCAGCTCTCTGGGACAGAGTCAAACAGGATCCCTAAGTGAGTCAGAGCTGGGAGGGATGCCCTGCTGGGCTTGTTACTGATGAAAAAAGACGAATTCTTTAGGGTTGTGAAGGTCAAAGAGATGGTGGAATTTAAGATCCTGAGAAAAGCGGGGAAGGCAAATAGTAAAATTAATCCTCATTTAACTAATCCTTAATTTAGCCCCTTCTCTTGACTGCCAAATGGCTCATTGTTAAATAGGATGTGAGGAAGTATTTCTCCTAGTTGAGCTTATAGCCTTGTGTTAAGAGGAAGGCATCTCATTTATGTCTGTAACTTCCTGTAGCAGTGCTCATTAAGATACTCCAGACTATATATTTCTGCTGCTGTATGAGTGGTCATTAAGAAACTAGAAAATGTCTGTATGACCATTGCTTCCTGCTCTCTGTGTCTTACAAGTATAAACGACCAGCTCAAATTTCTTTCAAAAGCAACAACAAAAAAAGACTTTCAGTTTCAGTCTGTGCATCCTGTTCTCAAACTCAAAGTGAAAAATGTGTGTGAAAAGTTTGGAACAAACAAGATTTTACAATCTCGTTCAGTGACTCTGCTGGTTGGTTTAAGCAGCAAAATGATCAATATGCTGCCTGATGTTGGTTGTGTTTGTAGGTAAGCAGTGCTCCTGTGTTTGTTATAAATGGCATTTTGGCATAAATCCCAACCCTTGACAGATTTCATCTTTGTGACTCCAACCTTCAGTGTCTGAATTGTCTATTCCTCATATAGGGTCTTACACCTTGCAGGTGCTTTTTTAAGATGTAATGTTAATTAAGAGTTGATGTTCATGCCTGAGCAGTTTCTACATGTATTTCAGAGGCCTGGATCTATGGAACTTTTGAATAAAACTAAAAATACAGATTACTTATATCTGTATATTTAACCAAGCAGCTGATTTGGCCTGAGTTTTCAGACTGCAGCTCTAAATTCATTAGAAGTTGGAAAGAGAAATTTTAAAAATAAACTTCAGTTTGCATTATCTGTAGGCTTGTTTGTCTTAATTTGCTGTGCAAGCATCTGTCATGGTTTAAATCCTTTCCAGTGTCTCTGCCAGATTTTTTTGAATGTCATTTGAAGTGGTCATAAAAACTACTTCAGTATTTAACGTGATTTCCTTTGAAGACTTTTCCCCTAAAATTAGTAATAGAAGGGCTCTCTAGAGAATTGCTTCTACCAAGAGAGTTTTAAAAATTTGTGTTGTAGCTAGACTTGTTTTAGCTAATTACAGTGTTAAGTTTCATAATTAGAGTGAGAGAATCGTAACTCACTTAAAGCTTTATTTGACACGTGTTAGGGTAACAGCTGAAAAATTGTATGCTTTCTTTAAGCTTTTTCTCCATTGAGTGGTTGTTAGAGTCATCCTGTGGTAATAACTACATGATTTTGCCATTTTTGGAACAAGGCTTGTGTTGCTTCTTTAGGTTTACTGCATAATTGTACAATGTTGTGGGGCTCCTCCCCATAGAGAACAATCTTGGCTTTCATTAGTTATTGCAAACAGCAGCTGTTTGTAATAGGATAGGCTTCCACTAAATGTATTTAGATAAGCATTTAAAAATGAAGACCCATAAATCTTTCCTTTAGCTTTCTAAAGGGAAGCTACACTGCATTATGAAAAAGTCAACAGCAAGAAAAAATGAGGCAAGAAAAAATATGACCTCTTCATCCCACAGTAATAGAATTACAAGAAGAAAAGGAGGTAATGGCACTTCAGCTTTTTCCTACTATTTGAAAACTAATTTATACCCAGATTCCAGGTGTAAGGCTTTTATAAGAAGATGGAAAAACCCCTGCAATTTATATTGAAAATGAAAAAAACCCACCCAGATAGTTAAGAACGAAAATTCACAAGCTTTTTTTTTTTTCCCCTCCCTACTTCAGTGTAAATCCTGTGAAATAACTTAAGAGCATAAGCTTTTCATACTCAGAAATCATGAAGCTGAAACAGATTGTCCAGGGAGGTTGTGAAGTCTCCAAGATATTCAAGAACTGTCTGGATGCAATCCTGTGCAATAAGCTCTGGGATGACCCTGCCTGAGCAGGGAGGTTGGACCATGACCCCATGTTACCCACCCACTGTGCTCCCCTCCCTCCCAACCTTACCCATTGTGTGATTCTGTATTGTCACACACTTTTGGAATATGCCAAAATTGTGATCAAATGACTCATGACTCCTCTCAGAATTCATCAAGATTCAAAAAATATATGTGAAAATACGTTCAGAACAAATTACCTGTGCTGTTGTTTTGCTTTATGTTTTGAACTGAACAAATGAAATATTTCATAGGGTTTACCTAGCACGGCAGAATTTTGGAGTCAGGCAAGACTTAAGCTACAGGAAACTTCTTTAGCATCCCTGTACTCTTTTTCTTTTGTAAAAATACTTTATTTTAAAATTTTCTTTATATATATATTTTAGAGATTGAAGTTAGGAAAATGTAAAAAAATCAATACTTCACTACATCCACCTGTATTTTCTCTTTTGACTGAGTTTTCCATATCTCCAGCAACACCTGTTTTAGGTGTGAAACTTCTTGTAGTTGTACATTCTTAGTTTTTCTACTTTCACTCAGTGTGACTAAAGAATTGTAAGGCAAATTGGACAGATACTACGAGCTTAAGGTGAGAAGTGATTGAACACCAAGCACTGTTTTTGAAAGTTGAGCACTAGAAGTAACTAATTGGGTTTCATTAAACATGCAATGTCAGAAATGTTGATAGTTTTGAGAAAAACCCGCAAATAACTTTTCACAGGCATAAAAATAGTTTTCTTAAAATTCAATTAAGTATAGCTATGGGACTTGTGAATTTTGAAAACCTGTGTGTATGGATGCAAAACTGAGGAGAAATCACTATTTTTGGCACACAAACCTTGCAACTGAAGGCTATTGCAACTAAGATTGTTACATCGCTGTACAGAGAATCCTGAAAATACTTGTATAAATATGGCATAAACTTGCAAAATCTGTCTGATGAGATCTCTTGAAATGATAAGGATGTCTTTCAAATATACACTGTGAACTGCAGTTTCTTATTTGGGATATTCTCAGGTGATAATTAATGAGGAAGTTACTACCTCATCTCACTGAAAAAAACCAAGACAAACCTGAAGGACAGAACAGTGACGTAAATGAGGGAGCTGCAGTGGTGGGAGGCAGATGTTCTCTTGGCATGTGATCAGATGTGTGCCAAGCTGAGGGCTTTATGTGTAAGCTTTTACCTTCTTGGCTCTTTTATGCTGCATTCTTTAACTCCTGGTAAAGTGTTTCAGTCTTCCTTGGGTGTGTAAATCTGCCTGTGATGTAAGAGGAAAGGAATGATGTAAAGGGATACACAAGGAGATGAGCTGAGATAGCCTAGCACTCCTTTTACTAAGGACCAAGCAATGCAAAAAACTGGATAGATTCAGGAAGGAGGGGAAATCTGGCCTTTGTAGGTAGGAAGAGGTACAAAAGGAGGTATTTTTTACTGCATGTTAGGAGAGGAATTTTTTTTTTTTTCCCATCTGCCTTTAAAGTTCAATAAAGAATTGATGAATAAATGTTGCTTCATGTTTTCAAAGTACACAAAATGTCTGATTACAATGTTCTTTCCAGGTTTCTGTTACGTGCTAAGGCATACAAATTTATTATTAAAAAAAATTGAGGAAAAGACATGTTAAGTGAGAATTAAAGCCGAGAGTACATCCCAGTAATTGAAGCTGATGAAGTGTGCTGTAATTACCTTAAAGAGATCTCAGTTTTTCATGGTATGGAAAGCACAAGTGACCAGGTAAAAACCAGCTTTTTGTCCTTAGCTGGGATGATACCCACAGTTCAAATGACTGTGTGGAAAATAGTCATGGGAACTCTTATCTGGACCCAGCCATGTGCTCTGGAATTGAATGAAGGAACTGCAAACCTCATTTTTGGAACCAAACTTAACCCTGGGCTTTAGGATTAGATTTGCTGGTTCCCAGGAAAGATTGCATGCTAATGTAGGCTTTTTTGTATTCTAAAGGTATTCATAGCACTTTGCTGCTGATCCACAGATTTATGCTAAGACTTGAGCTTACAGTGCAGCCCATTAACCAGAGCAATATCTTTCCACAGTCCTCCTTTCCTCAAAACTTTAATGTCAACAAGTCTGCAAGTTCTTAGACAAATTTGGTTAAGACTGACTAATAGGTTAAAAACTATCAAGAAAGGACAAATTGACTCCTAAACCTGAAAGCATATCCATTTTTTCCTCTAAAGACCAGTCTGCAAATTGCAGTGTTTTTAATCATCAGTTCATTCCAATTTAGATTCACAAATGCTAAAATGTGCAGTTGTAACTGTCTATTTGTCATAGTGTCCTTTCTTGAAAAGACAAGGATTTCCCTAATTACCCTATTGAGGTTTTGATGTCTTAAAATATTTGGAATTTTTTTTTTCTTAAGCTGTGCTTGAATTAGGATTTCCAGAGTTTACAATGTTTGGTTTTGCTATAATGTCTGTATAATGAGTTTTAGGTGGTTTTGGTGGGGTTTTGTTGTTGTTTGTTTTGTTTTTCTAATATGGTCAATATAAAATTTCCCCTCATTTTTTTGATGAATAAATTTATAGAAGTATCTTAATGAGTAAAAAACAAAAGGAGGCAGTGAAGTTTACAGGATTTCCCTGATTTTAGAACACGATTTCTGCCAGCTATAATTTTTGTATGAGAACCTTGTTTCATCATGAACTGCTTCTCTCCCCTACTCCCAAAGGTTTCTTAGGGGGAAAAAATTATAAAATTTTGTAAGAAACTGTATCTTTTAGCTAAAGCTGTTGAAAAATAGAGTAGTACAGTTGGGGAGATACAACAGTCTTGCTGAAAGTGATGGAAAAAATCTCTCAAAGTATGGACGGACTTGCAACTTTCATTTTGCTTATACTTAAAGTGAAAGGATAATAAAATCAAGCAAACACAAACTAAAGAACATTTTACAGTGACTTCTCTCCATTCATTTTCTTTCTTTGTCTAGCTCTCTGTGTTCAAATTGTGTCCTGAAAAGCAGATATGTTTAAAAAGAGCAGACAAGAGATACTTTCTTTAATACATCTACAATGCAAAAAACCCCCTTTTTAAAATAGTAAAAAGATTTTGAATTTTTTGAAGAATGGTTTATGCATATACTTTAATATATTTTGCAGTTTTGAAAATATATATGCTGAAGCTGTGCGAAGGGTTGAGAGAATGGAGGCATCCAAGCTGAATTCATGCCAGAGAATTTCCATGGAGAGTTTGGAAAAATAAATGTTAATATATATATATATATAGACACACATATGGAATGTAAATCAAACTCCAACAGATAACTGATGTTGGCATTTTATGAGGTATAATTGATTCCTTTGGATTACAAGAAAGTAATCATTATGCAATGAGAAATTTATGTATGTGTTTATTGTAAGGACTTAAATCAGTCTGTAAATAGTTTGTTGATCCTAATGTATATATAGCCAATTTTTTGTATTGTTAAATATGTGTTTAATATAAAGTACTATCACCTTGGAATTAATGAAATGGCTTATAAATTAAAAAGCCTGTGTAGGCTGTTTCCCTACTAGGAAATAGGAAAGAAAGTAAGGGGCTTATACCATCTCAGAAAAAAGAGGAGGTGAACTAAAAATGTGAAGTGTTCACCTGCATACTTTAAAAAAAGTGATACCATCTCATTTTGTGGTGAAAAATTCATAGAACCGATTATTTTTTCATTTATAACAGGATCAGTATGATACTTTATCTTAGTGAAATTAGGCTTTTAAAGATACTTCTTGTACAAACTTTCACTGAGCAAACACAAAATAATATTTTCTCGCATAATTTCAGAGAAAGGACTGGAGACCCAGATTTCAGTTGGTAGTGCTGCTGATACAGTAAAAAGAAAAATGCATACATCTTGGGGAGGTGCTGCCAGTTTCTCATTTCTTCCTTAATACAGATGACTTTATAGGTAGCTTTGTTCCAAATACCCTGAATAATGTCAAGGAACAGCAATGTCTAAACTGTCTGTGTGTAAAAATTGTGGCATTGTTGTGAAAAAGGGAAAATGGCCAAATGCAGTATTAGGATGTGTACATAGAGGTTTGGCCTGCAATGAATGTGGTATAATCTTGTGAGCTGCGCTACAAAAAGCAAACTTTATCTGCAGTATGGTGTCATATCCAGCGTATTCAAGTATAAAATGTGGAGGCCATGCAGAGCCAGTTTAGAGGAAAACTGTGAGAGTAACAAGATACTTAGAGAAGGTTCCTAGACAGAAAATTGAATGAGCTGTATTCATTGCTGTAAAGAATAGAGGGGAACAACTTATTAGTAATAATCTTACTAGTAGTAATCTTCAACTATACAAATGTTTTCTGAAAAGAAGCAGAAAATAATGTGATTTCTAAATCCATCTATCATCAAGATTAGAAAAGCTTTAGCCTAGCACAGATTTGTGCACTTTTTGATAGTTCTTGCCAAAGACTTGTAAATTTCATCGACTTTCTCCATGCAGATTTTGGCTGGATTTTTTTTAGACTCAAATTTCTGAAAGGTTTTAGAATAGATTCTTTTATTTTTTGAGAAAAGGAGCATTAGGGAAGGAGAGGTATAATGAAAACTTGTCAGTTTAGTTGCCATTTCATTACTGTGTTTACACATATATACGTAGTGAACTTTCAACTTATATAGTCCTATGACAGGTAGTCACTTGCCATGCTAAGTAAAACAAGACTTTTCCAACTCAGCTTTCCTTCCAACACAACTGACTCTGTGTTGGAGACATATCTTTTGCTAGTCTGGTAAAAGTCTGACTCATTTTCTTAAATTAAAATAGTTGGAAAAAAAGTAGTATCTTGTGGATGTACTGCTCTGTTACTCTTTGTGACATGGGTTGTTGATCTGCTATATTCCTATGGGTCTGTGAAGGTGGGTATCTTTAGAAAGGAGGGTAGGAAAGGTGTAACAACTTCTTCCATGTGAGTTGAAGATAGAATGTAAGGAAATGGAGTCAGATTTGGAAAGGGCATTTTCTCCTCCCCCATCATATGTGTAGCTAGCTGGTCACTTGCTGTGTCCTTTGAACAATCACTTGTTTTCAGATGATGTGTGATGACACGTTTCAGAAGTTTTGTTCACAGTACTTTATCAGTTTTCCTTTCGACAGTATCAACACATTTTACCTCAGAATTCTATCTTTAAATCAGTTTGCAGGTGAAGATATGAATGCCAACATCAGTGTTCCCTAAGTAGTCCTAACTTTCAGTGCTTGTTTAATGGCCATGCTACACTATTTAAATACAAACAGCGTTGTTTTTTTTTTTTTTTTAACTTGAGAGCCTATCTTTTCTGCAAACAGAATGCTACATGAGTGAAGGATGTGTATGTAGACGAATGGGATTCTGGCCACAGGACATCAAAAAAAGTGTGGTGATGGGAGGACCTAATTGATAGACACTATTAGGTTTCTGTGTGCTGTCATCTTTAATTTCAACCACGTAGGAATGTCTTCTCTGTGTGGGACGTAAGCTTTTAAAGCTATTCTATACTTTCTCAGTTGTATTTATACATTTAAAGGAAAGTGGATATAATGGAGAAAAATTGAGCACAGGTTAATGTGTGTCTAACAGCCAGATTTTACTGGAATTATAAGTTTTCCTCATTACTAAATTGCAGGTCCTCATATGGCAAGTGAGCTAAGTGAAAAACATAACAGTCTTCTTCAGAATGTTCTGCGCACATGCTACTAGGATGATATTAACACTTGGGTTTCTTTTTAGATGTTAAAGGGCATTTTTCTAGACTGTGATTGCTTTTATTTGCCAGTGAAATTGTAAATGAGCCCATGAATACACAATTGTTATTTTTGCAATACTTCACCTATGTTTGATGACCCTCGCTTCCAGAGATTTCTTTTGTTTTGGGGTGGTGTTTTTCCCCTCCCCTCCCCCCCTTATCTGACTACTTTTAGTTTACTTTCTTAGAATAAATCAGTGAAATCACCCGTTATAAATGAATTCACCATATACAGTTAGTTTCATCTTGTGTGTAACATTAGTAGCTTCTTGCAAAATAGAATTCTCATGTTCATGTATATTGGAGTTACTGGATCCTGAAGAGCTTCTGTTGCCTCAGGCAAAATTCTGAGGCTGCTTAATCATTTCTCTTCTGGGAACAACAGTAAATCATCTGTGAATTTAAATCTGTTTGAAAAAGTAACTTACACTGGAGTCTCTCTTGGCATATATTAGGCAAAACTGTAATTTATACCCCCACAGAGTAGGCATAAAATTCCTTATGTTTACTAGAAATCATTGCTTATATGCAAGGTAAATTTTTGAGTGTCACCAACTCATTAGTTTTATATGGATGAGAAAGCAAGTTCAACACAGAGAGCAGATTTACAACTATGTCCAATTCTGTTAAAAAAAAAAAGTTGAAAAGGCTGTTTTTTGTCTTAATTCTGGGAGTTAAAGTTTGTTTAGTGTTAGCTTTTGTTTGTCAAAACTTTGAGAATTTCTACTAGGTTATGACCTAGATAAACATTACATGATTCCTATCAAGCCAAAGCTTCATTTTTATTTTTAGCCTAGGATAAGGTTGTAACAACTCTCTTTACTTCTCAAATCCATTTCCTAAAATGGCAGGGTCTCCTCTCCCCTGTAAGAATGTATTGAGCCTTGTAAAATGAACGTACTGGGAGCTTGATATTCAATTTACAGTTAGGGTATGGGTGTGTCTAATGAGGTTACTGGATGCATTAAAGATTATTCAACAGATGAGCATGGCAGGGAATAAAATGTTGTCTAGCAAGGATGTCTTCTGTCTTTTTATAAGAGCAGTTATTGATGCAATGTATTATTTGGTTTAATGCTACTACAGGGTTGGTTTTTAGTACACTATTGCTTGTTAAAGCTGGTAAGAAATCTTTCCCAGGGGATGATTTGCAGAACTTGGTAAATTTGTGTTTCCTGTCTACTGTTAGTAGAGTTGTATCAGAAATTAAATTGGTAGATTCTTGTGTGGTGTTTTGAAAAGAAATTAATTGATTCTGAAAGCAATAGAGCCACTTCTCCTCAAAAGCTTTTGCATAAAAATACTTCCTTCTGGTTTTTGCTTTATGAATAATTTTATAACTTCTCTGTAGTTTTGGATAGTGCCGTGACTTTGTTGCAGCTGGTTATAAACAAAATCCTGGTGAATCCTGGCAGATGGCAATGTTCTCTGCAGGTTTCACCCCACACTAGCTCAAAGTCATAGCATTTTTTGCTATAGGCTGGTTTGGTGTGGTGTGTGTTTTATGTTTGTTTTGGTTGTGGGGGTTTTATTTCTTCCCCCACCCCCCCTTTCCTTTTTCTCTAGAGAACTTCACTGTCTGGAGTTTCCCCATTGTAACTCTTCCTGACATTTGCTCACTGCTTGAATTGATGAATGGTTGGATCTCCCACAATATTTTGTCACGAGTATCTGGCTTTTGTGGTGCCATCACCTTCATGTAGAAATTGACAGAATGAATCAAATCCTCACTTGCTTCTGTACTAACTGTTATTTAAAAAAAAAAAAAAAATCTATTAACTTGAGGTCTTTGTGAATGTGTAAAAAGTTCTTCCAGGTACCACTGTCAGATTGTAGTGTTTAGAAAGGTAGCTGTAGGGTTTTGCAACTAGTAGCTATTTCCTTTAAGATTTTTGGTTTTACTGTTAGTGTCAAAGGTCATGCTTATAATTTCCTATGAATATTGGAAACTTTTATTTCTCTGGGTAATAACAGCAGTGAATCTTTTATCAGATCTTTTGCTGAGCTTTTCAGGTTATTTCATGTTGTGTAAAGTAAAATAACAGAAGATTTTTTTTATTTTAAATGGGAGAAGACAACATTAAAGTAAGTGTGTGTGTATTAGGCAGTGTGACAGAGATATCCCGGTAAGACTAATGATTACCTGAAATACTTCTCTGTGCTTTTGAAGCTTAACCCTTTTGCTCATCAGTCAGTCAGCAGAGGCAGGTAGTGACCATTAGGTGGATTCATTAGCACCCTGCAGCCTTCTTGTACAGGGTGACCCACATCTGTCTTCATTAGAAGTTTGCCACTTGCCAGTAGTGAACAGATGGGTCATTATAGCCTACATTGCCCTCTGGGCATACCTGGAGGACAGACAAAGTCGTCCAGTACAGGACACAGATGCATGTATTCTTCGTAGAATCTGGGCATTTATGATAAGTCTAATGATATTAGGCTTTTCTTTAGACAAGCTAGCTTATACTTAGTGGATTTATTTGTATTGTTATTTATTCTGTCTGATACCAGCTTGGAGGACATGAAAGGGCTAAAACAGAGACTTGAATTATTCATGACCATTTCTTTAAAAATATTCTGGAGGATAACATACAGCAGTGCTGAACTGTTAATCAGTATTTTCATTTGAACTCTGGGTGTGATTTCAGCATCTCATTTTCTTTTTCTAAAACTGGAATATTTTCTGTACAGATTAAATTAAGATTTTTTTTTTGGAAAGAATTCTATGAGGTAAGGCTGAAGATAAAATGCATTCATAATCCTGTTGCCAGGAGAGGAAAGTAAGAGCCTAGTTTCCTTATTGCTTCATGCTGTTTACACTGCATGAGCTTAAATCCTGTCCTAACACCATGGTTAAAGACATTTTTGAAAAAAAATCTGCATTTTATGTGTCAATTATTTACTTTGGGTTGCCTCCTTTCAAAATTTCGGAGCAGTTAAACACATATTTTCAGTGTTAACAGCATTATAATTGACGTTCCACTTCAGTGTCTTTTGGAGAAAATTCCTTACATCACTGCTTTTAAGTAAAACACTCTTAAATGTGAGGCAAACTGCTGCTAGAAAGCATGCTCATGCCCCTAGCTTTTTCCCAGGAATGCTGTCCTGTATGAAACAAGAACTACATTTACTGGTGAAGAAAGGCTCTCCTTCCCACTTTAAGAAAGTGTTCTTGTATTAAAAAAAAATACACAAGATGTCCTTCTTTCCTCTACTGGACAAACCTTATCCTCCACTTAATCATATTTACTATAAAGGGACTTTAATTGTTATCATAGCCTTTTTGTTTAGCTTTTTGTACTAAGTTGTTTGCTGTATTTAAATAACAAGTGCATTGTCTCTTCATAGTTTAGAGTAGATACTATTTTTTTCCAGTTCTTTTCTAGTGTTAAAAGAATATTCTTTTATAAATAATATTTTTCTTACTAAACTTCTGTGAAAAATTGTTTCTGTAAGAAAATATTCATTCCATGTTGGCGTGTGTGAATATCTGCTTTCTTTTTGTGGGACTCAAAGTAGAATTTAAAGGCTTTTTGAGGCTTGTGTCTGTTGTAACAGAAACCATTCCCTTTAGGAAGGTATGAAATTGTCCTACAGTTAAATTTCATGTAAGAATAAGAATTGACTATTTTGTTTATGTTTAAAAAAATAGAAATCATGTGCTCATCTTCTTTGGTTAAAAACTAGAAACAATTTTTGTTGAATAGATTTTAAAATAAAATTGATGCTATACATTTAGTGAAAAATACTATTAGTGAGGTTGTCATAAGTAATATCCTTGAATGAAAAAACTAATAATTGAAGTCTTATGTGTAACAGATGAATTGGACACCAAAGAAAGACATGCTTTCTACTTGCAGACGAGATGATTAATTCTTCTTGGTGCATGGAAGGGAGCATTAATAGTTTCTTGTGAGGAGTGTGCTATCTTGCTGCTGTAGCTGTGTTCTACGAAGTTTTTTCACGTGTATGTTGTGTGCAATAAAAAGGTGGCAGAAGTTTATTGCTGTAACTTAAGGAAAATACTAAAATCCATTCATCCTTTCAGGTTTTGAGAAATAGCATGCTGTGTTAGCATGTTCTATGTATTTATGATCTCTGATTACGCAGCAGTAAAGATGACATTCAGCATCCATCTGGAGTATTTGCATGTATTTACCCTGTTTGCAAAAGCTGTTACAATGATCTGAGAGGCTCTGATTTAAGATGATGCAGGTAACCTCAATATGGCCGTGTTGTATGTGTAGCTTGTGATACAATCTTTAATTACATGATGACACTATGTTTTCCAGAGGATCTTGCCTTAGGGTATACAGAATAGATAGTGTTCTTTGAGTGAAGTGCTTTTTCTTTATTTCTTTTTTATCTTCCTTGATCCGTGTGAACTCCATGCTATATATGGCACATCCTCTTTACTGTGTTCTGAAATGCAGGTGATTAATTTCCTTTCTAGTATTCCTCTGCTGCTTGTTGTAGAGGTTTTTTAACCTCCTTTACAAGCATAAAATGTGCCATCTTTCAATGACTCCTAGTCATGTTAATTTTCATTGCTGCTGTCCTCTGTTCTTTTTTTTGGTAACTAGCACCAGATCTTTCATTCTTACACCCATCCTTTGTGCATCTCTGATTCTCCATTCTATCATTAAAAACTAATTTTTTTACTCCTTTAACGGCCAGCTATCCTGATAATAGATGAAAATTACATGAATAATTTTCATTCTGCTGTTTAATTTTGAATATGTGAAAAGGGATACAGTCTCTTGAAATTTTATCTTGATTAAAATCACTGTTACGATGTGTTAATATTGCTGGAAAGAATGGCAGTGTTTTACTGCTGTGTTGACAGCATGAACACTTTTATAGTTTGCATGGCAATTCATAGTTAAGGAAGAGTGGAATGATAAATACTTTTCAGTGGCTTCATAATTGCATGTACAAATGCAGAGTTACCTTTCAGTGTTTAAGAACCACATATTCTGTATAGCTATCTGCATTTGATAAACATGATGCTGATTTTAAATAATCACAGAATTAACTAGGTTGATCATTCATTATATATACTTCATCTTTTTTTCATTGGGTTATCTTTTTGAATTTCAAAAGGTAGTGGAGTGACTTGTTAAGACAGCTATTTATTGGAAGTGGAGGCATGTGAACTAACACTCATAAATTCTAGAGCATGTTAGTTCACTATAATTAGTTCTCGGCAATTACTGGTGCTGATCTGTGCAGTGTGAAATTGTTATATCATGGGAACATAGATATGATGGCATAAAATTACACATTAATAAAGATATCTCTAAGATGTGACGAAGCAATCTGATGTTAACACTGTTAAAGCTGTGCTCTGTTGTGTGCTTACACAGAGCCTGGTGGAGACACAGGAACTTCTCTGAAACTCCAGGGAAGAAAATGGGGGATTCTGCTCAGAGCAATAGGAAGAGAGATACAACACTGCAATTCAGCTCTGATCCTCTTCTGGGTGGCTTGATTAAACTTTAGAAAAATTGTGGGAGGAAATAATTTTCCTAAGTGGGACCTTTCAAAATTAGTGTTACTTCAAAACCAATTCATTTTCATGCCTGATGTTTATAGCTTAAATGCAGATCGACAAATTTGACCCTGTTAAAAAGATTGCTGTAATTTAGCATCATTAGCTATTTTCAGCATGATATTAATTAGAATATGCAAGTTAGTTGAGCTTTTTGGAGATTAAATTAATTTAATGGAGGCGGTATTGATACAAGGTAATACTTGTATAATATTATTTGATGTTGTTTCTCAAGAAAAGATTGGTTTTGTATGGAGAAATCTTAGTAGAAGCAGCCTTTGATATCTACAGCTATGTTGTAATTTGTGTCAAAACTTCTCAAAAGAAATAGATTATCAGAGGCTGAGAAAAATTTGGGATATGTAATGCTAACATAGCAAATTTTTGTCACTTCTAAACTTTTAGTCTGATTTGAGGGGCAGGGAGGCTTTGACCAATTAGTCTTTAAGCATTATGTCTTTTAGTACTTACCAGCTGCTGGAGTGACCCTCTGAAGGACAAAGACATAGCTTTTGCTCTTGGGCAGGGCAGATAGCTGAGAGGGATTACACTTTAAGCTCTAAAAGTATTTTAGTGTTGCAATGGTTTCACTTACATTTATATGGCAAAAGCATGGGAAGCTCTCAAGAGAGTAAAGTTTGACATTTTAACTTGTGTTTTTTAAGGTACTGAGAAACTGCTCAGATGTTTAGAACTTGGAATTCATACAGGTAATCGAAATACTTTATCCAATCCTTATTGACTCAGAAGGAAAAATTTCATTACTTAATGGAGTATGGACTACTTTGTCTTTATTTGGTAATGATGTGTGTCTTAACCACAAACAGAACAAATCACTTGAATATTCTAATAGCATAAGACTTGCAAAGTGCATTTGTAAGCATAAGGTTTACAGAAATTAATATAATACCTGGAAAAAAAATTAGAAATAACTGTCTCATTCAAAGAGAATATAGATTGAATGAGAGAAAGTTCTGGGAGAATCCCCTGTTTTCAGTTTTGGAAAATGCATTGAATAAAGACACTTTGAACTTGAGCTTTTCTCTATTCAGTGCATAAAATAAATGTAAGGGGATAAGGATTTGCAAAAAACATATTGTTTGTATGTGTTGTGTGCAGTGAAGTATCCAGGAGCCAGAAGGTGCTGGGACTTTTAAACATAAAAATGCTGTCACTTTCAGGTTCTGTGCTTTGTTGTATCAGTCAATAAATGAAAAAAATAGACTGTGGCATAGGCTGCTCAATCCATGTGTAACCTGTATGCTCACAGCTGCTGTGCAGCTTCACTTCATCCTGTGCACAGTGAATCTCCTTCTAGGCAGTACCAATGGATGTGGTGTGAATCTATAGCAGTTCACACAGCTAAAGTGGTTTTTGCATCAGGATTTTGTTTTGGTACATTTCCCAATACTTAAGGACAATTAATTCAATAGTACTTTAGGCCTTTAAAAACACTTTTCTGGTCAGCAGAGCTCCAACAGACTTTTTGAAGTAAGATTAAAGTAGTTCCCTCTTGTCTACATTTGCATTTATACCCTTTCCAGCAGTGCTTCAGCTGTACGTGGCAAGGACATTGTCTTGAGCTGATTTACATTTCTTAGTATGGAGAACATTAAAGGCTCAGAGAGTATTGTAAAATCCATTAATATCAAAACTGACATCTGGCAGGTCTTACAGCAAAATTTAAGTTTCTATGTCTGTCTGTATAACATATTTTGGGAACTATCACTTTGGAGAGAAAACTTTAAAAAGTTATAGGACAACAATATGGTACTGATGTACCAAAAAAAAAAAAAGAAATCCACATCATCATAGTGTGGAACATGATTTTTACAGTAGGCAGTATTTACACATTAGGGAAAAGTAATTTTCACAATATAGTGTGAAATTTGTAATAATTTGCATCTTGAGAGATGTGCTTAAAATGATTGCCTTTTGTTAAACCTGCAGATGTAAAAAAATGGGTGCTTTAGTTGCCAAAATAAAGACATCCGTGTCTTAAAAATAAAAATAACATTAGAATCTCCATGGCTGCTGAGATTTCTTTTTTCCCCTGAATCTCAACATGTGCTTTTATAGCTTTGAAAGTCATCGTTCCATCTTTACCTTCAACATGTTCTGTTTTCATCTATGTTTTACAAAACTGTTGTTCCATATTCCCTGTAATGATCATTTCAGGAAGTACTATCTAGTTGACTATACAACTTCCTGATGTAATACTCTATGGACTGCTTGACCTATAAACACTGAATCTGATTATATTGATAAAGTGAATTAATATCCTGAAAATTGCCAGTTATATCTGATGTGATCCATTAGCATTATAAGGTGACTTCATTGTTTCAATTTCAGTATCTTTCAGCTTAACCTTTAAAAGAAGTGTATTGTGACTATAAATAAATTTGGATTTGTGTGACTGCAGGTTTTATAAAAGTTGAATTTTTTTTTAACTTGTTGCTTGGCTTAAATTTTGCATTCTTAGTTTCTGCCCACAGCTGAAAGTAGGTTTTTGAGAAATTTGAAAAAAGTTTTCATGGTACTTTGTGTGGTTTTGGTTTTTTGTGGATTTTTGTTGCTGTTCTTTTGATTTGTAGGGGGTTTTTTTGTAGGGTTTTTTTTTGGTAGGGTTTTTTTTTGGTAGGGATTTTTTTTTTGTAGGTTTTTTTTTGGTAGGTTTTTTTTTTGGTAGGGATTTTTTTTGTAGATGTGCGTCAAATGAAGTACATTGGTGGCATCATTTTAAAAAAATTGAGATACTTTTTGACCCACTTAAAACTTTAAAAATACGTGAGTCGTAGCTCTTTAAAATGGGTTGGTTAAATGGATGTAACTTGTTGCTTGACTAGCTCCATTCAAATATTCAAATCTTGCTGGATTTTTTTAAACCATAAGCTGTCTAAAAGGAATAAGTGAGCACAGGAGATGAGACAAAGGGTTAGGTCTGAGTTATTAAACTTTTTGCTGAAGAACTCTGGAGACCCTCCAAACTGTGTGTGGGAGCACTGTGTGTTTAGTTACCCCACTGTAAATACTTAGATCTGAGGCATCCATCAACATCATTCTTGGACCAGAACATGGCTTTTTAAGTGTTGCTAAGTCCAAGATTGGTAGTCAGGAGTAAGTTCTTTGGCAGCAACTTTCTATTTGAAATATTTCTATTGAAATATTTGGTTTCACTAAGAAATCTCATAAATGATTGTAGCCTCCCGGCTCATCCCTGTACTCTGAGTTTTGTATAACTGATATCCTCACTTGCATTCTGATTTTTCATCCCCATTATTTACCCCATCTATTATTTTTAAGCATATGCTTCTGTCTTACTCAGGTTGTCACTTGATTTTTATCCAGTAGGTAAACTCCTGAGGGAGATTTTATGTCCCTGTATTTCTGTTAATTGATACTTTTTATTGGATATTTGTGGCAAGGATTTGATAGCAGAGTGGGGAGAGTCAGGGACTGTCCACTCCTTGACACAGCCTCTTTCAGGCAGCTCTGCAAGGGACCCACCACACACAGAGCTGAGCCCATCAGCCAAGCTTGTCCCTCTGTGAAAACATATATAGGAAAATGCAGAAAAAAAAAAAAAAAAATCAGACAGGCAAAGGAGGAGGTGATAAAAAGAACGAGAAACAGCAGAGAAGGAAGAGGTGCTCCAGGCATCAGGGCACATTTTTTCCTGTGGCATGGAGGAGAAAAAAAACAAAGTGTCCTGACTATGGCTCCCATCCCCTTGTGCCATGTTGGGATGGGTAGAAGAGTCTGGAATGACAGAGTGAAGTTGAGCCTGGGAAATGCAGGGAGGAAAATGTTGTTTTAACATTTGTCTTCTTATTTCTTGAAAGTGAAGTTTCCCTAAGCTGAGTCTTTGTCCATAGTGGTAATTGCTAAATAATCTCCCTCTTTTTATCTTGACCTAAAAGCTTTTTCTTTGTTTCCTCCTCCTTTCCCTTTAAACAAAAATAAAGGTTCAGCTTATGAAAATCAGTCGTTTTCTTGGTTTAGTTTAAAATTATCTACATAGAGAATGCTGAACCAGAAAATTGAGTTAATGGAAAGAATGGTGCTCTTAAATTTAATTCTGTGCTGTTTCCTGCCCAAGAGTCTTTCTTCCATGCAGATTCTCACTGGGACTTTGCCTGTGTTCCCTGTATGTGGTTACTGACATAATACACTGTCATTCAGGCTGTTGTAGGTAAAAGAAGCCCCAAATGGTCACTGTTTGGTCTTCCTTAGGACGTGGCTGTATCCTGTGTGGCCTGTGTCAGTCATTCCTGACCCTACACAACAGTTGGTGGCTTTGTTGCTTGCCAGACCTGTCCGTAGCTTCCCTGAGCCACGGGCTCGGAGCTTGCAAGCTGTCAGCAGAACTCTCATTTCTTCCTCAGCCTCCTAGGCAAGGTGAGGCTGTGCTGGGGATTCCTTACAAGACAAAGTTATCTCAGACCATCCCTGCTTGATGGGCTCTTCCTGGAGAGACAAGCAACAAGGCTTCCTCTGGCTCCACCAGACCTGGAGGAGCTGGGAGTCCTGGGAGCTCTGGGTTAGTCACTGGCACTATTTATGTCATACAGGCTGTAAGCATTTGTGTATTACACTTGTTTTTGGTGTATTGGATTGGTGTCTTGTTGAAGGTCTTGTGAGCTGTTTTTCTTAAATTTAGGATTAAAATCTGTTAGGGTTCCGATTTCCTCAGTAAAATAGGGATGAATATACTTTTAAAGTATAACTGAAGTTAAGAGTCTATTTTAATAATCCATGAGCAGCATTCCATATTTTTATATTGCAGATATTGTAAATATAAAATAGATTTTTCTGCTATCCAAAATAAATACGTTTTAATTTATGGTTGGTGTAGTTCAGTGTTCTTATACTTCCAAAATATACAGTGACCCTTTCTGTAAGGGGGGAGTGGGGGGGGGGGGGGGTGGAATCATTGAAGTAAAAGCACTAATATGACTCTCTGATTTGTATTTCCAGCACTGATTCTGTTCATAGGTATGTGTGAATCACAAGCAAAATTAGTAGTTTATCATGTTTTGCTTGCCCTACAGCACAGAATAAAAGTAGTTTCTGAACTCTCAAAAAATCTACAACTGATAGCAAGTGTAACTCTGTGTTCAAATAGTCTTAAATTTGTCAGATATGTGTTCCCACTCCTTCTAGGCTCCAGAACCATCTGATGCTAGTATAAATATTCTGTTTCATCATAAATTATTCAATAGGACAGCTTGTTTTGGAGTGATAGCAGTTTAATGAAAGGGTAAACATGGGAATGACTGACTGATTTTATTCATCAAAATTAATTCTAGTGTCTTTTTATAGCAGAGTTACTCAGAAAAAAATTAATTCTTGCCTACTATTGTGATTAACTTGCAGTTTTTCTGTATTCTTTGTAAAAAATCCTATTGCAACATGAACAAATCTTTGCTAAAAACTTAGTAAAGCTAGTCAAATTCACAGCATTTGGTTGAAGGTTATCTTTTGCTGGATATAAAAGAATTTTTGCCATGTACTCTTGCAATCTATAGAACAGTTGTGATTTAGTTGTGTTCTGAAGTTTTTATTTAAATTCTTTATTCCAGGTACATAACTTTAAGGACAGCATCTTTCATTTCGCTGTCTGAGGTCAATTCCACTGTTGTTTTTTCTGTCTTCTTTAGCCATGTGATATCTTTATACTTAACTTCCTTGATCTACAGCTGTTTGATTTTTAAAATAGGCTGTGTTTTGACCATGTAGAGCAGCTTTTTTTTCCTGAAAAACAAAATCTGTGGTAACTCAGGTTAATGTAATTTATGTTACAATTGCATGAAGAAGTTCTGCAGATGTAAAATCCCTGCAGTTGTGTAAGTTGAAAAGAATGTACTATGAATAAGCAATCAATCACCAGTTACAGGTCACAAAAACCCATTAGAGTGTTGTATTCTAATAGAAATCTTTCCTATTAATAAACATATAATACTCTAGTAATTTAGGAAAATGTTGAGTTGGTATAAGATTCATACCAGAAATAATTTAAGCAACCAACATTTCCCTAAAACTGTACTTAAAGAGAATTGGTTATACTTTTCTTATGAGAGGAAGGACATCTGAGGAGGAAATGTGCTTATGGTCTCACTCAGTAAATTCATAAAATAGTGATCATAGGAGCAATGTTTTAGGAACCTCTGCATTTTCCAATACTTTGCCAGTGTGCAAGACAGACACTGGTTGTTAAATGCGAAATTATTTTTGGATTAATTTATTCTATTTGCACTGCACATTTTTTTTCCTATATTCCTATTACCTCACAAAATACAAGTTGGGATTGCAGGAATTTGTAATATCGTGCAGCATGAGGTTGGTTAGAAAAAATAATCCTTTTATCTGATGTTCAAGTACAGAGATTTATTGTTAATTTATTTTCTTGCGTTTATGTTCTAACAAAACAAGCAGTGTTCTTCTGAAGAAGAACATCATTCTATCATACGTCACAGGTTTGGATCTAGTTTTCTCCAAAGTAAAGCAGATTTATATGAGCTATATGTGGTATTTGATCCAAATCTTCATGAGCAAAAATGTACAAGTTTCTGCCTGGGTACACTAGAATTGTGTATTTTTTTTTCTTTCTGTGCTATAAGCAATATTTGAGTGTTTTGAGCTATACACAGCCTTAGACCTTTCCACTAAACCTTTGTTTTGCAGTAAAGTATTCAAACAGGGGAGTCAAACCACAAACTGAAAAATTGTAATAAGTAAAAGCTTAATTGTGGCTTTGTATATATTATATTTGTATATTTTATATTTGTAAATAATGAAATACAAACAGGATTTACTTGGTAATGTATTTAAAACCTTTTGGGTGTTGTGAAGGCAGTTACTGCCTGTGGCAAAGGTATTGATCTCCTTTAGAGAATGACACAGTCACAGAATATGCTTTTATAAGGTGTTGGAGATCTCTCAACAAATTTGTATGCCCCCACATCCTCCCATTGACTGGTTAGTAGTTAATTTATATTCACTTTAAAATGAAATGCATGTAAGGGTTCACTTTCAACTTCACATGAAGCTTATGCATACATTAAGCAATTGCTGGTTTACTCCTCTGTGCAGGCAGCTGTGACAGTGACATGAGTTGTTTTTTCAGGGCTTTCTGGGATCTGGGCAGTATGAAATGAAAAGTCTGTTTCAGAAGAGAGAGCAGACCAAAACAAGCCATATGTGTTTTCTTTCCTTCACTCTTAAGCACTATAATAACATAACATGTTATCGTATACTGAATAATACAACTGTAAGGTAACTGTCAAGAAAGAATAATCATAGTGTTCTGTGCCTGTTTAATTAATTGTTGCTGTGTAGTTTTGCATTGTTTAGTCTGTTGATGATTATGAGATCTATGTGAATGCAACTCAGACATAAAAGTTTCTGGACCAAATATTTGGGTTTGCAATTAATCCAAACACTGCTCATATTCAGGGTGCATAACCTAATATTGGTAAGACTAATATTCTATGATATTAGTAATTAATCTTGTAATTGAAAAATACAATAAATATGAAGGTAACTTGCTATTAAGATTAGGGTAAATGTATATACTGGTTATTGGTCAAAGGAATGCAAATATGGTTTCCACCTCAGCATTTTTTTTGGTCTCTAGTAAATACAAACACTTATTTATGCAAATTGATTTATAATAGTATGTTTGGTTTCTCTAATTTACAGGTTTGCTAACTGATGATGAAACAATATGAATACCACCTGTGAATGCTGGGTTTCTTTGTTTCCCTCATTTAGGGCTGTTACTAAATAAGGCTGTTTCTCTACCATACAAGCTCTATAGCAATCAACAAAATACCAAAGGTGCAATCTCAATAAGAAAAGCATGACTTTGCCTAAATGAATGCATAAATATGAATTATACTTTCACTCTACTGGCAAGTTTGTTTTTCACACCAACTTAGTAGCGGTATGTAGACTGGAGGGCAAGTGGAAGAATGTATCTCTAAACCAAATTTTTATTAAACCCTATTTTTGTGCCAATACCTTTGACAGTGTTTACTGAGCCCAATCATTCCCTTGTGACAGTATCCTAAAGATGAAATCCTGATGGTATTGAAAATGAAAGTTTTAAAAAAATGTATATTTGGTATGTATAAGGACAGCGGTGTTTGGATCTTTGTCTCCTCAATGTTTGCCTTTTCTTGAAAAGCAAGATTTTTCTCCTCCTTATTCTGCTGATTATCAAAAAGCTTTAAAAAAATGTATTTTTAAAAAGAAAGTAAAAAGACAAAAATGTGTGAGAATTTTTAGAAGTTTTTTTTTTTTTTTTCCCTAAATGAGCAGCATGGTTTTAAGAATCCTTTGTACTTAGTGAAAAAAGAGAACTAGCCAATGAGAGTAGAGCTAGGTACTGAGTGTGCTCAGCAAAGCATGTCTACGCCTTGGTTCACAAATGTATATTTTTGCTCTTTTGTAAAAATTATGAGTTTAAAGACAGAAACAATCAGTTTTGACACTTATCATTTAAAGCAAAACATATTTTACTCACAATGGTGTGAACTCTAGACTTTTCTGTGGAGTTTAAAGGACAACTTATGAAGTTATGTAATGTTAGAGAAGAAATGACAAAAGTACAGTGGTGAATCAGACATGTTACTTGTTCTTTTTGAAATAACATATTCTTAGACTCTTCAGCTTTCCTGCTTTTATGTTTTTGTTGCATACTCTTTGTTCTTTGTCACAAATTCCCTTCTACTTCAAAATGATGATACTTTTAAAACATGTTCTTCCCTACTTGCATAATGTGTCATAGAATTTTATAACATATTGCAACCTGTCACTGTATAAATCATCATCTACTGAAGGGAAGTATTTAAGAACATGATTAATTCTAAGCACTGTAATGTTCCATTGCCATGTTTATGTTGCTGAGAGAAGATTATTTTCTGTTGGTACTCGCAGATGAATAGCCTATTGTATTTTAGATAGCTAAACTAAAATTGGTGAGTAAAATTGGTGAATTCTCTGCCCTAAGAGAATAGTGCTTATTCACCGTTGTTGCTCTTTTAATATTTAAATCTAATTTGATTCAAATATAGAATACAAAGGCATAGTTTTACAGGTCAAAATGTGAGTATATGTTAGCACTTCTCATTGATAAGTTATTCTTTATTACTTTGTTTTTTGGAGGGATGGATACACAAAGAATGAGCAATAATATTTCAGAATACTATTTCACAGTCATTATTAGTATGCATATACAAGAAGAAATTATTAAAAGATTATTGTCATTCTTTTGAATTGTCAGTGGAGCAAATACTGCCAAACGTGCTTTAAATAATATGCAAAATTGCTTTGTGATCTATCAAAATATTCCTTAAATCTCCTTTTTAATTCAGTGTATCTACTTCAGTCATGATACTTGTGTTTTGTTAAAAAACCTCCTAAAATCAGGCTATCTCCTACATACATATTCTTATATATTATGAAAATATTTAACCCTCTATATGCTGATAGCCTTTGAGGATGACACATGGTTATATTGTATCTCATTTCTGCTAAATAGTGTAAATTGCAGGGATGAGTGTTCAACTTCTAGGATTTGTGTTGCAGGACCTTGCTCAGTAAATAGCATCTGCATTGTAGTTGTTACACTCATCTGGGATTACACATGAGACCATGTTTGTTGGAAGAGGAAAATTATTTTTGTTAGAACAGTGGATGTAAAGTAGGTACATGTATGAGAAAATATGAGCAAGGGAACAAATGCTTCTGGGAGCTTGAGTGCTTCTTCAGGTGATTAAAGAAATATTTTTCTGGGATGGTCACATTAAGAAGGACTTTTGTACCTACAAACTCACCTCATTTGTCCAGTAAAAGGACTACTTGGTACGAATTTCGTGGCCCCAACAGGATGCTGAGCCAGTTGAGCACATGGGCCACTGAAATGAATACGATTAGTCATAAAGCAAAGCACAACAAAGGCCTCCTCGGGCTAGGACTTCAGAATATGTCTCAGTTTGAGACAAATTAGGAGGAAATGTCCTGAGACGAATGTGTCCTCCAATGGAAGGCAGGTTTTGGCAGCCCCTCCCCGACAGGTTCAAAAGGAATTTCTTGGAGGAAAGTGAAAAAAACCTATTTATTTAACAAGCAGAGTCCCACCACAGGGCACAGGGAAAAAAAAAAGAATAACATTAGATAATAAAACTTCTTGTTGTGGAGAAAGATGGTGGATTTTTTTTAGAGTCCTATTTGGCTTCTCCTGAGGTCCTCTGGAGCTGGAGTGCAGCATCCCAGGGCCTCCCCTTCGGACTGTGGCATGGGGCTCCTGGCAATGTCCTGGTGTTTCAGACCAGAGCAAATCTAAACAGTTCCAGGAGAAGAAGAAGAAGCCACAGTCCTGGGAAAAACTTCTTGCCTCAGCTAACGAACAGGAAGCTAGCTAAAAGCAAAGAATTTTAACTCTGTCTCTCTCCTGAGAAAAAGAGCTGAGAGCTGGGGAAAAAACTGAGGGAATTATCTGTGTTTTTGAACACAGGCTGCCAAAAAAATTCCACTGGCTTCTCCCCCTTCTCCCGGACCTCACTTAAAGGTATAGAACTCATGTCTGGGCAATAAGCAGATGATAGGGAATGCAGTATCATAAAGTCACCCCAAGACATTATGTTAGTATTTGTCAATACTCTACTTCTAACTTTTATCAATCACAATTTTTTTTTTTTGTGAATCATCTTGCCTTGTGAAACAGAATCACATCCTTCCTGGTTATGTCATGGGTGTACTCACATCCACTATTTCACAAGAATGAGTTAGGTAATTCTAGTCTAGCTTAGAGCTGGAGATAACCTGGAGGAAGAGAATGGATTTGGGACTGTTGAGTGCGTAACACCTGTGTGCATGGCAACATGCATACTTATTCTGTGTCCATTTTGGAGCTGTTTAGAGAGGACAGTTCTCTTCACAATGCTTTCTGCAAACTACAAATTAATCCAGTTATTGAATTCTACCATGGATAAGGAGAAAGTCTCTGTAAAGTAGGAACTGTAAAAAGAAGTTGGCAGGTTTAATCCCCTATGAAGCTGTAATCTTGCAAACTGCTGGTAGACTGCCATTAAGCTATTCATAGTCTGCAGTACTCCTAGAGAGTACCTAATTAAATATAGTCTTTTATGGCCACTAATACACTGGTGTAGTGTACTGCTGGTTCTGTCCTTTATCTGCTCTTTCAACTTCCATGCACTGGAAATGTACTGAGATTGGTTAATATAATTTGTTTGAATTAGAAAAGAAGTAAAATAAATTCTTTAGAAAATGTGCAATGGTATATATCCATAAAGTTATTTTTGTTTCAGTGACATGGATACATTTTATTGCTTATGCCTAAATGTCTGTCAAGTCTACATAACACAGTATGAGGATCTATTAGTCTGAAGATATGTATTTACATTTTTTGTGTTTTTAGTAGCTGATGCTTTAGGAGATATTCATATTTCTAAGAGGTAGGGAACACACCTCTCACGTATCTTGTACAGTGTTTTCCATGATTCCTTTTCTTTGAAAACAACCAAAAAAATTCAAGCTCAAATCCATCCTCTCTATCCTGATAGTATAGAACTTAGAGGAAATGGAAAAAAAGTAAAAGAATAGTGACTATTTATATATGTTTTAGGTAGTAACATTAGTAAACATTAAAATCATTTACCTGGTTAAAAACTGTTTTCATATTTCTTTGTTTTTAGAATGCCCTATAAACTGAATGATAAAATCTGTTTCGTGTATTGTCACCTAAAGATAAATACCATGCATGATATTAATATTTTAATAACATACAATTTTATATTTTCGTCAACACTGAAAACTTTACCTTACTGTATTCAGGTGTTGCATCTCTCAGTGCTGGACATCTGCCTTCAGGGAACTGTGAAATAAACATCCAAAGTATCTAAGTGTACGGGGTATGATTAGATTGATCACAATCAAATGTGTATATCAGTCCTAAATCAGCGCTTTTTTTAATGCTAAGATCTTTTCCAGAGAGAGCCAACTATAAATCCAGATAATTGAAGTTGGGATCTCAGCTGCTCAGAAATATCTTGAAGCTTTGTTTTTTTTTTTTTTGAGAAATTCTCTTGAAAGATTTCTGGTAACTTTATCTTAGAATAACTTAGTTAGAAACTCCAACAAGATAACTGTAGTTACAAAAGTGAATGATGTAACAAAAAATTTAATTAATATTTAAAAATACTGTCAACACAATTTTTTTAAGGCAGTGGAAAAATAGATACCACTTTATGATGCTAGCAAAGCTATTTAATTAGGTAGCAATAGAAATTGAAGCACTCTAGAGGATACTCTCTGAATTACTAGCATAGTTAAAGTCCATGAAAATGTAAAATATATTTCAGCAGAATTCTGATTTTAGCATGTGTCTTGATTTAATCAGGCAGTCTAAATCCTTTGGCAAATAAATAAAGGACTAAAATAGTCAAAAGAAATTATTAAAAGGGAAGTAAAGGCTGTCTAAGGGTTTTAAAAGAGAAAGAAGTTTCTCCAGTGAGAAAATGTTCTGGACACATGGCCTAGATTTATATAAGTTGCAGTCTTAGAGGAACAGAGGGGAGAAAACAAAGGGTGATAGTGATGAAATGAGATTTGAGGAAAACACACAAAAAGAAGTCAGGAAAAAACCTGAACTTGATTTACTAAAAAGCAGGAAGAATACAAGAGATGAAAAAAACAAGCAAAAAGTTACATGATTTAAGCAGTGGTTTTATATTTAATCATGAATGTGAAAGATGACAAGTGTAACAATGGTGCTAATAGTGATATTCTCTATCATTAGGTGGAATTTAAAAGATTATTCAATTTTTTTGCCATTTGGAATTTCGGCTTTGTTATTAATAAATTAATAGAATACCAAACACTGGTTTGGGGTGTTTTTGCGCCATTATGGTAAGACTAACCATTCTGAGTGTGAAATGTGAAAAATGGGGTTAAAGTGCAGTTCTGGAAAGACTAAATCTTTTTAATGTAATTACTATTTTTTTCCAAATTAGTAAAATCCTCAGTTTTATTAAAAATAAGTTTTGTAACTTGAACTGTATTTCATTATCAAGTGGCGAATGTGAGTAAAAAGTTGAAGTAGTATATCCAGAGAGAACAGAAAATTTTGAGTGATTTAGTAACTGGATTGCTTCTAGCTCTCTTCTCTCTGTAAACATATCTTGCACAAGCAGTTAAGTGGCTTCTATTTAAATGCTAAAACATTTTTATTTTATTGTCAGAATTACAGCCTTCATACTGAATCACTAATAGAACCACTTTGGAGCCATACTAAAACTAGTGCACGCCACATGCCCCAGTTAATGGAAGAGCCAAGACTTGGTGAGTTATTGTGGGTAATTCTGGGTTGCTGACCAAGACTGGTAATTCAGATTGTAGATCCACAACACAGAGACCCAGCTCAGTCTTTTGTATGACATCTCTGCCTCAAAATAGGTTGTGGATGTTTTCATTCTTAAAGTAGCCTGTTGTATTATGAAAAGTAAAAAGTTTGTTAGCAGTAGTTAAAATAGTAAAAATAACATTGACAACTTTTCCATCTTTTGTTCCTGTTTAAACATTTACTTAGTGTATATTGAATGTGCAGTCAGTTTCCTGCTTTTACAGAACAGTTTTTTAATTGAAAAACACACAGCACAACACTTTGGCCTAATAGATAAGAAAACAAACCAAATAAGTTTATAATTATTAAAGTACTGGTTTCAAAAACATCAGTTATAATGCATGTTTCAAAATCAATATCCAGAGAAAATGTTTGCTCATTTTTATAACCATTTTATTTAATGTGTGCATACTTTCTACCAATTTAGTAGTAAGGATTGAAATTTCAAGGATGATTAGTAAGCGAAAATGTGGCAGAGTGGCTAAAAAAATTATTTTCAGGCAACTAGCTTATTGGTAGCTGAAATGGATATAACATAATGAACAGTTGAGGTGTCATACCCTATATATGGCATGACATGCCGCTGTTGGTCTTGCTTCTGGAATGTGCAAAGGGGGAGTGTTTTTTCTCCCTGGTCCAGAGAAGTTTGTAGGAAATTTGTTGTAGTAAATTGCGGAACTCAGAAGCACTTGCTAAGAAAAAGCAGTCATCTGATTTCCTCTGAAGAGAGACTAGAGATACTGAATGAAATACCCATTACTTTAAGAAAACAAAGTTGGAGATGGGCAGGAGGTTTAGGGCTGACAGATGAGAAAATTTGCTTGGAGATCTCAGTTCACACAGAAAATTTTAATACAAATATCTCCAGTTGAAGCAGCTGCAGGTAGAGCCAGCATGGAAAAGAATCCCCCTAACTGAAATATTACTGTGGGGCTGTAACAGGGGAAGTTTTCTGTGTAAATACAGAACTAAAACTGACCTGCATCATGATATGTGCTAAAGTGATGTGTTTACCACTTAAGCATGGAGCAGGGACTGAAAAGCAGCATCTTTGTCAAGTGAAAGACAGGCCATTCCTTTCAGGCATCTTCCTTGGTTTTCCTTCCCTCTGTTTCAGAACAGACAAGTTTCCAGGAAAGAAATATTTCAGGCTGAATTATGCATGGAGGTTACTTTTTTTCCCTCTTTCTTCTGCTCTTCTTAACTATCACTTTTCACTTGAGAGCAAGTATTCCACCAGGCTGGTGTGCTACGCCTCAGGGAATGTTCTGGGTTCACAACCTCATGCTTTTCAGTTACAGGAGTGCACAGTTCAACTTCATTATCTACTCTACCTCTGTTATTTTGTATTAGAGCTATATCCCTGCCCCCTTCAAGGGAAGCAGTCCCATTAAAATGACATTTAAACTGGCTATTTGGGGTTTAAAATTTTGTTAGGTAGGGTTAATAAAAATTTCCATAGTCTGGGACTTATGATACTGGTAATTTCTTGAGACTACAGTGCTTTGAAAACATGTGGTGTATAAAAACTAAATACTAAAGCCAAATGCAATGGAAGCTTTCTGCTTACTAAGGTATTCAGCTCCTGGAAATTTTTGCATGGGATTTTAAAATTCATTTTATGAGATAAATTACTCCATTAACTTTACAATAGGTAGCTATTATTTTATGCTCATCTAATGCTGAGATACCATATGGCAGTGGAGATCTCTGAGCTTCTAAATGCTTCACATTTATTTTTGTCATTTTGTAGTAAATTGTATTTCTGGAAAGGAGTGCTTTTTATGTAGCTACTATGATGGTATTTAGATACTGTCATTGCTTTCCAAACTTGGTTTTTGAAAAATCTGTGCTCAGTTTGTGTTTGGGAAATTGCGTGTGTTAACCCTGCTATGCAGAAATAGTGTCTGTTCTCCCAGACAGCCAGTGTTTCATGAGCAAAGAATGTCCTTGGCCAGGGCTATTGATGGCTTAATTTTTTATATTTATGCTAGCTTTAGGATACAAATGATAGGAGGTTACTTTTTATTTTTGTCTTCCTTCTTACAGTAGCATCTTTGGTGATGGTTTTCTGCAAAAATGCAGTTTTTATATGCATTGAGGATTAAAAGAGGCAAGTTGTGGATTTGAGTATTTCTATGAAGTTAATTTCTATGAAGTTAAAAAAGGTCCAAGGACCTTTTTTAGCTTAAGTTTTAGTATTTAAGACAAATTTTGTTTTACACAGTTATGAGGTGTAGAAGTTCACATTCCAAATCTGACAAGTTATTTTTTTTTTTACTTGAAGGGATAATTCTTATTGAAACATGTGTTTTTTTTAACCTTCTGTATTATTTTAGTAATAAATATACTTTATTGTGACTGACACATTACATCAACAGTGTCCCAAAAGCCCCTTGCTGTCTTTACTGTGCAGCCCTCAGAAAATTAACCTATTCTCTTGATGGCCAGCAATGAATGCCAGCTTTATGATTCTCATATGTACCTGCTGTTTAAAGCTTAACTTTAATAGCATGAAATGTTTTGTGTCATGCTGATTAATTGAAAGATAGCAACTGATGAAGTCTCTGAAGTCAGAAATTCCACACCTTCGGTATTGCTTGACAACAAATTCTTAAGAAACAATGTGATACAGCAGCTTTCTACTGGCCAATTGTTCTTGTATGTGCATAAAAATTAGATGGGTTTTTTGATCAAGTTAGAATTAATTTAGGTGGTTGCAATCTAAATAGGTATACGAGAACATAAAAAAGCAATCTTCATTATTGCAATAATAACAGCAAAAAAAACCCCACCACATGCTTTATTCTCCTGTCAGTGAACATGAGTGTATCAACTACTAGATTTAAACCATCTTTATTTCATATGAATCTGAGGAGCGAGGTCCTGGCAGTATGGACTCATTGAGGGCTGTAAGGATGAACAATTCCTTACTGGCTACAGCTCCTATGTGTTTGACTTTGTCAGGTCACACTCCTTATTTTCAGGTCAAATTCCCAATTTTCAGTAGCTGCAAAACGTCTGGACTAACTTCTTGTCATGGAACAAGAAGCAAACTTTTTTCTTTTTGAAACTTTTCTCTGCTGCTGGTCTAAAAATGGTTTTTCTGATAAGTACTGATCGTTTTGAAACACACTAATTAGTTGTGAGAGAACAAAATGAAAGCTGCAGTGAAAGGTCCTGCTTAGCTTAGTTCAGTTTTTAGCTGTTTTTTTCAACTTTCCCCACTGATGCGGTAAGTAGGGTGAGAAGAAACATGTGACTAAAAATATTAGCTGTGAAAAGTGGGGTAATTCTTTACAAATGAACTGTGATAAAAAAATTAGTAATCAACTATGTAACCCTTTATGCAGTGTTTTTTAAAATGTTTGGGCATCATATTTTTATTTTTGGACAATACTTGCTCTGAGATCTGATTTTGCTTTCTATGTCTTTATGAAGAACCTTTTGATCTGAATATCAGTACATGAAGAGGAAGTGAAAAATAATTATCTATTTCTGTACTTAAACACATGCTAGTCTTTCTGAAAAAAATCTGCTTCAACATTATAGTATTGAGATTTTGGCATGTGCCTCTAGCATCCAGCTGCTTAAGTTCCTCACGTCTTGCTGTTTAAGAAGTCAATTTATTTTTTACAGAACTTATGTTATACAGATAAATGTGAGACTATCATGAAATAAGACATAGTAATCAATTTAAACTCAGCAGTTGCCTGCTATTAATTGCCATTTACACACATTTAAATGCAAAACTCATGATAGCACCAATTCATAAAACGTTAAAGGTATTTTTAATATGGAGAAAAGTTTTGAACTCTGTATGTGGCAATAAGAATTTGCATTCTTGCTCAGGTACGCATCTTACAGTCCTTTAAAGATTTCCCCTCAACACAGGCTCATTTTTGTGTCTTTGAAATCTGACTGAGAAGATATTTCTGGATTTGCAGATAGTGTGTATATTTAGTACAAAATATAGAGCAATAAGTTGTAACAAAATGAGGCAATTTGACCAAGACATGATCTTTAATGTGTTTTCACTTATGTTTGTCCTTCGATAACATTAGCTGATAATAATAATGATAGATTTTGTGGCTTTTTAAGTCCTTGCTTTGTGCTACCATCATCCACAGAGGGTCCAGGCAGTTCCTACCTGCATAATCTCATATTTGGAGTTGTCACTGGGACATACTCACATATTTCTGTAGTTAACACCTGTTCTGGAATTAGTGTATGGAATGTTTGTGCATTTTGTTAGCACAAAGAAAGAATTTCAGGAAGCATGACAAATGGAAAGCAGCCCCAACTCTTTAATTGTTTGTTATTAAGGTAAAACAGTACCTATACGAAAATATATGAATATATGTATATATTTATATATGATCCCATATGGGTAGTTAACAAATAGTAGTGTTACCAAGGTAGAAGCATTGTAGTGTAACGATAAGGCATTTGCAGACAAGACAGTCTGAGACAAGTTGTTACCTTATCCTTCGAAAAATTATAACGAAACTGCAATTGCAGGTGAACTCAGGAACATTAATTTGATCAAAGAAGCAAAATTTTAGCACTTGGACTCTATAATCTGTCTGGCATTTATATATTGACATTTAATGCCACTCAAGAGCAGATCAGGATAGAGCTAGGATTCAGAACAAATTCGTGCTATCAACTAGTATTATACTTTAGTTACATCACTTTGAATAAGTGGAATTTTTCAGGTTGTTTTTACAGTGACCTAACCAAACTTTTCATTTTTTTTGTTGTTGGTTCTTTTTCCTTGACTGTCTTTTCTCTTGATTGTATCAGGTGGTCTAGGAAGAGATGAGATGTTACCTCTTTCTAAAAATCTTGCATCATATCCTTCAACCACAATAGCATAGCTTCCACAGTTTTGTTTTTAGTGTTTATACAGGTTTGAAGGAAAAATCAGGGAAAAATCTTCAAAAGCAAATCCTTGGCAAAAATATTCATTACTGTGAAAGATCTAAATCCCTGTGGAGTGCTTTCTGCCTCTCATTCATATAGTTTAAAGGCCTGCTGCCTTCCTCCTCAGCCTATGTGTGGACATGTGCACACCTGGGCGAGTGTTTGCTTCAGTTCCCTGCTGAAGCTTTAGAAATGAGTCTGTGTGAATCTCTTGAGGTTCCACAAATCCAAGTCCAAGGTGCTGCCCCAGGGTGGGGTGATCCTGTTAAATCAAAAGAATGTATCCAAAAAGTCAGATACAGTATATGTTCAAGGTGGTTGTATGTAGCTTTCAAATTTAATCAATTTATTATTATTATTATTATAATTATTATATTGTTAGATAGGTAAGCAAGGCCCACAGTGAAGGTAAATTGATGTATTTCTATTCTCTTCTGTAGATGCAAATCTGATTAGTATCTTCACGAGCTTCCTGTAAATTTTTTTGTTATTTACAAGTTGCATCTTGAGGGAAATCCATTACTTATTAATCCTCCCTTGTTGCTACATGCTGCAATGAATTACACAGCTAGGCCTAATCCTAAATTATTTTCAGAAAGTTTCTAAATAATGGGTCTCCTAGAACTGACTGTAAAATGTATTTTTATTATTTGAAAAATAATATTTGAAAATAAAAAAAAAGAGTTTCTCTTTATCAACTGCTTTGCAGCAAAGGCTTGCAAAAGCTTCAATTTTTTTTTTTATATCTGCTATTACTTTTATAAAAATGAAATTTGATAATTTGTAACTTGATGCCTCAGAAATCCCATCCAATTTTGATATCTAAACATCAAAAGACAACAATTTCTGAAATGAATGAAATTACATTCACACTCAAACAGCTTTAAGAAGTTGAATCAAGCAAAAAGGAGGGATGGTTAGCAGTGGAAAAAGGTATTGTCTAGCTATGGCATGTCTGAATCAAATTATACAGCTTTACTTAGGCTGCATTCAGTTGCCTGAGCAGACTTACGACTACAAAGTCACACTGGCTGCTCCTGCCTGGTCACAATTCAAAATCTAATGAAAAGTTCATCACACAAATTTGTAGTGTGGGTTTTTTTTTTTTTAATTACTAAAGCACATTTCAGTAGAGTAGATGAACAATGCTGTGTATTCAGGTATGTTTCTACCATGAAATTAAGAAATAAGTGGTTTGTTTTAGAACAATGGTTTGGATGCTTTCATGCTCTGAAAATTATTTGTAGTTGTCTGTTCTTTAGACACTTCCAGCCTCTGCCATCCTCTGCCAGGTTTTTAGTAATCTTGAGGATCTTGGACCTCCAACACCCTTCTCCTAAAAGCAGGGTCTCTCCTGAATCCTTTTTCTTCCCTTTGCAAGGGCTTTGTTTCTTTATAATGTATTTCAAGGTTGGAAGTAGCTCAGATGGATCTGTAGGGCCAGCTGATAAGTCACTTTTTCTTTATAAGCACAGACCAATTTTTAAGCATCTCAAGTAGGAACTTTTTTAATGAAGCAAGGCCATATTTTGAATGTGTGGATGATGAAAGCAAAGGGAATAAAATGCTGATGATTTCTCTGACTTTTTAGATTAAAGGCTACATAAAAGTAACTTGTTATTCTAAATTATGTCAATAATGCCTTGAATGAAGTAGAAGACAACTGTGTATGTCCTCATAAGAGGATGAAATTTGCTATGTGGCTTTAGACTTAGGGTAATTCTAAAACCCTGGGTATTTTCAAAACTATTTTCACAGTGCAGATGCTCTGACAGTAGAGCAATAGGAATGTATTTGGTGCTGTGATGCTTTTATTTGTCACTCAGACTTTTTTGCATATGCTAAATCACTACAGCAGCACTTCCTTTTCCAATTAGTACCCTTATCGCAGGCACCTTCCTTATCACTTAAATACAGGTGTGCAGAGATTTTTGTAATAAAAACAATGACATCCAGATTTTCTTTTTGCCATTAAGTTCACTGAAAACATAACACTTTATAAATACATTCAAGAAGCACATCATTGTACAATTTATATATATATATAAATACACTCCTGTTATATATGTGTGTATATATATTAAGGAGGTATCTAGTATATAAGCTATATATATAAGCTACGGTTCTGTAAATTTGCTGTTGAAAAAACTATTTTGTATCTGAGCCATTAAAAGGCAAAGATGGTTTTGAAACTTGTAAGTTCAAGATGATAGTTTTAGGTCTTTAGATATATCCAAAGACAAGTCTTAGTAGGTTTCTTTATATTTTGTTTTAAAAAATTATTCCTTAGTAGCTTTATTGCTAATTTTAAAGGAAGATTGGTTTTTTTATCACTATGGTAGAAGACTAAAAAAATTGTAGTTTTGAGCAAAGCCTGACAGAACCTTAACTATAGCAGGAGCTAGCAGGTGTCACTATAAAAAAACAGTGATTGAGAAGTATGGCTATAAATAGATGAGGCATTTTAGTCATTTGCCTTTGAAAGCAGTTTAATAATTCCATGCTGAGTCCCCTTTCAACAAATTTAATGAAAATCAGCATGATGTTGTGGCAGTTCCTATTGGATTCTTTTGCCATCTTCTTGTGTTCATGGTGTGAGAGATTAAAATAGGATCTAATAAACTACATTAGCAGTTCTGCATTCCTCATGTGAGGCACAATTGCATACAATTCCTCCTCCTCTGGAGGGTGCCCCTGTGTTTCAGTTCATTGTCACTATGCCTAGGAACTCAGAATTGCTAAACAGCAATTTTGTGGCTTTATTCCCTATTCATTATGATTGTCAGTGTGGAGCTACTCTGAGGCATCCTGAGCAGGAAGTAATGATTTGATTTGCAGCCTACTGTGAAAATTTATTGATTTGAATGGACCTTTCTGAAATTCTGCTCGATGAGCATGAGAAAAATAGATGCCTGTATCAATGCTGTTGTCTATTGGTTTCCATAGGTACAAGACAAAGCAGTATTTAGGCTAAGAAAACATTCTTATCCAAATATGAATCACTCAAGAGTATTTTTCATCTTGTTGGGGTTTTTTTTGTCTTTGCATTTGGGATCAAGAATCCTAAATGTGTTTATTACAGTGCTTGAGGAACTATGCAGTTTCAAGGGAGTTCAGTACAGGTTCATCTGCTGGGGACTTTCTAAAACTTAATTATTTTTACACATTGTGGTTTCCAGTAAGCTTTCAGAGTATAATACAACAAAGCACAAAGAATGGTAACTGCATTTTTTGAAACTATTCTAGAGGTACGTTTGCAGTTTCTTTTGAAGTCTCATATCCTGTTGGGCCGCTGGGAGAGACTTCAATTCTTCTTGGACTCAAGGCACAGTGTCTGTATAGTGCTCTCATATTCTCAGTCCTTTTAAGTTTGGGAACTCCTGTCGCTGGTTTAAAAAAAATAAAAACGTATTGGATGTAGTGGAAGGTGATTTAGTTGAATATTTAAACTATGTGTGCATAAAATACCTAGACAATTTATTTTGAATTAGATGTTCCTTCTCTAGCAAATATTGGAACTTTTAAACTAATCTGAAACTTCTACGCCTCAGACCTTGACAAGGGGAGATGTCTGGAAGGAACGTAGACTTGTTGCCTTCCAAGAGCAATATAGACAATTAAAAGAATAATTCAGTACTATTTGCTTTCTAAGTACAGGAGGCCAAATTTCTTGGTTTATGTATTTTACATTTCAGTTTGTGATTCCTGCTCAGCAGTAGCTTGGTCATATTTTCCAGCAGGTCTCAAAGCTTTCCTGGTCCTTACACTGAGACCCTGATTTCTCAAAAGTCCTGTCCTGCACTTTCAACCAGGTCTCCAAAATGGTCTCAGGTCCTGCAGTCATCTGTGTTAATTGGTCTGTTAATTGTTCTGAGTTTGGGACTGAATTGGAACAGATGTTTCATGGTAGTCCTTTGCAACCAATGTGTCTTTACAGAATCTTCAGTTGTAAAATTAATCCAGCTAGAGGTTTTCCTTCCCACAATAAGTACAAAAAATAACATGAATTAACCATATTTCCTTTACTTTTCTGCATCATATCAGTCTCCAGTTCCTTTCTCTTCTCTGTCCCTGCACAGCCTTCTGACTTTCTCATCTGTGGTATAGTTATCATTAATTTTTGCAAGCATGAAGGGCTATGGGAAAGATTGTGCAAAAGACTGGACATTTTAAATTTTAATCAGCTCATTAATTCCAGTTTACTTCCATAAAATATGGATTTCGGGGGACTGATGCTGCTTTGTAAGAGATATATAATTTTTTTAAAAGTGAGAATTCAGGGAAATAAATTCCTATAAGTAGGTGCTACAGTGCAGGATGTGCAAATGCATCTACTGCAGTAAGAATCCATTAATGGCCACTGCTTCTATATGATTTTCTTCTAATATCCAATAAAAAAAGAAGATTTGTTTGTGGAAAAAATTGCCTTTAATTTCTTTTCCCCCTTAGAGACTAGAGAAAATGATGAATACTTCCTTATGAAATTTCCTGTTCATATATGCTGGTTGTCACATATTTGAGAAATACTGTCTTGATTAATTCTTTTGAAATGAAAGTGAAAATGTATTGAACTAGGCAAAAAAAACCTATAAACTGTAAAATATTTTATGAAGCTGAACAATGGTTTTATGGAAAAGAAATTCTTTGAACTTGCAAACAAAATAAACCAACCTTTCTCCTCTCCCTGAGAATTGTAGGAGACAAGAAAGAGGATTGGAGGATAACAAAGATTTTTAAAAAGCCATTTGAAAATCAGTGCAGCACACCATAGCTGTCCTTGCTTTTTTCAGGATACACAGATGGTTTTATTTCAAATATAGTCTTGTTGGGGGTTTTTTTGTTTGCTTGGTTGGATTTTTTTGCTGAGAAGGAGTTTACACGTCTGTTGTTGGAATCAGAGGTAGTTTTTAGTTCAAGTAAGAAGTTTGATAACATTAGTGCAGAATGGCTGTGTCAATGCCAAGGACTCACTGCAGTCCCTCAGTCCCCATCACCCTTCGCTGCTTGGGATCGGGAGACTGGAGGACATGGGAGTGAAGGACTGAAGTTGAGCCTGGGAAAGAAAAAGGGAGTTGAGGGGAATGTTGTAATTTGGTCTTTGTTTCTCACTACCAAGGTCTATTTTAATTAGCAATAAATTACATTAATTTTCCACATATCAAGTCTACTTTGCTTGTGACAGTAATTGGCAAATGATCTCTCCCTGACTTTATCTCAACCCATGATTTCTTTTTTTCATGTTTTCTCCCTCTGTCCTGTTGAGGACAGGGGTGTGTGAGAGCAGCTGGGTGGGGGTGTGGCAGCTGCCCAACATCAGCCCTCCACTTGAAATTATCACTGACAGTAATCCTTAATTGCAGAGAGCTTCATTCTGTTGTCTCTAAACTTAAGGTGATTAGTAGCTCATCAAATAATCAGACCTTAAAATACTGTATTATCACTTCTTCCAGAATCTTTTTTATAGTACATGCAAAGCCTGCTAACTTTGTATGTTACCATTTTTTGAATGTCAAAATTCTGAATTTTGACTAGTTCTGATCATGTATGGCTTAAAATTGTTTTTCAAAACCTGTTGAAATCAATGGAAGTCATTGCATCGATTTGAATCATATTTATGTCAGTGTCTGAGATATTTACTTGGTGTTGCATAAGAACCTTTTGTAAGTTCTTTTTAAAACACATTATTTGCTACAATTCCCTTAATAATTACTATATATTTATAAAGGATTTTAGATTATTGGATCAACATCATAGTAAAGTTATTAGTATATTCATAATTATTAGTTCTCAGTAATTATTATTGATAAATAATTAATGCAATTACTATTAATAATAATTACTTTGACCTAAGAAATTTCATTATAGCCTTTAAAATTTTTAGAGAAATTAATGTTTTTTTTCTTGGAAACTGAAATTAGAAACCAAAGTTTTAAAGTATCTCAAACCTCCTGATATATGTACATTTATATATTGTTATGTAATTACAAACCAGTTAGATTTCTCTTTACCTGAACCTGCAACTAAATCCTGATTTTTGACTGATTACTAAATCACTTTGTAATATGTCTTGTCTAAGAACCAGGAGGAAAAAGGGTATAATACTATGATATACTCTTCTGTTTAAAAGTTCTCGGTGCAAGTGAGGAATTGTTTTAGTTTTATAGTTTAGTTCGTTGCTAAGGAAAGGAGTAACTTAAGAGTTAACACTAAGTATTATCAATACAAGAAAAATACAAAGAAAATACTTGCACTTACTTAACAACAAAGAAAAGAAAGGTGTAAACCATACTTTTTTGAGATAGCTATCTTAAAAATAAGGTTATATATTTGAATGTGAAATGTCAGTTTTTCAGTGAAGTCATAACATTTGAATAAAAGTGCATACTGAGCTGTAAAAGCATCATAGAATTGCTTTTATAGGACCATGCAAAGGCAAATAATAAATTAATTTTTTTGTAATTTTCCTGAATGACAAAGATCACGTCCTTCTAATATGTTTACTTTTGGCCTTTACAATTTCACTGTGTATGGTATGACTCAAAACATGCTAAAGTAGATTCTTTTTGAGTATATTTGTCACAACTACTTTTCATAGTTTGTATTTTTTACAGCAGAAAATGTAATTAATTGAATTTTTATTTCTTTGTTTCAATTCAAATCATTTTTGAGCAGTAAAATTTACGAAGACTCTATAATAACTGCAACACTTCTCCCTGCTCACAGCCCCATGGCCAGATATTGGTGCTGCTTCCTTCTGAACTTAGAGATGCCCAAAATCTAATGGCCTAGATGAAAAAAATAACAGCAAATAACATTTTGTCAAGCTGAAGAAAATGTTTCTTTCCTTTCAGAAATGTTCTTAAACCTTATAAAGTAGTAGAGTATATTAATGACAAAGTGTAAATGCATCTCTATGACATGATATTTGAGGATTTTTAGCAGAATACCTCTAAGAAGAAGGGTAGATGTGTATTTTGATGATATATGGCTTACATAAAGAGTTTTCAAAGACTAGCATATGCTATTTATTAAATTAAAGAACCCAAACTGTACTGAGAACTTCCACATTTTTTAAAAGTGCATATATCAGCTGCCTACTCATGTGTACCATTACTTTAATCTGTATAATGACATTCAGAGTTCTATTAAACTATGTTATGGTTCTATAACTTACGTAGGAATTGAGCCACCGAGATGTAACATTTTCTTGCACCTTTGAAATATTAAAATATTACTTTTATAGATTTTGGAATTAAGTAGCCATTTCTTGATGGACTCTGAATGGTTGATAGAACTGACAATATTTGTACTTTTTACTTACATGTCCTAAATGTTATACCCAGGTTTTTTTCCCATTTCTATTTGATGTATGAAGCTATAGATTCCCAATGTGTGTGAGAGAGACATTCAAAAATTATGTAATAAATAATGCAAAAGACAATTTAGTTTCATCCCTCAAAAGACATGGTAAAATTCAAAAGTAACTTTTTAGTAAGACAGTTCCTCAATAATATTAATGATTGATACATTCCTGTATAAGGTACCTCATCTTTTTATGTCTTATATAGACATTAGTAAAATTGCATTATATTCTGAATCAAATTGAATTACAATTAAATGACAGTCCTTATGCATTTAGATATTTGAAATTTATTTGAAAACTACATGGGAATATAATTATATTTCTAAAGGATCTTTCATTGAAGAATTTCTGTCCCTTAATAATTATTGCACATCATGAATATTCCAGTCAACCTATTGTGACTATTGCCCAGTGGAAATGGATGGCAAAATCAAAATATGGAAGGTAACTAAAAACTATCAGCCACCTATGACATGAACAGAAAATCTTTTTTGTTATACAAATAGCGAAATATGAGGTGCTTGGTGTTGAGATAAATAAAGATGATAGTATCTATTGGATTTGTCAACTTTCAGCTCTGCTGTGTATGAAGCAAAAATGAGAATAAAATGTGGAAACATATGGGACTGAGATAAAAGAGCCATTTAACTTATGTGCTTTGATGCTTTCTTGACTTGGTCCTCCTGGCATGTGGTGTGTTTACAGATGGTTCAAAGCCAGCACACCAAAAGGCAGGGCAGAGGGACTAAGGATGCTTCATTTTTTATTGTAATGTAGTCACTTAGAAGCTCATCACATCATCTGTATGGTCTATGCACAGGGTCCTCGGTGGGGAGCATTCCATTTCCATTGTCAAAAACTGTTAGTCATCCTGCTTTTCAAGCTCTAGGGAAATGGGAAGTGTTGTGTTAGTGTAGAACCTTTGTTTAAGGACTTTGAAGGTTGCAAAAATGTCAGACTCCGAGGACAGAGTGTTTCTGAGCTGAAGTATTAGGACTTGAAATGCAGACCAGCAACTTTTAGCCTCATTTTATAAAGCATGGTTTGGCCATATACAGTAATTGTAAATGTGCACTTCTGAAGCTTTCTTATGTGAAAGCATTAAAGTTGTCTTAGTTTATGTAATCTTAGTCCCAGTTCTACTACAGTGAAGCGAATTAATTGCTTTATATGAGGTTGGGTTTCACTTGTACTAGTTTGTCCCCCATTTATTTATTTATGGTGTCAATATAACTAATTTATATTGGTTTTGAGTTCACATTCAGTATGCCACCTCAAAAATTTACCACCATTAGCTCTTTTCCCAAGACATTGCTTTGCTTACTTTTTATAGAAGACGAAGCAAGTCTGTTCATTGGAGTGGGGATTGGAGTCTGTGTGTCCCAGTCTCCAAAGCCGGTGCTGTACCTGCCAGGCTTAATGTGTATCCATTAACTGAACTAAGATAAACTTTGCAGCTCCTCTACATGGGGCAGGAGGAATGAGTGTGAGACACCCAAGGCTGGCTGTGTAGTTATGAAAAGCAGAAGTCTGTGACCCAGAAAGTCCCAAAAGAAGCTCAGCGTTGTCTCCCCAAAGCTATAAAAGGGCAGCATCCAGGACAAATACTGGAATTTGTTGGAGCTGAAGCTTATAGACCCTGCTTTAAAAAATCTCTAATCCCTTAGCCAGCAGATCACCTGGGATTTGTGTAGGTAGGGGGAAGGTGCTTTGCATAAAAACTAAATTAACTGTGCCTTGTGTCCGAGTGATCACTAAAAACTGTATTTTGAACACTGTAGAACAGTGTTAAGAAAGGTGACTTGAGACTGGCTTCTTACCAGAATAATTTATATCTTATGACTTGCAGGAAAATGCAACATAAGATTCTTCTCTGGCAATCAGTAGTGTCCTAAGCACAGAATGTTGAGTATAAAGGAAAGGAGGTGGACAGTGAGCATTGTATGACTCTACATACAATTGTATGACTCTATTGTTTCCTTACGTTTTGTTAAACTTTTGAAAGACAAACCAGAACACATCACGTAGGATAAAATGTCTTTCTGGAACCATTGCTTTGATACTGACTCTACCAAACTTGCTGGGTATAACATCAGGAGAGAAGCAATTGCTTGGTTGCCTCTTTTGGAACACAGGAATGCCTGCCTGAATACTGAATTTGGGTCTGAGAATGATTTGCACTTGATGGGAACACCCAAACCATGATTCTTAAATTGATGAAATTAGTGGAAAATGTGATTTCTAAATGTTCTCTGTGGATTATTAGGTATTTGTCATGATATTGGGAGATGCTTCTTAAAATTTTTTTAATATATTTTTCCCCCTGGAAGGAAGTCTGAATGAATGTCTGAAATTGTACTGAAGAATGGATCCCCAGTTTGCACCAGCTGCCTTTCCTTTGCTCCTCAGGATTTTTTCAGGCCATCATTTTCCTCCACAGCCTGTGGAGAGAGAGCATAGGTAGTACAAACTCAAAGTAACTACAATTGCATTGGCAGCATCGCACAGGAAGAGAAGATTTAAGTGCTTCTAGCTCTGTTCATTCTAAACTGGGAGCTTTTATGTTAGCGGAACATCCAGATGGCACATTCACAGATAAAGGAATATCTACAACATTAGAGGTTTTTCTGGGACAAAAGCATTTACACTTGCTTGAAGAGATAAAAATCAGTTCTACTGAAGCTCAGTAGATCTTCTAATACAAAGCATTATGTGCCATTAGTTTGAGTTGGCAGAAGTACTTTTACCTGAAGTAAAGGAGACTGGCTTTTTGCTATTTCTGTTCTGCACCTTTTGTTGCGCCTCTGTAATTAGCACATAAATAGTTTCAAACACTTAAAAAACCTAACAAACTGTTACATGATGTATATAGCAGACATTTCTGTACTGTGCTTTGTAGAGGTGTTTGAATGTCTCCATGAGATAAGATCGTTGGCTGGTCAAGTGAAATACCAGGTTAAACAAAGTCCTTTTATTACAGTTCTCATCAGAGAAGGAATTTTCAGTTCATCTCTCTTGTAAGCTGGATAGAGTTGCTGAAGAAAAAATTATGGAAGGTGAGTTGCAGCTGAGATCATTAATGTCTTTCAATCAAGTGATTGTTTTTGTCTCATTGTTAGCTAAGTTTGTTAAGAAAGAAGCATTGTTCAGGCAATTTCTGCTCTCATATTTTCCCTCACTTTTTTTCCTCCAAACAGTGTACAATTTGGAATAACAATGGGAAAAGAATACAATGTAAGAGAATTTTCATGTTTTTCTTTTGGTATTTCTGGATTTTTAGCCTTGAAAAACCTCATACCCCCTATGAGAAAAATTCCTAAGCAGGAAAAAAATCACGCATGCAAAACAGATTCGTTCAAATATTAAAATTCTTGCTTGTAGTAGAGGAAAAATGCATCATGCTTATCCAAAATTACCAGTTGGAAGCTGGGTACATTTTTTTGGTTCTCCTTTTTTCCCTCTAAAACAAATGAAATACTACATGTGTGATAGAGCTTTAACTCTGAATGGAAGTCAGAAAAGTGAGGATTTTTAGATACTTATGAATTTGCAAATAATGTGGTGAATAAAGCTGTAATTCCACTACTAGCTGTATTTTAATAACTATTTCATCCAATCTGGCCCAGCACAGTATTTCTAATTGGTTTAAAGACAATTTTCAAGTGACAGGATAAGAAAAGGAAGCTTAGAAGAAAGGATGTAGTTTATTAAGTGACTGATATGCAACAGAACATTTCTTTTTTTCAGATTCTTGTTCCCTGGAGAGGTGAAAAAATAAATGCAAGTTTAGAAGCCTCTGTGATTAGGCTGTAGCACACCCAGTGTGACATCATCCTGATAGACATGTGGTTTCAGCTTTTTTGATGATTTTCTCCCATATCTGTGACGTTTCACTTAGTGAAATGTGAAGGATGCAAATGACTCAGGATTTAAAGCATATTTCCAATATGCCGTAACATAATGGCAATTTCTTTGCTTTATTTGTGTAACAGGCATTTTGATTTTACACAGATGAGATTGTGACTTAAGATCTCATGTGCTTGGAAACAAGTTGAATGTATAAAAAAAATTATTTATATAGCAAATGAGGGGAGAATTTGAGAAGGTTGAAAGGGATGAATGACTGTGTAGTGCACTCTTTTCTCTGCATTTCATTTATGAACAACTTTGTGAAGTTTATGAAAGAGGCTTCTGAAACCAGTGTCTCTGAGAATGAGCAAACCAACTCAAAAAACCCCCCAACAAGCAAGAAAACAAACAACCCCCCTGGGAAATAAAAACCACAGAAAAAAATATTTTTTAAATACTCAAAGCTGTGCTTCATTCTCTTACATATCCTATTTCACTGTGATAGTAATATTTAAGGAAAAACTCATGGAGGTTTGATTAGATCTGTTATAAACTGAGAGCACAGAAATTTCCAGAAGCAAAACTGATTACATTCTTAAAAATGCATACTATCGAATAATTTCAAATTTAATATGCTCTGTCAGTTGCTGTGCCCAAAATGCAAGACATAAAAATTACACTTCATGAGAAGTGAACTTGGTTTTGCAATACATGGAATATATGTAATTTACCAATGGCCTCTAATATTTTTTTAAAAAGTGGTATTGAGTAATATTTTTTTAAACTTCTCTATTGAACTTATAAATGTAAATGAGAGCAAAAAATCCCAAATTAGTAACCCTCCCCCTCTTTAATCTAAGGTAAAGGTGAAATATCCTGCTGGAGCACAGCAATTAATGGGCTTTTTGTTTTATGTTGTTGGCTGGTGTATTCTGAACTGAGAAATTTTAAATTCTCATACACAGAGGTTAACATTTTTCACTAAATTTTAGAGGAGATAGTGAAAATATTTAATTTATCCATTTACAGAATATTTAGTATATAAATAACGATTTCCCTCTTTTTGCCAGCCTGCCGCAGCAGATGTTTATTTGCAGGGAAATCATATTTCCTAAACCAGGGGTTCTGTACCTATTACTTTGCTAAGTGTCTGCACTCTGGGATGAAGGCCTTGGTTATATTATATGGCATCCAGCTAGGAATCTGTTTACTGTCCTCCACTGCCCTGCTGCATACTGCACTTCCTGGCAGGAAAAGAAGCTGTACTTTGTGGAGATTGAATTTGTGTGGAGCAGTCAGCACATGGGAATTAGGAGTGCCATTAACAGGTACTCTTAATGGGACCTGCTAAGAGTTCAAGTAACAGTGTGTCAGACCAGGCAGTAAATTACCTTTTCTCTAAAGTTCTCATCTTGGTACTGATGTAGGAAATGGCCATTTGCATCTTTAGAAGCAAGTGATATTTTCAGCTTAAAACACACATGTATATGTAGACTTTCTAAAAGCTGGCAAACCCTTTGTATTTTGCTTTGAGTAGGACAGGCAGTATAAATCTGGGTGTTAAAACTGTGGACATTTAAAATATATATTTTATTATATATTTTGGATCAGAGTATTCTTTGGTTTCTTTAAAGGCTTCCCGTCCCATATATTTTTTTAATCAGAAATGGAGAATATTTATTTTTGCTGCAGTCTTCTTTTTAGCTGAGACTTCTCTTTATGCCTTCTGTTCTATCAACACTTGATTTTTCTCTAGTCTTTTTTAATTAGTTTTGGCACTCTGTCCTGCTTTTGAGAGCGTAGTTTGTAATTTGTCTGGGGTGATACTGAGAGGGTTGAAGGTGATAATGGTCTTTTACTTCTTACTAGAGATTGTGTATTATGTAGTTGGCTGCATCAGCTGAAAATTCAGTTTGTTTCCTGTTTTTGTTTCTACCTGTTTAATTTCCCATCTGTTGGACTCTCTGTGGCCTCATGATTGCTAGCACTAGTAAAAAAGTAAAACCAAGTATGATCAGGGAGCAATGTGGAGGAAAGAACAGTTTTCTTTTCACCAGTAATGTAGGCAGTCTCCACCAAGTATAATGCTCAAAGAATTGTTCAATGTAAAATGTGATTAGTGCTGCTGCTCTTATGGAAGGATGCTTTATGCAGCTGCTCTTTTGCAGAAGCACTGAGGGAGGAAGGAAGGCACCTCTGGAAATCATTTAGTGCAACCCTCCTCTGTTCAAATGTGGGTCAACTGCATCAGGTTGTGCAGGGCCATCTACAGTTGTGTGTTAAATATGTCCAGGGATGGAGGCATCTCAACTACTTTGGGCAGCCTGTGTTTGACCACCCTCACACTAAGGAAAAAAAAAACCAACCCAAAGCAAAAAACCACACTAACAACGAACCATCCCCCCAAACCCATCCTGCTCCCCTCCCCTTACCCCCCCCCCCCCCCCCCCCCCCCAGTTTCCTAAATTTAAATTTCCTATATTTTAACATAGGTCTATTCCCTCCTTTCTGCCACTTTATATCACTGAAAAGGGTCTGGCACTATTTCTTTACTCATACTTGTCAGATATTTACACACAATGAGAAGCTCCCCTAGAGTCTTTTATTCTCCAGGCTGAGCAACCCCAGCTCTCAGCCTCTCCTCAGATGACAGGTGCCAGTCAGCCCCCAGTCTGCACTGGTCCCATGTGCAGGAGTTTGCATTTCTTGTTGTTGAACTTCAATTGGTTCCTGTCAGATCTTTTCCCCAGCCAGTCCACGTCCCTCTGAGTGGCAGCAGGGCTGCCAGGTACATCAACTGCTCCCCCCGATTGTGTGCTATCTGCAGACTTGCTGAAGGTGCACCCTGTCCCATCCTCTTTGTTGTTATGAATGATGTTAAACACTCTTGGCCCTGTATTTATCCTGAGGAGCCCCACTGGTGACTGTCCTCCAGTCCGTCTTTGGGCTGCTGCTCACAGCCCTTTGAGCCTGGCCATTCAGGCAGTTGTCAGTCTTTGACGATCAATGTATTCATAGATGTGAAAGCACTAAGTCCTGTCCTGATGTAAAAAAGGAAGCCTGGCAGTGCACAGGTGTGCAAAGATCATTTGGCAAGGGACTCACTGGGATCCATTTACTGGTATGAACATTGCACATTTCATGTGGAAATATTGATGGGAATTTCTTTTGCCTTGCAGGTTTTTTGAGGAGTTGTGCAATTGGTATGCCCTTTAGGTTTTGCATTCTTTTATTACTTCTCTGATTGATCTCTGTCATTAAGTGCTCAGATGCTGAAATATCTGAACTGTGAGACAACTGTCATCTAGTCAGAGAAAGATTATGTCATTTCAGAGAACATCTGCTCTCAGAAAGGAGACATATAGACAGAGAATTATTGTACACACAGAGCAAATTTCTAACTTGTTCCTGTAGATTTAGTAAAAATACATGGTTTCCTTTGAGAGGGTACATTAGGCTAATAACTGTTATAGTTCCTGTGACATTCAGGGTGAAGAAAGATAGCTTTTCTTCCTTGAAGCTGTAAAGAGGTTCTGCAGCTGAAGAGTCCGGATTAAACTTGTTTAATATGTTTGTTTCTTCCCTTTCCTAGTTGCTCAAAATTGTTATCTCTAAGATCACAGCAATGGTTACTGTGGAAGCTGTAATGTCAGAAACATGGAATTATGCCTTTGTGTAGAGTAAGGGTCAATGCAAACTTAAAGGCGGCAGGTTCATCTTTTAAAATAAATACAACTCCCAAAAAAAGAAATTAATTGTTTGGCAAAATGCTATGAAATCAGTAGAGAAGGTATATTTACGTCTGAATTGTATGGAAGTTTTACAGCTTTTAAAAAGGCAGACTTAGAAAAGCAAGCATTATCCTTATGCCAGTCTTTCACAGCATGCCTGTGCTGGCAGTGCCAGGAAAAAGGGAACTGGGCCACTGTGACTTACCCGGACACCCTTTGAAGATTCCTCTTTACAAATGGAGGGGTGTGTGCATGTGTGTACCTTCCTGCCCCTGGGCACAGGTGTGTTTCAGGAAGCATGTGAGTTGCTGCTTCGTGCTGGATGATTAGCATGAAGAATGAATATGTCACCCCTTAAAATCTTGCCAGCAAGAGCACTAAAATCTGGCATTGTTTTTAATAGACACTGCATGTATAGTAGGAAGCTGTTGCTGCCTCCCAGTATTACAAGGTTATTCTGACACAGGGTAGAAGCACGTCAGAATGATCAAGCTTGTTTTCCTGCTTTCTTTATTTTAGCAGTGTACATCAAGGCATAAACTCTGACTATTGCTAGTGTATATGTGCAGATCTCTCTATGCTAACTCATTCTGGGTCTCAGGTTAGCTGCTTTATTAGGCATAAGGGGAAAAGAGACACATTTACTCATCAGGTCTATGGCTCTTTGTCTCATCTGTCAAACCTCATTGTCTTCTAGGCCACTGAAAATATATTTTCTGTCATGGGCTTGTCCTTCACCATGGTGCAAGATGCACAATTCTGTTCTGTTCCTTAGAATTTTTTTTTGCCTGTAATTAATTACTTTGAACTCTGTCTCAAGGGAAAAATTTACCAAATTGACTCATCTCTTAGTGTTTGGAGTCTGCTTGACCATACTCCTAAAATAAAATGAGACCAGAGAGCTGCCTATAAAAGCCTCTGGCTGTTCTCCATTATTTAGTCATATCACTTGCCTGAGACCTTCCCTTAAGTGGAAGTCAGTGGCTCTCTAGAGTCATCCTTGAAAATGGTCCTCCATGCTTTTCCTCCCATCTTGCCAGTTAATATTTGAAAACTGTTTTGACAAGCTTAAATGAACCAAATGTTGGTTTGGTTTATAAGATTCACAGCCTGGAAATAGATGGTAGAGACAAATATTGGTCTAGAGTGTTATTTTTGATCTCACCTTTCCTGGTATCACAAAAGAGGAACTTGAAACTGCTCTTATATTTTAATGACAGGTCCTCTTCTGACAGTTTATTGATGCTAGTTAAGCCAAGTTTAGTTTATTCCAGGATAATGTGAATTTTATATTTGTCTGCCTCTCTAGGAAGATCTTCCTTTTTATGCTTGTTACAGTAATTGTTTAAGAAAATGGGAGTGTGTGCTTAGCAGATTTCATCATGAAAAGTGATAGCAAGTAAGTCTAGTGAATTTTCCATCATAGCTTTGCAAATGATTTTACATGAATGATTTGAAAGTCATTGAATTAATAATCTTTTATGAGAAGTATTTCATCTTTTGTTCTGTACGTGTCTTGTACAGCACAGAATACCTGGCAGATACAGAGTGGAACAGACAAAAAGAGCTACTACACCACACCAAAATCTCTCTGTGTTACAGAGAAAAAGAATATTGAATCTTCAGCAAAATATGTTTGAGACAGTCCTAGAATAAATTACTTTGGGTAACAGAATTTATCTTTAAAATTAATTGAACATATCACACAAAGGTAGTTTTGTCCACTTTTTTTTTCAATAAGTACAAGCAGCAGCTTTGATATAAAAGTCAGTATTCTGTGAAAACTAATTATTTTTTCTTGTTGCTGGTTGGATTGTAATAGTGTTCACCCAGAAACATTGAAAAGTTTTTAAAACGGTTCAGTTCTTTGATTATTACATTGTGTGCATCCAGAAGATTTTACTAGGATTTTTGGTGAGCTAATTAGAATTGGCCTTTTGTTAGGGAAAATTCCTTTTGTGCTGAAGCGTAGTCTTATTTTAAATCACGTTGGTTTCCTTTTTCTGGTATTCTGTATTTACAGTACTGGAAAGAAAAAAACTGAACAATCAGTTGGGGTGGTTTTAACCCAATCCAGTGATTAAGTACCACACAGCTGCTCCCTCACTCCCCTGCAGTGGGATGGGGAACAAACTGGAAGGGGTAAAAGTGGATAAAGTCATGGGTTGAAATATAGACAGTTTGATAGATAAAGCAAAAGCCACATGCACGAGCAGACAAAGCAAGGAATGAATTCCCCACTTTTCACGGGCAGGCAGGTGTTCACCCATCCCCAGGAAAGCAGGGCTCCATCATCTGTGACAGTTGCTTGGGAAGACAAATGCTATTTCTCTGACTGTGCCCCCTTCTTTCTTCTTCCTCCCTCTTTGTATGCTGACCTTGACATTCTGTGGTAGGGAATATCCCTTCTATCCTTAGGATATTTCTGTATACAGCAACTGTTACATTCCCTATAACTACAAACCCACTTGTAATGGCTGTTGATTGGATATTTTTGTAGGGTCCATGCTAAGAGAGAGAAACCAATGTAAAACTAACCAGATTTCAAATATTAAAGAAAAAATTACTTACTCTTTAAAAAGCAGGTTGTAGTGCAAAATTTATTAATGGAGAATGAATCATATACAAAGAAGCCAGAGAGAATACATTATTTCATCATTCAGATTGTGATATTTTTGAACATGAAATGAAACTCTGTAAAAATCTGTGCTGTCAATTGCGCAAAAAAAAAAAAAAAAGAGATTGAGGGTGTTAAGAGAAAGCCTTTAAATCTGTAACTTGCACTTTAAAATGCTGTACTAAATTGCTAGAAATAGTAACACCTTTCTGATAAAATATTTTTTCCTTTAGCATAGCTTAAGGGCTTTGGTTAAGTTTGTGTGTGTTTTGTGTCAATGTACTCCCTCTACTTCCTTCATATGTTTTGTTCAACTTAAACAAGAAAAAGTGTTACTGTCAAAATACAGTGCTACTGGGAACATGAATATTGGCAGCCAGATAGACAAAGGCTCCTAGTCCCTCACTGTGGAACAGGATACAGTGCAAATTTACTTCCTTCTAGAGGAAAAATCAACAAAGCAGAGAGGTTTTATGAATTCCTAGGCACAGAAATGACTTCCATTGGAGTGTTTGTTAGACATCAAATAAGTCAACCATGAAACATGAAGCTATAGGAAACAGAATATCATTCGTTCTGTTGCTTATGGAATGATTTGTCTTTATAATTTATTGAAATAATTTGTCCATGAAGTACTAAAGTATGAAATTGAAGAATATAAATTAGGAGAAGGAAAAAGGGAAGAGAAGGAAAATTAGTCCAAATCATGTGCAAACGGAACATACATGTAAGAATTATGTTTACTTTCAAAAATTTTTATTTGTTTTTGAATTATTACTTATTTCTATCTTTCAGTATAAAAATGCTGCAGTGAAAATGAATCTCAGGTTATGGGGCTGTTCTCCAAGAGCAGGAAGTCCATAAATATTGCATTTTAAGTTTGGTGTATTTAAGTATTCTCAATATTTTCTCTTGTTATATAATGACCATCTGCTCCCATTTCCAGTAAGATCACATCCACTGAATACCCTCAACACTTACTGCTGCACTGCAGCTTGGAAATATTTCAAGGACACAACATTTTGAGTTGAATCTGCTGATCATCCCTAGTTTCTTTACTTTGGCTCAGAGCACAGTGTATGATCAGAGTGCTGGAATATCTTGCATATTTTCTGAAAGAAACCCTAAACTGCAAGTATGCTCCAGGCAACAATGAATAACCTGTTCACAGTCCCGGGTTAGAAGAGTAGTATAATTGTGCTAAGTCTTAAAAAGAACTTTCTCTGTTTGTGGCATTTCAGCAATTTCTTTTCCTATCAGAAGGGTCTCTGAAACCTTTCTGCGTTCTTAAGTAAGCATCAAAGTTAGGGGGTTTTTTGACAGTGTAAAAAATAGCAGAAAATATTTTGTGTTGTTTCATCTCCAATAAATGATAGAGAAAGGGTGCTTTGACATTTTTCCCAGCAGTGGGTTGAAAATGGAGAGAGAAATAAATGAACTGTGTTTAGTGCACCTTGAAAGAATGTTACAGGTTTTCTCTGTGAAGATGTGGACAGGTTCCATGTCTTGCTGCTTTTAACAGGAACACTGGCTTTTTAGTCATAACTGTAGGAAGTCTGCTCAGTAAAAGTCATTTGAACTCAGATAAATTACTTTGGAAATTCCTTGGTTTGAGGACATTATAGGAACCCATGACCTTCCTGTCTTGAGCTCCAGGCTGATACAGAGACTTGGCTGTGTAGAGAAGGTGGTGGTGTCTGGTTTGAAGGAGCAGAGGGTGTAGGATAAGTGGGTCAAGAACAGGCTGGACTGTGAAGTAACCTGAAGAGGAAGGGGGCTGTAGAAGCTTGGGGGGGGGGGGGGGGTGGGGTGACAGGCAGCTGTTGGGCTCCTTAAGCTGTGAGAAGACAGGGATGAGAAAGAGACAGGGAATTATCAGTAGGGTTGAAGGAGGATCTAGTGCTCAGGCTCAGCTCACCAGCTGTGCTGTGTGGGTCAGGGACAAACACTGATTTCTCTGCTGAGTCCCAGGCCACAGCTGCATTTTAATGAATTAGGATATACACATGCAAGCCTGCTGCTGCAGCAAGCTTCAGTGAAGGAGGAAGAGGTTGTAAATTCAGCTCAGTGCTCTGTCTCCCAGCTGTTGACTAAGGATATAAGGCTACTGAATTACCAATAACTAAAGAGTACAGAAATATTCCTGCACTGTTAACACAAGGTCAGATTGTTGACAGTGGCTCAGAAGGCAGATTTGCATGTAAAACATGACAGAACTGTCTCTGCAGATGCTCTTGTTCACTGGAAAGCCTTCAGTCAAGTATTGACTCAGTCCTTTTCGATTTATTTACTAAAGTCTAATTAGAACACAGCATGGAGTGATATGGCTGTAGTGTATGTACTCTGTTCTTTGTACATTGTTTAAACCCCAGTTAAGTAGCATATTAACAATGAAAAGGAAAAGAAACCTTCATGTTTGGGAAGATACTTTACCAGATGAATGAAAATAAGCAATTTACCTGTTTCTTTCAGATGAGGAAGCTTTTATCTACCTATCCCAAATTTCTAGATTTTAGGAGTCTGTAGAGTTAAGTAAACAAAATATAGTTAAGGAGTGTGATGCTAATCTTGTAAGAACAGGCTTATGGAATTGTCCCCAAAGTAATCTAAAAATGATCAGTTGATGATAAAACATTTTGAAATAATGAGGCTTTTGAGTGTAGTAATGTGATCAGGAATTCTAAGAGTCTCTGGCTGTTAGAGCAAAGTGCCAACAATGTAGAATGAACCATTCCAACAGGACAAATAAAGCTGGAGATTCATAACAAGATTATTGTAGTCTATTGTCTAATATTTATGAAGGTAATTCAGTGCTTACTTAAGCTGTTCAAAGTGCATTAGAACTTCTGAAATAGCTGCAATGTTAACAATCTGCTTAAAACCCCTGAAGTTTTCCAATATTATGTAAATGGCAAAGCAGTGTTATTTACTTAGTACATGTATCGAGCACATTTTAGGCTGTTAAAGGATTGTGTTTTCTCTCTATGGTATTACAGAAATCACCACAATTTTCAGATCATAAACTGGTATATTGAGTCTTAAAAGTTGTTGCCTCGAGTTTTAGAGAATATGTTTTGCTAGATTCTTGGATTTTGTTTTCACTTAGAATCAGCTTGAAGGACCTAAAAATGAGACTGACTGTCCCCTTTGTGCGAAACTAAGCAGTGCTGAGAAAGGGTTATTCTTGACCATTGGTGCTGGCAGAAATGTAATGGAGCAGAACTTCTCCCACAGTGCTCCAAAGATCCCAGCTGCCATCTTCTTCCTTTTGCATCCTATTAGTTCTGAGAAGAGTTTTAAAGTTTTTTCTGAGCCATGTAGGAGACAATATGCAAACGAGTAAAGGCCTTCCACAAATAATATTCTAGAAAAATTTAAGTTGGAAGGTACCTCTTTTTCCCCCCTCTGACTCCAAGCAGACCTGCCTTCACAGCTGCACAGTCCTTTTCGTGGTGCAGCTGAATATACCATTAACCTTCACTGATATAAGGGCATACCCTTAAAAAAGGTGCTTTGTTTTCTAATCACCTTGCCAAATCCACTGCCAGGGTGAGAGTCCCTGATTTTAGTCATTCACACAGATGCTGTGAATCTGACTCAAAGATATGACTCTAAGAATCGTATAAGAAAGATGTAATTGTAGTGAGGAGTGAAGAAATGTTTAGGAAATAAGAATGGGAAGGCTTTAATTAGGCAGGGAGGTGTAGAAAATGCACAAGGGTTTATGGGTATAATTGGGGGAAATTCTCTAAGGGGAAACAAAGTCAGAATTATGAGGGTTTTGTTAAAGTGAGTGGAATAACATCACAGGGATAATTTTTGCAGTGAAATAATGCCTTTTTTAGTAAGCTTTGCCATATTATCCCATTCTTTAGAGAGCAGTGGCTGTTAAGGTCTCTATCAAAATACAGTATCCCTTTAAAATTAGATTATAGGATATAACCTAAAACATGCAAGATTTATTTGTGTAAGTGAAAAAAATACAGATAAAATCAGACATGATGACAGGGTGAATGCAAATTACAAAGACATTTTAGATACAACTGGGTCATATGTAATAGGGATAATTTTAATTTGAAAGTTGTATTGTACAAATATTCTGTATTCAATGCGCTTTCATTTTACATTAAGCATTTCACTCTTTCCTGGTTTTCTGCTTCTTAATGAAATAGTTTTAGAGCCATTAGCGTGGCACTGACTCGGCATAGCTATGACATGTGTTCACTTTTAGGTATTAAAATGAATGTACTGTGCAATGTCATGTAGATTTTCAGCATGCATTATGTGTATCTCTATAGCACTTTTCTTTTGAAGTGTTCTGCAGAAATAACAGGGATGGAAAATCTGAATTTAACTGCTGGAAGCTTTAAATTTTACATTTGGTGCAAGGTGATCTAATCCTATTTAAGTCTGTGATAAGAGAAATAAGAAGAATAGCATCACAAATTCCAGTACTTTTTATACCAGAAAAAAGTTAACACACTCTCAGCACAACAATATTTTGGTCTTGCTTGTTTTTGCCCTTTCTACATAAGGTAATAACAATTTCCTCAGCATGGCTATTATGTGCTTACACTGTTTTTCTCTTTTTTTCCTTTTCCTCCTTTGCCTTGTTTATATATAGAGTCTTCTCCCCCCCCCCCCCCCCCCCCCCTCCTTTTACATACTCTGCAGTAACCTTATGCTGGATAAGTATGCCTTGCTGTTCTTTTAGGCTGGTCTTGGGTTTATCATCCCTAAATATCAAATGCCACTGCTGTTTTTGGGGAAAATTCTGATAATATTTGAAAGACAAAGAAATGGAAAAGAGTAGTATATCAAAAGGCAGCTGCTGCTTCCACAAATTCAGGGGAGCTCTTTTGTACCTGGGGTGGTTTATTTTAAAGCTGCTGCTTAGCGTTGCTGCTCCTGCTGTCTTTGCCTCTGCAGCCACCAACAAGAAAAGCTCTAGTTGCTTTTGCTGTTGCTGGGTTGGAATGCTCCAAAATGTCACAGGACACAGTCTTAGTATGACTGAACAGCTTTAAGACTGATATTGATCTGCAGCTGTGCTGAGATCTAGATATTAATTTTAGTCATATAATTTTTAAGTAGGTATTTTTGTTTTATGTTGATAATTTTCTGCAGAGAGGCGTCACTAAGCAAAGTAAATTGCAAACTTGGAACTGAGAGATACTTCTGGTATGTCCCAGAAGCTTCTGCTGTGGCCCCAGCCAAAGTACTGTTGAAATCTGCTACTTTTAGTAATGATAACTGGGCACATTCGTTAGCAATGAATTCCCTCCACATTCCCAGAGGAATATAATTCATGACATTAAGGATGTTGGTCTAGCTCAAGTGAAAGACTAATTTCAAGTTTTGAGTGTGTAATGTAATAATGGGAATGGATATGACATACTTTGAGTTTCTAAAATCTGTGTGATAGTTATTCTGAGTACCACTAAAAAGAAGGCTGGGCCATTGCTTATGAAAAATCTCATTGATGAGGGGATACTAGTTATTCCTTCTTCAGAAATTTCGGTTAGAAACTATGATATTTGTAAGATTCCCATCTGGGATGTAAAGATTGTTTTCCAGTTATAAAGGTAGTAATAACTTGTGAAAATCTAATTTTGAAATGTAGTCAACAGCAAAGACCCAAATGAGGAACAAAAGTTGTATGCATGTAATGTAAAATGGTGAGAGATTCCATTTTCTATTAAATCTGTTAGCTCTTTCCATACTTCTGGATGTCTTTCAAAAGTAATTCTTATCAAAAATAATTCATACGAAAGGAAATTAAAAAACCCCACTTTTGTCTGTAATATAGGAACTGAAGTGGAGCTGTGCTTGGGAGGTATTCCTGTTTAGTTTTTTTATATGGCTGGATAATAATGATCATAACAGTTATCATTAAGTGTATTAAAAAGACACCATAAAGCCTAAAGATTAGATTTCATCTCTAACAGCTTTTATGCTATACTGAAGTTGTAAATGTTTTTCCTTAAGGCTTTGAACATGTCAGTGGAAACAATTTATTTTTTAAATTAAAAGGAGCAGAGAAGGGATAATTAAGGAGTCTGGGAAAGGAAATGGCAATCCTACATTTCACCGAACTGAAGCCAAATAATAGCTATTACAGAGCAGCTTTGGGGGGCTCAACTAATTTTATTCCATCAACTTAAAATTATCCATGGTTTTCAAAATTGTTTAAGAGACTTTATAAAACAGCATCAGAATGGGACAGATAAGGAATACCAGCATAGTGTGAATGTGTAGTACCTGTTTTTCCAATGGGAATCTCCAGAGTGTTACTACTTATCAGTAAATCTAATTTTAATGCCTTCTCAAATATTCTTAAAGTAATAGGGCAGTCATTCTTGAGAACATAAAAATGTTTGCTAATGCATTATTAATGAGGGTTAAACAAGAGGAAATTGTTCCAAGTTACTGGCAAGTGCGTGGCATTAAAACACTGACATTTACCTGCAATTAGTGTTGCTGCAGTACTTACGGCCCACCTCACAAGCAGCAGCAGGATCTGAGAAGCAGTGTTAGTTTCTTGTATATGGCAAGGATCAATATTTGAATGCTTCATGCTTCAAGTGCATTTTTAAAAAGTAGAAAATGGAAAAGATTTCCCTGGTTTATCCTGATCTTAGTAAGATATTAGAATAGTTCTACTGATATTCCCAGAGAGACACTGCAGAAACATATATTAGATGTGCATGATGCAAATTAGAAACACAAATTGCTAAGATAGGCAAATAGTGTTGCTGTCATTTTTTTGCTGAATCTGAAGGATTGAGATCAGTTTTGGAATAATCTTCTGAAATTTACAGCTCAGGTTTTCCCCTATGCTCCTTTTCCTCTGATATTTTTCTTTCAATGTTTTTTTCTCCAAAAATACTTTCATTTCCTTTCTGGCAGGATGGAGATGAAGTCAGTTCAAGAGTTGCCTCTTGTAGTTTTCAGCTGCTGAGAACTCAATTTAAGCTGCTGTTCAGTGGTAGCTGTTAGCACAAAGTCTTTCATGCTGAAATACCTGGCCACTGTTCCTCTTTTCATAATAGTTGTGGCAAACTAAAAAATGTTCTGATTGTGGTTATAACTTAAATAGCATAAGTATTTATTCTTCTCTAGGATGTTCCTTAGGTTTATTCTGCTATCAGTAATTTTTTGGAAGTTTAATGACTGGATACTCTTCCACCAACTTCAAAGTTTTCCAAACACCTTGGTTGCATTAAGAAATTCTAAATAACATTCCAGTTTGGAAAATTCTAACTTGTAATAGATTTCGCATTTGAACCAAACAAAATGAAGGCTGAAGAGCCTATGCTGTATGATACTTCCTACCAAATTGTTCACGCGTGTCTCAGTATATGGTTAATTCTGTACAAGTGATATCTGGAGACCTAAACAATAAATAAATAAATAAAAGTGTTGATCAGCTGTTGCTTGTCAATGCTTTATAAATGTGTTACAAGGATACAAAAACCAAGGGGGAAGAAATTGGAAGTCACAAGTGTTGTTCAAATTCTTGAGCCATTTTCTCATGAGTATGATCTTTCTCCTCATGGCTCTGTTGGAAGGAATAATCTCACTCTTTAATATGCATCCTGAATTGCAGAGTACTTGATCTATTTCTAAAGTATAGCCCTGTAATTCAGTCTTCCAAAAGTGGAGTTATTGTCCATTATGAAAACAACTGTATTTTGTATGGTATGTTGTGAATGTAAGCTATGTCAGTAGATCTTTAGATGTAAATCCTTTTATTCCAGGAAACAGTATTCATGTTTTCCCCTTGGAGCTGCTGGCACCTACTGCTGCCCTGAGAGGGAAGGTGGGCATAGAAGAGGCTGTGTATCCATGGCCTGGCTCTCCAGGTGTGCATCCTGACCACAGCCTAGAACCAAGCGAGGCAGGAGAAGTAAACACACCAGCTCTGTTTATTGTTTATGTAGTGGAAAAGCCAACAGACCTTTGTTACAGTATTTGCTGTTGTCTAGGTGGTTCCAAAGAAAGTATCTAAAACAAGTGAGGTGGGGAAAAAAGTAAGATTTTCTGTATTTTCAGCAAAAATCCTGTCAGAATGAAAATGTACTATTGGAGTTGCAGGTAATGATCCTACTCTTACCTCCTTCCCTTATCTACAGCCAGAGACACCATCTAATGCTTTTCCAGCATTTTACAACTTTTGGTTTGTACATTGAAGGTTTGCTGTTTAATTGCACTGTGTTTTGTTTGTGGTACAATTCTAACATAAGACTACAATTTATTTTTTTTACTCAAATTAAAAGTAATGGGGCAAAACAGATATGAAAAGACATTATCCAGCTCCACTGGCTTAAAAAATTAGGTTTTCTACAACATATTACAAGGCAGTTGTGAAATATAGGTATGCAGGTTCACGTATTAGTAATGGACATATGCATGTGCTTATTTTTAATTTGCTTTTAAATTTCAGCACATTCTTTATGAAAGGAGAACATTTTAAATGTGTATCATTAAGAGCTTGCCAATCAGTGTCCTTACAGAATTTTGTAGTTAAGCTAAGCAGGATTTGTTCATGCTAAAAGACCACAAAAATCTTATCTTGATGCAGTGATTACCAGTGAAATGTTTTCTCAAGTTTACATCTCACAACTACATGTTCAAACATTTCCAGACAACCGCGTTTTCTGGCACCTCTATTAGATCTATCTCATTAAAAGAATTGGCTGAACTTCTATTTTTTCTTTAATATTGAGCATTTAAGCCAAATTTTTCAAATACTGTAGAAGGGAAGTGAGAACAATTTGTTAGATTGGAGCATAAAGTTCACAAGTATTATCTGTTTTTAAAAAACACAGTGCGGCTGTTCTAACTGCCACCCAAAACTTCTCTAATTTCAATGATTTCTGAAAATATTCAACCCTTAATGAGTTTTTGTCTTGGTGGACAATGGCAAGTTGTATAACAAAGAGTCTATTCTGCAAATGAAGCTATTTGACCAACACCTGAATAGGAATGAAAATTTTTGAATAAATGAGGCAGAGTTTTTGAATGTGTTATCTCAATTTATGGACCATGCAACATAAAAATATAAATATTGGGAGCACAGATCAAGGAATCAGAATATAAAAGTAAACTGATTACATTAATCATTAACATCTATCTGTTAATAAATTATAAATATGTATTATTACCTTTATTTTATAATGAAGAGTGTTAGTCATTTTTCTCCTTTGCATCTTAACAAGGATTTCCATTGTTAGAAGGAAATTTGCAATTGTTGGTGCTGCAGAGATTATATTTTTATCCTAATTCCTCCTAATTTGCATTCAAAAGCTGATTACTGTACATGTTGTAAGCGTAATAAGCATTGCTGAAAGTTTTTCTATATTGAACTGTTAAAGTTCTTAGAAAGCTTAATTTCCTTAGTAACCTTAAAATTGCAAGAAATGTTACTATGTTAAGATATTGCTTGTGATGATTTGCTCTGTGCAACATCATCAACATTGATGGTCAGCAGATTTGAAATTCTTTCAGATACAGTTTTTCCATAAAATGTTATTCGCCTTTGGTGAAAGCAAATGTTAAATAATTAGCTCAAGGAAATAAAACCCAATAAAATTAGTACAAAAAAAATCTAATCGTTTTTTCTGGTCTCATAATTATTGAACAGATATGAAATCAGATCTCAAAATCATATTACAATTGGCTTGTTCAGAGGAAGGCAAACTAATTTCTAAATGGGATGTTTTTTGAAGGTTTACACTGGTGAAGGACAACATAAACCCTGAATATTCTGTATTGTGAATTCTTGCTATATTTTGTATTGCTTCGGAATAAAAGCATCTAGAAATATTTTGATCCATTTAATGCGAAATGAAGCTTGCATTCAGATGAAATAACATCAGTCTAGGTAACAACAAAATGTAATTCTCTGGTCTTGCTTTTTTTCCCAAAATTCAGGAGCAAATAGGTACAAAAGAATGTAATACATGTGAAACTGCTGTGACGTGTACCATGGAATATCCTTCTATTATTTTGTGTTGTTAGATGCTTTCAGCTGTAAAAGCCCCAAATAGAAATAACAAATATCAGGAGAGAAAAAAACCCAACAAAACATTAATTTTGTAAGCAGCACTATTTTTATTTCCTCAGAACCCTACGTAAATAGTGAACTACTTTGGTTGCTTCTGATGTCCTTCTCAGTGAATACAAGTTTATAAAATGATATTCAACTGCTATTTAGAATTTGGTTCCTGATAGGTAGCATCTGGTATCTGATGAATAAAGTAAATGGTTCTCATTGATGAGTGAGCTTTGGAGTGGATCCTCAGGTTTTAACTTACGTGGATTTTCTTCCTTTTCTTCTTCCTGTATTGTAGGAAGATACTGGGAACACCTTAAAAGGAGATTATAAATATATTTTTGTTTATTTTCGTACTTCTATTGTTACTTAACTGTATAGAGCCTCTGAAAATGAGAGAAACCACTTTAGCTAGAGGTAGTGAAATGCATATGACAGCTTCTGTAGCTGGACAGCTGCATTCTTTCTTAGTTATTTAAAAAAAAAAATCTGAATACGAAATTTTCAAACTACTTTTCTAAACCAGAGATTATTTTCTGGTTTATGGTGGAGTTCCTCTTTTTGGGGAAGCTTAACTTCTAGGAGAACAGGCATACATTGATGCTAAGGTGTGTCACAATGCTTAATGTGGAAAACTTCCAGTCATGAGTGATATGATTGTATATACTTCTTAAAGGCAGAACAGTAGCTGTTTGAATTCAACCACAGATATGTTTTCACAAAGCTTTGTCTTCGAGGGATTTCAGAAGAAATTAATCTGCTGTTTGCAGCACTGTATTGCTGGTGGCCTCCAGCTCAGAAGGTAACCTTTGTTCGTTCATCCTGGTATTCGTTAATAAATGTATCTGTTCATTTTCTCTGTTCAGTGTACTGTTTGAGCTGTGATGAGACTTCATGAAATGAAGTAAATCTTTCCTGGTCTACTTCTGTTCTGGCTGCAGATGTCTGAGATTTTGATTATTCAGGTCAAAAAACTGGCTAGGGAGGGCTTCTAGTTCCTTCCCCTTTGTACCGTTGGTTTAATATTCCTTGAAAATCAGTGGAGTGGATGATGGTATATCATCCTAAAACATGTCCCAGGATTGAATTAAGACATTTTCAGGGTAACACAGAAGCTGGAAAATACTTTCATGTCCTGCCTTATATGCATACATTTTCCTTCTTGTTCTTTCTGATATTACTTCACCACAGCAGACTAATTGCAACATTTTCCATTCTGAGTCTACCCTATAGTTCCCTCAAATTGGTAGGGGCCCTTCTTCAAATTACTTTAGACCATCCTCTTCTTGGCTAGCTGTCCTTGTATATGATGAAAATGTCTTTTTCTATACTCTTCTGAGAAATTCTGGTGCATCGTTGCAAATAATTTTTTGTAAGATTTTATGTTTCTGCTGAATTAAAATTTGATTTACCTTTATTTTATTATATAGTGGAACCAGTTTTCTTCTGCCAAGTAAAGAATTAGTATTCCTTGTAAAACTGTCCTCTAGTTATTAATGTACTTGTGTTATCTCTGTACTGTGTTAAAATATTTCTCTGTATAACTTTGACAGAATCATTGATTCCATATGTTCTTTTGGAAAATTGTTTTGCCTACACTCTCAGGGGCTGAACTATGTGACATTGATGGTGATCTTCACTGGACTCATTACCTCCATGTCTTGACAGTGCCTGCAATTTTCTTCTGTCCTTTTAGGATACATTCAGGCTTATGAAAAGGCCTAATTCTATGTTCTGAAGTTCATTGGAAAATCAACGCATGAATAGTGATAATTCTTTAATTCTTTCTCGCTTTAAACTCAGGAAAAGACCATCTGCACTAGATGAGTAGCTGCATTTCAAATGGAAATTTAGGTAAATATGGGTGTTGTAAATGTTAAGATTGGGAATGTTTTGTCCTGATGCTTCTAGCGATGCCCTGTCATCTGCAGTAATTCCTGTAAGTAGTGCAATTGGAGCTATTCATGGTGAAATTTGTTCCAAATTATGATTAAAGCTGGAAGCTTGTGACCCTGCATAATATTTTTTTATAATTGTATTTCCAGGTCCTTGGTTTTAATCATCTGTTATTCAGTTTTTGAATGTACATTTAAAGCTATACTTCATTCAGTTACTCAAAAGCAAATTCTTTACTTTTTCTATCCCTTAAGGAGGCCTTATTACTGAATTTATATGAGACAATAATTCTCTTATATCTGCGTTTGTGGAGGACAAATCCCTGTATTTCTCCATCATATGTTATTTGTGAGTACAGGATTGCTCAATGGGGATCTCTGCAGTGCATTTGATATTTTTACAGAAGCTCTCAATGTCAACATTTCATTTTTCTCCAAGCTTCTGGGACTTGGAGGTTTCCAAATCTTTGTTAGATGGGTTATCAAATACTCCTATGTTGAAATCCATTTCCATTGATATGTGGGTAGACTGGTGGCTTGGAACTCTGTTAATGTTTACTTTTTGGTTTTTGTGACTTAGGTGCAGGAGAAAGTGTGAATCCATGGCAAATTTAATCACTGAACTAATGTAAGGATGGACTTACCTGAAATTATCAGATTTTGTCTTGAAAAGTTCGCACATGAGATTAACACATGGATCACATTTTCAGATTGGTTTGAACCAACCTCGTATTTGTGCCCTGTTGGGCTGTGCAATCCCATTGACCAGGATAAAGAGAGGACAACACTGGAAAAACCCCCCACCAAATCCATGTCTCTTCTCAGCTTTAGCATCTATCATTAATTCCTTTCTTTATCTTTTTGCTTTTGTTTGGCTCCTAAGTCATTGCATGAGTCATCTGAAGCTACCAGCAGTAAGTCAGAAGGCACCCCTGTGTCCTTGCTTGCCTTCTTTTCAAAGTTAGCATTATCTTTCGAAACAAATGGCAACTCCATAGTATGGCTTTTTATTGTGTGTGTGTAAAAAAACCTTCACATTGTTCTTCCACGTGACTATAAGAGATAAAATGCTACGTTTTTGGACACATAGTTGAAGGTGTATATAATGAAGACCTAGCATGGACCATCAAGGTTTGGTGGTGTGTGTTTGTGGGGTTTTGTTTTTTGTGGATTTACCTGTGTGCTTTTTTGCAGTTTGTTCTATCAGAGTGTGTTGCTGTAGGACGTTTTCCACTGGTCACAGGCTGCCCAGGGGATACCTGTGTAATAAGGAGTTTGTTTACAGAGGTGCACTGAATTGCACCTGTCTAGAGTCTAGTGCTACTTGTCTTTCTAACACTGAAAAAAAAAAAATTATTAGAACTATTAAGAAAATGGAGAATTACTTCAGCCATGACATGCGCCTTTTGGAGTATGTTTAAAGCTTACAACTAAGACTGTTTTATTATTTTCAGAAATAGCTTTCTTCATTTTGCCTTCTCCATTTTCCATTTTTCAATTCAGAAAGGGTCATCAACCAGTTGCTTGTTGGGGGCTTCCAGTGGGGACAAATAGTCCTTTCTGTGTTTGCTTTTTAAGGAACAAATTGCAAAGGTGGGTTTTATATTACAGTTTTTTTGTAAAAACCCTTTAATTTTCTTAAGTGATAAGCAAGGTTTTCAATGCAATGTAATTTAAAAATAGGTAGAGATCCTGGAAAGGTGTCTATGTATTCAGCGGACCTCAGTAGTCATCATGCTGCATAGAGCTGCACATGAATTTCACTGGCCCTCTCTGCCTTGCAACTTTTAGCTAAGAGGCAAATTTTTGAGGGGTTTTTTTTGAGTAATAAAGTTTGAGGTAATCTTTAACGGGAACTAAACTGCTAGTGAAATAAACTTTTGGAAGCTGGTAATTGTTCATCTTTCATTGCATCATGTGTTATGAAGTCTGTGTCAGTTGCTGCTGTCAATTATTCTGGAATCTTTCTGTGTTTACTTCACGATAAGATGATCATTTCCCTCTCTAAAGAAGCCAGGCAAACGCAAAACTTGCATTTATTTCACAGCATGCAGAATATTTTTCAAGGGGTTTTATGTATTTCAAGTTAATCTAAATAATTTTTGACAACTCAAAAATTGTATTCACTACAAGGAGAGAAAATGGCACTATATAAAATCATAACATCACAGTAGAGTATGAGGAGAGATTATAGTTGTACAGTAAATCATTGCATTTCTTTGTAAATGCAATTCACAGTACACTATCTCTTTCTGAACTGTGTTTTCCACTCAAGTTATTTTGTAAGGATTAAATTAAATTCATTCCAGGGTACATGCCTTCAGAGATTGTAACAGTTCCTGGTTGTTTGAAATATACCATGACTTTCTCAACAGTGAAAGAAAAAGTTCAAAAGACAGTTTTCCACCTCATTGCTTCTTTTCATAGAAGTACTCATACTTCAAGTGCAGGATTTTATTGAATACAAATTGAAGCGAGCGTATGTCAGAACGGAAAGAGCAAAATCATAGAGCAGTGCTGTGCTTTGCTCCTTGCCAGTGGGGAGATATGTTGTTACCACAGTGATTACTGAGAACTCAGGCAAAAGGCTGGTGAGATTTGAGTAATAGCTGTATTTAAAGTAATATGAATGTATAGTGCTTCCTCTACAAAAATCTTTCCCAGCATATGAGTTTTACTTGCTTCTGTAGTAGCAGACTCACTTGTGACAATCTGTCTGACCTTTCACAGGAAAAATGGGAAGCTATGGGAAGGTGCAAATCCCTAGCTCTCAATTCCTAGAGATGACCAAATGAAAACATTTACTTTGTGTCATCACTAAGAGAAGTGAAAATAAATATAAATACTGTTGCAGGCCATCTAGGGATATTTAGGTGGCAGGTTTCTCTTATTTAACATACTTCAGAGAGTGCTAGGGTCTTTTAACCTGAATTTTAGTTTAGTGCTTTCATTCTCACATTCCAAACAGTGTAGAATGCCAATACTGTCCTAAATGGTTGGTTGAAGGCACAGGACTCGAGATGTCTGCAGGAATTTTCCCAGCATTTTGAAGCCATCTCTTCCTGTGTAGAATGGAAGGAATATCAGAATGAATCATCAGTCATTCCTATCTGAAAGAGCAGAGCAGAGCTCAGGAAAGTGTTTGAAAAGATGCTCAAACCATCTGTAAAGTACTTAAATCTTTGTTTCTGAAAGTAATGTGCACCATTAAGATAAAAAAACCTCCTTTTAGAATGCTTTTATGAAGCTCAGTAAACAGTATTTTGGAAGAAAAGACAAAAGATCCATGCCGTGAGTACTTTTGCTATTATAATTTTGTTTAAAACAAAGTAAAAATCAAAGGCTGTGCATGTGTATGTGCATATTTTTAATTTGAAATGCAATTCTCATTTTACTAAATTTCAATAGGAAAATATTAGAGACAAAAGGTTTTGCATCTCAGGACCTTTATTCCTGACATAAATAACCCCTGTCTTTGGCAGATCCCAGAGAAATTTGCACTTTAGACTGAAATTTCTTGTGTATATGTATCTTAAGGTAATGTTTACTTCTTTTTTACTTTTCCATGTGATATTTATTGCAGTGATTGATGGAAACAGTCATGGATTTTATTCCTGGAAAAGCACAGAATTAATACACTTTGCTTGTAAACTTTCTGATATGCTTTTAAAATTTTGAGGTCGGTCCTTCTTGAGTGTGAGACAACTCTGCACTCCTCAGAATAGTTTCCCAAAAATTGATGTGGTCATTGAATTCTCTTCAGGTTCAGCCAAATATTACCGTTTTTTGGAAGGTGGAGTTGAAGTGGCTGGATGATCACAAGATTTCATCATCTTTGATTCTCCGTGGGTTTTAACACTCCTCTGAGGATTGACTTTCATCTGACAAATAATTTCTGACAAATTTAAATAATAGATTTTGCTTTTCCTACAATGGATGGAAGTGTAAGAGGCAGTAACAGATAATATTACCTGGGGTTTAGAAGATCATGGTGTTTGGCATGCAAACCTAACATCTCCCAGGCCCTAAAATAGTACCTGGGCAGAGCACTGAACTTTTAAAACCCAGTGAGTACACTTTTTTTTTAATGGCATTTCCCACCTGGTTTGAGGGGTGTGTTGGTAGTGTTGGCCCACTTAAGACTTCTTTATCTTCTTCCTTTTCTTTTTCCCTCTTTGCCTAAAAATAAAATAAAAAAAAAATTAGAACTAAAAATCTCTAATTATATAATATTGAACATCAGTTTAAAATAACTGATCTGTGAGGTCCACAATGTTTGTCTCAGTCTCACAGTCTGTTTTTCTTGTATGTATCTCTTGCCCTGCATATTTAGATACACATGGATGCAATTGCCCTTGAGAGTGTCTTTAGACAATTCTAGTTTCAGCATTGACCTCTTTTTCCTCATATGGAAAACAATGTTTAAGTTGGCTTAAAAAGTTCCCACCAAACTGAACTGATCTCATTCTTCAGGTCATCACTGATTCTGCTGGGGAGATTTAGATTATCATATATGGTGATCTGTGTAAAACCTTGTAGAAAACAACATGTGGCTCTGGCTTCAGCTTTTCTGGCTGCTCTGGCTATAGAAGGGGGCTGGAAACCACAAAGCACCTTCAGTTCCAGATCAGACTACTGCTTCAAATTCCTTTGCCATTGCAGCTCAGCACTGATGACTTCTTTCCATACCACAGAAGGTTTTCTTGGTCTCCTTTTGCATTCAGTCATGACTGTAAATAATTTTTCTGTTTTAATTTTTCCAGAGACATCAATCATCTTAATGGTCAAGACTATCACAGACATCAGTCATCTTAATGGTCAAGACTCACCTAACAAATTTTTTAGTTCCTTTGGATCTAGTTTATTTCACAGGAGTAGCTAAGGGGTGATAGATTCCAGCTTCTATAAAATAAAAGACACCTTGAAGTCCATGATGGGATCAGAACTTTTGTTTTGGAATACCTAGTCTGTATGAGAAACCTCTAATATTTTTTTTCCTAATTAGTATTGCATGTACCCAAAGATTAATTTTATCAGCCTTTGCTATGCATCCAGGTTCTATATTTGTAACTGGAATTTCTTGTAACGGCATTTAGTTAGAGAAATTACAAAACCATTTACATTACAATAAAACATCAATATTTATCCTAAGTAATTATTCAAGTGTTTACAACATTAAATAGCTATCCTGCCACCAATCCCATGACAATTCAATGTTATTTTACAATAGTGCAGGAGCACTAGTTTTTGTTTCTTGCATGAATTTAGCATTTAAATGCAAAACATTCTTAATCCCATGGTCATTTATTTTTCCTAATTCTATATAATGAAGCAAAAAATATGAGATGATTATTCTCTTTAAACAATGACACGCATTTTTTATTCCAGTGGAAACAAGATTTTGTTTTCCCTTAGAGAAAAGTTTCTTACACATTGATGTAACTTTGTAATGCTCATCTATTTCTTCTTTGAAAAGCATCTTTTAATCTAACATCAGGAAAAAACTCGGAGCAGCCTCTGAGTTGTTGAAAAGCATGACTGTATATTTACAAGAGCATAATTTGCAGAAACCTTTTTCTTTATCAAGAGAACAAAAGGAAAAATGAATTAGGAAAATATATTCTCTGAAATTGAAAATGTTTTGCATGGAAGACTTCCATGTATTTTTCTTTTTGTTGGTTAGTGATGCTATTTACAACAATAAGAACAAAAGGAATCAGAAAGGTTATTTGTGCTTCTTTATTGGTGTACTCATATCTGATTACATGAAATGACAGAATAAAGAGAACAATTTCCCTCCCCTAAGGAGCTCTTATTTTTTTTTTTAACAAGATTAATGACAGATATGCTATCAGCTAAGTAATTAAAGTTTCTTTCAGAAGGGTGTAGAAGCGAAACAAAACTATGAGCATCTAAGAAAGATAATTCCATATTTAATTTGGAAAAAAGTTATAGCAGTGAACAGCTTCCAATCAACCAGAGATAAAATACCTCAACAGAATTAAGTTGCTGACACACTTTTTCTGAAAGTATGCTTTTACTGATTTTTTTACTAAATGAGGCTAATTAAGCAGGAGAAAATGTATGCTTAATTTACCTGCAAGGTAATGCAAAATATGTGTGTAATTTTTAATGAATATTGAGTATGACTGGTTAAGTTTTCAAGACAGGAGCATACACATTTTGGTCCTCAACACTGTATTATATTTATTATATAACATAGTATATGTCATTATGTATAGTATATAACATAGTACACGTTAAAAAATATATACTCTATATGTTATTATATATGACACTATATTCTGCAAGAATTGTGTTAATAAAGTACTAAGTCTGCTTTTTAGAAACTCAACCTAATATGTTGAGTTACAGTGGAGTTGCTGATTCTTTTCAAAAGGTTGTTGTTTCTACTTATGTTAGAGAGAAATAAAAAAAGCATCTAACTGTAGAAAATTGTATTTTCTTTTGCAGAAATAGGTTTAGTTTTTATGTGCATAAAATGGGAGGGGTAAGATTGGAACAAAAGAAGAATTTAGAAGCCTTTTTTTAAATTGACTGTAACTACTTAGGAAGTCTGGAAACATTTGTGTCAAAGCTCCAATATATGCAGTATCATTTAATATTTTCATATGAACACAAAATTTATTTTTCAGCACTTCTCTGCATTTTTCATTGTTCTATCATATGATACACAGTCTCTAAGTATTTGAGCAATTAAAAAAATGTATATTTTGGGCCATTCATTATTTTCCATAATCAGCTCCTGAGTAGGAAATCGAAGTAGAAAAGACTCTGATAGCATTCTGGCTCTATTGACATTCCCTGTTATTCACTCACTCTGGAATTGTTCCCACATGTGAAACTTTAATATCTCCAATACACTTGTGTCAGAACCTAGAAGTATACATAAATTAAAAAAATGTAGTTTTGCCTTACAAGTTTTCTCAACTCCCAGCTTTTAACTTTTTTTTCAAACACAGATTCTGTGGGTTTATACTGATGTAGACTGGAAGTTAGACCTTTCCTGGTATTAACCCCCTTTCAAAATCTGATTTAGTTTTGCCCTTGTACGTCAATGGTTTCTGGATTGCTCTTCTCTGAACTTTCTATCATGCAGAATAAGCTTTCTCACCATCTGAATTTCAGTTCCTCATAAATTTTATGAACAGCTAAAATGCATTCCTTTCATCTTTTCTTATTTTATTTTTCTTTTGTTACTTATTTAACTTTGTGTCCGTTATGCTGCGCCAAAGAAAATACTATATTTATTTATGTATCCTATGCTAATCAACATATTTAACATAGAAGTCTTTGCCTTGATAATTCTGTACTGCTACATGTAGGCAAGATGGTGTCTGTGGGTATTTAGCTTTCCCATTCTGTTTTCCATCCTTGCTTAGACTAATGGTGAAAGTATGTAGAAGTCAATGTTAGAAATAACATCAAAATCCATTTGCATTGGCAGATCAAATAAGGAGTTCATTAAATGTGCAGCCTTTCTTCCTGTAATAAAATTGCTGCTGCAGCAAGGCTTGATGCTCTATGTGATGTGAGAGAAGCAAGATGGCACTATTTGAGATGAATTTAAATATGACATCAAAGCTAAGAAACAAAGAATACATATAAGTGATTTTTGTTTTCTTTAGGTAAAAATATCACCAGGGTCATTTAATACATTAAAAGGAAAAGTAAAAGTTACCAACATATGCTTCTGCATTGTATTGAAAGGATACTGAGACTTACTGAACAGAGAGAAATGTTAACATCATTTAAGATCAGAAAGATGTTTCTCATGTGGCATTAGAAGAAGTCTGAGAAGCTTTAATTTAAAAAATAAACTGGAGAGAAACTCTTAAAGGTATTTCCCCATGTTTAAAAGCTTATTTTCTTTATGTAATCCATATCAGACTGTTTGTCATTTCACTATACAGAAAAAGAGATTATATACACATATAATACTTCTAATTGTTAAGGAGCATTTAGAATCTAGCAGGAAATGTTGCTTGTTTAACAGGATTAGATGGGCCCTTTGTGATTTGATTCCAAATTTACTAAATAAATTCGTGATAGAAAATGTCTATCAGTATTGCAAAAGATATCACATCACTGTAAATGTCTTATTATTTTATTCATGTGAAATACAGTAAGCTCAATAGAAGATGGACTTTACCAACTTCAGAAAATCATTACCATAATTTTTTTCTTAATTGCAATTGATTTCAGGACTAGAAGAGTTCATGTGACAGTGTCACAGACACCAGTGTTTACTATTTCGGATTCCAGTATCTGCGTTAATATAGATCTGGTCCTTAGGAAAAGCTCCACTATGCTGGTGAAAAATTTCAAGTGATTTATCTTGATTTCAACAGGTTATTTTAGGAATCCCTTATATTTACTCTCACACTTATCACTGTAGTCTGAATACGTCTTGCCTTAGTGCTTTTTTTTCACCTTTTGTGAGTTTTTGGTCCTGTCCTTCCCCCTTTCCATGCTTATATATTTGTCTGATAAGGTAGAGTAACCTCTACTAACTTACCCATCTAAGGAAGCCAGCAGAGTTCATAGTCTGTGATCATGTCATAATTTAATTCTCTCTTTCATACATTAAGCCCTATAGGTTTTGATATAATATTTATTTTTCAGTCCTTCAACTATTCTCCAGCCTGTCCCCTGAACTTGCTCCAAGCTGCTATCAACATGTGTTGAATTCCAGAGTCCAGAATGTGATGGAATCTAAATAGGGAGAATTCCCATGTCTAATGTGAATGTAACAGGACTTCTGTCCCCCTGCTTCACCTTTGTCTGCTAGACATATCTGGGGGTCTTCAATGTAATTCTCAGGTTATCCAATATGTGCAGGAACAGAGCACATACTTACACTGTTTAAAATCTGCAAAGGAAGTCCAAGCTCTATTAACTTCATAGTGAGACTCCATACATCTGAGGTGTTGGCAGGTAAAACAGAAAGGTGGGAAGGAATCTATGTATAGTCAGAGAGCAGTAAAAGTGTCAAGAAAATGTGAATACTGATTCTGCTTTCATTTTAAAAGCAGCATTTGAAGTTTATTTTTTTTAAAAGGAATCTTCCTTTAATAATAAACACATTTGCTTTGAATAGAATTAAACTGTTATCAAGGACAGAATTGTGGAATGAAGATGACAGTGTCCTAAACACCTGAAATTTAAATTCTAGTCTTCACTTTTAAAATAATGAGCAAGAACATACTGCTAAGTTTTTTTTAACAGATAAGGTCTATTTCTAACTTTGCTGCTGAAAGAACCCTACTGTAAGTGAATGTGTGTTTTTGTTCTACTAATGATTCTTTAACATCAACAATCATTAAGGGAATATGAAAATCTGACTCTACCTTGGAAATTTTTCAGGGGTAGTGTGTGTGGGTATGTATAAAATTATATAACATACAAAGCAGAGACTGAGACTGGTGGTAGTGAGGGGGGAAAAGACTCTCATTTAATAACAGAGAATAGCAAATAGGAAAATGCTGTATTTCTTCTGTGTGAGAGGCATGTCATGGCAAACATCAAAAAAACATTGTGTTTTATGTTCAAAGAAGATAACTTTTCTGAATCTCTAAATAGTTTGATTATCTCTTACTGAGAGAAAATTATTGTCTTGGAAACCTCTAAGAACCTGTTTTGTTTCCTTCTGGTATTTTCCTTTGCTTTATTAATAAAAGAGGAAATCCACATGTGTCAAACAGGCTGAAGAAAGTTACCTGTATATGAACCACTGAGAGCATGAGGGTGATTGATCTACCGAAAGCTTCCTAAAGAAGCAGAACATCAAACCAGCTCAAAACTCTTACTTTTGTAGGGGCTTTGCTTTCCCTTCACCTGCTAATTTTCTGTAAAGCAAGAGGACAAGGGAGTTTTTAAAAACATGCAGTGATCAATGTACAGTGATTTGATCAAAAATGATACAAATATCTTTTGGCTTCTTAATCTCACAGTGACTCTTTCTGAATAATTTGGTAGTCTTCTATATAGTTTTTTTTCTTTCAGAGTTGAAGACAGCCTAGCATATTATTTTTTTCTACTTTAAAGATTGCTCTAACTATTCCTTAGTACTTTGTTAGATGTAATAATGTGTGGGATCATGTTCTTGCTGTGTCAGCTTTATCAAAAATCTCTGAGGCCTATTTCAACAGGGAAAAGATTTGCTATGTGAGGGATAATGGGCTGGAATTTTGTTTGTCAGCTGTTAGATGCTGAAGTATCTTTTTTGCATGAGTTTGGGATTAATATACATAATTCTTCTGTTTGTATATTCCTCTAATTTGAGGATCACAACACAAAATTTGTTTACCTGACTCTGAAACTTTAAAATTAAATATAGCTTGGGTTTTGTTGTTTGTTTGTTTTTAAATGTTGCTGGAAGTGATTAACTGTCATTCCATTCTTGGAAACTAGATGTACACAAAATACTGTGAGAGTAATAAGATATTACCACTATTTCCTAAATCTACTGCATTTCACAGACTAAAAACCAAAAAAGTATCCTTATTCTGTGGAAGTGAAAAAAAATTAGAAAAAAGGAAGTGACTGTTGCAGAAAGAACATTCAACCTTTTTGTGACAGGTAAAGATATAGTTAATAGGAAAAAATAAAGAAAATGCCTAAAAAAGCCTCTGACAAAGCATGAATGACACAATTTGCTTTGAAAATAGATTGAGACATCATAATAGTGCTAAAAAGATAAACTTTAAGGATAAACTATCAAAGATCTTCCCCGTTGAAGACATTTATTTCTTCCAGTAACCTTTTTCTTGTAATATTTCCTGGAATGAATTTAGCCTTTGTTGGTAGGAGAGCGAATATTATGGCTTCGTTCTTTAGTGCAGTAACGTTTACTACCTTTCTGAAGTAGAGTTCTTAAATCAGCATGCATGCAAGCAATTGTGCTGTAATAAAAGCTCTATCACAGTGCTTTAAATAGTCTCAAATTTTGTATTATGAATTATAAATGTTTAGCTATTATGAATTATAAATGTTTAACCATCTGTATTTACCATATAAATATAGCAACGTTTTTTTCATGTTGACAAAACAATTCTACCTGTCTGAAGAATTATTGTTTTAATTCTTTTAAGTGGGTTTGGACTAGTTTTTCTCAACTCTTCTAGCAGTAATGTCCTTTCTCTTTATCTGCAAGCTTATCTTTTATGTACTTCTAGACATCTGTGTTTAGATAGCTCTAATGAGTCAGCCATGTTCCTTAAGGATAACAGGTAAACGGTTTCAGCCAGCAGTATTCAAGAGACATCCTTCTTGAAAGATACTGTTAAACCATGTTGCCTAAAAGGTGAAAGCAACTCAGCTGAGCCTTGTGATTTAGATGAAGGCATGGAATGAAAGGAACCCAGAAGAAATGATCCAGATTGGTTCTAAATAGATATAAAGTCATTGTATGTATTTGTAAAACCTTAATTCGCAAATAAATAATTGTTATTTTAAAAAACCCTTTTTAAAAGAGAATAATTTGTAAAATAAAAAGTAGTTTGTGAAATATTGATTGCTTTTGACCAAAACAATGGCAAGAAATGTCAATGAAATGGATATGCTATGTGGTGTAGGAAAAGGGGGGGTTGCTTCATCCATGTTGTGATTTAGAAATGATACTCCCCAATTTAGTGCTTCCACTGAGGCTCTCCAAACCATTCTGCCTCTTCCTTACTCCTTCCCCTCTTCCTGTGGCAGACTAGAAAGAACTGGAGACACAGAATATGAAAGTTATGGGTGGAGATTAGAATGATTTACTGGAAACAATTAGTGCAAATGATTCACATGTGATTGCTCAGAACCAGCATTACCCCACTGCTCCGTTCCAGTGTCTGAAGGGGGTTTACAGGGAAGCTAGAGAGGGACTTTTCATCAGGAACTGCAGTTATAGGACAAGGAGTAATGGGTAAAAATTCAAAACTGGAAAATTTAGGTTAGATGTTAGGAAGAAATTCTTTACTCTGAGAGTGGTGAGATACTGGAACAGGTTGGCCAGGGAGGCTGTGGATACCCCACCCTGGCAGTGTTCAGGGCCAGGCTGGATGGGGCTCTGAGCACCCTGATCTAGTGGAATGTGTCCCTGCCCATGGCAGAGGGCGTTGGGACTAGATGACCTTTAAGGTCCGTTCCAACCTCTCTAAACTTTCTATGATTCTATGATTTTCAGGAGATCTGGCAGGATTGCTATAATTTAAAAAAGCTCTGTGAAAATAATGTTTGGTCTAAAGGACTGAGTATTTACACACAGTGAACAAATAAAATAAACAGGTTTTTCTGGAATGTTTGAGCAGTCTATCCACAACATTTTATGAAATAAATTCACTGTTTTATGCAAAACTCCAGCTCTGATAGACTGCTTTTTAGGAAAGGAAATAGTCAGGATTCTATCTCCATCTTCAACTATGCCTACAAATTCAAGGCACATGATGAAAGCCATGCAGCTCTTGCTATTGGTACATTTGTCAGTGACTGCACATGATCTTGAATTCTGTGTAAAGTGATTCTATAATTTAAAAAGAATCTATTCTGTAATACCAGTTCTATGTGATAATCACATAGTAAATCTTTAATTTTTTTTCATTCATTTTTGAACTGGTTATCTTATGCTGCAGGTAACTCAAGTAAACATATTCAAGGATATTTTGTAATTTCAGAGGCATGCAGGTTTTCTGAAGTACGGTTCGTATACATAAAATAGAATTCTTACATTTCTGGGCACAGTGTGAATCTTCTTTTTTTCCCTCAGCTCTTTTAGTTTTATGAGGATTGCTAATATTTTGGGACCACTTAAGAAGGTGTGGTGTTTAATTTTCTTTCTATTAAAAAGTGTGTTTTCATAGATAGTAAAGGTCCCCAGAGTGTCAATTATCCACTCATTATACACCAAAGTGAAATTTAAGCTGTTAATTTTCTTCCATATAAACCTGAGTTGTCTTTCACAATTTTTAATTTTCTTCTACTTTCATATAGCAGTCCCATTATAACCATAGTAGTGTGACTAGATATCTTGCCCTAAGGTAAAGGTATACCTTTATTTATTTTTTTTTTCCTTTGATAAATATTAGACCTTAAAATAAGCCAACCCTCGTAGAAACAAACAAGAAAGAAGACCTGAAAAGTACTGTGAGCTTTGACAGTAGTGTTTCTAATCTGGGGTCATTTTGAGATAATCCATTTCATGTTTTCTCAGATTTTCTGAGAGTCTTCAAATGCCACATCTGACAAAAGCAGAATATGTCAGGAAGTTACTCAAGATTATTTTGATAAAAAAGTTTATATAACGATAGACTTTGCAAACCTAATAATCAGCTCAGTCCATTAATAGAATGGAAAATGTTTTTAAAAATTTTTAAAATGAAAGGAGCTGGTGATTGTCCCTTTGCCATACCAAGTGTTTTTCACTTATTTCACAAGAATTACTTATATGCCTTTTCTTTCACAGGGTATAATAGACTCATTCTCATGTGCAGAATGAGCATTCAAACGAGAGAACTACACACAGAAAACACTGTATCAAGTCATCACCTCTACTGAGAATAACACAGGTAAAGCTTACTTTTGATCTTGTCAGTCATATTGCTTAGGAATAACTGGCTGGACAGAAGCAGAACTTGCTGTAGTGAAGTTTCTGTTTCCCCTAATATCCAAGTACAAACTGTACAAGTAGCTGTAGTACTTTTCCACTTGTTATGGTGTTCAGATGCTTCCAGTGGTTTCTAATCTGTATGAAGGACACACAGCTGTAGCAGTACTTCCAGCAAACCTCCTCAGTCTCTCTTAATTGTCCTGTTTCACTTCTTCCTTTCTCCCTTATTTTTCTTTTTAGTCTTTTTTATTCACCTGCCCAGAGGATTCAGGTCCTGAACAAGAAATGGAATATGCTGTATTTTAAATCATTGACTGTTTTGTGGTTCTGATGTTCAAATGTAAGAGAAAGGATCTGTGTCCAGCAGTCATTCTCTGGTCTGTGAGAAGCACCAAATTTAAATGCAAAATACAAAGTCTGAACCATTGCTTTGGATGTAATTGTCTGTGAATCAGATCATCCCAAAGGAAAGATATCTGTCACCTGTGGAATGAAGATAATTTTGGCAAGAGGAAGAGACTGAAAGTAGGGGTATGAGTGTTATTTACTTGGGAAAAAAACAGATTATGAGTTAATGGAGGAGGGTGAAAGTTATGTCCTAACAGAAGTTCCTCTATGGAGTCTTTGGTACACAATAAAGCTATCAATTCTTCTTTCTAGCTTCATTTTTGGAAGGTAAATGATCTACAAAGATATCCCCCCATGTGTTACTGGATGTTTTCAAAATTTTATGGATTATTTGAATTTGTTGTGTGGAATTTGATTTTTGTGTGCTATAGGTTAGCACAGCATTAAGTAAAATACTTTTCAGGAAATGCAAGATTAAAATGTCAGTTCTACAGGCATTTATCACGAGATTTTGGAAGCATATTAGCAGATCTACATTTCTCACTCAATCACAATTAAATTTATTTGGTGCTTTCCAGACTTTGGGGCCTTTTCATCTAATGATGACTTTAGTTAAGCTGGGGAGTGTTTGAAGGCTAGGAGGCATCATTCTGATACGATTTCTTTTCTGCCAGTGTAGATCAAAATGATGAATGATTTATTGTATAAATGTCTAGCTGTGTGTTGAAGTTTATTTGGCTGACTTTGGATGGTGACTGGTTCAATGGAATAAGTTGTGTTTGTGGATCTTCTGTATATGACAATTTTGAAGTTGACACCATAGACGTTCATCACAGTGTCTATGAAAATTATAATGGTGTAGGCATATTTCAGCCTGATAGACATATAATACTTACTCACTTTGTTGTGCAAATCAGTGATAAAGTGCAGGCATATGGTGAAGAGGTTGGAAATGTGTCCCACAGGCTTAGCGAAGGTTTGGTGTTGCAGCTGTTTTAAATCTCTTTGTCGTGTCATTGCATTTTGGGATTGTGTCAGTATATTAGGTGTTGATTGTTAAAAGTTAACTCTTAAAGGATTATTGTGGGTTAAGCAGAAACCTGTGTATCTGGACTCAAGTGTGAACATTTTGTCTTGTACCCATGAGCACTCTTGGCAGGTCACGATGCCATCATTGTCTGGGAGGCTGGCACACATGCTGGTGGTGGCATTCTTGCTGCCTTGAGGGTGAAAAGATGGATTATGTTGCGTAACTTTTCAGGAGAAATTGGATGTACCTTGGAGAAAATTTACTCTGGTTCATGAGAGAGTGTCTTTAAGGAGGGTTTTGATGATATAACAATTTCATTAAGGGGTTGTCATAGCGACACATTGGTGGGCTTGCTAATCTAGATAGCATATTGATATCACCGTGGTGGGAAGTGGAGAAGAATGAGTCCTTTATTTTTTTAATTTATTTTTTTCCCCCCTGGAGTTTATGGAGAAGTGATTTAACTCCGATTGTGAAGTTAAATAATTACTGTAGGTGGTCTTTGAAGTAAGTTCATAGTAGGAATTGCCAGAGTGGCATGTCAGCCTTGTTAATGGTTCAGTTACTGCACCTTGTACTCTATCTGCAGGTTTAACATCTGTGTTTTAGGTGTAAAACCTGCGTAGATTTCTTTTGGGTGAGAGACAGATAAAATATGAGTGGTTGTGTATTTTGTTGAACACTTTATTATTGATTTCCTAATGTAAAGGGCCCTGATGCGATTACTTTGTGTATAGTATGTCCACTATTTTTTTGTGAAGGGGGTTTTTGTGATGGACAGTTCTGCTTAACTGATGATGGAATGATTAAAAAAAAAAAAAAATTTAGTCCATGAAAAAAATTATCTAATTCATCAATGTGTTGTTTAGACATTTCTTAGAACCACAGGCATTTGCAGAGGCAGAGTTCTTGTATAGTGGTAATTTAGTTAAGCTGATAACTGAAAACTTAAGTGGTACCTCCATCCATTTGTTGAACAGTGATAATTTTGTTAGTGATGTTTCTCCTCATGCAGCCATCATGATGTTGAGATAGCTATTGTTATTGTCATTGATTTCTGGTGCTGTATGGTTGATACTGCATAATTCTGATACTGGCTAAGTTGAAGTGTTTCCACAAGTGTTGGGAATGCTTGCTCTCTGGGAATTTGTTGGAATTTATATTTCTTCTTCCACTTGAAATCTTCTAGAATTAGTTAGGTAAAGGAGGTATTTCTGAGTCTTCTCTAATTTTTATTGATATTTGCAGAGTGTCTGCAGGCCAGATTGGCACAAGGCTAAAGATGTAGTGGTCTGGGGACAGCAGAGCTTATTCATCAGCTTATGAATACAGTGTCATGATTTAGCATTTTGTCTTTTTCCTTCGTGTGATTTCCAACCCAAATGGCAAATCTAAATATATTCCCAGTTTTACTCGCCTGGTTGTAATTGTTGGCAAGTTGTAGACAAGGAAATGTTTGTTTGGTAATACTGTTTGTAAGATAAGGAATAAAATTGAAAATGATAAAGAAAAATGAAACCACTTAGTCTAGTACAGATATCTTTACCTACAAACAATATAAATAAGATAAAGTCACCATAATCTCCTTGTTCTTCTTATCTCTGAACAAGGCAAGTGAGAAGATTTGGAATATTAATATTAATTAACCATTATTCTGTACATTTAAGCCAGCCATTGCAATTACAGTGGCAAAATAATTTTTAAGCTGACTGCTTAATTAATCAATTAAATTAAATGTCACATCAATTTCTAACCTGTGTTGAAGTGGACAGAATATTGGTTGTAGCAGATTCTTTATTTCCAGGATGAGTCTTTACTTTTATACGCTCTGCTTCTAAAAAGAAGGCTCATAACTATTGTAGCATACTTGTATATTATTATGATTTCATAGAGGTCTTATAAAATTATACTCATGCACAGGTATTTCGGTGTTTTATCTTATATTTTTAGTTCCAGATCATAAATTTATCTAGAAACTGAACTTATGAAGGGTATTGTTTTGCCTAGATAGTCAGTTAGAAATCTTAATGGATGCTGTTGTATTAACATCTGTAGTTCTGGGTCATCCAGTAATTTTTCCTATGTTGAGAAAACTTAAAATAGGCATTGTTTTAGAATTCCAATTTATAGTAGATGCTAAGATATAAAGCAGTAGTCCTGACCTATATCAATGTGATTTTTACATAAGAGTCATCCTTCCTTTCAAGAAGTACTGAAATAGTCAGAAAGGTTTTGTTTTTACCCCCCTCAGCTTAAAATTAGTGTTGAAAAAGTAATTGGTGTTTGACCAGCTTGTAGGTTCTAAGGAATTGAGAGGTATGACATTAGTTTGAGACATAAAGAGACCACAGTCTTTGAAAAATGCATCCTTTTAGTAATGTTATGAATGCTAGTGTTGGCAGATTTCGACAGCAGCAAGTTAAATAGCTATGGCCTTTCTAATAGTGTCACTGTAGTCAAAAGGTTTTAAGGGAATATGAGACAATTTGATCAATGAAAAGGTCAAAGAAGAGGTGCATTGGGGGAAAATTTTAGGTTTTTTTTTTAGTATCACTTGAATGAAAATTAACACATAATTTTAGAGATTGACTTGAGTGGTAAGAGTGTTATGGAGTTAAATATGCTGTAATTGCTTCTTACTGGTGTAATTTTGATTTATTATACCCATTAAGGAAATATTCTTGTTCTTTTATTCTTTTATTCTTTTTGTACCACTGATACTGGAACCAGAGGCAGAGAGAGCTCAAAATTTGAGTGCAAACATTATTGGCAAATGCACCATTTTGAAAGTGTTGCTATGAATTCATAAATTCTAAGACTTGAAGGTGAAACCATGTTTCTTATAGTTTCTTATAGTGTTTCTTAAAATACAGTAGCTAGTGAGTTGCCTGTCCTTTGCTAAAACTAATCTGTAATTTGGGATAAGATCGTGTCTGGAATTCAGGAAGATCTAGAAGAATATCAGGGACAGGATGTGCTAAATATTAAATTTTACTTAGGAACTGAAGGACTGAAATAGAGAAAAATACATTCTTAAATAGTATATGGAATTGAAGAGTCTTTGTGTAGCTTGCTTTAAAAACCCCCATTCTCTAAACCCAGGGTTCCAACAGTTTCACAAGAAATAACATTTACATTTAGATCTTCTAAGCAATTTTCAACAATTTCACTTTTTAGTTATCATTCCCCGTATTTGAGTGCAGCGTGAGCATGTGAATATCTGTGTATAAGCTGAGGAGCACAAAGTTGCTGTGGAAGGTGGATGAATCAGGCTGGTTTCAAATTTCAGAGCACCCCTTTGCTTGGCTGATGCTCATTAGTGATACAATTTGTGCTAATGGTTAGCTCTTGCTCATTATCAATCATTATCACTAAGAATTCCAGCAGATGGTCCTTAACGATCGGATCGCATCCCACACGAGCTGCGCAGGTACAGCCCCACCTGTGGATGCTGCGTCCTCAGTGCTGGTGGATGTGGTTTGCACTGGCCTCAGCTGATGGAGCTGAAAGTAATACAGAGGAGAGTTTTCTGCTTCTGCTGAATGAGGTTCACAAGGTACTCAACAGAATTCCACAGAAATAGGATTTATTTGAAATTACATATTTAGAGAATGAATGGGTTTCGGGCTGGTTGGCTGAAAATACGGAATAATAAAAAAGATACTTTGTCTTTCCAAAGATATCACAGTGCAGTGTCAAACTTTTCCTGCTTATCTCCACTTAAGTATAGTTCACATGAGCTCAGATTCTGGGAAGAAAATAACTGTGTGCTCAGAGGCGTAAGAAGAGATGGTATTTAGAGCTTTGACATCTGGTCTTGCCTTCCACTATTCAAGGATCTAAATGTAAGGGGTTGGCATTAAACTATTTCCTGCTTTTCTTAGTTGTACTCACTGAATGCTTAAGTTGAGTTATCTAACACTTTTTACTTCAGAGAAACAGATTTTAGATTATGGGCATCTTCTTTATAGGCAGGAAAGGGTTTGTTTTTCGTTGTTTTGTTTGCTGGGGGGTTTTTTTTGTTGTTGTTGTTTTTTAACATAAAAATCAGGCACGGTTTTAAAGTTGGGGTTTTCAGCTGTGAAATCAAGTTTTCTCAGAGGTGGGCTTATTCTTTGAAAATTTATAATCTTAGAATAATATATTTTCCCATCCTCCTGTGTTCATAATTTAAAAATAACAGGAAATAATTTAAAATTCTCAGTAGTCAAATGAGCATAAAATTACTTTGTAGCATGACAATACACTTGTTTATAAGGAAGCAGTAGATTTACAATTATCAAGTTGTTTCTATGCAAGGGTAGAAATGCATTTTATGTAATAAGTTGGCATGGGAAGTAGAGTGGTATCAGTTCTCATCTAAGTTCAGAACATGCCAATTCCCTTCTAGGCTTGAACAAATATTAAATGAATGAGGGCTCTTGTAAAATGTTATGTTTTGAAATAGATTTCATTAAGGGTTTCTGGTGATAATTTATTTTTTTCTTTATGCCTATGTCTCTCCTCAAACTAATAATGGATAGCTTATTTGCATATAAATAGATTTCACTATTTGCTGAGGCAGAGACCTAATACGATTCCTCTTTTTTTCGTGGACATTGTTAAATTAAGGTAGAATATTGCAGTGATCAGCAGTCATGAATTGTAATAATTTTCTTGGTCAAAACTCCTTAGAGTGCTTCACTTTTGTGAAGACCTCAGAGTTTAGGTGTTACTTACACTGCCAAACCCATGATACATCTGTTGCTTCTATAAAAGTATTTTTCATGCTGTCTCAGAAATACTGATAGACGCCAAAACTGGCTGCTCTTTGGGTACCTGTTCTTTATTTGTACCTTGAGGTGTTTTCTTGCCATTTCTTATCTATTAGTATGTGGATATTTTTAAAATGCAAACATCACACTGCAAATTGTATTTGTAGTTGTCTTTTTTCCTGGATTGTAGTGATCTCATGGTTTTAACCAGTTTTCTTTAAATTAGAGAGTTGCATTGAATAGAAACCTTTCATGGCACCATTCTGATACACTTCAAAAAAAAAAAAAAATTTAGTTATACTCAGTTAAGGATGTGTGAAATCCTAGAGCTAACTCTAGGATTGACTTTTATTTACTAAAAATAATGGGGAGGTAAGACTTGATTAAATCAGTTCATGAATTCTAAAAACCCCTTTCAAAATATACAAGGCTGCATTCCAGATTAAGATGTGTCTTCCAGAAAAATGAGTGGAAGAGACTGTCTTGTACCATAGTATAACTCCAGACCTGTATGTCAGAGTAAGCTCCAGGTTTATTATAATTCATATGCTACTTGTTCAGTAGCTGCTACTTCAAATATGCTGCCTCTAAATGAGGTTCTAGGTGTAGAGTTCTTTAAAAGACTCTCGGAGAAAGATAAACTGAGTGACTAAAAAAACAAGCCAATGTTTCTAGGACACTAACTGCCTGAGCATGCAAACATTTTAATTTTCTGTGTCATGTACCTCTTACCAAGAAAAATGAATGAGTTCTGTATGTGTGTGTATGTTCATGACGTAACCACGAAGGTGCTTTTAGTGGTTTTAACCTGTGTGCATGTAAGTTATTTTGCCAGCAGAGGTCACTCGGGGTAAAGTGAACAATTGCTTCATCTTTTAAGGAAGACGGGAACTTCATTATGGACCGTGAGATGCATATTGAAAAGCACACATCTTCAAAACCACCCAGGAAACCTACACCTGCTGTTCCTTTCCTTCAAATCTTTGTTGCTCTATATATTGAGAATTAAAGATCAAGCATATCAAAAACTTGTAGTCTTACAGTGATGCATCTGGGAATGTAGTCAGTAAAACGTTAGGCTGTATAACGGTAGCAATTTTTTACTAAGCTTTAGAAGCCAACATAATAAATGTGCAAACTTTATTTCACATATTACTTTACCACAAAGAGGTAGATTTCTATGTGTTATCCTAGTTTTTGAACAAAGTCTGATCAATCACCATTAATTAACAGTTTTGGTAAAGGCTAGTAAGTAGTAATGGTTACCTGGAATTTATCATATTACATAGCTTTTTTTGTTCCCTTCTGCCTGTTCTCTTAACAGATTTTCTTGTTGTGTGTATTTAATGATATCTAACACTTTTAGTTACAAAATATATTTTAAAATAGATTTAATTCCTGTCACTTGTTTTAAGGCAGTTTTTTGAGCAGGAGGATCTATTCCCCATGTAATACGAATACAGTGAGTTGTGCAGTGAGACTGAGAATGCAATGTAGCCTGCTGTGACGAAAGGGCAGGTTCTTTTTTTATTTGATAATGATGAGCAAGCAGAAAATCATGCTGTCAGAGATCAGGGACTCACATATTTTTGAACTGAAGTAGTTGAAAGGTGATAAAAATAGAAACTGGTGTTGCTGTTGCATTCACTTTTCTAAACAGAATTTCCTTTAAGGTCATCATCAAAATAAAAATGAAGAATCAGAGTTGCAATACATTGCAGTTGTCATGAATGTTTTAAATATGGCATGTCTTTTCTGGACACCAAATAGAAAATGTGTCCAGTTCTCAGTCCACCAAAAAAAAGCGCCATTATCATTTATCTTTAAAAAAAAAAAAAAGAAGTGTAGGGTTTTTAATATAGCAGTATGACTGGTTAGATGATTGTTTAGGTCATTCTGAAGGGGTTTTTCAAACCATTTGACATCAGAATATTGTATAATCTCTAGGTGAAATACAAGAAAAATTACTTCAGTGTTATTAATGCTTCTTTTTGTGTTCTCTTTTCTTTAGATCCAAATGCTTGGAGGCTAAAATCTATGTGATTCCTTTGGGACATTCACAGGAGTCCACAGATTTTTAAGCTCATACACAACTGAGTTGAAAAATTAAAGAGGTAAGGAATAAAACTAGTAAGCTGTTATCTATGTGTGTCTTGTTTTTCTATAACTTGCATCTTTACCCAATGTAAACAACTTCTGAATGTTAAAAGAAGCATCTGGCATTAAGTTACTTTCTATTTCATTTTCGCTTTATGGAAAAGACATAAGAGGTCTGTGAAAGAGCTTGCTACAGGTGAGAGAACTTGTTTTCTGGTTTTTTGTCTTATTTTTGCCTATTTTCGCTTGGATGTCTTGGTTATAGTGTTCAAAATTTGCAAAGTTGCAACCAGCTGTAAAGGATGAAATGTTAAGAATGAAAACAGTAGATCTTTGTACCCCTCTGTATCCGGTGAATGTATCTGGTTTACAAAGAAACACAAGTGGTGTAGTTTTCAAGTAGTTCAATGGGATATACTGGATTTAATTCCTATTTGAGACTAGACAAATACAAATATATGCATGTATCAGCAACAGTTTAGGCACTCCAGCGAAGAGTTAAAAGAAAGGGATTAAAAGATTTGAAAGTTAAAAACTTTATGGCTTAGAGTTGTACTCAGAAATATAATACTGTGGTTAGTGGTAAACCTGCATCTTCTGCATTTTTAAGTAGATGATGGTAAGAATTTTTCCATTTTTTGCTATAGAAACTTCCAATGGAATGGTACAACTTCTTCCTTTTCTTTTATATATGACTCTTGTATCCTTTCTGCAGTGCTTTTGTTGTCAGTGACCTAATAATAATAATAATTGGGAACATGCAAATAATATACATTAAACATGAAGAATAATAACAGTTGTAGTCAGACTAGGCCTGTAAAATTATTTTGATTGATGTATAGGTTTAATTGTATCCAGCTATACTTCCCCACACTGAAAGAAGTAACTCTATATGATGCTTTTACGTGCTCCAGACCCTAAAGTTAAAACAATGAAGTATTTTATTTTCTTTAAATGTTTTCCACCAGGGATTCAAGAGCCTCTTATATTTATAAGACTGGTTTTTATTTCTCTCCCCTTACACACTCTGGATACAGAGAGACTGTAATGGCACCCCTAACTGTTCTGGTGCTTAAGTAGTCAATGAGCTTAACTGGTTTACAGAAAGAGTATTGTGGCTAAGTGGATATCTCCTTTCAGCTCCTGGAATCTTTCTTCTACGGCTTGCAAAATCTTACTGTGAGGAAAAATGGTCTTGCTACTATGTTTCTAGAAAAGAGGGTAGGAAACCTCTTGTCGACTGCTGTTTAGAAGCATATACCATAAAATTATATTTTTATTTTTACCTTTCCCCAGTATTTTTGTCTGCATTCGTCTACAATTTAAACATGCCTCTTCCGTGCATTTATAATTACGACATAACTGGGGTAACCAGAGCCCATATATAAATATTTACTTTCACAGCCTAAGCAGAGAATTGTAAAAGATGAGCTTTGCAGCATGTTTAGAGGATTTACAAGTCAAGGCTCTAGTAAAAGACAGTTCTTCAGCATCTTTTTGTTGTTGTATGTCTCAGATATTCCTAACCTAGGATATCATCTCATAAACTGCAGAAGGATCTCTTAAATGAGCATATAAAGCTTTAACCTTGAAGTGAGGAAACTTACTGGTGTAGTCACAAATTACAGAATTATCCTTTGTAAAACACAACAGCTCATTTACTGCCTTCAGCTTCTCAACAATAGAAAATCTTAAAAGAAATTAATCTTGACACGAAAATCATTCAAATAATTGTTGTAAAGTCCTTGTCAAAATGAGAAAACATGCATTCATTTTCTGCACATCATGCCTACCCATATTCATTTTTTTTGTAGATAATAAAAATTCCCCAGTATTCATCTTTTCCCTGAGCATCTTATAATCTCACAGGTGTGGGAGAGGAAGGGACCTTCTTTGCTGGTGTGTTGGACCCTACCTTGAACCCTCTCAGAAGTGGGGACTTGAGCAGCAAGATGCAGATCAGCATCACTGATAGAAAACAGAGGGAGAGAATGCTGGAATAGAAGACAATTTTCCTATATATGTCTTTAAAGAAGAGGATTTATAACACTGAGTGCAGCATGAGTTTACCAAATTACACACTGGAAAAGATGTAGGTGATGTGTACAGATGTAGGGACTAAGGCAGCCCCTGAGAAGAGACGGTCTGCCCAAATTCTTGATGTCTACTTGGCTGAAGCAGTTCATATCATTATTGTCTAGTAATGTTTTTTGAACAAATTATCTACCTTGATGAAGGGATTGACATAGCCCCAGCTGCACCCTAAAAAACCAAAAAAAAAAGCTTCAGGTTGAAATATTTAAAATTATTTTTGTGCTTAATTTTCCTGGTAAAACAACATGTTGAAATACTCTTTTTTGTTTTTAGTAAAGACTTTGGAGTGATTTGATACTCATTTTACTTAAAATCTTCAGCTGTTTTTCCCGTAGTACTATTCTATAGTCCTGAAAATATTATTATAGTTTTCTTATCATAAACACAAATGGGATCACACAAGTTCAGTAAGGTCTGGTAGAGTATCTTCTGTATACGTTCCTATGCAATGTTTTACTTTACTTCTTCATATTTTATTAATATATAGATTATTTAGTAATAAGTCTTTGTTTTTTTGTATCTTGTTTTTATTCAATACATCACTGACAGACTTATTAGAAGAATAAACTTCCTGCCTCTTAGATGGGAATATATTACCTCCATTATACATTCATTTTCCCATTTCTTGCTGCTGCATCAGTTTGGAGAAAGGAAGATCAGAATATATAAGAAACACAACTTTTCAAAACTCCTCTGTGAAATTGTATCATCTTTATTGTATGTCCTCTAATACACTTTTTTATGCCTCAAATTTCATTCACAGCAGATTTTTGTATAAAATGTATTTGGATAAAATCTTGTAAAAGTAGCTACCAGTAATGTAGTTGAACAAGTGTATAATATGTGGATATCAAATTCTTTCCTCATTGCAAAGACAAATTCATGCTTCTGAGATAGTTTTTATATTAAATATCGTATTCGCAAAAGTAATAATTCTCCAGACCTCTTCTAATGTAGTAGAATGCTTGGAGTGTGAAACAAGAAACACAGATTTTCATTTCAAATTACCCATTCCTCATGTTCTCTGTGGGTTTTTTTGTCTTGTAGCATCGGTTGACATTTCATAGAGAGTCAGCTACCATAGGGCTGGAAATTATATAATTACAAGGATCACCCGCTTTTCTGATTTTTTCCATTATATACCAATCAGAATGCAGACATACTTTTCATAGGTATTTAATTTCTAATGAGAAGTTTTTATTCTTCATTGACCTGTGATTAAAGTGTGGCATTTTAATAAATAAATGGAAGATATTTTTGACATAATTCAGCTCAGAAGTTATGCTTGATATGCTATGCAAGTCTTTGACCTGTGTCATGTGAGTCACAACATAATTTAGAATGTATTTTATGATAAAAACTGTGTAGTACAGGAAATGCTTAATGTTTCTAAACAGGTATAATATAGGAATAGAAAAAAGATTACGTCAAGGAGCCTGTCAAATTCTGTCTTTTTTAATTACTCAAACAGTAAGAGTGTTTTAAAAATAAAATTAATGAATAAAGTAGACAATCAAAAAATTTTTGTAGTATTAAAACTTATATGCAGGCTTTGGGAAAGGTGGTTTGTTCTTGGGTTTTGTGGGTTTGTTTGTTTGTTTTGAGTTTCTAAAGTAAGGTCAAAACAAATTATAAGAGCAGAATACTGGTCGTATATAAAACCGTGGATGAATAATTTTCAAAACTTGGTCACTAGAAAATGTGTGTCCATGTTCTATGGACCTAAGCAGATCTTGGTCATAAGACAGTCTATCTTTTTCTTTCTATTTAGATTTACCATGATCCTGACTCACAGTTCCTAAAAAAAGGCATTCTGATCCTTTTCTAGTAGACTTCGCTGTTTAATGGAACCCTACATGCAGTCATTTCCTGACGCTGTCTAGGGAAAAGAGTCACTTAATTTTTACAACAGCAGTGCCTGGGAGCCCTGATCAAGGCTCTGCTGTGCAAGCTGCAATACAAATACACAAGGTAAAGATCACTGAGAAGACAAGTGTTACATGCCTGGGCCTGGGTGTAGATCAGAGAGTAAAACGGAAAATAAATTCACAGTGAAATTCTAGACTAGTACTGATAAATTGACAATTATAAAAGGATGATTTCCTATCTAGTCATCCTTGTGTAGTCACCTCCTACTTTTATGGTTAAAATTAAATTAATCATGAAGCTTCTGTCCTTCATTAACTACTCACTGTAAGAAAAAACACCAATTCCACATTAAAAGTAGAAACAGTCGCTTGGTAATGTAGCATGAAGTGGTTTGCAATTATGCTGAGTAACATAGTATTTGAATTAGAAAATGATGGTATGACTCAAAATCTATCCAGGTGTAGTCATAAACGTATTTAATATTTCTCAGAAGTCGAAAGGCAGCAGAGTACATGCAATAAACTAAATCTGAGGAGAAAAAGGACCTGTGAAAAGGGCTATTGTTTAGCTACTAGATAAGGAGAAGTTATGATATATTTTTTCTAACCTCACTGACATACTCTTTGCAGTTCAGGCATACTGTAGCTACTCCTTTGCTTGTGGGTTAAATAAGCAGATGGTTTATGATTCCAATAGACATAGCTGCTTTCTAGCGTGGGTTCCCTTGTAAATTTTTTTGTATATGTTAACCAGGGCTTGGTCTTGAAAGACACACTTACCTTGATACCCTTCTCCTTTCCCAGCTTGTATGTTCTCTCTGCAAGACATTGCATCATCCTGTGTATTCATGGACTTAGCTTCTTGTTCTCTTTTTGCACAAGTGGTATTTAAGACAGACCGACAGTCATGACAGTCAGTGTAACAGCTCCTTAATTGAGGACATTTAAGAGGGAAAACTTGTGTAACCTGCTAAGAGAAGCAGAATGTTTCAGTTTATTTAAGGAAAAGAAATGCATTTGTTTACATGATGCAGCAGTAAGTGTCTAAGGGATGAATTGCAGGGTTTCAATGTTTCAATGTCGAAACAGTTTCAGTGATCAATGGGTTGGTCCATTTAATGTCTTTGGTCGTGCTGGATGCCAGGCAGGACAAGCATTTTGTGTCTTCCAGAGTTTTCCTAGCTTACAATGGATAAATGCTATTTTTCTGATGCTCAAAGGTTTTCTGCTGATGGAAAAGAACATAATCGGGAAAACACAGATTTTTGTTTACTTTGAAGAATGCTGGACAGAATGTAATGAGTGGCTTTTGAACTTAAATCAATCCCATAGTCCTGCTGATTTCAGAAAAGCTTTCTTTTATTCCATCTGGGTGCCTGATGTTTCTGTTTTAAACTTTTTTGGAGATAGCAAAAAACCTGATTTGCTTCTGATTTTATTTTTCAATCTGATTGCTCCTCCTCTTGCCATGTTAAAAAAAATGGTTACAGAATACATGCAGATTTCAACAATTTTTAATTGCAATTTGTAACCATTTTATCTTTCATTAGAAATAGCTTTCATAAGTTTTTATGGCAATTTAAATGAAGTAGTTCCTTCATCTGAGTTACCCAGTGATTTGCCTTGGTGTGTTCATGTTAATTACCAGCCTAGTGAAGTTCATCAAGATGTTCTGATTGATTCCTCTGCATTGATTGGTCAGCATCACTGACTTGGAGGAAATGTAATGTTGTAGTGTAAACCAAAAGTAGTCATCTTTCATTCTCTGTTCATCATTTGTTTCAGATACTATAGACAATTATTGAACTGATAGCTGTAGTAACTGCAATACAAAATTAAATATCCCTAGCATATGACAGTAAAGCCAAGCTGTTTGTGTTATTATTGTGGAATTGCTAGCCATTGCTCAGTTTTAAGTGTGGGAGGCTGCTTATTCAAAACTCTGTGCTAGAATTTAATATACTCTAGAGGCTTCATTGGGGCACTGATTCTTTGTAAGAACTGTAGGAAGAAAAAGCATTGAAGGCTTAGAGACATCTTGTGGAAACAAGTTCTGGGTTCTGAGGCTGAAGAACACAAATGGAACTTATCATATATAGAGAGAGAGTTCAGTGTAAGTCTATATTTTTATTACTTGTGAATATCATGAATGTGACATTGCTCATGATTAAGGTGTAGAAGAACATAAAGAATGAAGCAGAATTCAAGTTCCTCCTTGAAATTTGGTTAATGATTTCCTAATCTTTCCCCTTGTAATCTTAAAAGTCAATAATCTGAGGCAGAGGAACATATTAAGCACTATTGGAAAAGGAGGATTTTCTTTTCTGTAAGTTTAATGGTGGCCTTCTTACAAGAGGATGATACTATTTGATAAAGTAAGCAAATAAAGTAGAAGTATCTATTTTTAAAAGAAGGAATGAGGGGCAGTTCCCTTTGGAAATTTGGTATTTATTTTTGTTGACCTGAGGAAGAACATATTTAGCCTAATTGTGCACCACAGAAACCATTAATGCTCTTTCTCCAAGTCAGAAGGCTCTTAAACTTTTACAGCAGGATTCATAACATTTAGGGAGCTAACCAGCCACAGTAATTCAGTCTGCATCTGTTTGTATTTTGAGAAAAAGGAGTGCTTTCCTTTTATTTAAAGGGGGGGAAAAAAAAAAAAGTGTGAGTTTTCCCAACTTTAAGGGACATATAGTACTGAGTAAGTTTACAGGAGGTTGGGAGTTTGCTTTAGTGAAAGTCCAATATTTAGAATTTCCCCTTGATTTGATAGTGTACACAAGATTTTTATCCTGTTGTAAGAAGTGTGTGTTTGTGTAGTGTCCTTAATTAATTTGTGTTTATGCACATCACTTCTGAAAGAAAATATATTTATAGGTGTTTAGATATATCAGACTGTATTTTAAAAAAAGCAAACACAAATACCCCAAACAAAATAGCAAAACCATATTGAATGCAATCTTTTCCCATTATTAACTATTTTACGTAATATTTGTAAATAATACAACTGAATTTGCTTGACAAGCCTGATCTTAATTATTCTAGTGATGCTTACCATTGGGATAGCCTTTAGTACCAGCTCATAAGAATACTTCTGGAGAGCAATAACTTTCTTTCCAAATGCATGCAATTTGATTAAATAGTAAGGTAGAGTAAATCCGATTCTAGTGTGTTATTGTTCATCTCATTGGAACCATAAACTATGTGGTTTATCTCAGTAGTGTGCTATAGTTCTACTTCGAGCTAAATCAGAATAGGACAGAAAACTGATCTGAAATAATTTTTTCTGCAGCAGTTGGGTGAAAGGTTTCAGTTCATGTTTGAATTCCTGCACAATGGCATTATAAAGCTGTTATCTGCAGCTATAGAAAGCGTATTTTGAAAGCTTTTGTTTCCACAACAGCTAAACTCCTTGAACTTGTGATATTTTAGATTTTGTACTGCTGCAAAATTAGGTTGCTTCAGTCAAGGGCTGTGATTTTTTATTTTTTCTTTTTATGGAAATTAAGTAATCATGCTACAATAGACCATTGATTTTGACTTCAAATGAGTTTCCATAAGGATTATAACAACATAACTGATGATATTGTTCTGTATCTGGACTTAAAAAATGAGTAAGTGGGGTGGTTGCTTACAGTCAGGAAAAGAATGCAACTGGCAGATCATACAAACCACCTGACAGTCCAAGTGTTGTACAAGTATAATGTGATTTACTGTTACATGGATATGCTGTGAGGGTTGTAGTTAATGTATGGAGAGTAGGGCTGCTTGGTGTTATTCATGAAACTGAAGCTACAACGAACTTTTGCTAATACCTGCACTTTCATGTGCCCTGTAAGAATAGTTGTGCTGGGTTAGGCCAAAGGTTTGTAGCTTCTCCAGCAGTAGTTAAAAGCAGGTAATCTAAGGAAGCATGCGAAATCGGGGTGAGTAAAGAGCAGTACTTGTATGAATCTCCCAATCTCTCTAATAATTTACATCTCAAGGAGATTCAACACGTATTTCTGTGTATTTTCTGTGAATAAGGGGTTTCTCCTACATTTCTCCTTGCTTAGGACCCTCTGTGAACTTACAGCTACAATGATCTGTCAGAAGACAGTTCTGCAGTATTGTGAAGTTATATGAACAATTCCCTTCTTTAATAGCTTTGTAATTCCTTAGCTCTGGGTGCTGTTCCTTAGGACCTTTATTGGAAGAAGCAATAAGCTTCTGCTCCTTACCCATCTCTGCATGCCTCTCATGATTTTATAGAGCTCTACTATAGCAATGCCCCCAGTCGATTATTGTTTTTCCTTCTTCCTTTCCATCCTTCCTTATCCTTTTTTCAGAAGAGTTCTACAATGTTTAGTGATGGTTGTTACATGCCTTTGGTCATCCCTGCTGCCTTTCTCTGAAATTCTTACAGTTTTGTGTGTCAATAGTACTGAAAAATAATGGGTAATAAAACAGTCCAGAATTTCTCCTTCTGCAGAGTGTGGTCATAAATTTTATCTAGTGTTTTAGGCCATGTATTATTGCTGTTGGCAAGTTGTGCTGGTTGGTCTCTACAGCACCAACCAGTTTCAGCACTAGTTTCAGACAATTGTGTGCAGTTTTCAGGGTTAAGATTATCATAGCAAGACTTTCATAGATCTGCAACTGCTAAAGCAGGGGAAGGACTGCTCTGCAAATTTGTACTCTTTCCATCTGTTTGACTGGGACATGCAACTGTTCCTGTTGGTGCTGTGATAAGGAAACCTTTATGCAAAATTCACTTGGTTTCTAATCCAGAAGATAACAATATAAAAGAGAAACAGTGTCATCAGGGTTCTGGAGAAATGTTTACAGAGTACACTTGGGAGGGGTTATTTGGTGGTGGTTTTTTTTGGTTTTTTTTTTTTTTTTTTTTTGTTTTTTGTTTTTTTTTTTTTTTTTTGGTTTTGGGATACTTAATTATCGTATTTTCCACTTTGTTTTTTTGGAAAAAGCACTGCCTGTAACAAGTACTGGAGGATTACACTGTTGAAATGATACTGTAAATTATAAATGGGACAAAATCAACCACAGGAGTATTATACTCAAATCATCATTTGTTGTTTTCTGTAATTAAATTGGTCTCATAACTATAGCTGGTTCTGCATCATCTCCTAAGAAAACAGTAGAGTTATTAAAAAACAATAAAAGCCTTGTCACTTTGTCCAATAATTTAACACATTAAACTATTTATGTTTTAAACTATCTTGGTAGGAAATCCCATCCTTCAGGTCTTTTTTTTTTTTTCTTAAGTAACCTCCTGTGACTAATTATTTAGACAACATCCCCAGTCAAAATGAAAAGCATTCCTTTGGAAAATAGGTAGCTCCCCCTGGATTTGTAGTGGGGTGGTTATACAATGCAATAATAAATATGCTGTCTTTATCATTAATTATTGAACATTGTTTTTTCTCTACTGTTGTAGTAAATCTTTGCATATACAGTTCTAAAAGGCATCAATCTACTGCATATAAAATTAGCAGATACTATAGTACTATTTAATATAGTCGTTGACTTTCTGATGTTTTGTATTTTTGTAGTTTTGTAGAACTGCTGCAATGATCCAATGCTTTATTTTATCTGGTCTTGTGAATGCACAGTACCAAACATGAGCATTAATAAGAATCCTTGTATGAAAGTTTTGAGGGCCCTCAAAAAATTAATAAAGACTGTTAATAATTCTGAACATTTTTTGGCAGTGTTAGAAGGTTATATCCAGTCCATCAATGCTAACACTTACCCCTGTGTACTGGTTTTCCTGATAATCTCATAAAAAGATTAAGATCTCATTACATTTCATAATAATCTCGTTAAAAGCTTTTGAAAGATCTAGATAAAAGGTGTCCACTAGTTCTCCTAAGTCCATGATTTGTTTGGCATCCTCAAAAGGTTCAAGCAGTAAAACCAGCACATGATGCAATTACAGAACTCATGTAACTTTGTCCCTCTTTCAACTTTTTTCTCTGTGAATTTTTAAATTATTTTAATCTTGCTGACCCAGTACACTTCATGCTGAAGTAGCAGCATTTACAGTCTCCGATTCTCAGGTGACTTTTAGTGCCTTGAAAACAGTCAAAAAAACCCAAGAAAGCATGAAAGAAAGAGATCCATCTGTTTCTCTGGTAAAGCTAGGGACTAGAAGCAAAATCTTTACTTTTTTCCAATAATTTTTGCACTTGCACACTAATTAGACATGTTGCTCTATGACAGCATTTTCTATGCATTAAAGTGAGGGCAGCAAAATAGGCAAATGAAAAAAGCTTGAAAGAAAACATTTAGCTATCAATAAATCTATACTTTAGTACTTTATTTGACCGAATGTATAGCACAAATGTTCCATGTTTTGTATGTTCTTAAAGGGTCTAAAAGCATGCATAGGTAAACAGGCATATGAAAGAACACTAGGGAATATAGTAAGAGTGGAAGGGAGATACCTGACTCTTTCCCAGGTCCATAGGAAAGTTCCTGTGGATTTCAAAAGGAGTAATGTATTACCTTTTCCATACATCCATCATTCCTTCCAAAGGCAGTCAAACCTAGTCCTTGATTCTTCCATCCAACTTGACTTCCCCATTTGATTTCAGAGACTTTCTACAAAGTCAGCAGAGATGTAGAAGTACCCAAGAGGCCAATCTATCCCATACGTGCATTTATTTTAGCTGGCGTGTGACATCCTTTGCAGAGGCACAACTGTCTCTACTGACTGCAGAACCAAATGTCTGGTTTGGACCAGACATCCAATTTATAATTGCATGGGTAAGGTTAGATTAGATAATTACACTCCATGTTCCTGAGTAATTTCAGTGGAATATTATTTTTAATATAAAAATTGTAAGCTACTCCTATCTCCATAGACTGTGGGACCTCCCATATTATTAAAATTAAATAATGCATATACATTTATTGTACTTGTGTATACATATATATACACACACCCACCTAAATGTTGGGGTTGACAAAAATGAATGCCTAAGGAGTAGTTTATGAATTTGTATGGAATGTGTGGAGTGCCTGCATGTGAATAAAGCTCAGGTCACTTCAATAGAGATTTCCCAGTGTAAGAATTTAAGGTCTTAACCTAAGTTCTTTACATCTGTAATCACTGTCCTTTTTAAAATGTGAAAGTTGAAAAACCAGTACATGTGTCTTTATGGAGTTAACTTGTGACCAAAAGAGTCAGCAGTTTTAAAATTGCTATCATTGATGGAAGTGCAAATGTGAAGATTCATTGTAAGCTTGAGTGAGCAGGTTGAACATGAGAAATGTCATATCAGTTTTGAGGGTGCCCTTAGAGTACTTTTTATCTGTACACTGGCCTAGGCAGTCTAAATACCAGGAAGTTCCTTCAAAAGCTAAAACTCTTATTTTTAGGGTAACTGCCTCGCTTTCAGGTAGTTTACTCTGGTAGATTTGATCTGTAGAATACAGCCTATTCTGTTATGATTACAACTGAAGTTTGCAAGCATGTGAGAAATATTACGACAATATATTTTAGGTAAAGAACTTCAATGGATTTAGAAAAGAAAAGGATCTGCTTAAAAATCCATTTTTACAAAATATGGCTCTATGAAATAATTTCCCTGTTAAAATAGAAACAGCATAAAAATGTACTGCTTGTTCATATTTTACCTTGTATATTTGACTCTTGGCAGATCCAAATGTCTTCTGGGGTATGAACAGTGACCCTTTCTTCTTCCAGAAATATTTGTTTTAATTGGGTTATAGATCCACATCCTGATGCAAATTTAACTGCTTCAAGCCCAGGCTGCTTCCCACATGATGTAGTGGTTACATACTCTATATCGAAAATTGGAAATTTAAATGATCCCTGAAGGGACTAAAATATATACCAGTGCAACTACAAGACTTAATTAAAATACGCCTTCAACCACTCATAAACACTATTAGATTAGATTTAGACAGATGGGACAAATTATTATTATCATTATGGGGAAAACACACTATCATGACAATGAACGTTTTCCCTCATCTCATCTCCATTTGTAAACCTCATGCCAATAGAAATCCCCAAGCTAAACTTTGCTGTAATAAATAACTTGTCAGTAAAATTTTATGGGACTGCAAAAGCACAACAAAAGATCTATTGTTGAAAAAGAAGAAATCACAAATATAGGAGGAGTAAATTTTTCAAGTCTTGTCAAAATTTGTCATATCACTCACATTGAAATAATTCCTGCAAAGTCATCTCCAAATTACAGGAAATCTTAGCAATGGCCTTTTTAAAAAAAGAATACAGGTGGAGGTATTGCCTCCTTTTTTATCAAAGATAAAAGGATTAAGACCCAGATTTGTCAGTCAGCTGATTGTGACTCTTTTCAGTGTTTTCAGCCCTAGGTAGATCTGGTTGTTGTTTTGCTTCAGTATGTTTTGGACTGTGATGCCATAGGAGAATGGAAGGCTTTCATGATTCGGCTTCATTTTAGATACAGACAAAGTGAAATGACACAGTCCTGAAAATCTATTTACAGTCTTTGACAGAAAACAGGTAGAAATACCTTTTAACTGTAATAGCTTCACGAATATCATGAAATTTAAAAGGATGTGGGGAACCTCCCTTTTGCCACAGTAATTTTTGGCCATCTTAATTATGAGGGTCATTAGGAACAAGAGCTGTCCTACTACTACAAATTACCACAGGAGTTTAATATTGCAAATATTTACAAAACTACTGTGGAAGTGTTAATTACTTACATATATATATATAGCTATACATATATATATGTGTATATACACATATATATCTACATAGCTGGCAAGGTTAGTTTTAAGATGCTTTATCTCTTCTTTGGAGCCACTCAGTACTTGGCTGTGAATTCAGTATCATAACAAAGAAACCTGTATGTGGCTGGAGGCCAGAGGTAGTTGCTTGCTCTCCTTTAGTCATTAGTTGTAGTCAAGGTGCCTTTCAGGAAGAAGGGATGACAGATTGGTAATGTCCCCACTATCAGATCCACTGTCATGGGACGCACTTGTCAGGGGACAGCAGGAGACAGAGTGCAGAGGGATCCAGGTGGAGTTTTTCCAGCATTGTAGCAAGATGAATGCACCTATTGTTCCTGCTCCCTTGCTTTTCTGTAGCCATTAGTATGACAGCTCCGTAAATGATTACCTGACATAAGACCTGTTTTGAAATTTTTCTCTTTCTTGAACTTGTCCTTTGAGCTTTTCAACAGTGTATAGTTTTCTACTGCCTCAATCCATTGGTCTTTCTAGTTCAAGCTCTGTTATCCTTGTAGTGGCAGAAAATTTTATGTACTTGTTGGAGAAGAAGGTAATATTTAGGTTTGACAGCTGTGTTAATGGCTGTGCATGGCAATGCTCTGTTGCGTAATAGTAGTGCAGGTCAGGAAGATTTTTATCAGGGTGAGGAGAATTGTCAATATAATTTAACACATCAATTTACTGTAGCAACATATTTTGCATACTAAAGCTCTTTATTTTACTTATATGTTTCCCTCTGGATGCACTATTCAAAATGAAAAAACCAAGAGTTCACTAGTTCTGCTTGAGATGATGCTACATCTCATAGATCATTGCCATGCATTACACAAATTAAGTGCACTGGAATTGAGAGCAATCCACAACAGAATGGCCAGATTATGGAAAACTCATTGTGCTTCCATTCTAATAACTGCTTGAAAAATACTGAATCCTTCAGAAGCTATTGGGAAATATTTCTAAATTTAATTATGTTTTTAGGTTTTGCTTTATAGCAGCTCATCATCTTATCAATACAGCCCATTTGGGAGTACACCAAGGGAAATATTGTAAATTGTTTGGTAGTGTCCACAAAATGCTGCCATATTTCCAACAGAAACTGTCCTCTTCACTCAATAAAGTATTCTCCTACCTTGGCAGGTGTTACTGGCAGTTACAAGTATTTATGAAAATGTATTTGGCTTTTGATTTGAGAATTATTATATTTACTACTTTTTTTTTTTTAGTGGGATGGTGCTTGGTTTCTAAAGCCAAGCTGGAAAAGAAATGCTTTCTTAGCTCACTAGCTTATTGTCAGCCATGTCTATTTTGGGGGAAGGTGACCATTTAACCCATGCAGAGACTTGTTCACAAGCTTATACTCAAAAAATTTATTTCTAAATGTGTAAGGAATTTTCTATATTAATATTCCAGTGACATGCTCCAGCAAATTTCCAGGTGAGATAGTATGGATTTAGCTCCAGGAGTTTTGTTTCTAGTTTAAACCAGACTAACAAAAGAAAATTCTACATCAAAGTAGAAGGCGACCTTTTTATTGGGTGTGGACAGAAGAATCTGTGGACTCTCATCTTTTGAATCTGTATTTCTGATTTTACAACAATGTTCATATGCTAAAGTTACTCAAGGCTTTACAACTATTTTTGCGATCCCTTAAAGAATATGGAGAGAAAAATATCTTTAAGAAACAGAAAATGGCTATCACAAAAAAACTGTATTAGTTTATATGAGAAACTGGGTGATGTAATGAGTAGATTAAATTTTACTACATAGCTAATAATGTTATTATAATTTCCTATGTTCAGAAATAACGACAATCAAAGGGATGTTAGGTTGCTTTTTGGTTTTTGGGTTTCTTTTTACTTTTACTCTCACAAGCATGATAGTTGATTAAATTTTCAGATCTAGACAAAGTTTATAATTGTGTGCTTAATGAAATTCCTAATATTGCTAATGATACTTTCTTTTTATATTTTTCCAAGGAGCTGCATGAACTCTGGTCATAGATAGCTTTGATTTATGAAAGCAGTCATATTTATAGTGCTTGTTAGTCATTCAGAATTGTTTGCTTGGGCAAATTGTTAATGTCAAACTAATATAATTTTATTGATGTAATTATTTCTTTCATTATAGCAGTGCCTGAAAGCATATCTATAGTTAGTTATATTAGCATTCTCTTCTAAAACCCACATTTCAAGATTTATAAATTAGCATTAGAAACTTGCTCCAAGCTAAATCTTCATATATAAAGCAGAAGGAATGTACACAGTTTCAAGAAGTTTCAGAAGATATAATCTAGCTGCATTTTTTTTTCTTTTTTTTTTTCTTTTTTCCCCCCTGTTATTTCTGAAAGACGAGCAGAAAGCCTGGCAGAAAAGTGCCAACAAAATGTGCTTGGATGTATGGAGATGAGGAAACTATTTCCTGCTTTAGAAGGAGGGAATATTATCTTAATGTACATCCTTAAATTATGCATTTCATGGTGGTCATTCAAAAAAGATCATGGCAGGTTCAGGATTGTGGAATTTAGGTTTCCTCCATGTACTGCCATCTGAAAAACTAAATCTGAAGGCATGAAGGTATATTGGCATTCAAAAAGTTCAGTGTCTGGGCAGATATTGTTAATGAAAAGTGTGGGAATAAATGTGTGTGAATAAAGAACAGCACAAAAACTGTAATGAGATACCACATTTGAAAGAAATAATCCATACTGACTTTTGTAAGATAAAGTAAAGAGTAAATACCCAATTCTGTCGATTGTTGCAACTTCTTTTAGTTAAATCCTGTACCAGAAGCACATTACATACCTCAGGGGATATTGATTAAGGAAACACAGTGAGTGAATTCACATATTTTACATGTAAGTGTGATTTTGTGAAATCCTATGTGCAATTTTTGAGATCCGATTCACACTTCATAGTGTCCTTTGCATCAGTTAGCCATTATGAACACAGTACAACTCAGTATGAGGAAGTCAGTAAGTTGGGGATCATTTTGCAAAATGGAGAACTCTGTATAATTCCCAGATGCAAAATACTGTTTTCATGGATGTGGCAGTCATGACACACATCCTTTTTGGTGTCTGTGTTGTTTTGTCCCAGCTATCTGTTGATTTGTTGCATTTTGAAAAATTGAAAGTGATTGACAGTAGCATTGCGAGGGCCTATATTGATCATTTCTCAGTCATTTCCGGAGTGAATGTGCAAACTTAAATTAAGAACAGGTGATGGATGTTCTGCAGGTCAGGGTTCACCTTGACTTTCTCTCTTCCTCTTCTGTGGGTGAACAATCTTATTATTGCTTGCAGTCTGAGACTGTGTCCTTAACATCACCCAAAAAAGTGAGGTAACACGGAGATATGCATCTACTGCGGTGGAAAACATGGTCAATAAAGTCCAGTGTCATTTCTGATTTTGCTTCCAAATACCTCTTTGGAGGCTCTTACATTTTACTGTGAGCAGCCTTTTTGGGATTTTGCTGGATTAGATCACAGTTCCCATGACTGCCTTGTGTTATTTCCTTGGTTTTTTTAGTTGTGATAGTGTTTAAGTGTTTTAAAAAGTAATGTTTTGGCTGCTCTGGGTAAAACTGGGAAATCTGGGTACCAATTCGCCTTATTTTGACAGTGAGAATGGCAACTGCTGTTTTTCCTGGAAAAGATGATTTGTATGGGTGATTCAGAGTAGCTGTGTCCTGTGCTGTCTTACTCTGCAGAATTTATATCTATTTATATCCTAACGTTAGGATGAACCTGGTTTTTGCTGAGAGCTTTCTGGGGACAGAAAGAGCTGTAGCTGGCTGGCTTAGGGTCTGCAAAGCACCAAGAACCTACTGGGCAGAAAAATGTCTTAAAGTGGCTTTCCACTTTCACACAGAGACTTACTCCTGCCCTCTTCTGTCAGAGTTAAGGGTGGACCAGAAGCCCTAGTATCCCTTCTGGAGCTTGCGTCAATGGCTCTAACACGCGTAGTGGTTTGGTTAAATGGTTCTTTGTTTGCTCCATCAAAAGGCAATGGCAACTCCTGAGAACAAAGATACACATAGTGTTGAGAAAGTTTCTTTTCTCTTTTGTTATTGTCTATTTTGCCTGCTGTTTGGAATGTGTAAAATGATTCTGACAAGCTTGATATGTGCCAAAACCCAGCATGCCCACTGGTGGGAAGATTATCATCACCCAGATATAATAAAAAGCTTCTAGAAAAGTGCCTCTAATGATGGGCTGCTTTTCTGGCATTTACAGGGTTTTCTATTTGTTTTAGCAACACCCACTAGCACAACTGTAGCTAAAGGCCTGTTAGCATTTTCATTGGAAATTCATTCCAGGACTTTATAACTCTGCTGGAAAATTTGCTTTGAACTCAAGAGCCACACAGAAGACTTTTTATAGAGTCTCTTTTTCATTTTCTTGTATTTTTGCATTGAACAGAATTAAGCTATTTAGTCAATAATAAATAAATGGGGAAACCCCAACCATGTTAGCTACTAAGAATTTCCCTTAGGAAAACATGAAGTGTGTGTTTGATATCATCATCTGAAAAGTAAAACTGGGTGTAATTACTTGTTGAATCTGAGCTGAGTGCCGCGGTGTTTAACCCAATGGAGTACTATTCCTTATGAGCAGTAAAAATGTGCTATAAGGCACAAACATGTGTCACTTGCCTACTTTCCCACCTCAAAAGCACAGTTGTGAGTTTTGCAGCTATAACTCTGATTTTGGATGTTATAATCATGTTCAGAAGTAATAATCACATTTTATTTCGGACTCTGACGGACTCCTTTGTTCTCAGCAGTCAAACATGCTAGCTGAAGTGACTTGACTTTATTTTTTTATTTCTTATATTCAGTGGCAGGTAAACAGACAATTGTTTTTGAAAACCTCAATATCACAACCTTACTATTAGACTTATCTAAAATTTCAAACCAATATTCAGATACTTGTCATTACTAAAACCAATTAAAATAGATACCATTTTCTTGATACTATGGTAGAAGAATATTATAAATGAATATGGATTTTTTACTATGTACCTCAGATCTGTTTGGGTGTGGGAAGTAAACTCAAATGATAAACACATACAAAATTAGTTGTGTAATTGAATGAATTAGTGAAAAATTAATTTGTATTTAACATAAGGATTGATTTAGCAAAAGTATGCTTCTCAGTGAAGGCCTGTTTGTTAATAAATAGGACACTGGGCCTTCATCATACTGCATATCTGTGATTTTTCATAATGTTTTTTGATTATTGCAGCCTCAGATTAATATTTTTAAATTTCTGTAAAATAAAAACATTTTTATTGGTTTTTCCACCTAAGCTGCTTACCAATGTGTAGAATTTGGCTGACAGTATAATTCTTAAAAATATGTGGCATGCTTACAGTATTTATATGATGCCTAGAGTGTAAACAGCCGTATCAAAATCTGTCTAGAATGGGCTAAGACCAAACATATTTGTTGTTGATGCTAATGGCATTGACAAAAACAATTCCCATGCCACTGTTTAAAAGCTGTAATCTTTTAATATATGTAACCACAAATACATCAGATGAGATCATCTTGGTATTACAGCGGGGATACTGAAAAGGCTTCTTCCTTCAGAGACGTCACCAGGGGCAAGCTGCAGCCAGACAACTGTGGGACATCAGAGTACCCTGGCTGCCAAGAGGGCAAACTGCACCCTGGGGTGCAAGAATCACAGCAACAGCAGCGGCTCAAAAGTGGTGATTATCCTGCTGTATTCAGTGTTGGTGAATGCTGCATGCAATTTAAGAAGGATATGAAGGTTCTTGAATGCCTCTAGAGGAGGGCAAGTGAGCTGCTGAATGGGCTGGAAGCCTGTCCTGTGAGGAGCAGCTGAGCACTCTGGGTTTGTCTAGTTCGAAGAGAAGGAGTCTGAGGGGTGACCTCATTGCTCTCCACAGCTTCCTGAGGAGGGGACCTGGAGAGGGAGGTGCTGAGCTGCTCTCCCTGTTGCCCAGTGGCAGGACACATGGGAATGACTCAAAGCTTCACCAGCAGAGGTTTAGACTAGACATTAGGAAGCATTTCTTTATGGAGAGGGTGGTTGAACACTGCAACAGGCTTCCTAGAGAGGTGGTTGATGCCTTGTCTGTGTTTAAGCAGCATTTGGATAGTGCCCTTAATAATCTGCTTTCACTTTTGGTCATCCCGGAAGAGGTCAGGCAGTAGGACTAGATGATCACTGCAGGTCCCTTCCAAATGGAATAATTCTGTTCTATTCCTCTGTGTTTCATGAAGCATCAATACAGTATGTGTTATGTTCATGCTCATAAATGGGTTTCTTTTGACTTCAGCCAAAACTGCATCTGCAAGCATGTGGCATTCTCACCATGTCCAAGAGCAAGTTCAAACAGTGTGTATGCTGATGTGGGACCCTCTTCTGGGACGGTAAGAGAGCGCCCTTGAACAATGATAGATTTGCAGGGTGATAGATTACAAATAAAATCAATATTGGTCATTAAAACCCCCAGCTACTTTTCAAGGTGGTGTTGCTAATGCATTACCAAAGCTATTCAGTTGATGGAAAAGACAGTTACATAAAGAGGATTTTAGTAAATGCTTTTCCATGCACATTTACTGCATTAAGTGAGATTTATTTTGTATATGTTACTGAAATTTGCAATAACATAAATAGCTCAAAAATCTAATATTTAAGTTATGCCTCTCTGCAGCTTCTTGAAATGTTATCCATTAAAACCTTTTACCTGATGGAAAAAATACTGCCATTATGTTGCCATTGTGTAAACACAGCAAAAATAACTTAAAAATAAAGGTCATGCAGAGAAACAAGAATTTACAAACGATTTAAGAGAATTTGAGTTTTGAAAATGTTTAAAATTTTTAATGTCTAAGCAGACATGTCTCTTAAGTCAGAAAGAGAACCAGATTAATTAAAAGTTGTCATTGTCAAGAAGAGATTTTTCTCCAAATTTTTTAGGAGTGTTGTTCAGCCTGCACTGAAACGGTCACAGATTGATGGGTCCCAGAGTACCAGAAGTTTCTTGGTTAGTACATCTTTTAAAATTTATTGGTATGTACAGTGCATTCCTGTTTTTTTCCAGTAGATATTGGAAAATGGCTGCCACTTCTGACATTTTGTGGGTTTTTTTTTCCTTTGGGGTCTTGTGCTTTCTTATAATCAGAAATAATGACTATTGTTTTTGTAAGAAAGTAGTTATATGGACATGCTGTGGGGGTTAAAAATTCCCATGTGGATCTGGAGCTTGTGCCTTTTGAACTCCTTTCTTCTCCACACATTGATCGTTAAGGAGAGTTATAATTTCCATGCTTTCTGAGGAATAAGGACACTTAATGTGTTTTAGTAGCATGGCCATCAAGGCATATTCCTGGAAGGTGTATTCTTTAGCTTTAATTAAAGTGTGGAGAGGTTGTTTTCAGGGGAAACCAATAAAATGATGCTCATTGACCTCTTCTACAACCCAGGCCACAGAGATTTGCAATAATTCTCACAGCCTGCTCTTAACTTCTGGCCAAGGAAAATGAGCCTCTCAATTTGAAGTCTGTGACAATGAACAGTTCAAGTACATCTTTAGGTAAACTGCTCTCATTGTTCATTATCATCAATGTTAATTCATTTTCAGTCTAATTTGTTTAGTTTACTTCTGGCCTTTAGACTTTATCATGTCTTCACCTACTTGAATCAGAAATCTTGTCCCTACTAAATAAAGTACTTCCACATGCTGATCAAATCACCTTTAAGTCTCTTTGAAGATTGAAATGGAAATTGCTGTTTGCCATTGAGAGATATATACCCTACAGATTAAAAATTTTTTCTAGAGTATGGTTCAATAAAACAAAACTGAGATTCTTTGGATAACTAAAGTATTTTGGCTGGTGTGTGAGAAATCTAAAAATCTTAGTGTTTTACATATTTAAAATACAATTTCTTTACATGACTGTTGATTATATTTTCTCTGGAAGTTTGTGTGTGAGGAAGAAAAGAAATGTCATATAATGTCTGTTATAATATTTCTTTTTGAAGTTACTGACGTCTCTCTCTTGAAACTTAGGACTTACTAATTTCATAACTGCTGCACAGTGCCTTAAGAGAGAAGGTGAAGAAAGACATGGAGCTGAGTTCCATGGCAATAAGTAAGGATGGCCAGAAAATTGGCTGTAGGACAGCAGCTTGGGGTTATAATCACTTTTCAGATTAAAAATTAAGCAAAGCAAACTACACAAAAAGAGCATCCTCTTGAATGGTTTACTGGAATAATTTTCTTTAAGATATTTGTTTTCTGATTCTTTCATCTCCTTTCACTCCAATCAGTTTTAATGTGGAAACTGAGACCTACAAAAGCTGTTAAATAACACCACATTTATCCAGTCCTCCTGGATGGGACACAAATACCCAGAGGTAATTGGCAATAGGCAGAAGATAACATTGCACTCCTTCTGATAGAGGCTGCTAAGAACTTTAGTCATCAAAATCAATATGTTTCTGACTCCTCTAAAGTCAGTTAAAGAACAGATCCAACACTAATTTATATTGGCTTTTTTTTTCTTTTTTTTTCTTTTTTTTCTTTTCTTTTTTTTCTTTTTAAGTTAGTAATGTTTTTTTCTTCAGGGAGAAGGATTTTGATTGCAATTTTAAACATTGAATAAATCTACCTCTTAATGACTTTTAAAATTTGATAAATCCTAGGATGAAAGCCCTGGTCAGGCACTGGCTGCAGTAGTTTCCAATATGGAGCCTGAAAATTTTATCTGTGTCCCAGGAAAAAGGGATGTCTTTCTTCAGGAGTTCAGTAAATAAAAATTTCATTTGAAATCACCCTCTGAATCAGGAACCTTTAATAGAACAGAGGTCAAATATGGCTAAATAAAATTTGCTTCATTTTACCAAAACAACCAGTTTTGTTCTTGCTATAGCCCATTTATTTTATTGAAGAAAGGATTTTCTCCTAGATATTGAGAAAACAATGGGATATTTTTACAGATACTGTCTGATACTTAAAGTAATTCAAATTTTAAAAATACACACAGCTTTATGGCTCTTACATCTTTTGTCAGTTTTCATGCCCATGGGTGTCCTACTGAAATAGCTGTGTGTGTGCAGGTTTGGTTTGAATTTATGTGTCAGGACTCTGTTCCTACTGTTTTGTATTTAATGGAGTAGGTAATATTCTGTACATGTTTATGTGTAATGCTTTTATTTATCATATAAGTAAAAAAGCGATTCCCTGTCATGACCTCTTTGATTTGTCTTCAAAGCACAATTCATGCAAATAACATCTAGCAAAATTTCATTTACAAAGACAAAAGATATTTCTTAATACACATTTTAATGTAATGCATTTTATTTATGTATCAACCATATATGCTAGAAGCTACTGAACCAAAGTATGATTTCAGCCTCAAGAGTCTCAGCTTCAAACATTGATATGTTAAGAAATGCAAATAGGTGATGCATGAAAAGGAGAAAATCAAAGGCGAGAAGCAGCCTATTCATAATTCTGGTTGAATAACTCAGTAGGCCGAATCATATCTAGGTATGTTAAAGAGGAAATAGCAGATTATTTTCTTGTAAGATCTTATCCTTCTCCACTAATATTGAGGCAGCTGCTGTTCCATTGAGGAAAACGCACTAAGAAAAGGTGCCTGTTTCTACCGTATTAAACATCAGAGTAAACTGAATCCAGAGAAATTTGCAACTCCCTCTGAGAGTCAACTTATGTGTTTATTCTTTCAAATCTGCAAAGTAAGGCTAGCAAGATTTTCACTCCTGATAGCAACAATAAGCATGTTTGTTGATGCACAAGATGAAGTAGACTACAATTTGCCTAGTCTTGATTTTGATGCTATGTAGGTCTAGCACTATTGAAATGTAAGAGGAACTTATTTTTGTCAATAGAAGAAGCAGATGGAATCATAAAATAGTTTAAGTTGGAGAAGACCTCAAAGATCATTCACATGTTCAAGTCTTTTTCACCTCTATATTAGTCTGCTGTTCTCACTGCTAGTTCTTTTCATTGAAGGCTGCTGTTTGTGCTCTATTCAGATAATCTTTTAAAGCAGAAGTGTTATATTAAAGGGTCTTTAATAATAAATTCTCTCTCAATAACTTTCTGGTCTCTTCATTCACTTTAAACTGCTTGTTTGCTTTAAGTCTCGTAGTTCATTATTTGTAAAAGAAAATAACTCAAATTTAATCAAATTTGTCACTGAAGTGAAAATTACTGTTTAATTACATCAGCTTGTACTTATCACTATGCAGCAGTGGTTTCAATGCCTTTTCATCAGAAAAATACTTAGTCTCCAATGAGCTCTCTAGCTCAACTTATACCTTGGCTAATGTAGTCATCATCAGAATCTTCTGCCAGTTTAGATGCCAGAAATCTCTCTTGCCACTGTGCAGCCCTGTCACACTCTACTGCAATTGTTCTACTGCAACTGGCCACAAATTGTGCACTGAGTTTGAAGGCTTCAGGACTGAGGCATGTCAGACTTGCTTTCTCTGAACTTTTCTTGACCTTTCTGTACTTTGCTGTACTTCATTTAGCTGTGGCAGCAATTTCTCTAATTGACCAGGTGTCTGTGGCATAACTTTTTACTTAATTTTTTTTTTTTTTTGTGCAGTATGGCAACAGTTTCTTATAGATATCTGGAAAAAGAAAATATTTTATGTGAAAAAAGATATTTCTTATCTAAAATAATGATGTAGTGTAGAGAAGTACAGTCCTGGAATGGTAACAGAAGTCTGGGGAAGGATAAAGGCTAGAAGTGTACAGAGTGCATTGCAGAGGAGTACTGCTGTGGGGTGATTAGAGATGGGGCACAGGCAGGCACTGAAGACCCCTCAGAAATTAATTACTTACGGTCAGCTGAAGAAATGAAGACCTAGAACTGGACAAAACTGAGTTTAGGGGTAACAAAGAGAACAAATAAAATCTATCTCAGCTATATAAAACCCATCACCTATGTAAGTTCAGGGTCCTGTATTGCTGCAGGCCACTGAAGAGAAAGCAAGATGTAAAAAAAACAATGTACCAAAAGTATAAAAATCACCTCAAGTGACTTTTAGACAGAAGAAGCCATTAACAGATGATTATAAGTAACTGTAATATCCTCCACTGCCAACACAAGAACGACACCACTTGCCTTTAGACACGTTGGAAGTGTGAGCTTAATATCAGAAGAAGAAACTAATAATTCTGTTTGTAATAATTTTAACTGTATTATTGTCAAAACTTCCTTGAATCAAAGATTTTTTTCTCTTTTCCTGGTAATAATTACATATGTACTCTTGATGAATCTTGGGTTAGGCTCAAGATTTCCATAATAATGACAAATTAGGTTATTATACTAATGTTAAATTCTTGGCTTTTTTCCTCTCCCTATAAACAAGATTTTGAGCATAATGCTCTGCAGTAGTCAACATCCATTTGTGTCTCAGACCTTGAGTGATTCCAGAAACCTCCATCTTCTAAGTATGGAAATACAAAACTATATCTGGCTTATCAAAGAGATTTGATCAGAGTGAAAAAATTACTTAGATGAGAATTTAAGGAGGTAAAGTTCATCAGCTCTATTTCATTGTTTATTCTTCTTCGGCTGTAGTCATGAACCTACTGATGCTGTTTTGGAATTCACCAATTAAGTAATGGGTTTAAGTTTCCCTAAAGGAAACTGAAGATTTTAAAGTCTATTCACATACTTAAATATGAATTTTACAAGCATCTATTCTGAGTGTATTTGTTTTCTCACCAGCAGAAAATTTTCTCCCTGAAGATGAGTAGTCCTGTTCTGATATTTAGAGGATGGCACCATGACATGAAAAGCAACATTTTAAAATAGCTTTGTTTGTCCTGTAATATTGTGAAGCTGTTGGATCAGCTTATACCTATAGCTAAAAATTATTCATGGAGCTTCAGCAGGTGTCTGATCATATCTCACTTTGGATAGGATGTACTCCCAAAAGACGAAAAGTATTTTTATCTAAATAAGTAGATTACAGCTATGGCTAATGCAGTTACTTAATGAAAGGGTTATCATTGAGTTTGCACAACTGAAGCACTCTTCTCAAAGTGTCCCTTTCACTGGGAAATGCTCCCGGCTGTCATTTAAACTGTCTTGATCTATGCCAGTATGAAAGACTGCAGAAAAAGTTTTCAAAAATAAAATCTGGAGTAAGCTGAGATGATGTTTTACACTAGATAAGTGGTCTGAATTTCTCCATCTGTGTCTACTTGAAAGTTCATATTAACTAGGACAAGAGATTCTTGCCTGTTAAAGTTACAGTTCAAGTAATATCCAGAATTTCCATCTGCAGACACATATTTAATCAATTTGGTGAAGTACTTATTTTTTAACTTTGCTTCTCGTTTATAGTTGGTGAGGGCTTCTGTGACTTCTGTTAACTATGGGATCTTCTATTATGGAATTAATAGGAATTAAAATAAATCACTGTACATGTCCCTTGGGACAATGCACAGTAATTTTCTCTTAATGCCTGTGTTTATGTTAAAAGTTTTCGATGAAAACAGTCTGCCCTAGAGAAACCAAATACTCTCCTGGTATGTAGGGTGTGGTTTACAGAGAATTTGAAGTGGATGAAGAGCTTCCGCCAAAGATCCAGAAAGTTTTAAAAACCCAAGAGAAATCTCTGTTGAGCAAAACTAGACACTTTCTGTAGCACCAAGGTGTCAATTTACTTAACATTTGTGATGCTGTAGAGATGGGGTTGATACAGAACTGTATCACTCAACTAGAACCTCTCTGAAGGGTTTGCTCAGGTTCAGCCAGTGTCTTTAGAGGGTGGAATAAATACAGCAGGACTGACTCTAGTGTTTGGATTTATGTGCCCTTGGCCTTGCGCAGCTGTGCACAGAGAGAAAATGTATTGCACCTACCTCATGTCCTCAAGCAAGCAGAATTTAAACACTTATATACAAAAGTACCAGGTTTATGGCAGAGAGTGTATCCTTGTATTTTAGAGTACTTTGCTAAGTAAAGTGTAACAAAGTGCTGCAGACTATTTGCATCAATTATGTTTTTGCTCATAAGGGAGGGTCACATTAATTTTTTTAAAAAATAGCAAACCAAGCCTGCTAAAAGTGGAAATAATAGTCTGGTTTTTTTGTCATTGTTGAATTCATGCTAATGCCTGCTATGGCAGCAGTGGGATACAGACTTAGATCTTAATTAGAGGTCCTTTCTACATTCATGGTTATAAAATGAAGTTGTTGGCATGGTAGGGATAGAAAGCTTGGTTTCTTTCCACAGGTTGGTCCATCTGAGCATAAAGCTCTTTACTGAGGCTTAACCTTTAAATAACATCTTTCCATCTAAATCCAGTAATAGATTCTAGAGGATTTTGTAAAGGGGGGTAAACTTGCTGCCCATATTTTCTCTAATGGCTGAATTATTGCAGTCTTTGCTGATGAAGTAAAAGATCTGGTCAAATTCTCTCTGAGGAATCTCCAAATTAGTGGTGATGTCAAGTGTCTTTATGTATTCTGCTGAAGATGTGAAGAAAAAGTTCAAGAACTGTGCCAGAAAAGAGACTATGAAGAAGGGAATACGATTCTGTGATCAGAGCACTTACCTAGAAAAGAGGAGTCCTGCAATTAATCTCCTGCGCTCAGGATTGGGAATGAGTTTTGCCCTATGACTGCTTAGTGTAAAGAACAACTGCTAAGCTGTGCTGTCAGCAGTACCTGACATAGCTCATTTTGAATTAGCTGTGATGTTACATGGAGACAGAGTTGTATTTTGCAAATGAGACATACCCACAACTTAGAAAAGCGCTGTCTATACTCACTAATGAAACGGTAAAGAGTTGCTGGAGCTAGCAGCAATTTTCCTTCATAGGATACTAATAACAGTTTAGCTGCTCTGGGGAGATAAACTGAGTTCGGGTGGAGTGTCATGCTAATATTGCTGTACCACTTTCTACAGCATTGCTGTATTTTGTGCAGACAAAGGATTTTATTGAGCTCTCAGTGCTGCTTGGGGTGCACCCTCACAACAAGTTAGACCTGGTGGCTTCCAACAACTCTTGCTCTTTATGAACTCCAGCATAAATTGAGTGTGGGTTTAATATGCATGGAGGTCAAATGAGAATAATTTAATTGAGAAAAATCAGGAACAGGCTGTTTAAATTATGATTGTTTCATGAAACATTTTCAGGTATTTTGAAAGGTTTGCTGTACTGATGAACTCTTCTTTTTAACAAACGTGTTTTTCCTAGACTAAAATGCCAAAGGAGGATACAATATTTTCATACACAGGTAAAACCTAGTCTCCTTAATTTGTCACTAGAAAATAGCTGAAAGTTCTAGAGTCCGAAAGAAGTTAATGGATAAGAAAATAGATTTTTTTCCTTTACAATAATTCAAAAACTTATTCTACTAATTTGTAAATAAAAAAGTGAGTTTTAAAGTGGAAGACAAACGGTTTTCTTTCACTATGAGTTCCTGCTGCTTTGTATTGGAAGATAAAACCAAGTCACTTTCATAATTTATTATTTTTAAATTTTGAGGATGGAAGAAGTGGATGTATTTTGTTGTGAAGACCTGACTCAAGTGAGGAAAAAATCAATGGGGGAAGGAGTGGTGTATCATCTGATGAACTTAATAATTTCTTCTAAAGAAAGGGAGTCTGCAACTTCTCAGTACCATGACAGCTTTCACATTTTGATGAAAGTGAACCATGAAACAAAGGATAAATAAGAGCTGCATTCAATATTCGTAACTTGTTCCTTGACAAATATTTTTTCCACCCCTATTAAAGTGTAGAGGAGAAGGTAGAAGAGAAAAGGAAATTTTTTTCCAGATTCAAGGACTTCAGAGATTTTAACCTCTTTGACACAACACAGCATTATGTACAAAGCACTCAGGAAAATATGCTTTGCTTTTGTGTCTCATTTTAGGATGCCTTATTGAAGGGTATTTAATCTTTTGAAAGCTGACTTTCATTTGTTTGCAATATTAATCTGATGACTTTTGCCATGATCAGTTACATCCCAGAATATAAAAGGTCATGTAGTCAAAGGGATAATGAAGCAGAAAAAGATAAGAATGCTTTAAACTGTTTCCTTAGAAGGAAGATGTAAGGCACTTGGGTAAAACTCATGGAAGGAGAAAAACTTTGTGATAGCATTGATGTAGTATTTTCTCTTTATATTTGCTGTTTGTATGGGTGAATATAAAATAATAAAATTCAGATAGAACATGGATATCTTTGTCAGTTTGTAGAAAAATGGCACCATATGGAGTGATTTAAAATGTGGTGGGTTTGCAGCTAGGTGTAGTTGCACCTCATGAAAGAAAAAAGTGTTTTAAAAATATCCATAAGATGTAGGTGCTCTTTCACTTTAGTCTGTGTTGGTGCCTTTATTAATTTTTTAGTTCTGGTTTGTTTGTTTTTTTTTTTAATTGCGAAGTGTTATGCAATTTGCATGGAAGTATTTTGTAGCTTCTGCAATTCAGTCCTGTCTGAAGATTTTTGGCTGTATGACATCATTTCATCATTCTAAAATGATACTATTTTAATTTCCATAGCAATAATTTGCAACACTGAAAGAAAGGGTATTGGATTAATTTGAGGGATACTCAGGACAGATGTGTGCATAAGAAGGTGCTGTTAAATTTCTCCTCCACACTTCTCAAAAATGCCTTTCAGATTCCTATGTCCTCCATTTTCCACCAGAAAGCTATTAATTTAAAGCTAAAATAATTTACAATCACAATTTGACTCAAAAAAAGGTCTCTTCTAGATCTTAAGCTTTCAGTGCAAAGTTTTTATTTATGTTGCCCTTCTTTCTGTTTTCATAAAATGTGTAGATCATTTTTAAGTCATAGGTTTGTCCTGTTCCTTCTACATAACCCATGTGATTTGTTTCTCCTAAGAGCCATGATTCTGCAAGTGATTGCCCATGAAGTCTTTGCCAGAATTTATTATTTTGTGTGTGATAATATACTAGTTCTCTAAATCATGTTTCTGAAGTAAGAAGACTAATGTGGATTTTGTTTCAGACAGTTTATGACTTTTCTGCAGATTAAAAGGATGTAAAAATCTTCTGTGGCCTGTCAATCCAAGAATATTTCTTGAAAAAATATGGTCCCATTTTCATGGAGACAAAAGCAAAAGTAAATGTATAATGCAATGAACAAGCACATTAAATACAGTCTTTAAAGAAATGTTGAGGCCAGAAAAGGATGCTACCTGCTGAATTTCTCAATGAAAAAAAACCTCTTTTGTGTTAGTGTCTGATGGTTGCTTGCGGAAAAGTCAACTGTGTTTTGCAAAAAGGTGTTGGGGACATTCTTAATCATGTCTGGTAAATTCTCTTTGCAATAATCCTGGATTAATTTATATTTAAGCACTATTTTTAATTCTAGGGCTTAAAATGGATGGTATTGTAGTAGAGACTCTCTTCCAATTCTGGGAAACTTCTGAGGCAGTTACATTTTGTAGACAGGCTCATGTAGAAGGTCTTATGGATAAGGCTGTATTAGTGTTTTTCTCTTTGTTAGGATTAGTCTTGAAAAAGTCAGGGTCATCTTTTGTATTGTCAGATACTCATCTGGAAAAAGGAGGCATCTTTTTTTTTCAGGATTTAAAGGAGACTAAGTTATTAATTATATTGATATAAAGGCAGTATGTGATTCCTAAAATACAGTATTGTGGACTTTTGGATTACTCAAAAAGGGACCAATGTGGAATGTTTTGTCTATAAGAAAGAATGCCTAGGCACTGTTGTGGTACCTTTTCCAGGGCAATTTGTTTTTCCACTATATCATACAGATAGAGGGGAGATATTACTGTTCAAAGACTGGATTAAGGTTCAGATTTTTTTTTCTAATTCTTTTTCCTAATTTTTTTCCCCCTGTTATTTCTAAAGTGCTTTTGTTTGCTTACCCCTCCAAGAATATTCTGGTGATGCAGACAATTAAGGATAGTTAGTAAGGCCTGCATTAGCCTTAAAATGCTGGTAAGTGACTCCCAGAGTAATCTGATCATGTTTTGGAAGATGTTCTGGTTTAGATACAGAAAAAATCTGAAAAATTCTCCATATCTTTTTGAACCTAGACTGGGTTCTTATTTTTAAGGATAAAATAAATAAGAAATGTATTTTTAAATCTTCTGGTGTGAAATGTATTTCAGTTTCAAAGCTGTGTGAAAGAGTACTAAAATTAAATTAAACAGATTACATGAGTTTCAGTGCCAGACAGACTCCAGATTTATTCTACAAGAGATAACGGCAGATTTGAATGTGCAAGGTTGAATTAATGATTTTTGTAAAGCACCTAGAGCACTTTATGTTTTTACTCAGTACTATTTTTGAGGCACAGAATGTAGGTGCAGGCTCATACACTTAGGGAAAGCAGGTTTGCTGTGAAAATCTTCATGGCTTCCTAGAATGGGGTTCTGTCTTGAGTAAACTTGTTTTCACACATCTGTGCTTTCCACCATCTTCAGTGACCTGAGTGGTTTCATTCAGATGGCTGCCCATACACCCATTCCACTGCTGATCACAGTGTATATCTCCCCATTTGAGCCCAGAGTGTCTGCACAACAAGCATGTGCCTGGAGATTACTAGTGCTTTGCAGAGCAAAGTCCAGCAACTGTAGTTAACTTTTCTCTCAACTATTTCTTGTCTCAAAATGTAATTTCTTATTTCCTACATTTATGAAACCCATATTTCTTTGCCATTTTAGTAAATTGTCATTAGTTACTGTTTCGATCTGGAAATTTTTGACTTTCAAAACTGCCTCACAACCACATATATCAGTCAGAGTACTTGTTTCCTACAATCAAAGCCTCGTGAAAAAGAGCCTAAAGAAAACTCACATCCTTGGGTTTGCTATGTCCGTGAGAGGAAGCCCAGTCTCAGATATATCTCCAGGGTGTATCTTTGTGGGAAGGGTAAGGGCAAAGGTTCATGTACAGTCTTCTAAACCTCAAAGCACACAAGCTCTTCAGTTCTGTTTTGGACAACACCAGCTCATACTCTGGATGTAGCTACCCATCCTGCTTTGACAAGGTGGAGAGCAGGGGCTGTTCCTGAAATACCTATCCTTGTGGATTATGTTGACTGTTAGGACTGACTTGGTTTACATGAGACCCTTTCCCCTTCTCTGCTCTCCATTTCATAAAGCTTCTTGCAGGCCTTCTGAACTCCTGGAGCTCAGGAGCTGGATGAGATGCTATGGCCTTCGTCAAAGTAATGGTATCCATCTGCAGCAACTCAACTCGAATTGCAAAATACCAGCCTCATATTCTGAAGTTGAGCTGGCTGGACACACAGCAGTATTTGACCTTCTATTCTTCCATGTACTTCTCCTGACCAGCACCCAATCAATCTGTTGGAAAGTAACAGGAGAGCCCATGTTTTTCAAAGGGCTGGTAGCTCAAATAATGAGTTTGCTCACCCTCTTATTGCTGTACACGCTAGTTACTGCATCAAAGATTTTCAGTATTCAGAGTGACTACTGCTTTCCTTTCTAAGACTGCTTTTTCTGTTCAGTGAATTGAGGTGACTTGGCTCACTACCTCTCATCCCAGTACCTCAGCTCACCGTAACCGAGCCACGCAATCCTTAGATCTCCCTTTCCTAAGGTACTGTTTATGACAGTACATATTTTTGGCTATTTTATTTCTAGTGACAATTATATTGCTCAGTGGGATTGGTCTCTTCAAGGAGTTTAAGAGAATAAAATGTAGTATTAGTGTCTATGTGCTATGAGCTATCTAAAATTTTTTTTCACAATGTATCTCTCTGTTTCTTAGCATGTGTTAACTGTAAAATAATTGTAAAAAACTTGTAGAAGTGGTTTTTGTGTTTTCAGGAAGACCATGTATTCTTAAGGCAAAACTGCTGGAATTTGTAATGTTAAAACTAGAGCCTAACCTAATGATTGAGTGTTGCCTTATGTATACTGATTGTCGTTTAATAATGCTGCATGCCTTTTTCTGGTTACCTAAAGTTAGTTTGAGAGAAGTATAAATAAAATAGGAAATATGGAAGTTATAATTTGTTGTTCTCAAAATGTCAAGATTTATGAAAGATTAGTTATGGTGCTCTAAATTTTAAAACACTTACTTAATTTGCTTAGTGTAATTTCCTTTTCTGTGTTGTCTGGAATACATTTGCATATATCCTGAAGACATGGGTCTCTATCTGAGCTCTTACATTTTTGAGAGCTGGAAAAAAGCGCTTTTTTTTTTTTTTCTTAGACCATTACATCTTTTTTTTCTTAATTCTATTACTAACTGAGAGGAGAAAAGTCAAAAGATACATATTCTGCTTTTCTCACAGTGCACAGCCTTGCACTGTCAAAAATGTCACAGGTTAATGGTACAACTGAGCTCCATTTATCTTATTCTGACAGCTTGTCCAGTGTTGTACATCTAGCAATGGCATCTCTCCTAAAGGAAGTGACATTTTTAGCCTTTGTTCTTTTCATTTGGGCCTATTAAAAGGATTTACAGTAATTCCACACTGTGTTTGCAATACGTTGCTTCTTATTATGTGGAATTACAGTGGAGACTTAAGGCTAGTTTAGTTCTATAGAATAATTAATGCATGGTTGAAAATTAAATCCTCACCTTAGAAATCTGAAATTATAGGAATGGATTTTGTGAAAAATGATGGTATGTATTTTTAATTTTACAACCTTTCTATTACACTTTTTAAATTATTTATGGAAGCTAAAAAAGGCCAGCATGTGGTAGACAGCAACTTAATTTTATCCTCAAAAAAATGTGAGTCCTAACCAGTGGTTACTTATTGATGACTTACAAAATGTATAAAGTTTTTTTTTTCTGAAATGAGTTTTATAAAGCCAGGGCTAACTAAATCTGAATATTCCCCATTAAAAAAAACGTATGTTGTTTCATTAAATCTTTTAAAATTGATGTATCTTTATAGGCAATAGCTATATGAAAACAAACTGATGGACCTCAAAGAACCTGTCCCATTTTCAGAGATGCTTGATTAAATTAAATTTTACAGACTTAGATGCCATTTTAACTTGAATAGCATAAATGGCTGGTATTTTTATCCTTGACTTAAAGGAAGCAATTGAAATTAGGTGTTGTTTCAAATGCTGTTTTCTTAGTTTAGATAAATGGAGTGTTTGATACAAAGAGGGATATTTATCTTTTATGGTCTGGGTGCAGCTTTAGTGAATTCTTTGGAGAGTAGAACAGTATGGAATATTTCATAGGAAGAGACCTACAATGATCATCTACTCCAACTCAAAGATTGGAGTCTTTTGAGTATGCCTGGGCAGGAATTCTGCATGTTCTGTGTTTTGGGCAAGTCCCTTCCCTTATTAAAAATTAAATTCTTAATTTATAGATTTGAAATAACAGGTATTTCCTTTGTGAAATATCTGAAATGTTCTCAAAAAAGGCATACCTGGTTATATATTTCTTTTTTCTTCTCCCCATATTTTTTAAAAAAGCAGACCACATAATCATTCCAAGAGTACTTTGTAACAAATCTGACAATTGTAACCTGACAATTCTCCTCCTCATATTTACACTGCCCAGACCAAGTTCTGTATGAAGCCTTCTGAAACAGTCAATTTTTATTCAAAAATACTTAACATTAGTTTAAAATAATTATTCTTTGTGTTTCCACATTATTTCCTAATGCTTCAGTATTATTTCATAGAAGGGTAAAATTAATGACATTTCTTTGTAATTTTAAAATTTCATGATATTATTTGCATTTTATAAGGTGCAATACATATTTCAGCACAGCTAATTTGAGCATCCAGGAACAAAGAATGAAAGTAAGGGGTACTGTTTTCAGAAAGAGTGTTCAGTGCAGAGGAAAACATAACCATAGCCCATCACTACAAAGAACTTCATCTATCTCTCCTCCAAACCCAGCCAACCAGACAACAAACACCTCTTCCTTAAGGTTCATTTGTAACTTTTAGAGAAATACTAGGACTAAACAAGGCTAATGGGAGTGAGTGGTGGTGTTTTGGTGTGGTGGCTTCTTGGTTTTTTTTTTAAACTTTAAGGTTTTTATATCTAAAATTTGATGTGGAAATATGATCCTCTCTATGCACTCAGCATTGATAAGCTTGAGATCAAGCCTTTATAATATTAATACTGGATATGAGTTTGTTGACCCATTTTAAGAAGAAGAGCTTACTGGGATGGATCCAGGGTCTAATGACATATTTCAGAAACTTGTGACAAACAGGCTTTGTGACTTTTAGGGAAGAACTTTTAGGGAAGAGTCCACAACTAAAGGTATAGCGGCTTAAAAAAAATACCAACCAAAAGTGTCGTAAGTAGTCCTGATGTTCTATGAGAGCTGGAGAGTGTCCTTTTATCTGTGTTTACCCAGTGACAGACTGCTATGTCTTTCTCAGTCTTTCAGATAAAGGCCACAAAGTATCCAAGGTATAATTTGACCAAGTCTAACTGGGTTTTTTTGCTAGCATACATCAAATGAAATTTGGAAAAGACTATCAGATGCCATTACTTGTGGACTTGAAAATCAGAGTAGTTATCTTTAAAAAGACATGACTTTCCTGCCAAACTGAATGGAACTGAGAATAATCTGAGAATGGAGGGAAAAGAAATGCAGATTGTATGTCAGAAGTCAGGAGACGTTAGTTTCTCACTTTCCCAGTCTGCCAATCCATCTTCTGATGAGAAGGGTTAAAAAATACACAGTAGCCATGTAAGTGTAAGTATATATAAAACACTTGCTTTGCTTGGCTGGAGTTTATTTCCTATAATCAGCTATGACAGATGAAGGAAAATAACACCAGTCCTTAAGGTGATGTCATAGTTTCAATGTACTTTAAAGTAAATTATGTTTGCTAAAAATTGAGCTACTTTTTCTTCAGTCAATCATTGCTAATAAATTCCTAACATAATGGAAGTTTTCTGACAATGACTTGAGTTTCTTCAGGTACAATACTGTAGATCAACATGTCGTAATAATAACCCAAATTATTTTATTTCAGCATTAGCAGTAGTTCTAAGTGGTTAATAAATCAAATAGGCACTTTCAGTTTTGCATTTTACATAAAAGTATCTATTACAAATAGTGGAGCTGTATCATCTATGTATTTTACTGGAAGTTATTGTGCAGATTATTTTGTATACACTGAAACTCATGCTCTAAAATTTTCTTATTTGATGACCTTAATCTTTATTTTAGAACACAAAAATAATTATTATTTGATATTATTTTGTGTATGGGGTCCTGCCAACTATAGTTATAACAAGAATAATTAGATGAAATTTATATTCACCAGAAGTATTAACAGAGTACATTTTTATAAAATGACTGGATAAAATTAGTGTTTACATTAAGGAGTCTATGTAGCAATAAATGTACTTTTTTCAGTAACATTTATGGATATTTTTGCCTTCCCAGTTACTTTTTTTCCTTTTCTATCCTAATCACATAACCATCTGTCAACATCATATAATGACATTACTTTTTTTCTTTTAATTGTTTGAATGACATCACCTGCAAGGAGGTGTCAAACTGAACAAGCAGATTCTTTCCAGAGTGAGCATTTATGCTCTGTCAGTGTCAAGAAGCCCCAGGCAGACTCTTATAACTTAGAATCAGAAGGAGCTCAACTACATTGCTATCAAAATTTCACTGGCATGTAAATAGTTTAAGTATTATTGATTATTTTAATGATGAATTTTCAGTCAGATGTTGATTTAACAGTATCTTACATGAGCCAATATATAATAATGATGAAAATAACATTGGAAGCAAATTAATTTTAAAACAGTTTATCAGGAAATGGTTAAAACTGTGAATGTATAAATGTATTCACTGGATTTCATAGAATCACAGAATAGCTCAAGTTGGAAGGAACCCATAAGGATTGTTGAGTCCAACTCTCTGCTCCTCCCAGCACTACCTAAAACTAAACCATATGACTGAGAGCATCAGCATCCTTGGACTCTGACAGGTGGAAGTCTGATAGTTTTGAATAACCGTTGTAATAATTTTCTGATTTCTTTAACATGAAAACCTCTGTCATTTTAGGTGGTACTGTGTCCACTTCTCCTTGATCCCCTACTGCAAGAGACATGGACATAACAGAGAGAGTTCAACTAAGGGCCACAGAGATGGCCATATCAGCAGCATCTCTCATATAAGGACAGACTGGGAGAGCTGGGCTTGTTTAGCCTGGAGAAGAGAGGGCTCGCGGGGATCTCATCCATGTGTACAAACACCTAAAGGAAGGGTGCAAAGAGGACAGGGTCTTTCCCGTGGTGTCTGGTGTCAGGACAGAGGCAGTGAGCACACTCTGAAATGCAGGACAGTCCATCTGAGCACTGACATACAACACTTTTTCTCTGTGGGTGTCACCGAGCACTGGTGCAACTTGCCCAGGGCGGTAATAGAGCCTCCGTTTTTGGAGATATCCAAAAGCCCTCTGGATGTGGTCCTGGGCAGCTACCTCTAGGTGGCCCTGCTTGAGCCGGTGAGTTGGACCAGCTGACTCCAGAAGTCTCTTCAAGTCTCAAACATCCCATGATTTCTTGTAGATGTAAAATGGGCTGTTTAATACACTGAATATCAGAACAGTGGGTCTGGTCTTAGCCTGATACAAATGCACCTAAAATACTGAGCTATTCTAGGTTTACTTCAGCATGACTGAGACTATTCCCAGTTATCTGGCCAGTGGCACAGCATAAATAAAACTGAGTTCCTTGTGAATGCAATCTGCTTTCTTCAAGAAGAATGGCATTAAGAGATGTGCCTCGAATATCCTGGTATTTTCCTTGACAACAGAAACATTCTCCATGCACTCTCAGACTTTGGAATTCATTTTCTTGGTGGATTTTGTTTGCTTTTTTTTTTTCTTCAATATCTTGAGGTCACCACAGTTCCTTCCCTTGGCTCCAGTCTTTGTGGATTTATTCTGCAACAGGAACATATTTTGTAGGGCAAAGTAACTTGGAAAAGGAGTGAAGGGCAGTAGGTGTGAGGTAGATCTATGGTCCTTTCAGAAATGCTGCGTTGAATAATTGCTCTATGTAACAGTTTTACAGAACCTGATTAATTTCTCTACATAATACATATGGTCAAGGAAGGAGATTTCAGGGATTAAAATGCAGACATTTCTCACTCAGTGGTAGGAGAGACTACCTTAGGCATTGCAGAAGAATTTTAAAGCGGTGTAGGAGAAAGCTGGAATTTAGCCAAGAAAATGGAATAAACATGTCTATTCCTGGAAAGAACCCATATATCTCACTACTCAGAAAAATCACTTGTACTTCTTTTTCAAAGTACTTCAAGTTCTTTAATTCTTTTTAGCGTGGCAGTCCCAGCATATGAACAGTCAGTTTGGTACTAACTGAGCAAAAGGAATATTTCTGAAGTGAAGTTTAGTTTATATTAATCTTTCTTGGCAAAATAAGATGAAATTTTCAAGGGTATTTTTAATTTTTTTCCTGTAGAATGGGTGACTTTGATTGTTTGTACACTGTCATTTGATTACTGACATCTTTTCTCCCCTTATGTTTCTCATCTTCCTGCTGAACTTAGATCTATGATTTCAGAATGTAAGTCTTCACAGAAATTTCCCATGTGCTTTTTAGCTTGTTTTGTAGACTTGAGCTTTTGTTTTGTCATGTCACAAATAACCATTTTTTTACTAGCATTTGGGCTCTCCAGTAGAAGCTCAGTATTATGCTATTCTCCACTTCATCTTACTCTGAGAAGCAGAGGGATTGTATTGCTCTGTGAAAGCCAGGGGAACTACATATTTGAGCTCCCCTGTTTGATATTGTGCCATTTTAAAGTACCCCTTGAAAATACGTTTTGCAGGTCAATCCACCCAGACCTGCTGCTTTCTGACATGATTGATGTTGCTATTGTATCTGATCTTAATCAGCTGAGCCAGTCATCCATCATGGCACAGCGATAGAAATCTCTCGTAGATATTTATACAAAATTAGTTTATTAACATATGTAAGTAGAAATTCATGGGAAGTGTGGGTGAATGGAGGTGTTCAGGTGGAAGCACTGGCCACTCGGTGAGGGGCTTGCCAAGTGAAGGTCAGCCAAGCATGGAAGGCAACAGCTGGTCATAATAATGGATCTACTGCAGTTCCAAAGAAGGATGGGAGAGTGGGGAGGTCAGAATCTTTTCCTGAATGTGTTTGAGGTAAGTGGGTTTGTGCAGAGGGAGACAGAGACCTACTGAGATTTGTGGAGAATCCCTCCAAACATTTTAACTATAAAACCTTGTTCATTAAATCAATGTTTCCTCTGTGGTATCAACTGGAGATGTAGCACATGCAGGAGAGAGTGTTCTTAGCAGGGAAAAAAAAAGATCAAAAAAATTGAATACAGGCAGATATTTCTAACTAGCATTCCAGTTCCAATCTCAATGTAAATAACCTACCGCTATTCTTTCATTCCTTTCTTCTATTCCCTTGTCTATAAAATATTTTAAACTCTTCAGTCTATTTTGGATGTTGAAAGTAAACATTTTTATTTTAATCTGATTTTAGATGAGATGTATATGGCTTCAGGACAAAAGAACACCTCCTGGTGAAAAGAAATCCTGCTTTTGTAGTCCCTGCTTCAAAATTATTTGTAGGATTTTTGTTTGCATTTTTATTTGTTTTTAACCCAGTTGCTAAAACATAAACACTATGGAGATGGGGACAGGAATCCAGAGTTACCACTATCTGATCAACTTCTTTATTTAAAAGCTTTTATATATTTGTGAGCAAGCTTGCCACTGCTTGTCAGCACCTCTTGCTCCTTCTCTCATCATCAGAGCTTTTTCACTGCAAAGGCATTATTCAGGCACTAAATTGCTGGAAATATTGTTGCCCTCTTGTGTGTGCCTAATTTGTGGCCTTTTACTTTCTATCAGCTGACTTGATGCCTTCTTCTTGCCAGTGGCCTGTGCTGAATCACACATTAAAATGTGCACCTGTCCTCATTTATTGAACTGACTGCACAATTGTCAAGTCTCTGTACATCTCATTCTAGACCTTCTCCTAGCACAGAGAATCTGGATGTGGTGGCACTTAGTGTTAATTGAATGTGATAGGAGAGTTAACATCAGCAAAGTTCATGTCTCCCTAATGTTGCTTGAGAGACCGTCATTGCTATTGATTATGATCAAATGTCCCATTGTTAATGCTGAAGAATTATTGTAATTTACAGCTGATGAATATATATGAGGTAAAAAAAAATGTTCATAGTTATTCCCTTAGGAAGACCGTACAGTGATTGCCTAATAGCATGTTTTTCCCTCTCTGTAACAGTGCTAAAACTTAATTTCAATGTGTGGACTCAATGTCAAGAGTATGATTTGTCAAGGCAATGAAGTGTGGACATAAATATATGAAATTTTGCAGTTATTTTTGCAGTTACTGGTTGAACAAGTTTCTGTTCTATATGAATCCTTTGCACAACTGTGCAAAACTAATTTTTCTCTACAGGAATTACTTGCCCCTTTTTGGTGTTTGTGTGTGTTTGGATTTTTTTTAAAGTGTATTCAGAAATTTTTGGGTTATTTTTAGAAGAAATTAAAATTCCATTCAGACTTGAATGAGTTTATGTCCTATTACAACCTAAAAATTGTCTCCTTTGGAAATATAGACTATCTAAAAATATTTTTTAGGATCTGAAATAAATTGTGAAATCATGTAACAAAGAGCAAGGCAGCTTGATTTTTTTAATCAATTGTCATATATACAAATAATGATTTTTACATATGGAGTCTATGAAGACTAAGGAATAGTCCTCACAAAGTTTGATGGTTTTATTAGATTGAAAATAAAACTAGCCACTGGGTGATCAGGAAGTATATTGTTTTTTATTATGTGGCTCTTTCAGTATTGCCCATAAAACAAGGTAACTGCTCAGGTAATGTATTGCCACTTCAAGTCTGACCTGCAGTTTTGTTTCCCTGCTGATAATTGCTGAATGTGCATTACAAACCTAAAATAACTGTGTTTCTTGCTAGACTAGGGGGATGTATACAAAGAGGAGGGAGTGCATAGTGTGGGATGTCCTTGGGATGGCTACTCAATGTCTCCTATAGAATCTTGACTTTTCTCAAATTCCAAGTTAATGAAGCTAAACCTGTAGTAATTGCTTTCATAACATGATTAATGGTGGCACATTTGGCCAGTTGGGCTGTGACCTAGCAAAACAGTTAAGCACATGCTTATCTTTAAACATGTGAGTAGTTTTAGGAAATCAATAGCAGTTTCACTGCTAGGCTCCATTTTTGCCTTGTAGCACTTTGTATTTGGATTTTGAGAAACTAAGAAGCCAAATTCTTGAAAATGCTCTAGTCTTAATTACAAAATATGTTTTAGTCATGCATTTGACAAGTTTTAATTAAAGTAGTTTTTTATAAATTATATGACGCTTGATATATGTACCCAATATACATTTATGTGCTTAGAATTTATCACAGTGTCTTCTCAGTATATAAATGTTATTGTATTTATGTTCTGTAAAAGCAATGAAGTCATAATATTATCCCATAATAACATTTCATTTTGATGTTAAGACTTTGGTGAAAAGTGTAGTGAAGTATTCAGGGGTCTTGCTGAAGTACTGTAAAACTGGAAATCAGCTTTATGTTTTCTGCTTATGTAATGGAAGTCCAAGTATTTAGCCTGGGTTAATATCCCACAGAATTAGTTCCTCATTCTGATGTAGAAGTAAATGAACGCTCAGTATTGGAAATATAATAGGAATCAATATGGGGAAACTGAATTAGTACCAAGCTCTGCTGAACCAGAAAGTACTGTTTCATGAATGGCTTTGTGCCACCTTGTTAAAAAAGTAAAGTTACATTTCTGCAGGAAATGTTGTTTATTTTTTCTAAAATATGAGTATGTGGTTTGTGTGCATTTTAATGGAAACCCAAATACAAAGAAGTTGGTATTTTAGGCTGTGAAAATACTTCATGAATTTGATCATGAGCAGTTATTTTGAATTAAGTTGGCTATTGAAAGAAATTTTTTAAAGAGCTTAGACTGTAGACCCAGATGACAGTTGTTCCATTAGCATGGAGTGTGTTGGCATCAGGCACTTCTCTGGAAATGCAGATATTTGGATAAGCAGTAAGAGCCATTCAGGGAGACTAAACTTCTGGGTACTTAGATTTTTGGATGGGAATTTCAGCTGTGATATTTATTTCAGCATAGCCTAACATGGCAAATTACTGGCATAATTCATTCAAAAAGGCAATGACTGTATATATAAACTCTCATGTACAGCGTAACAGAGTTTTATATTGTATGTGTGCTATTTTATACTAGCATTTAAGGGATAATAAATCAATTAATAACTGGGAAGATTACAGAAATAACAGGAAATGAAAGGATTTATAAGAAGTATGAACTTACCTGTCCTACTGAGGTGCAGTCAGAAGTCAGGCAGCTGAAGAAGTGTCCTCCTACACTGACAGCAGAGGTGGTCATATGGCACTTAAATGACCAGTAATACACTTGGAGAGTATGTTATGAACTGAAAACTCACAATAGATGAGGGTTTTATATATTGCAAAAGATGTGGACACCCATTTCTTACACGCCAGAGGAATTTCTTCAGTTAAAAATGGGGCTGGTTTTCATTTTTTATTCAGATTAAATTTAGCTAGGCTTGATGAGGTTTTGATTGGGACTGAAACTGTATGTTGTGCAATAAACACTCTCTTTTGCAGGGGACCACTGTGGCATTGAATTTGTGTTTTAGAATGTTGGTATTTGTGTTCTCATATACATCTTAGCTCAACACACTGGCCTTGAGACTCTGTACTAGATTCCAGACTGAGGCACTTTTTGGTCTGCTGTTTAGTTTCCGGAAATTTCAAGAGGAAAGGAACCGAAGAATAGAAACAACTTTTTTTTTTTTTTTTTTTTTTTTTTTTTTTTTTTTTTTTGTCATTAACTGGTTATTTCTACATGCATTTTTCCTTTCAAAGGAATCTTATCAAATCTTATCAAAATCACCTCAAAAATTTCCCTCCAGAATTGCTTTGAAGGCATTTTAGCACATAAATGTTTAAACTGTATGTTAATATCTGTTTGCATTGATATTAATGCTGCAGATGGAAGGAGTTTCATATTATAGTCGATATGGGTAGTCAGAGAACTTTTGTATAGAGATGGAGCATAACAATGAACTGGCTAAAAATGAAATTATAACAGTGTGTCTTGAACTTCAAGATTACTTCCTGCTTTTTTAGCACAATTTGCCTGAAACACAGAGAAAACTTTGGCTTTTACATTCAGGAAAAGAGGTAACAAACTTTCCCCAATGTCTTCTAGATCACAGGGCCATATGTTCAAATTACCTAAACGTACATAGAATAAGATTGTTTAAATTCTCTGCTTAAATATAATTACTAGTAAGGGAATCAACTCATGTTGATACAGTTTTGAAGTTTAGATACCAAGTAGTCTACACCTCAAAAATTTTTAGAAGACTAAACTGTTTCATTAACCTTACAAGAGATGCACTACTTATGAATTTGACATTATATAGTTGGTATACAACTGGTATTTGGTATTTTGTTTGGCATTGGTATGTGTATGCCATTGGTATCATGGAAAAGGTAAAGTGCATCTGTCTCCAATACATTCTAAGAGTCAGATTACAACATTTGATCTCATATTTGGCAGTACTTTTGTAGGAGAGGTTTTGTAAAAATATGCTCCTCAGGAGAGGTGAAAAACCAAGTAATTTGCCCTTAGGTTTTTGAAGCCCAAAACCTCTGACCATTATTAAAATGTTGGTAGTGCATTTACAAAAATAAGGTGTATCTCTTTCCTGGTTACTTTTGACTAAACACTTCCCTCCAACACATGTTAATTAATTTTTGAATCAGTGAGGTTTGAATACTGATTATAAATTTCTTGCCTTGGTTCTGTGTGATGTGATTTTGCACTGTATTTTGATAAAAATTCTTTCAGTTGCAGGTGTTGAAGGTCGCAAATTTTCACGTCCTCCTTCTGTCCTCCTGCTTTCTCCAGAAAAAGTTATTCAGTCTGTGCAGGTCACAAGCTGTTCAAGGCATTCCCCAGTTCAATGAAGATATCTGTGCCTGAGGTTTTCCAGTATGTGGTCTGAGAAGTCTGTAGATAGACTTTAAGAGTTTTGAACCAGGGCAACCTTCTGAGAACACCGTCGGAAAGGAATTTATGACACAGCAGACTTGAGGCATCCATCATCTTTTAGAGTCCTATTTGTTGCTCTTTACTGCAGCCCATACTGTTTTACACTTGGGGCATGTAGTAGATGCCAGATTTTTTAATACATATTTTATGTGATGTAATGTACCCCATCTTTAACATCTCTGCACAGCCTGACCCTCAGGCATCTTAAAGTGTTGAGACTCTTGGAAGGAGTATATTGCACATGCGGGAAATATAATTTTTTATTAGAGGGAAATAGCCATAATTAGTGCTTTAGCAATCTTGTTAACTCCCTTTTAAAACTCAGAGTGATTAATGTGGCAATTTCTAGATGCTTAAAATGTAAATGAAAGTGTTTAAATACATACTTTTTAAGACTTTTTTAAAAATCAGTATAAAAATTAAGGGCCAAAGTAAAAGTAAAATGATTCAGGAAAAAAATTCATGCAGCTAAGCAGAACAATTGCATGCCAATTTTATCTACATTTTGTAAAAATAAGTTGCAATGTCAAACTCATTTTCACTGAGTTGCTTTCCTTGCTATTTTTTTGTTGAAAGTGTTTGTACCTCAAAATTTTGCACACTTCCCGTGCTGTTACTATCTTCCTTAATGTGCTATCATAAAACTTATTCTCTTATTCAGTAAAACACATTAAGTATTATAATTTATTTTAACCATTGATTGCCTTTATAAGCTCTAGAGTTTTTAAGTTTTAATTTGATCTCAAATTTAATATTGGCTGTGTTCGACTTCTTGTATAGAACATCTTGTAATGGCTACTTTATATTTCCACCTTCAGTACTTAGAAGTATAAGATAGGGAGGAATAATGAAGTAATTTAACTTTTGTTGTGTAAAGATTTTATAGCAAATGTTTAATGGATTGTTATTGATATTACTAATTGCTATAGCTACAGAAAGTTATTAGTCACACTTTTTCTTATTATTGTCCTGTATTTCTAGGATGAAGATACTACTTAAGAAAGCTTAGAATGACTAAGATGCTTTCAGCAGTTCCACTGTATTTTGACATAAATCCCACAAATAGTCCCCTATGACTTTGATGGCAGGGAACTCACTCAGGGACCAAAAGCAGTGTCTTGCTCTTGAAGATTCAGAGGGACTTCACACATTTTTTCGGTTTAATTAATAGAGTATTATTTCTGGTTCTCTGCTTTAGTAAGGCCATTTACCACTGAGAGAGAATCAAAGTAATGCAGATTGTGTGAATTCAGGTGTAGGGGTTTTTTTTTTCAATAGCCTACAAATCATAAAATGCAATTTTCTCATTTAGTTCCTAGTTCATAATAGTAAATGGTTTAGAAAATTGTATTAGGTAATTTTCTCTAGTGCATTTGATGTAAATTGCACTAATATTGTGAAGTGCTTTTGTTTAACATATTCTTTGTAAGTTAGATAAATGAAGGTTTCTGAAGAATGGAATTAGATGAAGCTCATTATGATAAACAAGCTCACACTCAATATGGTTAATTTTTTTGTCCTAGTGGCACTAAGCCATGTGACTTCACCATACCTTTTTAAGACTGGCTTTGCTTATCTTTGCATTGAAGGAAATTTCCTCAGTCATATACCCACTGCCTAATATGTTTATTCCTTGAATGTCACCAAATTGTTGTCATTAGCCAGTGATGGTTTTCCCCTGAGCATAATGATGGTCTTGCATGTTTTTGGTTTTGAAAAATAAGAGAGACCAAGAGAGCAGGACCATAAAGGAAAACATACAAGGGCTTTGTGACTTCTGAATTAATGATCAATAGCTGTGGACACTAAACTTGCCTTGTGGTCTGAAATGCAGCTCACGTCCACGTTTTTCCCACTTTGAGTAAGGAAAAAACAGTACTTTTCTGTTTGCCAGTTCTTAGCAGTAAATGATAGTGGAACCACAATTTATTTGTGGCCTAAATTGGGTGCAGGCATTACCAGTTCTAATGCTTACAACATCTGTAGGCACAGAAAGAAGGGGAAGAAATGGGCTTTTAAAATGTTTAATTTAACATCCTCTCTTGTTCCTTAACTTGAGTGGATTCAATAGATATTAAGCACACTGAGAACATACATAGAAACTGTTATTGAGTTTTCTTTAATGATGAACTTGAAATTTGGTATTCCTATTGTTACCAAAGCAGTGGTTCATTTACAAAAAATTCTGTTGTTCTCTTTGTGTGATCCCTGCAATAAAGGGTTGCTGTAATTTCGTGGGAGTACAGAGCATTAGAACAAGGCAGATCACATAATTTGCTGCACTTGAGAAGTGCTTGAATTCCAGCACTACTTGTTAGTTGGTAACTGTGACCAGAGTAACGAACAGTAAGTTTGTGATTTTTTTTAATCTTTCTGTAAGTGGAATATCCAGAGAGGAGGGGGAAAAAAAAGAAGAAATAACGCAGCCACAAATGGTATAAATTAAAGGAGTTTCTTAGAGCTGGACTGGAACACTGTAATACAAAAAGTCTTTTCTATAAGAATCCTTTAGTAGCCTATGAACAGTGGTATTTCACTCTAACATCAAACACAGACTTTTGTCATTGAAGTATGCAGTTGAAGTTAGGTCTGAATAAAAGGAAATGGCATACTTTTTTTTACTATGGGTCTTGTATTTTTTCATATATTTTTACCCACTAGGCATATGAGACCAAGTGGATACTACTTGCTGTGGAACCCTAATTTTTCTTTTGAGAATGAATCCTACTTTTTTTAGAGAAGGCGCTGTACAGGCATTTTCTGGTATGGGAAGGATCTGTTTGAAAAATAGATCAATTTTCCTTTCTGACTTCCTGGTATATCAACAAAGAACTCATTCAGTCCATCTAATAATGCCATATCAAAATTCAGCCATCCATGAGTTAAGGATGCTGCTTTCCCATGGAGCAGGGCAGTACCCCCAACTGGGATAAATCATTCACCAGACACAGTTTACAATAGACCTGAAAAGGCCCATGGCCTCCTTTTATCAGCTTGTTTGTGCAACTGAATGGCCAAAATAACATAATGCTGGATAAACCAAGCGACAATGATAATAGAGGAGATACTGTTAAGTGGTCAGGGAATACATCTGCAGAAGGATGACCATCATTAAGTGCATGACATAACATTCAGATTTCTGTCACTCAAATAATTTCTTCCTTATGCTTATTCTTTTCTCACTGAAGCCAAAGTAGACACTTCTGTTCAAAATGATTGTGTAAACTAATTGAACAGTTATTCACAATCCAACATCCCCAAAAATCAGAAGTGAGTCTGTGAACTCACATCGAATCACATTTAGAAGGTAGCCAGTGTGAAAGACTCAGTGCAGCTTTCAGTGCCAGGCCCCTGGGGACATGAGGATGAGGAAGGACAGGGTGCATGCCCTTTATCATACCATCCCTTGCAGAGATTTTTTAAGTGTCACCATTTTGAAATGAGATTCTAATGAATCATCATTCTCTTCTGTTCCTGCTCTTTGTCCTTTTGACCTTTGATAGACTGGTTTTAGACTCAGAGGGAACTTTCTATCACTGTAGTCCTGCTGTTTTTCTTTCCTCTGCTTCTTATGCCACTGGAAACAGTAATTTAATTGGACCTTGTGTCTTTTTTCTATCTTAGAATTTAGTCATTTCCTACAATGTGATTTTATTGTGATTCATTAACTGCATGGTAATTCATAAATTATTCCCTCTGATTTATAAAGTAGGGATGTGTGTGTTCATAAGGGACTGGAACAAATAAGGAGTAGTTGAATTACTGGTATAAAGTAAGAAATATTCACAAGAAAGGAGAAAGTAATCACAGTCTTCAAGAACAAGCAACTCATGCAAACCTATAGTAGCCCTATTTCTGTAAGTCATCATGTTTCTAAATTATCACAAGACAAGTTTTTAAAAAACAGGCTGACAAAATACATTATTCTACATCAATAGTTACAACCTGAATACCAAGGAGAGTGGTAGGGAATGCACTTCTGTCCCTGCCCACACCCAATAAAAATGCAAAATAAAATTTGCAGAAAAGATAATTGAAGATTTAAACATACTTTTTTTTTCTCTAAGAATAGTTTGAGATGGTCTGTGGTTGCCCTTTTTAAATACTAATGTTGTAAAGACATCTCTGAGTTCATGAAGCATTTGCTGAAGGCAGCTGATGATTTATGCATGTCCAGTTTGCCTCATTAGGCATCTTTTATGCATGCTTCTGAAGACAAAATGCTGAACTAGATGGACCACTGATGTGCTGTATTAAGGCAATTACAGTCCTCATTTTCCATCCTATATATTGCTTTTTAGACGCAATTCCCATTTATACCAAAAATACCTATCCATTTGATACAAGCTATTAAGTTTAGTTCTTTTACTTTACTGGTTTACTAACTTTTACTCTTTCTTAGAGCAGGGCAAATTTTTCCTGGGGAGTAGGATTAAATTCTGAAAAGGAAACCCCTTATAGGTCTTCACATTCTGTGCTTTATCTATAGCTAATTTTCAGTATGAAATTTTGCAAGATTGGTGCCAAGTCTGACAAAATCTGATCTTGTTTACTGGGATGTCATTCTGAAGTCATAGTTATTTGTGCAAATATCAGCTCTTAATTGTTACTAGTTCTCAGTTTTATGTGTTTGAATAACTTTTTTGAATATTTCTAATTAATTTCCTCTAACATGTATTAATTATTATGACAGAATAAGTAGTCATATTTGTTATTTCTTAATCTCCTGGACATTTTTATATTTCTACTTGCTTGAGGTTTGTGCAGTTGCTACATGAAGCATTTGTAGTGGTAGACACCTTATTATAAAAAAATATATAGCTCGTGAGGGTATATAGTATGGGTAGATTTGGGTTTTCTTTTCCTTTGCTGCATTTTGTGTTTATAAAATTTTTATCCTCAGTTTTAGGAGCATGATGTGTGTTTGAAATGTATAATTTTCAAGCAAATGCTTAAGAGGCATAGGAGTTGAATTAAAATTTCTCTCTGACAGAGTTTTGTGTGTTTTTCTAAACTGTCCAACTTCCACAGATAGATTTGGTGTCTAATTACTATAATTTGTTTGGCCTGCTCAGGCAGTGTCTGTAGGTGTTATGATACTTCTGCTCGTTGCTCAGAGGAATCCTTGTAAGAATTATTATGCTCATGGGGCAGCTTGACAGACTGGTCAAAATTTTACCTGAAGAATACAAATCAATGAAGAGGATGGTGTTTTATAATAGCCTCCCCTTGGCTGTGCTTGACTGGTATTTAGCCTGGCAGGGAAAATGCACTTCTCTATGCATCGGATATTTTCTCTACCAAATTTCTAAACTGCTGTGAGCAGTGGCATCTTTTGAAGTTCTTAAAAATTAGCAAAGCCTTTGAAGTGAGTATGAAGAAATCTATATTTCAGTTCCTCCCGAAATATTTTCTCTGACGTATTAAACTTAACGTGACTTGTCATACTGGAATACATAAATTACATAGTGGCATTTATGATGTACTGATGAAGATGAGGCTGATGAGTTAGGCACTGCAATATGCATTCCATGGGATTTTGACCAAACAATTAGACTTCCTAACAACCTATAATTCTTTTACCTCTGTAAGCAGGCCCTGGCTTCTGTGGAGATTTATAATGTCATAAATATTAATGTATTTTTTTCAGGATTATAAATAATGGTTTCCTTCTTAAAAGCTAGTCATATAGATTTTAGCAGAACTGTAGCATCTATAAAATAATGCTGTCATGCCTTCAATTTACCATATGCCTGATGATTTCTTCAATATCAGAATTGGTAATTAGGCTCATGTAAATGGCAAATAAGGAGTGACACGTGAATCTCCTAGAGCATTAGTGCTGAGGTTCTGAGCATCCCCGTGCCATTGTACACATCCACATGCAGAGAGGTGTGTGTTTAGCTGCCAGCTGTCTGTTAGATAAAGTACAAAACAGTCTTGATAACGTAACAGGAACTTTTACTGCCTCTTAGCTGGTAACAGAGGTTCTTTTTCAGATTAATTCAGTATTTTATAGACTCCTGAAACTGGTTAGACAACATTTTCAGCAGCTGAGAAATGCAGTGAACATGCAGGTTACATTCTTTACATGCTGGCCCATACATTTGCATGTGCCTGTAGAACAGGCCTGTAGATTTCTGAAGATGTTTTGTGTTACTGTACTCAGTTCCACAGCTACTGGAATTGTAAATTATCAGCTAAATTTTGGGTATTATAGGGAAAAGGAATGTATTTCGGGGAGGAAATCAAAGTAGTTATCTCTGTTATTTAGTTAAAAAAGCATAGAGGCCAACAGGAGCATTTTCTGTCCTGAATATAATCTTGCTTGTTTGTGGTCTAAAGCTGTTGTTTAAATATTTTCCCCTGTATACTTGTCTTCTTGGATCAAAAGCTGGGTTTTTATTTTGCTCCCCAGAACTGACTAAAAGCACACTTAATAAGAATATTACTGTAACATGAATATGTGGAATTTTGACGCAATATGTAGAATAGAATGAAGAAGCTTCAGTTTCATTAAGTCCAGAGACATTTTCTTACACTTAGAGTTTCTTAATCCCACATTCAGAAATCTCATTAATTGTATAATGTACTTTTAAGATAAAGAACCACTTGCAGTGTTTACTCAGAAATTCCCATTATACTAAAGAGATTTTTGTGCAAGTAGAGGTAAAATATGTCAAAACTCTGACATTTTTATCTGAATCTTTGGGGTTTCTCCAAAAACATATCTTTCTAAAAAAAAAAAAAAATTCAAACACAGGTATTTATGGACATATAGGAAAACCTTTCCCATAGGTTCAGCAACACCTCTATACCAGAGACATTTTATTTTTGCATCTACTCGAGGGATTAAGTTACAACTTTCATCTTACATTTCCATTAATATTTTGCTAGGAAAAACCTCATAAGAATACATAGATGTTGAAATGCTATGGAATAAAACCTGTTCTGATTTCACACGAAGTTGTAAACAATTTCTAGTAGAAATAATGTTTTAAAGTGACATTTTTAAGGAGCACACTTACAGAATTCAGAATGAATGAACTTTACTTTTATGAAAGGAGCCAACTGAAGTGTTTCAAGTCACTTAAAGCTCAATTAAACTGTGTTATGAAAGTCTACGTGGAATTATATGTGAATTTTATTCATTACTATTTTACACTGCTTGATTAACTATTGAAATAGTCTGTCTAATTGTCATGTCCAATACTGAGGAAATGTTTTAATGATCTTTGAAAAGATTCCCAAAAAACCCCTTAAAAAATCATTAGGACTTGAGTAACTTAGTTTCTTTCTTCTAATCAAAGGCAGGATGATCATAGCAGACCTCATATACATCTCTAAGAGCTGCGGAATGATTGAGGTATCTAAAGATGGCCTGTCTGAAATGAAAGCAACTAATGTCATAATTGCAGTCCTGCAAAATCTTTGCTCAGAGTGATTGCCTAACTCTGAATATTCCTGAATTCACTGTGAGCTGCTTCTCTGTGCGGGTGGCAGTTTTGTAAGTAGCGTGCCCTGAGCTGCTCACGCTGAGGAGCCCAGCACTTAGCATAGCCTGGCTGCTGTCACAGACTTGTCACTTCTCCATCCTGATCTCCAGAAAGAGACCCACTTATACGCATGCAAGTCTTAGGAATTATCCTCTGCTACGCAGGAGTCATATTGTCATGTATGGGCACATCCAACCCGTGGTCTAATGCAACTTCAGCATTGCAGATAGGCCTAGAAAATCATCAAATATTTAGGGTCTGCTGAAAATGCTTGACTATGTGGCAATTAATGTATACATTTGGCATGTAAACTGACAGGGAGCTTTTATTTCATTTACAACTCTGGGAGGTTGCTTTCCTCCAAAAGAAATACATTTCTCTCCTTGAAAAATACTAAATAGAAAAGAGTTGTTTAGGACAATCATTTATATGTTTATTGTTTGCATGTGGTTTTCAGGATCTCTTGGAATGCAATTTCATGAAATATTTAAAATTTCCCATATCTGAAATGCATTCTCAAGTTACATTGTCCATCCCCAGTCACATAACACCATTTTTGTGACCTACAGAAGTAACATTCTTGTTTTTTTCTGAACAGACAGGGTGATGTTTTGGTCACCAAGATGTAATTTGCATGTGTTGAATTTTAGCTACTGCATGGTTTCCATTAGCAGGAGACACACATCAGTTAATGACTTTCTCTATAGATACATTCAGGTGCATGAGGAAACAAATACGTGTCGTTTACATGTTTGCAAATACCTTCAGTATTTGGTATTCCATTTGTATATACAGATACTTGTTTTGTGTTTTGTATAGTAATTTCATATTCGTTACTTACTCAGATTCTCATGCTGGTATTTCATATTTGAAATCATAAGCAGGTTGATTGAAGCACAGTTTTTTTCTATTGCTTCTTAGCATACAGGTGAACTACAAACTACAGCTTGGAAGTTATTTTGCAGTTCTCTACATGCCTGTTTAGACATCTTTGCATTTATCTCCATTTTGAATGCATTTTCTACTCTTAAGCAATGGTAGCTTTTATATAAACTGATATTTCACATAGACTTGGAACAGGTACCTTTGTAATCAAGAATCTGCAAAGATAAAAGTAAGAAAATGTTATTAAACATCTGAAGTTAAATGTGGAAATATACTCTGGGTATTCTGGAGCCTTTGTTTAGGAATCTTTATTTCCATTTATTCCATCTATTGGGCTATAATAATAAAGGTTGTTATCACAGTTCAGTAAAGTCCAATGTAGCTGTGCAAGCTGCTGTGCAAAATCAGATGAATTTTGAGTGTCTAAAATTACCCATTTTATTCACATTAAAGAATAAGCTACTGAAGATAACACAGAAGCTAAACTACTGATGCCTTGGGATATTTTAGTACCACAGGAAAAGCTACCACTAATTCTACTTAAGACTCAGGATTCTTAGAGGCTGGGGCTAGGTTACTGTGGCCTGTGTTTAGGAATGGGTAAAGGTAAAAAAGTAGATGGTCACAAACACATAGGCAGAGTGCCAAGTCTGAGCTCTTTCAGTGGTTGCCTCTATTGCAGTTATAACATAGTCAGACATAAATACTTGGCTCCTGTTGTGTCACTTCAGCTAGGGGACGTATGTGTTAAGATTATGAATCTTGCACTTGCTTCATATCTCCTTAAAAAAAAGATAATACTACGATTTATGATTTTAAATATGATTTAACCCCAATGTATTTGAAAGAAATAGTGCATGACACTTGCCCGTTAGTCCAAATGATGTCCTTTGTTTCTCCGGCTCAAGGCTGTAGAATGTGAAACCTGAAAGGTGTATTTTTAAAATTTTTACATAAAATTGCTTTTTCTAAAGATATGATTAACCAATTTGTTCAACTGCTTTTAGACATAACAAGACAAAACTCTATTATCCTCCTCAAGTTTGTAACCCCTTCTTCCTCATTTTCTAATATGAAAAAATATCTGTTGCTCTAGCTACTGTTTTGAACATTAAATCTGAATGGGATTGTGAGATAGATACCACTGTCTTCCTTGTAGGTATGGGGTAAAATTTAGTCAGGAAAGGAGTGTGGCAGAGAATCTGTGTATATAACTTAGATTTCCACAGTGATAAACTGTTTGCCTCTTGCCATGAACCTCAAGCAAATACTCCCCTATTCTCAGATTCTGCTGAGGTGTATTTCAGTGCAATGATCATATAGAAAGGTGCAGACATGTGAATTCTGTTAACTATAACTTTAGACTCGATCCAGCACAGCCATTTTCAAAGTTATTTTTGTTATTTTGTTAGATTTGGTGCCAAGAACCCCTTTGTATCTGTATTGGCTGAGAAAGTGGGGAGCCTTGGGGACCATTCCAGTTATTCCATATCACAACATTGCCTGTGTGCAGCAGGAAAATACTGTAGGGAAAATCAGGATACTGTGGCACTTGCTTTGTACTTCCAGAGCAAAATGAAAATCTAGGGGAGTGGCAGAAAATATTCCTGTCCCTGATGTGGATTGCTCACCTGAAACACACAGTGTTATTTAAGTTCCTGTTATGAACCATCTGTTGTTTGTTAATAGAACTGCAATAACTGATCTTTCCTCATTATTGTTTTTGCATAGGAAATGAGCTCTATATACTTGTTTCCCCAAGGCCCTTGCTTCAGTCATTCTTTTTACTTTGCTCTATACTTATGAAATCTTTATGAAAGAGGAATACAGTCCACTAGGCATTATATAAATGTCTGGCTTCTGCAAAGAATCTTTCTAGACAGACAAGGTATTGCTCAAGGTTCTTGTGTTTACTTTATACAAACAAAGAAACTCCGTAGTATATCTTTTCCTTTTTTTTCCTGGGCATTCTTCACTAGTGGCTTTAGGTTTTCCCAGTAGTTCAGACTGATTTGAGATTTATTATTGGGAAATAAAGGATTGCTAGAAATGGAGTGAACCATTCCTTCTACTGTCTTGTGTCTAAGATTTTAGATTAGATCCTGATAGATGTTTTTTTATGTCAAAGGTTTATGTTCTGTGATGTCAGAATTCATAATCTGAAAATTAAAAAACATGTTTATCTGTTTGCAGTTCATAAATCTTAGCCTTCTCTGAATGAGTAGTCTAGAGCCCAACACACATCCTGGCTGCTATGAAGATTTATGGTGTGCTGTAGAAAACAGCACATTACAATACCATTCCTGAAATTGCATTAAAAAGAAATTGCTATTGTTGAAAGAGAGAAAACTCAACAAAAATGTTCTAACTCCAGAAGTGATACATCTGAATCCTTCTTAAATGTGTAGAGTTGAAACTGTTTTTCATTCATGCAGAACACGTTAAACCATCTATCAACACTTTTTACCTTAGATTTTCAAAAGTTGTTTTCAACATTATCCATCTCTATGAAATGTTATTTTTTACATTTAAACATAATTTTGCACTATAGTTGTAAAATATTTGTGGTTGTCTGTTCCCTAACATTGCAGTCTTTGAGCATAACGTACAGCCTAAAATGCATGTGTAAGTCTTTAAGAGCTGTTTCTACACTTGTTTATTCTCCTATGACGTGTTGGAATTGCTTTCTGTGTTTAATTGAACACAATGTGTGTATGTTTCTAGGTGAGCAATGCTTCTGTTCATTTTGATGCATTTCAGTATAATTTGAAGGCTTTTGTTTCATTTTGGATTTTCTAACTTGAAGTCATTCAACTGAACTTGGATACGACCTCTATATTTCTGATGGATTTTCTTGTCTTCTTCCCCAACTTAAAAAAAAAATCAAAACATATTAGCATGACACTTTGTAGCTACCTTTTCCCCATCAGATGGATTCGCTTTCACCTAAATCTTCATATTAAAGGGGTCCGTGTTAAGAAAGTAGTTAATTCTTCTGTGTGTTGTACAGAGCTATACATAATTTTCCTTTTATGTCCTTCATTTCTTATACAGAAGGAAGTTCTTATGATTTCTAAATAACCTGGCGTAATTAAGTAACTTTGAGATCTCTTTCAACTGTGTCTTTTAAGAAAGCAGCTTAATTTACGGTAACCAAGTATTGTCTCATTTTGGGTACTTGTTTTTCACTTGTCCTGAAAATGCATTTTCTTCCCAAAGGAACTTCGATTTGCTTTGAGGAGCAACTATTTAGTTGCTATTGATGTACATAAATATGTACTGTATTATATGAGTTTTTGTCAACATAACATGATGTCATCTGAAGAATTTTATTTTAAATACTTATAGTGATGTTGGAAAGAGCACTTTACAGGCTTTTGCTTTTGCTGATTAATTCTGGGGAACAGCAGACCTGTGAAAAGGGTACGTTTATGATATTCAACTACTAAATTTCTTGAAAGAAGCTTTGTTTACAGGCCTAGTGATGACCTACAAGTTGGTCATTGCACAGAGGTTAAGATATCATGTTCAGTGAGTGAAGAGCAATGGCCAATACTGTACTGTTATAGTGCATTGCATTAGGGTCAGCTTCCAATTATCAGGGGACTGAGTGCACTGAGTGTGGCTACAAAGCATTTTATTGCTAGAGAAACACCACTGGTTATCATCTTATGCTTCCAATATCTGGCAATTCAAAAACATCCAGTTATGGTGGGGGAAGGGAATATCCTACAAAGCATCTATATTTATAAATGCATGTATTTCTATATTCATATGTAGGGTTTGAATGTTCCAGCATATCATAGTTGATGCCTAACACTGGTTTGCCTAAACTGACTGATGGTCTTTAACAGGTAAAATGCTGTCTATGGAATTAGTTTACATTTAAACATAAAATTTCTGTGTGATGTAGTAAGAACAGAAAAAACTTTTCTTTTAATTTTTTTCCCACCAAAAGGTCTCCTGGGAGTTTTTAAGAATTATATTAAGTATTGTGTATTTATTATTAAAGTTCAAATATTCTTGCCTGGGAAGAATAAAAATAAATATTGATGTCAAATCAACTTTGTATTTATGACAACAGTGAAAAACTTGAGACATATGAAGAGCCATATATCAAACTGGCAAGCTGGAAACTAGAATTTCTGAATAGGAGCAACAGAAATACAGCTTTAGCATGTGTGTGAAATACACTAGTACCTTTTAGGTAATAAATCATGCTAAGGAACTTCCTAGTCTTAAAGATTTTCTGTTTTTTTTTTTTTTTTTTTTTAGTAGAATGAGAATTGTGCTATTTTGCTGAAAATAGCCTGTCAATAAATTGAGTATTTTTGAAAAACAGATTGCAGAAAAATATGATTGAAAATCATCAGACTTTTAAATATTTATGAATCAGTTAAAATATCACCCATATTCTTGCTGTTCATTTCAGATTATAAAATAAACTGCAATGATTTAAAATGTGTCTTTGGCTAAATATAGAAATAGTTTATGGTTGTAGACAATTAACATCCGAATGTTGATGTACTTAATCAGCTCTTGTTCTTGCAAAACACCGATTTAGCTTTAGGTATGGTGATTTGAAAATATGTTTTCCTAAAAGAGTTAACTATTTACGTGCTGAAAGTGGTTGTGCTACAAGTATCAAATATGAGTTTAAGAAAGCCTGTTTCTTGACCTGACATTTGCAGACTGGGATATGAAGAAAATAATAGTCTGTTCCAGCTGGGTTTTTGGCAGCAAGGGAAGTGTTTCAGCAACATAAAATAAACCTTGTGGAAAGGTTAATACCACTCTTCACCTCTTTATATGCAAGCAAAAAACCCTAGCCCCCTTGAGTAGCTTCAAATGTATTGAACGGCCTTTAGAAGGTTTAATTTTTTGAGTTCATATCACATGGTAGTACATTTCTTTTCACATGTCTACCAAGAGTGAATGACCTACAGAAATTTCATGAGGCTGTGTCTCTCTAAGAATAGTGATTTCATCGTCTTAGGGTGATGTTTAAGTGTTCAGTAAAGCCTTCAGAATCACAAGGATACCTGTGTGCAGCCTCAAGCCAGAAGCTGTTGTTTGCTCAAAGTAATCCCATCTGTTGCACAACATCACAAAGACGTTTCCAAGGAATTACTCCTATAGAGCCCTTCGGTCAACAGGCCATGCAGCAATGAATTGTCAAATAATGGTGGTCCCTAGTTCCAAGTGAAAGAAGGACAGCTGAGAACTTTTGATGTTAAAGTACTTGATCTACTGAACCAGTTAATGAAACAATACATGTGGGAGATGAAAGACTGTTTTTTAGATGGAAGGAGGTAATGTTCAGCATTCTTAATTTGTATTTCAGAGTAATGCTTATCTTAGGAAAATAAACCTGATTGAGAGAGAATACAGTAAAATGATTTGTAATGGTAAAGACCTCTTTTCCAGATAATGTTCCATGATCTCATTAATTTACTTTAGCACATATCTGTGGTAATTGAAGAAATCCAGAAATGAATTTTGTTCCAAGTTTCAAAGATTCTAAACACAGACTCAGGTTTCATTACTACCATCTGCTGCCTCCTAAATGGCTTTGCAAATTTGCATCATTTTACAAAGCACTAATGAGATTTTAACATTTTTCTCTATGGAAGAACTGAAGTGAGCCAACTGAGTACTTTTTACCCTGATTATCTTAACCTCTTTTTACTGAAATGGAATTGTTTGATGGCACCAGCCATCATTTTCACATAATTGCCTTTCTCATTCACGCTTGTTTTCCGTGACACTGTACGTAGCAGACAACCCTTGCCTCAATGTTTTTGTAGTTTCTTAATTACAAGCTGTCAGTGTTGAATGAATGCTTTAAGAGTGTATGAGTATCTACATACTGTTTTGTCACCTTTCTTAACGTTGCATGTCATATTGAAGACTCCTGGTAATTACTGTAATAGTACTTCAGAGAAGTTATGTCAGCCTGCACTTACCATTAATGCATTAACGTGTCAAAGCGGCAGTGAATGACACAGCTCTAGGCAGTCTTAAAAGCTACTAATGGTAGCCCAACTCAGAGGAATTGATTTGTAAGCAACACTAAAGCCATAAAACTTTCATCCTGAAATATGGCTTCAAGAAGTCTTTTTCTATCATCCACCTTACATTCAGTGCATGAGGAACAGCTGCTTGAATAAAGCAGCAATCTGTAAGGACAAATGTTTCATGCCATCCATGGTAGGGTATTATTGCCAGAAGAAAGGTAGCAAAATGACAGAATAGTTAAAAGGATTCTGTTGCTAACATTGCAAAAGGAAATTCCAAAGACTGCAGTGTTCCACCAGCAGGAATCTAGAGTAGCTCAAATGATGAGGGAAGTATGGCTTGATTTAAATTTTAATGAGTGAGATTGGGCTCTGACATGAAATATATTTATGCACTTGTAAAAAAAAGTATTTAGTAACTAAAATGTTAAGTATCTGATATCTAACTATAAAAAGGCAAAGAAAAGCTAACAAAAATACCTGGATCTGGGAAATGGTGGTACAGGTGCAGGGGAAGCAGTTTTCTAATGGCTCTTGGGTTATGACTTCTTTAAGAAGCATCCACTTCAGCAGCCTGGAATTAGGGGTAGAGGTTGCTGTTTCCTAAATGGATGCAGGAGAAGGAGAGAAGCACATGAGAGAGGAGGTCCCTTTCAGAGAAGGACAAAAGCAGTTACAGCTCCAAAACTTTGAAGAATGTAATTTCCGAAGGGTAGGGCTTTCAGAAATGCGTCATATTATGTGTGTATATCAGATGATGTTTACCATCCTGAATAGGGGATGCAGTTTAACTTTTCTGAAGTAATTCATTTATCAAAAATCCATGTCCAAAGCAAACAAGGAGGAAAACTATTGGAAGTTTCATATCAAATATCAGTACACAACCGAAATCCTGTCTCTGCTGATGCCAGTAAGGGCTGTGTTATCAACTTCAATGAAACCAAAGGTTTTCTCTATATATTCATACATATATCTTATCTCCCTGCAGAACTGAGGGCTGGAAGGAAGGAAGATGGATTACTAGTAACAGTAAAGAAACAAAAAGCAGAAAATGGAAGGTGATGAGAGAGCAGGTTATTATAAATGAAGATGCAAAGAAATAACAAAAAAATAGAAATAAGATTAGACAAAAGAAGGCTGAGAGGAGAAGAAGGATTGAAAAAGAAAACTATGAAAGAGTTTCCTAATATTCCTAAGAGGCAAAAAGTTTAGGATTTTTGATCAACATGGTCAAATATTCTATTTCTTCAGTCAACAGCTGTGAAATCACACTGGGGAGCCTGGAGTATTTTCCAGTACTTCACTGAAGTACCAGCTGCCAGAAAAAACTGTAATAAGAATTTTTAATTAATGAAAAGAAAAGAACTAGTTGCTGAAAGTTGGAAAATAAATTTTTCAGTCTTCAGGTTTATTTCTTTCCTCTTCAAATATTTTTATAGTAGTTGTGGTGGCCTGAGGGTGCAGGAGGCTTTATAGGCACTGTTTATTAGACTGGTCAGTGTTTGGGAGAAATGATACAAATTTTTGAGGTAACCTATGGGGAAAAAAGTCCTTATGTATGCAAAAACTTGTATGCAAATTTTTTTTTTTTGCCTTAGAAATGTCTATTCTATGTTTAAAATCTTGGTGTCCTCTGTCCCTTACCTGCTTTTCACAGCAATTTAGGGGGGAAAAAAGTTATTTAAAAAAAAAAAAAGTCTAGACATTTCATCTTTCCTACCTGGGCAATTATTCACTGTGTTTTTTGGTGCCAGGATTTATCTCCATCTCAGCAAAGGCTGATCATGACCAGCAAGACAACAAATTGTTTTAAAGCTCAGGAAATTTATTTTTTATTATTTTTAAGATTCTTGATAGAACTCACCATAAAGGGAGATTTGTCATATGTTTTGTTAATACCTAGATTTTAAAAGTAATATTGAGCCATGCAAATTTGTAGAAAGTAAAATACAAGTCAACTTGATTCAAAGTTGTCTTTTAAAGCACAACTTTCTTTAGTAGTTATCCATGCTATGTTTAGAAAAATGCTGTCATATTACTTTTACTGGTAACCACTGAACATCAAAACCAAAATTGTTTATAGTTCATAGGTTGAAGTTTAAGGTCTCCTACATTTACATGTTTTCTAATAAGTGTACAATGTAATGGTGTTAAGTGTTAACATCTCTCTAAAAATCACGAATTTTGTCTTTGAAATCAGAGTAGCTTTACTTAAAGTCTTAACATTTTTTGAGAAAGGATAAAACTAAAAAGATTATTTGTGTTACTCCTATAAACATCATGGGAAAATCTGTAATCTAAGATCTAACAAACTTCTTTTTCAGCTTTTGAAGACTCATATTTTTTTCTTAAGTATTTTGCATGTCTTAAAACTATCTTACCTGGGATAATGCTATCTTATAGGATTAATTTTAAAAAATGCACAGAGTGCCATGTTAGAGCAGAAATGCACAATGGACATGTTTGAAAATGGCAGAATGAAACCTTAAATAATCTTTTGGATTTGCAAGGATAAAGTGACTGAAATGAAGTTTTGGGAGGATTATTGAGTAATGCTAAGTATCTTAACAGAAATAGTTCCCTTTTTTATTATGTGTGGTATATTAATTGTCAGTTGATTAATATGGATTGTCTTGTGTTTTAGATGAGTGTCAGAATGATCAGTATATAGGAACATAACATGTAACACGAATCAAACTTGTAAAATGAATCAAGAATATTTTGTCATGTAGAGTCTTAAGATAGAGAAGTGCTGTGTGGTAGCTATCCCAAAGGTGCTAATTGCTCTTACTAATGTATTGCACTTGCTTAAAAACACTGTTTACTTGCTTAAGAATTGAGGGGTTTTTTAATATTCCTTTCTCACCAAAAGTTATTCTATTCTTTTCACTCTGTCCTGGCTACATTTGATAATGTTTGCTGTCATAACAGGCATATAGGTCAAACGAAAAACATTTGCCGTTGCAGAGAAATGCATTCTTTCACAGTGGGAAATATATTTTGTTCAATACTTCCTGCTGCCAGAAGTAGTGTAGACACCACTGTACCTGTAGATGTACAGGTACTTAGGCTTTTTTTCTGTTTCTGGCCAAATGCCATGACACAATATATAGCCTAAAATTTATTTAGGTTTTAAACCAAAGAAAGTACATTTATTGACTGGCATAACTGAACAACCATAAACTTGGGGAAGATTTAGATCCTGATTGTAGTAGAAGGTCGTTTCTATCAGAGAGGTTTGAGAAAGCCATCAAAGGTCAAAAATCTAGATCTCAACTTTATGACCAGCTGTAGACTTGGAAATATGATATGATTTACAGAGTTTACCAAGGCAATTTGTTTATCCAAAATTCATAACAGCATGCTTCTAGCTGTCGAAGTAGATTCTGAACCTATCAAAGCCATTTTATTTAGCCTATGACATTTGTCTGTGGTCAAAAGTGCATCCACATCAGTTCCGAGGAGTAGCATCATACCCTCATGGTACAGTTAGCTATGAATTCTGCATCAGCACCTGACTAGGGCCCACCTGGGGGATGCTTTCCACACTCTGATCAAGATTAGACTTTCTTCTTCTTGCCTTTAAGTCACTTTCATATTCTGACTTCATTTAGCTAATGAATATTTTCATTTAAAGAACTATAAGGAGATGCTGTTACTTCAAATAGCTGGAACAAAGACTTCATTTCTTGTTGCCATTAAACCCAAATGTTAATGGCAAAAAGGTACTTTGGGAAGTACAAATCCAAGGTTTGAAACTTTTATTGCATTTATGTAAATTTGCCTCTGAAACACTTAAAATTTTTCTTGCAAGGTTAGAGAGACCTAGAGACAGCAAATTATTTTAAATGACTTATAATTCATGTAGATGAGGCAGGCTTTTTGCTAGAAAACTGTTTTTATCCCTTTCCAGAAAAATGTCCTGCTAACCTTAATCTGTTGAAGTGAGGCATTGCTTAGATGTTGAATTATTAGAACAATATTGTAAAAGAGTGAAAGTTGATGTGGAAAATAAACCTGCACTGAGCAGACTATAAAATGTTTAATAGCATTACTGTCACAATCGTACTTAATGGTTCTTAAATAATACTGCAAATATTACAGTACCTCTGAGTCTTCAAAAATATGCACTTCATTAAATAGGCTTTTGCAATCAGTTGGGACATAATGTTTTCTTCTACGCAGCTTTTATTATGAATGAAATGAGTTGTAGTTTACTGCTTTAAAATCCTTTGCTTTCAGAAAGGCAGGTGAGGCACCAACTACACACTACACGGAATATACAAATCCTTCCATTTGTTTAAATTCCATCCTCATGTAAAATGTGTGTCACTCAAAGAAACAGCATAATATCATAGAAATACTGCAGTGCCATAAACGTAATCCATTGGGAACAAGTGCTTTAAAGTACTCCAGTATTTTAAAGTACAATCTGAGATAATAAAAAAATAGTTTAACTGCAATATGTTAAAATGATTTAAGTCATCACCCAAAATACTTTCATACTTGTAAGAATTCTTTGAACATCTAGAATGATAACATGCCACTATATCGGCTTAAAATTGCGTCTTCTGTATGTATGCTTTCTGAAAATTTTTTGGAAGATAAGAAGTGCTGTACATGTAATCTGATGTGCCTGATATAGAGACTAACTAACAGTTTTGTTTATTTCATCTTTTTCTTCCCTTCTTTTTACAAAATCGCGGAATGGGTAAGGTTGGACCAGGGGGTCATCTGCTCCGATCTCCCCTCAAGCAGGGTCATTCTAGAGCACATGGCATGGGATTGCATCCAGACAGTTCTTGGATATCTCCAGTGAGGGAGACTCCACAGCCTCTCTGGGCAACCTGTTCCAGTGCTTGGTCACAGGCACAGCAAAGTTCTTCCTTGTGCTTCGGTGGAACTTCCTGTGCATCAATTTTTGCCTGTTACCTCTTATCCTATTGCTTGGCAGCACTGAGACGAGCCTGGCTCTATCCTCTCAGCACTCTCCTTTCAGACAGTGCTAAGAAATGAATGGTCATGTTCTGTAGCTCCCCATGTCCTTTAGCTTCTATACAAGCACAGCGATGCCATGATTTGCCAAAGTCCAAGGAGCTGTGCAGAGTGGCTGAACACTGGGTTGGCCTACTTGGACGTAGGGTAGTCCTATGTGTGCAAGTACTGCTCATGCCATGAAGGTGCTGAATGTTCTCTTTGTCCCTCAGCTGAATCTCAGATCAGGCTATTTGGCTTCACGCAACAGACATTATTTGAGAGAGAGTTTCTGCTGCAGAGCGTGCAGGCTCTTCTGCTGGCATATGGAATATGGTGAGCTGCTCATTCTCAGAAATAATCCAGTGTCTTCTTACCTTTGAAGAAGTTTTGTCTGACCTCTGAGCACCAGAGTAATCACCTGTTGTGATTACTTTTGGGGGAAATGCAGCACTCCAGTGAAACGTTCCTCACATCATTGAGCCTAACATTTTTTTGAACTGCTTTTTAAGGAAAGTATTTTTTACTGCTCAGGCTTCTAGTTTGGCTGATTACCAACTTCCAGGAGTGTTTTTTTCCCTCACTGGATCTTGTATTGAATATGCATATAAAGAGGACAAAAGTTACACTGTACTTAACAATGGATTCAAATTTCTGCATACGAAACTAGTTTATCTCACCTTTCCATGTGGTTGCTAATTAAAGACATCTTAAAGTGATGCTTTACATGGAATTCCAGGTTGTATGCTAACCTGCTTTGAAGTCATGTGGTCATACAGGCCTAAATGTATATGTATTGTCAAGAGTACAAGAGCTTTTGCTCTGCATAAAACCTTCATCTGTTATATAAATCAGTATATAAGTGTGTATAAAATTGTGTTTTGCTATATAATGAACCTTTGAAACTTTCTATAATCTTCAGTCTTAGGAGGAATGGCAATGATAAAATCTCTATTGTCTAACCAGTTTATAGAATTTTTCCCTGAAACTGTTGCAACCATCAACATTTTTCATCAACAAGGGAGAATATGATTGTTTTTCCGATTATAACCCTAGATTTTCAATTTTCCATTGAAGAGAAGCACTCTTTGAAAGACATTTCAAAGTTCATTATTATTTCTTAACATTTTAAAAATTCTTAGCATGCATAATACAGCATAACTTCATTAGTCTGTTTTCTAAATCAATAGAATGTTACGACTGTATAGGAAAATCTATTCTATTTGTGTTATAACTTTTCTTCTCCAAATATGAGGCAATATCTTAGAAAATGACAAAGAAATCTGAATCTATAGTCTCTTCACTCTCTGTTACTTTTAGAATTTCTCTATCTTATCCCTACCAGTTCTGGCGGAGAGCAATAAGAAAAAATAGAGACCTTTTAAGAAGAGTCTCGCAGTTATCGGTAGGGTTGAAAACCACTCTACTACATTCTGCCTTGGCTCATACTTTGCCTCAATCTTTTGAATTACTCACCCTGTACCTTAAATAAAAAAGCAAGAGGATATAAAAAGAGAGAATAAAAAAAAAAATGTGGTCAAGCAGGAAAAGGTTTGGCTAAAACAGTAAATGGCTTAAGTTCATAACAGTTCTGGGAAAGGGCATAAAAAATTTGAGATCTGGTGGAGGAGAAGAATAAGTGTAACTGCAGAATGTCAGCAGAAAAGTGTCTGGGAGGATCATTCAGAAAGGATAGTAGGCAAACAAAATGTGTCTATCACTGCTTTATACAGCACAATGCCTAAAGATTGAATTCAAGCTATATGTTAAATACATGATAATAATTTTCTATGACAATATGTATACATGCATAAGAGAAAGTTATTGGGCATTCTGTACCATATAAAGATATATTTTGGATTGGGATATCCTGAAAAAAAAAAATCTTGTTAATTTCTATTAGAAATGTTAGATCCCCCAATGTGTAACTGAAAACTTCTAGACAAGAGAGACTGTGAGCAACGGATTATCTCCTCTAGAAATAGCTTTCTGTCTTATTTTTCATTTTAATAGCTCTTTTCTGACTGTTATGTTTGTAGGCATTGGATAAAGACTGTTTGCTCTTTTGGATCCTCAATCACAAAAATTCTTATTGCTGAGGATATTGCTTGATATTCTGAGTACTTCCCTCCATAGTTATGGGATCTGGCTCTAAGCTTCTGATTGATAGTAGTCCCAGTGTTGTACTTACCCATTCAAGGAGGGGATGGGTGAGGTCTGCATTAATAACCTCATGCCCTGTCTGTTTGTCCCTCCTTGAGTAACCTTAGCATATTCCTAGAAATGACACAATGGACCAGGTCCTGCCGTGTACAGCATGTACATTATTATACAGTACAGGAGTGGAGAGCTTTCTGTTCTCTCATTAGAAAGCAACCTTGGTTTCTATTCAAGAGTTAGCACTCTATCCTTGTGTGCCTACATTTGGAGAAAATCCGGATGGGGACCTGGGGACTTGATTTGGTTCTAGATTTTAAAATAGCTGTCAGTTCTTTTGTTATGTTGGAGGCCCTGACAGTGTCTCAGGAGGCTGTTAATGGCATGTAATTGCAGGAGTTATAATGAATGAAAGTCTTCTGTTAGACATTCAAATTTCTCTTGAGAAAACCACAAATTTTTTTTTAATTTATTTTTATTTTTTTTAAAAAAGAGAGTTGCTTTGCTAATGAATTGATGTCTGGAATAAATCTTGCACTGTCTTTGGTAGATAACACATAACACTAATGTGTTGCAAACTGTCGGACCACATTCAGTGCTCTGCAGGTGAATTAAGTCCCTATTATGGTGTTTATGAGATACTCAGCTAAAATTTAGGGATATGTAGCATGCATAAGTGCAAAAGGTCTCATATATATATAAAAATCCAAATAGAGAGGTCATTTTTTTTCTTATACCACCAATTTCCTTTGGTAGCCCTCTGAGCCTACCATATATTTCACCTTGTAGCCATGGCAGTGCAATAATTCTCAAGCTGAACCTTTTCAGGGAATGCAGCTTAAGTTTCACCAGCAGCAGGAAGCATCTGACTGAAAGGCAAATCATGATCTTCTGGAGATGGAATTCACGCTGTGTAATTCTGAGATCACTGTGGGTCTCCGACGGGACGGACAAGTTTAATAAATTTCTTCCCAGAGGCAGCTTATTTTCTGCTGCCTGAAGTTACAGCAGGCGATTTGTTCAACTGCTAAACTTCACTCTTTAGAAAATGCACAGAACTGTTAAAATCAAATTTAAAAAGCTAGTAATTTTTCTATTCCTCTCCTGCTAGCCCATGCTAATTTAAAAGTTTGCATTGTTGTCATCAAAAAGGTGATGTTACTTCAATGTTTATACTAACTTTTAAAAATTGGGAAACGCAAACAGAAAATCAAGGTAATAATGAGTGAAAGCAATAGGTTATCGTTATATTTAAAACACATTCTGATGATTTGTAGATCCATATTGCTGCAGCTCACCCAGCCCCTTACTGACTGTTGTACTCTATTCATCCTGTACTATCTATTCAGTGGAAACTGTAAAGGGCTGACATGACAGCCCTTGTGTGTTGTACTACTCTAGGCACCCTGCATCTGTTCATTTTGTCTATTCAACATTTATAATATCATGGAGGGGTTTTTTATAACACTTCAGCTACTTTGTCCCAGAACACTGGAAGACCATACAAGCATACAGAGAAACTCTTGTGTACAAGAGGCAGTTACTCTTCTTTACTGGGGCTGTTCCTGTATTGTGAGTTACAGAGCTGTGGATGTCTGCTGCTCTTCCATGGAAGTATCTCTTATTTAAAATGCAGCAAGAGAAAACTACCTCAAAACATATTTCATTCCTTCATTCTGCTATGCATTTGGCCTTGATTCAGCTTACACAGAAATTAAATTGGTTTTTTTCAAATAATTTATTTTTGATCGTATTTGTGTGTTTGACTGACAATGAGTTTGCCTGCCTGATAGTAACAGTAACTTGCTTATGCTCACTGCTGTCTAAGAAGATAAAGTTGCGACTGGATTTATACATGAGCAGTTGGACCTTCCTGAACTATGGGAAAACTAATGCTTGACTCATATATTAGTGGTATATTAATGTTAACTCTATATATCTATATATAATGCTCAGAGCAAGGGTATTTTGAAATATTTTACAGCAAAATAGTAGGGCATCCATCAATGTCATGATTCCTGTGCAAATAAATATTTTGTGATGCCATAACTTTGAGATTGTAGCCTTGTAGATTTTGCATGTCTTCAGAGTTTTCATGTATTGGAGTAATGTTCTGCAGCTGGGTTTAAACACAGATGTTAGAGTGGTGCTGGTAACAAAGATCTTGTTTTCCCAAGGAAAGAGAAAAAATGCTTTTTGCACTGACTTTATTTGCAGGGAATGCTTGCAGTGAAGTAGTATAAGATTTGTGGCAGGTAGAATGATGGGTTTCATGTTTGGCTTTTTCTCCTCCCTTTCTTTGGATGTAATAGACATAGCTGTTAAAAGAATTGTTTTATTACCGAATTTTTGTTATCAGATGGAAAAACAAGGCAAGTTTCTGAAAGATAACACAAGTATGGAAATTACCTCCGAAAACTGCTTGTTGGTGTAGAGGGTAAAATAAATTTTAAAATTTTATGGGCTTACAAGAAAATATTAGTTAGGATTCCCTTCCTAGCTTTTTATTGTGGTGTTGATTATCAGTTATGGTCAGCAATTACTGTATGAAAATGTTCAATGATTTGAAAATTGTACAGCAAGCCAAACTCTGTGCCACAGAACATGTCCATTTAAACTCTTTCCATCCCATTTGCACTGAAATACTGTATGCCCAGTCTGAGATGTCTCCAAGGCTAAAATATTTTTTTCATGAATGTAAGTATTTTGAGATTAAATATGAAGAGATGCAGTTTGAACAGCAATTTCTTGAAATTAGAGATATTTATTTTTCAAAGTGGAACATTTGGCACAATTCCATTTCATTTTTTTGTTGAGGCAGTTTCCTTAGAGCACCAGGTTTTCACTAATTAAAACTTTTTAAAAATGTTTTCCTTAATATACATAGTAAGTGTTTCCTGGAAAACAACTGCATCATTTACAAAGTATTATAACTCTAATTGCTTTCTCTACTTAGTAATAGCTTGTCTGTATCTAGGGAGAAACACATGATGTAGACAATGTGGTTTAATTGCACTGTAATATCACTAAATTATTTGGGAACGCTGCTGGGAAATTAATCATGTAGTGGGGGTCATTGTTCTTACATTGATTACTCGTGTTTGTTCAGGGGTTATGCTGTCAGTCCTCTTCCCAATAACTTTGCTCAACTTTCCCTGAGACCCTGCTGTGTTTAGGGTTAAACTCTTACTGGTGAAAAGAAATTGTCTTTCTGTTGTAATAAATACTGGAGGTTTTTGGCTTCCTTGCTACTCAAAAGGCATTTCCAGCTCCACCCTCTTATGAATTGAAAACTTGACTGCACCCTTGCTGCCAGGGTATGATTTAGGCTGTACTTTCTCTACCTTCTTATCTTGCAAACAGCGTAAAGTCAGTTGTGAGAATAATATTTCCATTCCGGTAGTCACTTTGAAGTTCTAAAAGAAACTAAATTAATGCCCAGACCAGCTATGATGATTGTTTTGAAATCCTGAATATTTTAAAAATATCAATTGATAATTTTATAGGTGTGCAACCTGGATATCATTAAACTTATTCTAGAAGGGGGGAATATGAAGTAAAGGTTCTCAATATGTTTTGTGAGACTGGCACAGCTGGAATGCCAGACAAAACAAGTTCAGAGATATCCTGTATTGCCATTGGAACAGAGTGGGTTTTGTGGGTCACACAACATGTCTAATACTGCATATGCCAGTCTCTTATTATTTCTCTAGAAAATTAAATACTTAATGTGATTTATCTTTCCTCCATGTATATGTTAGAGAAAACAATTTCAAGAAGCATCCCTAGACAGTTCTTCAGTCAGGTAGTAGGGAGCTTTACAATGTTTCTTAATTCATGTGCAGAGCTTTTTTTTGTATTTTTGGACCAGAGGAAAACCTTGTTTTTTTTTCCCCAGAGGACTTTTGCCTTGGGGAAAATGACATGCTGAGCCTGAAGAGTTGTGTCATTTCAAGTGGCATTTCTGATATGCAAAACCCAGGCTCTGACTCTTCTGGAGTTAAAAACCGAGTATATATTAAAATCTGTGGTCTTTGAAGGGTCCTAAAAAAGTATTGTCCTCATCTGTAGAGATGTCACTTTACTTTTAGACCTCTGTTTTTGAAAGTATAGGGCTAATGTAAGAACTGGTGCTGGGAGGTGATTTTTGTTCTGAAGAGAGCAAAGTCTGTTTATACAAAATTTATGAACACACATGTTTCTATCTGCCACCTTGGTTAGAAACTAGAATTTCTTGGCTCCCCAAAGTTGTAGCGTGTGTGCTGAAAAGATACTTGGTGTCTCAGAAGTGCAGTGTTTTTTGAAAGTAAACAGCAGAGTTTTGGTCTGGGGAATGTACTAGTTCTACATGACTGTTTCCAAAGAAGTCATTCTGCTGTTCTAACTTTTCTTCTGAGGTGTTGGATTTTTGTTGTGTTTCTGGGCAGCTGCTTTGCACATGGAATTATTGTGGATTGGGAAATGCATCTGCTTATGCATTATCTATAGAGAGCTCTTGAGCAAAATGGCAGGTGTGAGCTCATCTGCTTCCAGCATATTTGCAGAAAAGAAAAGCTGCTATCTGTGTTCTCCCAAATGATAATGCTCAGAATTGAAAAGGACGAGTTTTACCCTTACTATGAAGAGAAATGGATGGCTGAAATGGATTGAGAAATGAATGTGCTTATGAAGCATTCATTCTCTTTTATATGAGGAAGAAAGGCAAGTTGCGAGTGAGGGTGGGGAACATCTTTTCAAGGCACCTTCTTGTGAATTTTGAAAGACTTATTTGGATTTCAGTTTACACTCTTTCAGGACAATAATCCTATCACTACTAAATCCAGGCCAGATGTTCATTTCAGGAGAGTGGACTTTCTATTTCTTTTAAGTAATGCTTTTAAGCTTCTCCTTTCGAAGCCTGGAGTCATGCTAGTCTTCCCAAGAGAATCTTCTAATCTTGTACCTTAAAGGAGAGATATGGTTATTTACTGGCTCTTGTTTTGTGAATGTGTTGCATCTGTAGAGTTCTGGCTCTTCGTACCGCAAATTGTTATTAGTATCCCTCCAATCCTTCCTATTTCCTGTTTAAGAGACAAGATCCTTTACATTTATTTTCAAAAAGTTGTAACTGAGAAGCATATTTACACACCCTGGAGAAGATTTATGGCTTCCAGCAGTGCAACAGTTTGTGGTCATTCAGGGAAAAGGGAATTTGAAAATGCAGAACCAAGTTGTGGTATTTCCTCATATATGTAAAAGTCCCACATATTTGCAATAAAACTGTATTGATCAGATATTTTTGGCTTCAGATAAACATTTTCTTGAAAAGTTGTGTCAATTTTCAAGATAAAACATAATACCTAAGTAATCTAGAGGTATTTATAGGTGCTCATTTATTGAACAGAAGGAGAAGGCAGTTATCAAAACCCCTGCTGTGTTAAGTTAAAAACACACTGGCTCAAATTTAACTTTCTATTTCTATAAATGGAGACTGATGAGGAATACGCTCACCTTTACCTGGAGGTCAGATTCAGATTGGTATTAACTGCAAAGGCAGTGGGGTTATAAATATTAACTAAATGCAGCCTTTGCTTGCATTATTAAAAATTTCACAGAGGAAAATGTTTTACACAGTTAAAATGTCAAATATCAAAGCATTGCATTTTTTTTGGTCCCTTTATAGTCTGCAAATGTTAGGGCTTAATTTCAGAGAGGTAACTGGTTACATATTTCTAAATTTTCATGCTGTGATTTTTCATTGGGCTCTTTTTAACAAGAATCTAGAAATAAAACCTGAAGGACCAAAGAAAGATCTTATTGTAGATTTACAGTTCATTGACAGTCAGTCTGTAATATTAGCTTCTTGAACTTATGGTAGTTCAGGTAATATGAAGCACTTTTGTATATATAATCTCTTGACATATTAAAAAAAGGCATTAAACTGCTGGCTCTGATAAATATTAAAACACTTTAATAAACGTATATCAGTAATTTTCTGTTGTAAGTTGCTATTTGCTGTTTTCCACATTGGATCAATATTTATGACCAAATTTCAAAATTAGGCTTTGATCAGAGAGAGAAAATATAATTGCTTTTCCATGTAAACTTTTCCTACTTTCCTAAGAGTTTGTCCTATATATCTCAGCCAGACTCATAATTAATAAAATTTATTGTCTTTGAGTTTAATGATACTCCAAACTGATTTTATGAAGGCAGCTACAAAGGACGGTTAGTAAAGAACAGCTTTCAGAGTCTGAAGTGACACGTTTAAATCTCAGGAGATAAAAAGTATGTGAGTGTACACAGTAAATATATATTGGTTGAATACAATTGGAAATAATGAAAACAAAGTAGTATAAAGAAGCAAGCAAGATCTTTTTCAAGATATTCTTAATGCATAGAGTTTCTTTTACACATAAAAGCAGTTAGTCTCTATTTGCAATGAAACTTCCAGAAAATACTCAAAATGAGAGTACCTCCATGAATTTTCATTGGGCTATCTTTTTTCTCTGGAGTTTTAAGTAAAATGTAATGTTTGCTAAGCTGTGGTTGTCTACAGAAGCATTGCCGTATATTTTGATTTTGTATTCACAAACCATGCACTTTGTACATGTTTCCAATGCAAATCAACACCAAAAAAATCTCATATTCAATGCAGTTGTAGTTGAGAAGTGATCAACATGCAGTTACACAACCCATATTCAGCAATGTGGCTGTGAATGCAACTTGGTGTAAAATATGCTGGTAGACAGATTACAGGAGTTCAAACTTAAAGTCGTTCCAATGAACATGTCGAAATCACAGGGATTCCCACACCAGGTTTGCAAGCTATTTTATCTTTCTTCAAAACTTTAAAAATTGTAAGTAATCTGTAAGGATGTGTCTGCCACAGTTTAGAATTCCTGTCTGTGTTCTGGAGAGGCTTCAAAGGGCTTTCCTCTGCCAAAGTACTGTAAAGTAGATTGAAAGTAAAATATAGAGTTAAAGCGTGTAAGAATAAAAAAGACTCAGGTTTTATTTTCTGCATCCTCTGAATATCTTACACATAGAATGTAGTAGTGCCATTTGACTCACCTGTAGTCATGTATTTATCTTTTGTAGTACACCTCTTACTAGGCCACTAAACTGACTGTTTAAGCACTAATTTGCCCCAATGGTCTCCAGAGTGTCCTGATGTACCCCCTTAAGCTCACTACAACCAACCCCTTTTTCACTCAGACAATTCCTTTCATGTTTTTTTAAAGAACATGACAATAATTCCCAATGCCAAATTTGGAACACCTATTGAACTTGTTGTAACTCTGGTTTTTGCCCTTTTGGATTTTTTGCCTGAAATCACAGAGTCACAGAATGGGTCAGGTTGATAGAGACCACAGTGGGCTCGTCTGGTCCGACCTCCCTGCTCAAGCAGGGTCATCCTAGAGCACATGGCACAGGGTTGCATCCAGATGACTTTTGAATATCCCTAGGGAAGGAGACCCCACAACTTCTCTGGGCAACCTGTTCCAGTGCTCTGTCAGCCTCTCAGTAAAGTTCTTCCTCGTGTTCGGGCAGAACTTTGTGTTTCTGTTTGTGCCCATTGCCTCTCATCCTGGTATCACCGAGAAGAGCCTGGCTCCATCCTCTTGAAACCCTCCCTTCAGATAATTATATACACTGAGAAGTGGTTCATTACTATGAAGGTTGTGACGCCTTTGTGATAAAAAATATAAATAACATCTTAGTAGCAGATAGACCTTTGAGATATTTATAGAGATTTTAATTTAACTTCACAAAAATGAGAACTCCTAATATAAATGGGTAGTGACACAAGTATTCATTGCACATTGTTTCTTTAAGCACTCATGAAATAAAAGGTGCACTTAGGTGTAAATTCTGAAAAACTGAGCCCTTAAGTAGTTTCATGTATAAAGCCATTGTCAATTCTGTATTAATGTAAAATGAGTAATCCTTTTATTGTATGCACTCAGGAAATAATCTCAGCAGCTGATGAAGATGTGAGTTAAGCAGTTGATTAGAGTACATGTACTTATAAAAGTGGGAGAATTTACACTCAGCTCAGAAATATTAAATTATATTGTGAGCAGTGTTTTCAAACAGATACAGTATTTCATAGTACAAATAGATCTTGAGTGATGGAGACAGCATGTCTTACAGGGCTGAGAGCTGTGTGTATTTAGTAACCATATTTATATATGCCTCTATTTATTTATCCATAAAGATGCATGTAGTAAGTTTGTATGTGTCCATGCATTATATGTTTGTATTAGAAGACTGATAATTCAGTTGATGTGCTCTTTGGAATATTGTCTTTTTCCTGGGTTTACAGCTGTGTTACCTTCAATTAAATGAGGGATTTGGTGTTTTCACCAATTCTTTCATCAAAAGGACTGTCAGTCTACTGGTATAAAACATTGGAGGACCATCAGCATGCTGTGAGGATAACCAGTTAGATTGGATAGAGGAAAAGAGAATAAGGAGGGTCACAGGTGGTTGTTGATACTACCAGCTGTACTACTTTGCTATCAGCAATGAGTAGAGGAAAAGCTCTGTTTTCTGTTGGTTTTTCAGAGGCCCAGTCAGAAAAATAGCAGTGTGATTACAGATAGACACTTGTAAATGAAGAAATTAAATCTGTACTAGAAACTAGGCTTGAAAATGGCAAAATATTATCAGTTAAAGCAGTGAAATATCTTTAAAGGGAATGCTATTAAGGAAAATATCTTCAAATAAATTAAAAACCCTCAGACACCGCTATATATTTGTGGCTGTGAAATACAAGAAAAAATGCCATTTTCATTTGTCCAGGAAAAAAAAATTAACAGGAGTCTGAAGCAAAACATTAACTAAACGTTTTCCTCATAGTCCTGAATTTTTTTTCATCTCTTATCTTTGGAGACTCAAGGATATAATTAAGATTGTTCTCTCTTTTCCTCTATTTTTAATTTTTTATTTAATATAGACATTTTAATTTAATATATAATCTTTTTGTCATAAGCATTTTCCCGCAGATGAATTGCTATATAGCAGGAAATAAAAAAAATCTAATAATGCTTTAGTGTGCAAGGGGGTTCAATTTCTTCAGAGAATTATTGCATTTAATATAATCAATGGCAAGAGCTAAGTAAACCTGACCCAAATACATGGTGATTGCCCACTGAATGCTATTTCATATTGTGTGCCTGTAGTGGCTGATCCTCTATATGTTATGGAAATTATGCAGGCCAGCCACTGTAGGTTTCTGCTGAATCCAAAAACCAAAAAGAGATTTTTCTATAAAGTCTTTTTTACTAACAGTGCCATAGTTCAAGCTGGGACCTTGAACAAAGAAATCCCTGGGCAGTTATAACCTTGCAATCTGAATTCCCCACCCCTCATGCAGGAGTTCAGACTGGGAGTGGTTTAAGGCTTGGGTTCTTCCTCACTGGGTCCTTTCATTTTCTCTACGTGAGCAGTTTCTTTTCTTAACTCTAAGATTGCAGCTTCTGTTGATGAATAGCTTCCATGGCTGGAACTTTTACTTCACTCAGTAAAAGTTTAACAGATCTAGGTGAACATTCCCAGCTTGCGAACTAAGGTTCAGCAAATTTAGCTGCCAACAATAAGCAAGTTATGTTAACAAGTTGTATATAGCTAGTACACCAAATTTCAGGGCATGGAAATGTAGAAATGGAGCTAGATATTCAAGGGAAAGGGTGGATCAGAGGACTGGTAATGTAATCCAGGTCTTTTTGCCTCCAGGTCACTGGGTTGTGTCTGTCTCAGGTTGGTAGTGACTAAAATTCATTGTTATCTAAAGTTTGGTCGGTGACCTCTGTGAAATGAGTTGCTGCTCTTAGCCAGCTTCCTATTGGAAAGGTGTTTGTATCACAAGGAACACCGTAACTGGCATCTTTCCTGATTGATAACCCCTTTAATGAGGCCAAGCAGTCAATTGTCAGAGAGATGAGGCTTTGTTCCTAGCATGCTCTAAAGCTTCGTTGTTTCTCCTTAACAGTGGAGCTATTTCCATTTCACAAATAAAGAAACCCCTGTATTTAGTGGTTTAGTGTCTTGTGTGACCTCGGGACCACGCTGTTTATTGTCTTGGCTACTCCAACATTAGAGAAAGACATGAATGTACGCTTAGAGCTTACAGCCTTTAATTCCTTCAGAAGGAAATTCCTTAAGGAGGTAGGAAGATGCTTAGGGCCTAATCCGTCTGTACTTTGCTACTTCCTATCATCCAGATCCTCTGGGCTCCTACACAATCCTGCAATGGCTACACATATCATCTTCTCAGTTTCTTCATGTTTTCCCATGTTTCCTTCAGAAACACTTACTTTTTGAGCATTTTCCTAGAGCCTGTTTAGTGGAAGCTCTCCCTTTTCTTCTCCCCCTTTCCTTTCCCAACTGTAAAACTTTAGGGTGATTTACTGAAGCTATTTGTAGCTGAATTACATATTCCTACTTTCAATTATAGCAATGTACATAGAGAGACACAGCCATGGTAGGGGAAAAGCACGGAAACTGTAGAGAGACAGCAAGGCAGCACACTGGTGTACTCAGGTCTGAGGTCATTTCACAGGTGAATCTGAATATAGGGGGATTGTGGGGGGCTTTAAGGATGCTGCAAAAGCAGTGGGTTTTCCTGTGCTGTGTTGGAAAGTATCACACAGCATTTTTCACTATTCCCCAGAATTTTGCTGGCAGAATGTATTTTGCATTCCCTTCTCAGGGGGAAAGTCACCATGAGGCTAGCACCTTTCTGGAAGGTGGGTTACAGTGTGTGTAGTAAAGTACTACATTTCTGTCTCTTCCTTTCTACTTTTCCTTTGAGAAAACCATCATTCTTCCTTAAAATTCACTCTAGCCTGTATGTCCACTAACTCATGCCTGAAGCATCACCTCTAGGGTTCAGGGTTTTCAAAGAGGATCTATGGTCCTGAATACTTATTTAGGTACATAAATAAATGGTATCTGAATTTCAGAAATACCAAGCTTCTGCATTTTCCAGCACTATTTAAAACTTTGACTATTTGAAATCCAGAGCAGCACAGTACAGTAAGTAATAACAATGACAGTGAGCAATTTTTAACCTTTCTCCTTACAGAAGCATTGGGAATGTGTGTGTGTAATGTATGTGTTCCCTTCCGCACAGCGGTTTGTCAAGGAATGATAAAATCAAGATTATTGTGGAATTTTCTATTGTGTGTGCCACATCCTGATCCATCTACTGTATTTATAACATGGTACTTTTACATTTGTATATTGACAGCTCATTGCTCAATGATGCCAGCCTCAAGAGAACATTTAATGTTAATTTACAGAATCCTGATGCCACTCAGATGAAGATTACTTCTGAAAAAAAATGAGGCAGTCTGTCATGATCCTCTCTGTGCCTACTGTGAGTAATACTATATGGCTGGAAACTGTAGAATTTCAAAATAGATTATTGTATTTACTAGCACACTGTCCAGAAATAGAAATATAGTCACTCTGATTTCACTTCTCTGACTAGGAAGTGAATGCCTTTATTCTGTATGGTGCAGAAACAAGTAATGTACTCACAGTTCCCCAACTCTGTATATTCATATCTGCACATAGAAGGGCTGATATTTGCTTAAATACATTTTAGAAGTGCTTTCAAATTAGAATTCTTGGCTTTTACCTAAAAAAGTATAGTTGTTGCAGAGATGGGTAAAAACATCTATTTAGTTTCAGATAGGTGTTTTCTTTCTGCAGATGTGTGTTAGAGGAACTGAAAAGTCATCTACAAAACAATAGACAAGACAGGCTTCTCCACGTTGACTTTAATACTTGCTTCCCAAAAAACAAATGTTTCTCTTAGAACTGTCTGTTATGCAGCATACTGTTAAGCTTCTAGAACTCTTTTAGACTTCTGTTTAGAATCCTGTGGGAAGGTTTTCTACTTTTGGGGTTTTTTGTTTGTTTTGGGGGTTTTTTTGTGAAAGGTTTGGATATATTGATACTGGTTATGTCTCCTCTCCACCCATATTAATTGGAAATATTTCCTTACCAATTTGCACACTTTTTTTTTTTTCCTTTTTTGGGTAATTTGATTATGCCATCCTGTCTTTATTATTGGTAAAAATCCACATTGCATTTTAAAGAAGAGAATATTTGAATTGTTCCTGTAATTTTTCATCTAATGTTTGCAAATTTCAGTGGTTATGAGATGTGTTCAGCATCATTGGCCTGTCAGCTGAACCTCAGATTGATGTCACTTACTTTCCTGGCCAAACTTATGCTACTCTGCATGTTGAGGAATCACAAGGAAAGACAGTGAGCACATGAAGTTTGTTAAAGGACGTAAATGGGCTATGAACTGGAAAGGAGGATGAAGAGTTCAAGATTATGAATATAAAGGTTGTGAAAACATACAAATGGACCAATTAACCTTTAATGTTTTAAACCACAATAAATATTTGGTTTTGAATTCTCTGAATTCTCAAAATTGCTTCAGCAGTAGTAGTTCTTCTCTAACTGTTGACTACAGACATGTTCAAGTTAACAACTCTATTTTGTGGTCCACTAGATACATTCTGCTAATTTTATCATGTCTAGTAACTGCAAAGAAAGATGTACAGCTAAGCCTAATACATAAAGATCTTGATATGGTTCACTAATTACCTACAGTAGCTGGATAAATCTCTTGGATGCAATTTGACATTAAAGAATTTTCTTTATAATGAGCTAGAAAGGATTTGAAATAATTTCTTCAATTCAGGTTAAAGTTATATTTAGTGAATTATTCTCTTTTTTCACGCAGAATTTAATCCAGCATTAGTACATTACTGACAGAGACAAGCTGAAAGCTCCTTCCAAAGGAGAAATTTCTTTCATGGTGATTTTCTCCAGCTGCTCAAAATAGTTTTTCTTATAGTTTCCTGATAAAGGAAGACTGTTGCAAAAATTTTTCTCTGTTTTAAACTTTTTCCGTCCTAGCAAACATCTGTTCTTCCTTATTGGGTGCCATAAACCTCTATTCTCACAGTACAAACAAAAGTACAAGCATTAGATTTTTCTTCTGATTATTTTCTGTGTAACCAAGAAATTGTGTAGTTTTATAATTATGCACAATGTGGAAGCATATGCTCCCTGCCTTTGGCATGGAGAATTAATTTACAGGCAGACTGACCCAACAGAGCTGAAAAGTCTGTCATAGACACAGAAACAGAAAGGAAAGCCTGTATTGTTCTTTCCAAGTTGAAAGCTGTACAGCCTTTAAGCAGAAGAAATACTTCCTTAGTCCCTTTCTTTAGGGATGGTCCCCACCAGCCTTAGAGCCCTTGGGAGGGATTCACATCTTGGACAGCAGAACAGCAGAATTCTCTAATGGTTTGGGTTGGAAGTGACCTTAACCACCATCGAGTTCCAACCTCCCTGCCATGGGCAGGGATGCAATTCATTACATCAGGTTGCTCAGAGCTCCATCTTACCTGGCCTTGCACAGCTCCGGGGATAGGGCATAATGAACACAGCAGAATGAGGTACAGAATTTTCCATATCTGGTTCTGTAGTTCTGGAATTTAACCAGCCACCCACCTGCTCAGCTTTCATTGGAATGGTGTTGATAACCACCCTCATAAGTAGAGTTTACTTTGCTAAATAATGACATCTCCCATCGCCCTGGTGAATCCAACAACTCCCTCGTGTTCGGCTTCCCCACACCTTCAGGGAGAGCCCCCAGCTGACTGAGGGAGCTCCTGCTGTTGTAGGAACCAGACTCTAACAGCACCACAGTTGGAAGGTGTGACCAACAAGTACCATTACTGGCCACAGGCAAAGACTTCCTTGCTATAAAAAACCAGGTTCATCCCTGGTGACAAACACAATCGTGGCGAAGGGAAGGGTATTTCTGAAGAGATCTGTAGGCATCATCCTTCTAAACCAGGCAAACAGGGTAAACCTAGACAAAGGGGAGAATAGTGGAGTCATTACTTACCACTACTCATTTTTTTCACTGTGTTTCTTAAAGAGAGTAGAAAGTAGAAAAAGTAAAAAATAATCCATTTTATTGGTGGATAATGACAGGGACAGCCTGTACTATTGTGCAACGCCAAATAATGGTATATTATTGCTCCCCACTTTACTTTCATCAGAGTTTTTCTTGTGTTTCACAAAATACTAAACTTAAAATATGGCATTGTGATACCGTACCAAGAAAAAAAAAGCATCAGGCTTTAGATGGGTTTCATTTATGCAATCCTCAGGATACTGGCAGTTCGAATATTGGAATTTAAATAATTAAAAAATAAGCAAACAAACAAAATAAATCACAATAATTTGGAAGTCCAGGCAGTGTCTTTTCAGGATTTGTTATCTCACAAATTTCTAGTATTGGAAAAATCTCAAAATGGGATTGCTGGAATAAAAGAATTCTCAGACTGCCAAAGCTATATTACTTATATTTCTCACTCTTATCATAATAATTATTTACACTGAAAACAACATTCCACACCTTGTAAAAGTAATGGAGAGTATTTTTTATGGAATACGCTGAGGAGTTGACCTACATAATGTAGCTTAAAGCAATGTAACTTGAGTAGCTTTCCTCCATCTTTATTGTCACTGGTACCACTCCTTAGAAGTTCTTGAGACATTTGAATGAACAATTGAAAGAAGGGAAAAAAAGCTTAACCACCTAATCATGAAAAAAGCCCCAGAGTCTTTTGGAATGGGGCACCCACAATATAGATAGTAAATTCTTAAATGTTGCTGTTCCATAACTTTTCATATTGATATTTGATGTGGGATAGAGCTAAGAAAAAAGAGAAACCTTTAATAAATAAGAGCTTTTGAAAATGGAAAAAATATTTGTTAATTCTGACTACTGATTATGAGAGCAGATGTAAAACTTATTTTCTGTGTGTGCTGAATAGATGTAAGCTGCGGGTTTTAGCAAAACACTGAAAGCTAACTAAAAATTAAAAAGCATTCTAAAATGTATCACTGCATTACCCAGCAATAAAGTGACTTAAATTCACTGTAGTCATTGATAACTTCTTTTTATTGCAACCTAATAAGGTCAGTGCTCAGCTACTATGACTCTTCCTACTACAAAATCATTCTCAACCATCATAGCTCTGCAAAATTCTTAGCACACAATTATCTGTGAAGTCCATTTAATCAACACACTCAAATGGGGAACAAAGCTCTGCAGCCATGAAAACATGTTTTGAAACATTTTTGAAAGCAGAACACTGATAAAAGCCATTGATCTTTTGCTTCTAAAAGGAAACAAAAAAGATCTGTATGAAGATAAGGGAAGGTAATTTATAAGGTATTTATTAGGTACCTAAATAGCACCCAGCACAGCACAGCTCTTAGGTGAAACATATTCTAATCAGGCATAGGTTTGGAATAACTCATTTTGGGTTTGTCCTGCTTCATTAATCTGGAACAAGCTTCTTTGAAGTTCTGAGCATACCTGACTTGATTGATTCTGTTATATTAAGCGCCACAAAAAAAAAAAAAAAGCAGCATGAAAATTTCTTGGTACAGCAGCTTCCAAAGGTGTTAATGATAGGTTCTGGTGTTGTGAGGTTGGAAGAGAAGATACTTTGTCATAAAATCTGTTCTAAGACTTAAGGGGCTGCTGCCATCATCCCTTTTATTTTAATAAGAGCTGGTATAATTATATAAAATATTATAATAATTAGCTGCCATGCAGAATTAATAACTCATTGTAAAATTTAAATATCTGAGCTATTTCTTCCTTTTTTATTTCTTGAAAAGCACCTTGACTGGCAATACTCAAAACAAGCTGTTGGTGTGTTTCCTGTCAGCGACAGTCTTTGTTCTTGCTGTGGTGACTAGGTTTGAAAATTGAGAATGGAGCAGTTCAGGACACACATTGCAAAAGATCAGGCGAAAATAAAATATATAACAATTACATTTGCAATTGCTCATTTGCTTGCACATTTGTCTTTTGTGGCTAAAGTTATAAAAAGCCCCGTGTCAATGGTGATGGTGTATGTGCAGTGGTGGCAGGAGAGAGAACAGCCTGAGGCATTTCCACGCATGCATGGCAGATGCAGCCATAACACCTGTAAGAATCAGTGTGTGCTGGTCCACAACAAACTTTTTCCCCAGTGACAGAACTGAGTAAGCACTTCCCAGTTTAGAGGTGACATTTAGGGTGGACTGGTGTTTGCTCATTAACCTAGAGAGCTTTTCCAGGCTAAGAAATACAGCAGGGCATTCAGCAGATCTTGCAGCCCTTCAAGAGGGTAAATCAAGGTTTGATTTTCTTTGCAGAACTGGTATGTGGTCTGTGCCTTTTCCATGCAATTTTAAGTCTTCAGGAGAACTATGTGCAAGCCACGGTTGTACATATGAATGAGACAGAGCATATACAAACATGCTGCAGGCAGAACTTTGGGTTTAAAATCTGTGTGTTCAGAGTTGAAGCCGTGGTGTGCTGGCTGTTTGTCTCAGCAGATGTAGCTCTTTTCAATTAAGTTTATAAGCAAGTATAACTTGTTACGTCATTAAAAGTTCCCAAGGGGTTTCTCACTCCATGGTGGTAGGCTGGATACTGTGCCTTTGACTGGATGTTAGCCCTTTAATTTCTCTGTTGTTGCCTTTTCTTGGTTGTTTGGGGTTTTTATTTACTTTTTTTGTTTGTTTATGTTCTTATCACATCTTCTTTGGTGTTTCAAGAACACAGTTGGGTTCCTAGAATGAATGTGCATTTCTTTGAGGATTTTTCAGGTAATCCAACAGAAGAAAAGGAAAATTTTTGTTTGTTCTGTATTTTTTTCATCTGGACTTAACATTGTAGCATTTTCTTTCTTTTTTTTTTCAAAGTTTTAAAATGAAAAGCAAGTGCAAGTTACAGCTAATATTTGCTAATATCTTGGAATAAATTGCAAGGTAAAATAATAACTAATCTGTTTGATAAATTCCTGGTCTGTTGAGTGTGGAGAGATCTCTGTTCTTCTGCTTCTGTATTTTAAAAGCACTGAAGAGTGTGAAACACTCCACTGTATTTTATGCCCCTTGAGAGATACTGGCCCATTGTGGAAAAATTAATAGTTTTTATGGAAACCAGCGCTGACTAGTGGATGTGATGATTCTACAGAACCTGCCGTCCTAATTGTATCTACTCATATATCGTATGAATTCCTTTTAAAAAGACAAGTGTTCAAAACCAAATTGGAATGATTCATTTTTTGAAGGGGCAAAACCAAGCCAGACCATTTCTGAGGGTCTTCACCTTTGAAGTCTTCACACTGCCTTTAAAGCTGCTTTTGCTCAGCAATGATCGTTTAAATTTGGGGCACTGGCAGGAGCTGTGGGTAACAAGGACTCAGGAGTCTGAAGCTCAACACCATGCACCCTTATGGATGTGGAAGCAATAACCAGTTAGTCTGGAGAGCTGTGTGGCCCCTGGTGGACCATGCAGAGCAGTTTCCATTCTGAGCTGTTTTCCCTTGCCCCATGGAAGTTATGGGCCAACAGTGCAAAGGAAGCTCAGGGGAGACCTTATTTCTCTCTACAACTGCCTGAAAGGAGGTTGTAGCGAGGTGGGGTTCAGTCTCTTCTCCCACTTAAAAAGCAATTGGACAAAATGGCCTCAGATTGCGCCAGGGGAGGTTTAGGTTGGTTATTAGGACAAAAATTCCTTCACAGAAAGGCTGACCAAGTGTTGCAAGAGGCTGTCCAGGGAAGTGGTGGAGTCACCATCAGTGGAGGTTATTTAAAAGATGGGTAGATGTGGTGCTTATGGATGGTTTAGTGGTGAACTCAGCATTGCTGGATTAATCACTGGACTCAATGAATTTAGAATGAATGAATTTAGACTCAGTGAATTTCCAACCTTAATGATTCATTGATTTCATGATTCTATCTGCAAATGACGGCAACAGTCAAGACTGAAGGTGTTTGTAATGGATTTCTTTCTTTATTTAAACTAACAACCAAAACCTGCACCCACTGCACAAACTCTTCTAGTCTGGACAGGAGGAAAATAGCCAAAAAGGCTCTTTGAGGGAGAGGGCAGGGAGTTGAACTAGACATCCTGACCTTGTAACAGCCGCAGCACTTTGGTTGAGCTTTAATACTGATTTTCAAGGGCTTTTTCCTGAATCTTCAGTTGCTAAAAATTGGTCAGTCCACAAAAGCAAGGATTACAGTTCCATTTTTCCCCAACTTTCTGCTCTTAGTGACAAAAGAGCTGGTTGGATTGTTTTAAAGGTAATCCCTGAGCACTTATCTTTGGCCTCCAGATAGCACAGGCTGCTGCTGAGCAAGCAACCAGCTACAATGTGTAAACCATAGTCTTTAGGAGTTCTGACAGGCTGCAGTTTAGCTCTGACCTCGGGATTAACAGGAGAATGGAAAGGGTTTGTGTGCAGGGGGAAGTTTTAATCTCCACCCAGGGGCTGCCTAAATAAATCCTATTAGAAAGAAGAGGATCTGAGCACATGGGTTTCACACGTGATTTTGACTATGTCCCTATTAAATACTTCTTGTGAATTATGTCAAACCAAAGGCTGGTAAATTTAAAACAAAATAATGTGTCACACTACATTTCAGAAAAAAAGGGGTTCAGAGATTTTATTTTATTTTGAAATTGCTTAGAAAAATTTTAGAAGGAACTAGGTATATTGGGGATTAATAACTCAAATCCTTCTCTCCTATATTTAACCTTCCTTACCACTGAATTTTTTAAAAAATTTAGTAAAATGCCCTGTCACCGATTGTGGAGGCAAATTCAGTTGCTACCATTGCTGTGTATTTAGCCTCTAATAAAAAGGGTTTTCTTTCTTTAGATTTTTTTTCTTTTTTTGGAAGGGAGCCGGTAAAACGACACAGGAAATTGCACTAGTGAAAAGTCAATAAACAGTGTGAGCAGTGCAGGATGCTGTTGCCTTTGTCCCAAGACATGACTAAGCTTCAAGAATGTTTCCACAGCTAAGACCAAAAGCCTGAGTTCTCTTCTGATATCTGCATATTTGCCAGATATTTTTCCTATGAGTAACAGTTGCAGTTTAATACTAGGAAATCTGCTGCGTAATTACCCTATGACCCTGATTTCAAACAGTTAATTATGAAATATGGGCTTTTTTTTGTTTGTTTATTTTGGGTTTTTCTCCCCTCTGTGTAGCAAAGTGTTGTTATAATGAGTTTAATTAAGCGAAAATGGATGTTGGCCTGCAATGTTACAAGAGGTTGCTATGTGCCAATAAATCATAATTAAATGTATTTAGTGTAATAGAAGGTGTCATTCACAATCTTGTTGCTTGTAAAAAATGTTAATTGTTTCCTTAAATGACAAGCCGTTCCAATTACAAAGAAAATTAACTAAGAGCTCAGTTTTGCTAACCAACAGCAATGTGATGTTTACTTTACAAAGAATATCAGTGTTTTATTCATGAGCAGTTATTTAACATGGTAAAGTAAGTGGTAATATCTGGGGTGCCTGGAGAGATTTGAATGTGCCTTTTTTTTTTTTCCTTGAAAAATGGCTGCTGATTTGGTGGTTGTTTTGGTGAAGTGTTGTTATGGTGAGGGTAGTGATATCTGCTGAAATGTAGAGAAGAGTCCCCAAAAAAAGCTTTGTGGTTTAACTGTACAGGACAAAGCAGCTTGAATATGGACTATGTGAACTCTGCTCATTATGAGTTAAGAACAAAGGCTTTTGGGACTCACATGTGACATTTAAAAGTATGCAGTGAGTACATGAACGTAAGACCATGGGATTATTCAGGTGGGCAAGCACCACACTGCTGTAACTTCATTGAACCATTATTTTAAAAAGGAATATTTTGTTGTGGGCCGTTTGTGTGACAGTCTGTGCTCACGCATCTGTGTTTAAATTAGCTTTTTGTCCACAAAAAAATGTTAATACAGAAGTGTCTGTTGTGCCTGTAAATATGAGGAAGCTTTTAGGAGGAGAATGAACTTTTCTGTGCATTTGGGGAACACATAGACATGTTAGTGCAATGAAGGACAACAGTCCCTGCATACCAAATTTTTATTTTCTGTGAAAGTCACTATGTCATAGTTCCTTCCTCCTCACCACCACTCCTGTGCACCTTTCTGAATCCCACATGGCTTATTGTTAGAACCAAAAAGAGGGGCTCAGTTCTGCTTTCATGGCACTGTCAGCATCTCTGATGGCATTGATTTGAATTTAAACTTTGCAGACCTGCATTAACAGAGGAGGAATGCTGCATGTGCAAGTGTGCAGGGGAAAGAAAGAAAGATATGAAAGTTTGATATTGTAACTTTTGGATTCTTTTGAGTCTTATTTACATACAAGCTAGAAGAAAGATTTCCATGTGGAACGCTGTCATTATTGAATTAAACTTGTAAAACTAGAATTATTTTATTTATTTCTCCATTTTTTGGTCTCAGTACCTCCAGTCTTCACAACAGACTATTCTGGGAGTCAGGGATTAGAAGCAGCTGCGGGCCTTCGTGTGATCTGAAGGGCACAGTAGGAGTATAAAGGATTTAAATATCATTCATTTTCTTTTCCTTTGCTCCTTTTCCCCCGCCTTCCCCATGCCATTCCGCATGGGAATCAATCAGTCATTCAGAGCCATGGACAATGACCCCCTACCTTTCACAGCTCATATCCAAAAATCCTTTGGCAAAGCAGACCTGGACTCCAGCTAGCTCAGCACTGCTGGAAGTCACATTCTGCACTGTCGGACACTGGGATTCATGAATCACAGGCTTGCACTGTACACCAAGTACCTTCAATCATTTGTCAGAAACATTGGCTGATCACTGTCTGAGCACTGTATACTTCCACTTTTGTTTTAATGCCTTTTCAGTTTCCACAATGAGCCTGGGGAACCTCACTGGAATGAAGTTTCTTTCTGATTAAAATGTCTTGTCTTTAAATCCAGCTTTGCAGCAGGGATGCCAGCCTGAAGGGCACAGCATGGCCAGGGTACACTTCTGGTGATTGATACAACTTCACTTCCTTGATGATCATCCTGAATAAATCTCCTCAGTATTTTCAGACATGATGTAGATGCCCTTTACATCCATATAAATCTTCAGCCAGCAGAAAATTAGCCAAGTCCAGACATTGATCTTGTGAGGTAAATTGTACCTAGGCAGCAGGGGATCCATTGATAAACAATGAAGCAATGCAGATAACTTACCAGCTTTCTTTTAATCAATGCAACTTCTCACAATATATTATTCCAGCAATGGGTCTAAATCACTGTGCACTATAAGAGTTGTTTTCAAAACCTTTTAATCTAATTGGAAAATCTTCCTTTCTACTGGTAATAAACACTCACTAAACTGTCTGCACCTAATTGAGCTGTAGTAATTTATGTGAGCTCCCCACTGCTTTTTCTCCCTTTAATCAGACATACTGCTTTACATCTTTAACTAATGAAACCTAAGACTTTGCCAGGAAGATTTGATCAAATGTCACTACTGAATAAATCTTCATTAACACTGACATGTCCCACAGCCTCTGCATGTCCCTCTTCATCATTAACTCAGAGCAACATCATCACAGAAATGTGATGGCCACTACTTTATTTACATACATAATTAAGCGGTAGTCAGCAATGTCACACCAAATAAGAACAAGAAAAAAAAATTATTGTAGCTTTTTGTCAGGACATAATGATAGTAACTGCAGTGAAACATTTTTTCCTAGAAAGGAGATCTCAGCCCTAGACATGTGCTAGAAAGGCCACTAGCTGCCACATATGTTCCTAGAAAGCCTTTCCTGTTGTAAAGCAGTTCAGATCTGTCCTTATCCTTGATAAATAAGAATTCCTCCCCACCTAGCAGTGCTTTGCAGAGGTATTCAAGTTGGCTTAGGTAGTGAGAACTGTACAACTGCTTCTCAGAGGAGTATCAGGTATCCACATGTGTGCTACCTAGCACAAACCCTTTGATGGTATTGCTGGATATAACATAAGCAGCACCTGTCACTACTAAATAGAACAGCAAAAGGTGGTACTCCCATGACTGTGTGGGAGTGAGAGAATTTTCCAGAGTAGACCAATACTGACCAGAGTTGAAGTTATAGGGGAAAGGGAAGCAAATCAGTACTCTATGAGGCAAAACAAAACTTGACGGCGTAAAAAGTATTTATTTGAACTGATGGAAAATGGATGTTAAGGGTTTTAACAGAATTAGTGTCAAGCAAAGTTATTGGGGCATGTAAAGTGACAAAAATGTGGAAGAAAACTGCTTTTTGGATTTTCCCTAATGCCATACATGACTATTTTACACATAAAAATCAGAGGTGCCAAAAGAAAAGTGTTCAGAATACCAGCTGTAGGTATTTCAGTGTGCTCAGCATTAATTCCACTTATAAAGTTGATTTTGTACTGTCTTTCACTGTAAAGTCAGCGTGAATGAATGCTTTGGAAAGTCTTTGTGTTGCTCATCAAACATTTAGTAAGTGGTAAAAGGCAAAAAAACCATTAGGATTGTGAATGCTGGTACTTTAATGGGAGTTGGGATGAGTGTTGAAGGATGAATTGGGGAATTCATATTGAAATGGAGTTGGGGGGAGGGAATGATGGCAAAGACATTAATTGCTAAAAGGGACAAAAAGGAGTCAAGGAGCAGCTCATATTGTCCAGTGATAAGGTCAGATAGGTTGAAAAAGAAGACAATTTTGACAGTGGAGTTTGTCAAAAGTCTGGTGTATGGCAGGTAATGCAGGCAGGACAGACTGAACAGGGCCCCATCTAACCTGGCTTGGCATTTTCCTTGAAACGCTTCCTGAGCTATGGCTTTGCAGAGTGCATGCATTGATTGAGTTGGACCTGCTAAGCTCAGCAGACATTTTATGTCTGCAGCATTTACTGGTAATATATGTGTGTGTGTGTGTGTGTGTGCATGTATGAGCATGTAGTATGTCTGACTCTTTCAAAAACGCTGTGTGAAACCTTTCGGTCCGTTCTACAATCAGCAGTTTTTAAATGCCATGGAATGACAACAGTTGAGTCAAGGTGAGGAAAAAGGAGGCAGGACTAGGATGGATAAAATAAAACTTTTATACTTCTTACATTATATTATGTGGACCAAAGGAAAACCTGAGATTTAAGAGAGAGAGAAAGAGTGCATTTGGATATTCTTTAGGCCTTTTTTTGCTGTTAGCAACTCTTAAAATGATTCATCCGTGAATAATTTTTTGTAAGGTTAATAATACTTTCTGGAATGTGTTGAACAATCATTGTCTGGCCTTCCATCTTAGACAAACCACTTAAAATAAATGTCAGTCATAGATGATTTTGGAGCATAGCTGCAGCCTGAACAAAATTTTGTTTTTCAAGGGCAGACTTTAGCTAGAAATAGCTTTGTTCACTTGCATTTCTGAGGGATTTATTTTGAGTTGCTCTAATACTCAAAGATAAAAGGAAAATTAGTGGTAGATGATTCATATTATGTGAATTAGTTAGATTCTGTATTTCTTTAATCATGAGAAACAATATCAGTTCTGTTGTACAAAAATACTCTGACTATGGAAGGAATATTGTTTGAAAGGTGAAGATGAAAGTAGAATTGCTGAGTGCACTCAGAAAAACAGGAACAGGTGGAGATTTTAGAGATACCTTCTAGCCTGGGGTTACACTGAATATGACACGTATCAAGTATATTTCAGAAGGGCTTGGTGCCTATCATACAAATTCCAAATATGTATAATTTTAATAAGGAAATAATTTTGTTGCAGATATCATGTCTTGGTGTTATATTTTAGCCTGGTTTGTAGCATCTCTCATTGGCTGATGTTTCATGTTGGCAGTAAAGACTACAGGTGGATCTTCTTATCAGTACTGAGAAGGAATAGTTACGTGATCTGTCAAAACAAAAAAATCACTTCCAGAACTGCTGAGCTTTTCTACAGCAACTGTAGAAGTCCTAAACCTTTGGAAGGCCCATGACTGAAAATAATCCATGGTGTAGATATAAACATGCTTCTAAACATGTGTTTATCAGAGAGGACACATAACGTGGTGTAATAACTCATGTTGTAGCCCTCTGTTACACCTATTCCACTATAAGACATGATGTTAAGTTGCCTTTGGACACCTGATATATGCATGCCAGTAAAAAAAGTGTTTATGTACTTTCTGAGAAACAGACATGACAACAGACATCACAGAATTTTATTTATATGTAATTTATCTTTTTGGGCTATTATATCTGCATATTCAGCATATCCAATAAAAGTGTACGTGATCCATTTGGACCAATTGCCTGCCCAGAGCTGCTTTCTCTTGTTTTCTTTTTTCACTGCTTTAGCCCACAGAATGTGAAAAACTGCTCAACTTGAGTATGCACACAAACAGAAAAAGCAGATTAGAGCATGTTTTACAGTTTATATTGTGCTGCTGGAAACGTGGAACCTGTAGGTCAATGACACTGTTTTATTTCTTTTCCAGTGATGGAAGAGAGGAAAAGATGAACTACAAGATGATCAAAAAGCATTTTTCCACTGCTGCTCCTTGATATACTATTCTCTGTAATATAAATGCTATAATAAATCATACTTTCTGTTTGGTCCATGTCTTGGGGTCAGTGTTCAGCACGCTCAGTGGAACCAGCATTTTTTTATATTGTTCCAATGAAAGCCTGTGAATATGCTCCAGCCAGCTTATCTGATTGTTTGTTATGCTCAGCTAAGCAAACCATGCAAGTGTGCCTAAACTAAATTACCTGCTGCAAGTCTATACTGGTGTCATTCCAGTAGAGACTCTTCCATCTGTTTCATTTTATTCCCTTTCTTGTATCTTTTTTCCAGGCATTGTTCATTAAAAGCCGTTGAAAACAAAAATAGTCATAAAAAGACATACAGCTGCTTCCATCAAGCATCTGTCATCTAAATGCCAAAATATTTTAAATTCAAAGAATTATGTTTCCTGACCTTAAGTGAATTTATTAAAACAGGCAGTATTCTTGGTCTTCAAATTAATAGAACGAAAGGATTGCTAATTTCAGACATAGCTATCGGGGGGTTTTTTATAGATTTTTTTAATAGATTTTTTTTTTTTTCCTAGTTTTAATGTAACTGGACATGAGATGTTACCCAGGTTATGGTTTTCCTCAAGAATAATTGCAGCAAGAAGTTCACTACTAGGGCTTAAACCTCAATCACCAGCAATAAACTGTGGGCACATTTCTTGGAAAAAGATCTGAATGGTGCGACTGGAAAGGTTGGAAAGAAGGAGCAACAGATTTCAGAAAGCAATATACAGCTTGTAAGGACTTAAAATATGTTCTTCTTTTGAGTTTCTGAACCTATGAAATCTTTTGGGGGAGTGAATACGTGAAAGGATACCTAATGTGACTGTGGGACTGAGGGCTTAAAGTGCCTCAACTGAGCTGTCATCAGACAGTCCTCTTGGAGAGCAGACTTTAGAAAGAAGTATTCTGAAAAGTATGAAAGAACAATTCTCTTTGATAAGGCATATCATCAACCCAACAATGTACAGGTAGCTGGATGAAAACTGGAAAAACGTGTTTGCAACGTTTTGCACACCTTAATTTTTCCTCTTGTTACATCATGCTCTCAACTCAACATTTTGTACTTTGCTTTCCATGATGCTCTGAAAAAAAGGAAACTCAATTTCAAGGAATTTGAGATTATGAGATGCTTGTTTTCCCAGGCAAAACAGTCTCATTTGGTTAAGAGTCTTCCTTGCCAGTGAATGTCTAAAACAAATTTTGCTGAATTAGGGAACAGTCTTATTTAAAACCTTCCCTCACCTGCAAAAACTCTAATGAAATCTGTGGATGAGATGATATCTGCCTGGAGTCATAGATATGTCTGTCTGATTAAGAAGAAATATTAATCCCATTTCACGAAATTGTCATTTCTCAAGAAAAAATGCAGGTACCTGTACACAGCCTGCATCTAAACAACTTCTTGTGGTTTAACCCGAGCTGGAAATTAAGTACCAGACAGCTACTCACTCACTACACCCTAACCTCCCTCTTGCCTCTGTTCTGATGGGGAGGAGAATTAGAAAATCTAAAACCCATGGGTTCAGATAAGAGCAGTTTAATAATTGAGATAAATTAAGATAAATTAATAATAACGAAAAAGGAGAGAGAAGAATAAAACGCAAGAAAAACAAGTGATGCACAATGCAATTACTCACCACACTCTGAATGATGCCCAGCCTGTTCCAGAGCAGCGATCAGCAGCTCCCAGCCAGCTCCCCCCAGTTTATATACTGAGCATGATTTCTATGATATGGCCAGTTTGGATCTGCTGTCCTGGCCATGCTCCCTCCCAGCTCCCTGTGCACCTCCTCACTGCCAGAGCAAGGGAAACTGAAAAGTCCTTGATTTAGAGTAGACACTGCTAAAGCAGCAGCTAAAATTTAATCTGTTATCAACATTATGCTCACACTAAACCTAAAGCACAACACTGTACCAGCTACTAGGAATAAAATTAACTCTATCCCAGCTGAAACCAGGACACAACTGCATGAAGAAAATTTGCCTCTTACATTTTTTTCTGAAAAGCTTCACAACTTCTAGAGTTGCAGGATTACTTCTTTTACACAGGAACAGAATGAAAAATGAACTCAGTAATGTTATCATGTCTCAAATTTGAAGCAAAATTCACATCCCTAATAGCTATCAAAAATATTTCCGTTTTCAAAGTAACATTCTAGTAGGACTTTAGAAAAAATATAATGTGCATTTATGAACCAAGTTATGCTGTTTTGCAAAATCAGAGATGACATTGAAAATGAAATGGTTCAGTACGATAGAGAGGCAGATATTTGTTGTGAACATCTAAACCTGGCTAGCAAATTTTTTGTGTTGTACACAGTGGTTTGAGATCCATTTGAGGTAAGACAAAAGCATAATAATCAGTAGCACTTTCCACGTAAATTTTTATATGGTACAATTTGTACAGTTAAATGACCTCTGAAAAAGTTAGAAAGTTGGTCTTAGTTCAGGTATCAAAGCCTAAACACATTTTATAAGCTTTTCCTAAATAAGCTTGATCTTTTAATAATGTCAAATGTTCTCAGATAATAGGCTTTTTCAGAATTTTTTTGGCAACTGTATTTTGTAGTTGAACAGATGATTAACAGGTTTCCTTCTCCACTGTTTTGGTCTTTCTTATTTTACTACCTAATCCAAAGTCTACTGAAATTTATGGGTTCCTGCCCCTCAGAATAATGAGTTTTGTTCTGAGTTTCTGCTGAATGATGAAATCATGAATTCATTTTTTAAAGGACTTTTTAAAATTTTGAATTAAAAATCTTAACAGCTAGAACTGCTAGTGTTTTAGAATGAGTTTTGTATTATTTTCTGATGCTGTGCTCTATACTTACTGTCTTATCTCTCGTTATTAAACTTCTGCCAGGAAGACACTTGTCATAGTAAATTTTATATTTGTTATTAGAATGGGAAGAGGATACCTCTTTTCACTTTGCTTTTCTCAGTAAAGTGTATATTATGCCTAAAACAATGCCATTAAGCTCAAAGCAGAAAATATGAGTAACTGTTTCACATGTTTCTCGCTAATGTAATTACAGAGGGTAATAGGACACATCTCCCTGCAAAATCTAGCTTTTCAAAATCAATCTTTCCTTTTTTCTCACAGATCATTAAACTGGAAAAAATATTTACTGTACCATTTTACAATTAAGCCTATAAATGCTGTTTGACATCTAAAATGAATTTTTGTTTCTATTTCAAAGCTGATTGATTTGCTTGTAATTTCTCCCTATTGCATCATACTCATACGCTTCTGCTGCCGAAGGCCCTCCTGTAATTAGTAAGCATTAGTAATGTCTTTCAGCAGGAGAAAGAAACCCAGCTGCCAACTTTTCATCAGGGCTACAGCACTCCAGAGCACATCAGTCCATAGTCAATGTGTGTTTTCTAAGGAAATTTCATCTGCATAGGTAAATATGAAATCAACATTTAAATTGAGTGAAAGATTGAACAGAAGATAGAGTGATGATATGATTGACAGATATAAAAGCATTTTCATTGTGAAAATTATTGGTGTTCCATTTGCCAGGGAAAATTCATAATAAGCTGGAAATTGCAGGTGAGCCAGTCTGATCGAGTGGTAGCACCTATCTCTTGCAGTGAGAGTAGCACCATCTACTAAAAGGGTAACCTGCTGACTGCATAAACAAGGCATTCTCTGTCCTTGGTTTTTAGGTGAAGGCTCAAGGTGCAATATGTCTCAAATACCTTTATGTGTCTAAATAACAAACATCCTCCCTCTAGTTAATTCCCTTTGTGGTCAATGGTCAGAAATGGGCACTTCCAGCCGGTGATTCACTGGACAGATTATCCTTGAGTGAGACAAATCGTGCCTCAGATGTGTCTCTCTAAGGTCAAAATTTGGCTGAGATGCATCTTGCCCAAACCCCTTCTGTGAAATATAATTCAGTCATGCTCAGGTGACTGGAGTCAGAGCTGGGCTAGTGGACAAATTCTCCAGCCTAGCTGAGTCTCCAAGGCTGCTACTGAATGAAGACCATTGGGTCTGCATGATCTTAACCTCTGGAAGGTGCCAGAGCTTGAGATTCTATGCCCTAAACCACTCCCTTTGCTTTTTTAAAAAGTGTGTAAGAAAATCAGTGTCTTTTGTATCTACAAATCAATTGAGACTTACCATACTTGTGGTAATATCCTCTGTATATAGATATACTCAAAAAGAATGAAACTTAGTACCAAAGTAAATCATATATATAATAAAGATTATAGATGAGAACATAAATATAAAATTGAAAAATTTTACTGGGTAAGTGGAAAGCTTCAGTTTTTATGCTCCTGTGTTATATATCATTACAATTCTATCCAGTTGTTCATACCTGAAACTTGGTTAAACTGTTATATTTAAAGATTTATGGACTAGTTTTCATGCAAATGTATTATATAATTATCTGTGACTTCACGGATGACTATGTCAAAACTTAATCACTGTCATTTATGCCTTGGAAGTAAAAGGTCATGTTATATTTATATTTGCTTGAGTTTATGGTATCATGGACACATGAATTCCATATAACATGGTGCAATAATATTTTGTGAAAATCACAGAATAACCTGAAGCCCAATGTCAGTGATCAGCTGTTCTTTGGGAATCACAAGAATTGGCGATCAGTTATAATTCTTTCCCCCAAGTTCCTGTGGGTCAATTTTGTTTCAGTTCCTGGGGATACCTAGGTGTCATAAAGGGATAGATCTGTATTACTATTTACAAACTTCGCAAAATATAGTAGTGGTTGGGAATTCTTTTCCCCTACATAACAGGTATCTGTGTTGTAAAATGTGAAGGTGACATTTTTGTTCCATATGAATTCCCACATCAAGTAAGCATAATGGATTCTGATTCACAGCTCAGATTAATAAAATGACAGCATGGGAAATGTACTAGCTGATCATCCCATGTGTTGAGTTGGTGCCTTCTGACTTCTTTTTCCTCAGGGTTTTATATTTTTTCAGGATAGTAGTTTTCTCCTTAGTTACTCTTGCCACCAACACTTGCCTAGGCACCTACATGTTAATGCAGTAACAGGCCTGTAACTTCTTACAGTAAAGGTGGGTTAGGCAGTGGATCTTAACAGAACTGGGCCCTGGGTACTGAGTAGCTAAACAGCACAAGATTGAATGAATCCCATGTTACAGCCAGCACTGAAGAAGCTGCCCATAATGCAGAAAATAACTGGGCAGTCACATAAGGAAACCTTCAGATTATTTATAATTTGGTTGAGTGGTCTTTTGGACAAACTGCCAAAGAGGAAACCATATCACGTTGGACGTGATCATGTCATCTTTTGAAATGATGAACAATTTTCAGCTGGTCAGTTTTTATCTGGAACTGAATTCATGTCATAAAGTACATCCAGGCAGTTATCATTCCCTTGCTACTTTCTTCCCCCAACTTCAGTTTCGAGATATCCTCAATCGCTGATTCTCAGCTTTTGCTTTAGGACCTGAAATACTGAACTGTATCTTTCAGATAAAAATAGCAATCCTCTGTCATTTACCAGCTTGGCAGGCCTCCCGGCCAGACTTGCACAGATTGCTCTTCCTGCCTGTGCTTTGAGTGTGTCTCCTGCAGTAATGGCATCAGGGCACCCTTGGCACGGCTTCACTTGGCTACTCTGAAGAAATGCTTTTACTGACAGTGTGTGATGTGAATCAGAAACACACTTTCCTACATAAGGACTGGCTCTTATGGCCGCCATTTCACTGATCCTCTGCTCTAATCATTCCTCTGCATCCTTTCTCTTTACCAGGGTTTCTTGTTCCTTAGCACCAGAGGATGGGCCAGACACCCCCAGCCACCTCCAGTCATAGGTTTGCCTTCTTGCCAGGAATATGTAGGCACAGGAACATGGCAGTCTTCTGGCCTCTTAAAACACAGTGGCACACATACAGTCATCATCTTCCTCATCATTATCTTCCTTATCTTTATCAAAGTAACCACTGCCACTATCACTACCTTCTTGAAATCTGCCCTCTTTTTGGCATTTCCCCTCTTTGTTCATAACTCCCTACCACCAGTCATTACTGCTATCACAGCACGAGCCTAAACCTTGACATCTTTGTTATTACAGATGATAGCTAGCACTAGCACCAGCTGCAGAAAGCTATAGCTCCTTCACTGCTTTTGGAGGCATATCCCACTGCTCTGGAAACAACAGGAAACAAGTTTTCCACTTCAGGAAAAATATGCAGCTGCATTCTTACTTGTGGGACCACTGCCAGGCTCCAGTCTGTGCTGCCTCTAAGCGCACTTTGCTCACAAGTCGTTCAGGAGATTGGTGCACACACGCAAGCACACAGAGACAAGAGACAGAAAATCCTTGCAGTACCAGTATACAAACATCATTTGTATCATGGCAAAGAGGGGGTTTTGAAGTTTCTTCCAAGTTGTCTTTGACCACAGAAGGCTGGTCCATAAACACTGCTGCCAAGGAGTGGCCTAGAAATATCCCCTCAGTCCAACACCACATGCTGAGCTGGCTAAGTGGATGGTGAGATACAGTGCAGTAGAGCATGCGACTTAAACATCATGTCCCATGTGAGTATGTAAACTTCCTTCATTTGCAACCAAAAAGTAACCTAGCATTGCTCATGTCCTGTATTAATCCCAGAATAATAGAAACATATCATCATCAAGATTGGAAATGACCTCCAAGGTCATCAAGTCCAACATCTGAGTGAACACCACCATCCCAACTAAAGAATGGCACTACATGCCATGTCCAATCGTTTCTAAACACTTCCAGGGATGGTAACTCCACCACCTCCCTGGGCAGCCTTTTCCACTGCTTAACTACCCTTTCAGTGAAAAAATTCTTCCTGATATCCATCCTGAACCTCCCCTGGTGCAGCTTTAGATTATATCTGCTTATCCTGTTGTTTGTTACCTGGGAAAAGAGGCTGACCCCCATGTTGCTACAATACACCTTCCTTTTCTTTTGTTTTCTATCAAATCTGTGTAATACTTTGGTTATCTAACAGGAACTTAATGAACTTTATAGAATTAATGGGTGGAATCCTGAGCTACTGTAAATTTTGGTCATTCAGCTGCAGTCAAAAATCTGCTTTGCATGTCTGCGTCTGGTCTAAACCATTTTAAGACACTGTATTTTCTTTAGAGGAAAACACATAACGCTGACCAGACTTATGAATGACCTCTTTATATAAGGACACTTTAGAAAGATGTTATAACAAAACAAAGCACTGTTCTTATTCCTTGTAATTATTGTGTTTTAAGTGTAGAATCTCAGGAATGGTGAAATTTTGCTATGACACATATGTTCATGAAAGCATGATTGCTTAAAACACACTGCCACAGAGGGATTCCTCCTGTTATTGCAGAATATGGTGGTGTGAGTGTAATGAGAGGATGACTGATGCAGAAAAGGAATGGACCTATCTTGGCCAGTAAGCTTTAGTTCTTTTAAAAATTTGTCAGCTGGGCTGACTTTTTGGTGAGTAATGGCTTCAGTGCCTTGGCTGGCTTCCTAAAACCATTCAGCAGGCATCCCCGGGAAGTGCCTCTTTAATCCAAGTCTTTTCTTTTCATCTACAAACTGCCTCGGGATAAGTCTCAGTTGGTTGTGGTTTGGAGGCCCTGGTAAAAGTGTTCAGTGTAGGGAGGCTTTGTGCAAGACAGATGGCTCTTATTACAGATCTTTGCATTACAAATCGAGGGTAACCAATCACATGACAGGGGGTCTTGCTCTCGCTTTCTCCTTCCAGGCAGGTGTCCTTCATATGAAGGTGGGATTCCAGGCTCTTTCCACAGCCAAAAGCACAGAGAAGTTACAGGAAATGAGCTGCCCATTTGAGGTATCTGTGATATTGTGATATTGACTGAATATTTTGGTTATGAGAACAGGATAGTAGCTTATCCCCAAGGAACTTAAAGGAAAATGAAGCAAAGAAACCTTTAAGAGAACAAAAACCCCACTTCTGTCCATCCATGCTGAGTTTGATCAATTCTCAGCAGTAATTTAACCAGGAGAAGGATTGTTTTCTGTACTTTCTAAAGAAGAGAGAGGCTTTAATCACAATATACTGCATTTTGGGGCAATTGTATTTTATGCCAATTCCACAAGAGGGGTTTTATGTGAAGATATGTGGAATGCTGTTTAGCAATCACTGTTTCTATGGATGGAAGTATTTAGCAAACAATTAATCATCTTTTATAGAGTCTGTTTTACTACATTTTATTGCATTTCCTTTTTTTTACTACTGGATCTTTGATTAAAATTTAAGAGACAAGATTCAGGTTTGGAGCCAATGTGTCATGGTGCAGCTCATGACTGTGGCACTGCAACGTGAAATGTTGCTGATATCCTCAGAATCAATACATCCCTTGGATAACATAGCTTTCCAGATTTTAATCTAGTTGGACACAGTCTCAGTGTCTCTCTGTCTCTCCTTACTGGTACTGGTTGCAGAACATTTAGCCCCAGCAGATGGGAAATATGCTCACCACTTGTGGTTGATGCATGGTTATAAAACATTACAGAGAAAGGCTAGGAGGCATAATGATAAAAGACCAAATTGGGTTTTTGTCCTGTTTTCCTTCTTCTGCATGAAAAAGCACATAGAATGGCTTTTGAAGCAACACGTGGCTGTTGCCAGGTATGTCTTACAGCTCAGGGGATACACTGGGAGCTGCCATAATGCATATTATCCTATATATTCAGTCTTTTATTGTTGGTTGTTGTGAACATGTTTACCACTCTTTTGTATGCAAGTTCAAACCAGGACACCAACTCTGGCCCTTACAACTTTAAAACATTTCAGAACTGAATTGAAATGTTGGGCCTGTCTGTACCTAATAATTGTACCTGCATCAGAGGGTATCAAGTTTTCTCCACTATTAATTTTAAACCCTAGGCAATACATGCAGCAATGTAAGCTTTAGAAAGTCATTCTCCTGTTTTGCCAGTTCCCTAATTACTTCAACCTGCAGTAAAATGTCAGTCTACCTAATTATGTGGTTACTCCACTCCTGGGTCCAATATAGCCTGCAGGTGTGCACAGTAATGTGGATTGCAGGTCTGACTGACCTAGCACCTCCCAGTTATTAGACTGGCCTTTTGCAAAGTTGGCCAAACCTCTCGTGTCTTCAAGACACCATTATTAATTTGAACTTTATCAGACAAGGCTTGATCTGAGCTTCAGCAGACTACAGGGAATCGTGAGAGTAAGAGAATTTTATCTGGACCTGGAGTGAGTCCAATCAAGTAGGTAAATCCTAAGGTTTTGGTCTTTTTCAAAATATATGCAATCTGACTCTGAATTATCTGGTTTAATTAATTCTGTGGATCCAATGTACAAAAGAGAATGTACTGCTTTGTTACTCCTGTTGTAGCAACATTGTGTGCCTGTAAGCAGTCTTGTAGTATGACTGGCTTTTATTCTCTTGTTCTTTTAGACTTTTCATTGAGAAACAAACAACAAAATGTGCTCCTAAAAGAACAGGTCTACACTGTTGCTGTTTACTGCCTCTCAGTGGTAAATAAAGAAGCTCTATTTAAGCAAGCTAAAACTACTAAAAATACATCAGGCCCTAACAGAAGCCTAAGCCTATTCAGATTATGTTTGAGATGCAGCTCTTTATACTGAATAAAATGAACAGGGAAGTGATCTTTCCAAATATCTCTCCAGTTTTATATTTGGACAGGGAATTCCTTGAAGGCTTATTATTGTATATGGGAAAAGGTGTGCTGTGTAGGTTCAATACCTGGTATTTACTTCATGTACTAACAAAAATTAGTTTGCAAGCTGAGAGCCTGTGGCAAGTGAACACAGCTCGAGCCCGTTGAATTGTTTGAGGATTCAAAAGGGCTACATTAAACTTGAAAGGATGGGAAAATATCTGTGCACTTCCTAATTTTGACCAGAAGAGGAAGTACCATCATGTGAAATACCATTCCTACAGCAGTTTTCAGCTGAGTGAGAGTACAGTACAGGTTGTTGTACAACTCTACATGCCCAAAATTTAGTGAAGCTTTGTGTAGAAAACTTTTCTAGATTCCAAAGCAGGGATAACTTATTATATACCATTCCCATTAATACATAGACCCAAACTGAAGAAGAAAAGACCACAAACAAATAATTGAATGGGGATCATGAAAGCTAATAATTTTGTGTCTTTTGCAAAATCTCTTGTTGTGAGAGCCTGATCAGTTCAAGTCAGGATGTTTAACATCTAATAATTCAGTTTAAACAATCAGGGAATCAGGTGTCCAGTACTCAGAGAATGTTTGTATGGTTTTTTGATCGCTATAGGGACTTCTGAAATTCTCAGTCCCAATCAGATAATTAATATCTAACACATTACTCTTCCAGACTTCATCACAAATATTTTGTTCATCTGCAAAATGCTAGAATCCCTAGATTTTTAAACATAACATCACAAAACTCAGATTTTTAATGGAAAGAATGATACCCTAAAGCATTTTTATAATCAAGTCAGCATTTAATGAAACAGAGATTCTAGGATTTTTTAAACCATCTATTATTGTAGTCTCCAGTCCAATTTTCTGATCAGCCCTAGTTATTTTGGAAAGGAAAAGAACGTAGAAAAACTATGAACATAAAATCAAAGGCTTTCTCGGTATTAGTATTTCTTGTCTTATACTGATAGTGCATCATGCAGCAGCATAATATTAGAAATTGTATATTAGCGCAATGTTTTGGGCTACTCAGGGCAGAGATGTTTTGTAAGAGGTGATTCCCCTATGACAAGGGTTACCATTTCACTTTAAGCATTTTTGGTGCATTTGAAATGAATAGCTACTTACTTAGGGAAAGGAACAATACATTATTTATTCTCTAACATGATGCCACTGCCTGTGCAATGAAAACCTCCAACTAAATTGACAAGGGAAGCTGGAACTGTGGGCTGGGCATAGGCTAAGAGCATCATATTCATTATGAATTTAGATGGTAAGATAACACCTTCCCAATGAGAAAAGCTGCTGAGAAACCCTGGCCTTTATTAATGGGCCTCATGAGTCAATCTGCAGTAGTGATGTATCATCCTCATTTAGGGAAATGATGTGCTGTGAAAATGCATAATTTTAAAGAGAAGAGAGTGGATTGAAACAAGTATACACCATAAGGAAGCTCAAATGTCTCATGATGTATGCTGATTTTCGGGTGGTCCCCATTTGCACGGCTGTTTAAGCAAGCACTCTAAATGGAAATGCACTTGACATTTTTGTGACTAGCTGTAATCAAACAGCATTAGAATTCAGCTGATCTCACAGAAGACGATTAAACAAATTTCTTGTTTGTTCCAGTTTCCTTCTAATGGGAAAATGGAGGGAAAAGATGCTGATGAAAATGATCCCAGATGGAAAATGGTGTCTTAAAAGGAGCTTGGAGAGGAATGACAACTTCCCACCCCTTTTCCTAAAGCAAGAATCCCATCACTCTATTATGTCCATAACCCCGGGAGCCAGCATTCCCTTATGATAGTGAGGCACTCTTACAGAATGAACTTTCAGTGGAAAGCCTTAGGATTTAGCCTTACACTGACACTGTGTTGGGTGCTAGAGGAGGGAAAAGTAACCCCTCTGGTTTTCAGAGTAGTTGTGTGCATGCTTTTCATACAGTGAGTAAACTCTGCTACCTGGTAGCACAGTTGCTTGCCCTCTCAGACCATATTATTTGAAGCAGTGTGTCTTTCAGCATCTGTGAAACTTGTTACTGCAGTATATGAATAAATTTTACAATGAGTTCAGTATCCAGTATAAAACACCAACTGGACTTCATAAACCCTCTGGACTTTCTAAAGGTTAAAAATCCTGGCCTTGGGCTGCAGCACTGTTTGGGTCTCTTGTACACTATTTTGGGAGATCAGTTTACTTTTCTGGGCATTCATTTACTTCAGTGAGTGTTTTTTCCTGTGGTTAATACCACTGGGACACCAGAGGGTGAATGTGATCCTTGTTATGTTGGGAAGGCAGTTTGACAGAGGGAGGTTTTGCAGGGTTTTCTGAAGGCACAGTTGATGTGCGGCAGTTTCCTCTGGGGCTGTGGCTGTAGCATTCCTGCAGCTGGCAACACTTGGCTCCCCGTTCTGCTGCCACTGTAGCATGGTCATCTGCCTTGTCCCAGAGGGCAGCAGCTGTGCTGGCAGCTCATGGGGCAAAATTCAGTCCACAGCTTGTAGAGACAGGCCTGGTCATTCTCGTGATGTACAGGATCAAGACGGGGACCAAGTGAGGAGATTGGGTCCTGAGCTGCCTGCAGGACTGAGCAGAAGCCAGGCAAGTCAGGGGGCTGGGGCATGCAAGGCAGTGAGGAGTCAAGTCCCTGTGGAAACACCTGGAGAGTGGGCCAGGCACAGTCCTGAGGGGTTATAAATAGTTGTGCCACAGGCCAGCCCCAGGGCTCCCACGTGGCGAGGACTGTCACTACTTCATTTTCAGCGGGTCTTGGTGCTTGTGGGGCAGCTGGGAGGGTGGGAGCCATCCCCTTCAGAGCAGAGGGGCTGAACAGGATGATGCAAAAAGGTGGGACTGGATAGGAGAGGGTGCCTCTTGGGGGATGGCAGGCACTTGCCAGGCTGAAACCGTGAACTGCTCCCTCCAATAAAACGAGGCAGTGAGGTGTGGGCAGCTCTCATTCCCCGGTAGCTGCTGTGGTGGGGAGCATGGCTTCACTCTTGCCTGGGTGGTAGTGGGGCAGCAGTGCTGCCCACATGGGCCCCTGGCAGCATCTCCATTGCTCTATTTCGGCAGGAGTGCCTGAAAAAACACTTTCCTCTGGCTGAACACCTAAGCTGGTTAATCATAAAGACCATTCAAGGGTGAGAAAAGAGTCTTTCACCTGCTGTCTCCAGAGCAGGCTTCTTACAGACCTTTAGGACATCTTTGAGGCAAGTGAATAAATCCCTGCCCCTGTCAAACATTCACACAGAAAAAAAAGGGCTCTGTGACCAAGTAGATGGGTAGTTGGCACAGCTGATGTCAGTTCTTGCAGTGAGGGGAAAAGTGTTTTGGGAGGGCAGCACTTCTTTCAGCTATGGCCAGGAAATTGCTTCTCACAAAAATAACAAAGCAACTTGTTAGCTGGTCAGAAATCTCCCAGGCTTGGGGTTTGTGAAGTTTAATTCTAGTCAGGGCTAGACAAAACCAGTTTCCTCTTGCAAACCAAGTACCTTGGTGAGAGATGGGTTCTCTGCCCCTCAGGAATGGAGTCATCTTGCTGCCTTGGCTGGAGGACTGTGCCTGGGGAGGTGAAGGATTGTAGGGTTGGAATAGGAAGCTGAAGGTGAGGAGCAGCAGTGTCACAAAACACAAGCTCTTGCTTATTGTCTTGGGGTGCGTTTATGATGCTTTATCCCCTATCACCTGCTTATTGCCCAGACATGAATCCTGTGCCTTTCTGTGCCTTTAAGCTGGGTCCGAGAGAAAGGGGGGAAGCCGAGCAAATACTTCAGTGCAGTTTGTGTTCAAGGACACACACGCTCCCCTGTGTTCTCACTGCTGCAGAGCCGAGGAAGCACCTTCCTGCTTTTCCCCAACTCTCGGCTCCTTTTCTCAGAAGAGAGATGGAGAGTTAAAATTTTTTGATTTTTAGCTAACTTGCTAGCTGAGGCAAGAAAGTTTTCCGGGGACTGTGGCTTTTTGTTCTTCTGGAGCTGTTCAGCTTTGCTCCGGTCTGAAACACTGTCATTGGGAGGCCCCACACCATGGCCCAGAGGGGCCCACGCTGCACCCCAGCTCTGGAGAGAGCAGACCTGCACATACAGAAAGGACTCTGAATCTACCAGGTCTTCTCCCCAGTGAGAGATTTATTATTTAACATTATTCGGTTTTTTATTTCTCTCATGCCTGGGTGCACCCTGCTTGTTAAATAAACAGCTTTTTTTTTCACTCTCCTCCAAGAAATTTCTTTCTGAACCTGTGGGGGAGGGGCTGCTGAAACCTGCCTTTTATTAGAGGACATGTTCATTTCAGATGTTTCCTCCTAATTTGTCTCAAACCGAGACACTTATGTACGTGCCAGGGTATTCCAGTTCAGGGGAAGCTCAGAGGCAGGAGATAATGCCTTCCTCAAAGAAAAGTCACTGTCAGTCAGATTCCCTGCAGTGTTTTGCTGAGGTTACCACTTTGAGAAAGCACAAACCACCTTGCAGTCCCCTGGAGGACTGGGTGCAAGCTATTTATTCCTGCAATAGATGGAGCTGTACCTGTCTGGACAATATTTGCATAAGTATTCTAAATTCTTTTTTAAGTGCTAGCTCTGCCTGCTACCATATTACCAGCATTGGTTACTTCATCAAATGCTTCTGTTCAGTTGCTACCTCCAGCTGCTTGCTGATTTGGTTGGGACTAGTTTGGTTTCCAACAGTTTTCTCCAGTTTACAGAAAAATATGGTGTGCTTTTATTTCCTTTTTTTATTAAGTGTTGCATTTTCTAGTTGCTGTTCTTCAAAGATAAGTGAGTATCTTATGGTAAAATATGAAAAGCCTATTATTCACCTCAGGTCCCACAACAGCTCCAGGAATGACACTCTGTTCTCTCAGGGTAGATATTATGTAGCAGTAATCATTTGTATTTATATTTATATAGCACTTGTCATCCCAGAAACTCTAAGCACTTAGCAAGCTTTCACTAATTTTATATGTATTCATTGCAGCTATAGAATTTATTTGGGAGGATCCTAGTCAAAAGTTCCACTGAAATTAACTGAGTGTCGCATGATCACAAGAGTCAGATCTGATTACAGTTTTGGGGACCCTGATATCCAAATGTGTATATATTCCATGGGAAGACAGTACTGAATATCTCATCACACTTCATGTTGCTTTTGGGGAAACCGAACTCTAAATGTTCCTGGAGGAAATCTCAATTTACACAGTGTCCTTAGAGGTATCAGGACCAGAATTTTTCATCTTTATTCTTTAGACAATTGCTCCAGCTGCTTAACATCTTTGTGTTTTATTTGGGTAAGGCATTTAGAAAAACATACTTGATCTGATCTCTGTTCATTGCTCATGTTTGGAGGATCAGATCCTAGTGTCCTCCTCCACTATTCTTCTGATGGGACTGCACAGCTCTTCTCGACTTTGTTAGGACTGAATGAATGTCTGTGATGGCAGACAGTGGTTCTTTGTGGCTATTAGTAAAAAACTCACCTTCCCAAAAAATTAGAAGTTCATCAGGCAATTACATGGCTGGGCAAGTTTGTGTTATAACCCCATTAGAAAACAATCCTTCCATTGGAGCTGTTCAGGTCCAGACTGTGTGGGCTCTGTACTGGTTAAACCAGATCTCATGGAGAAGCTTGCAGTGTATGCAATACTAATTTTGACTTGTCTGACTTTGTTTTGTTCAGGAAGCACCTGCTAAATGAAGTTGACATGAAAGAAATGAGTGTGTGACTTACCTCAAAAGTTTTAGCAGAGGCAGAGATCATTTCCATATTGTCAGACTCCACATAATTTTTTATGATTGGGTTGAAGTTGATGTATATTTAAAACAATGTATTTAAGCTAATATTTAAAAAAATTGAAACATTATGTCAATGTTGACTGACCCATATCTCTCTGGTCAATTTAGTCCTATTACCACCCTTAGAAGAGTTGAAAAAGTTTCTTTATTTTATCTTCTAAGTTTTTTATACTTGTTGTGTTTAAATGTATTATCTCTCCTTACCTGCTCTGCACTTCTCTCTTTTTCATTAGAAAAGTATTTTTTCTAAAGTTTTTTTTCTGAAAAAATGACTTACTTGTACAAGAAGTGCCACTTGCTGTAACATCTAACGTAGAACAGAACAACTTCCTCAGTAACAGCCCCTTTTCTGGTTCTGATGGGGGTGGGTAGCTAGGCTGTACACTGCAATGTGCAAAGTCTCTTTTCTACGTTTGAGTATCTACTTTTTGTCATCTCTGTGAAGAAACTGATTGTGAACATATTTTCTTCATTGATGAAGAAGTTGATATTTGAAGTTGTGAGTTGAATCTGTGACCTGTCCTGGTTTACACTTTTCCTTTTCATTTTTTCTGTGATTTTATGCAGAGGAATACATGAAGTCTTGCCAATCAACCTACTGTCCCAAGATAGGTGGTTGTCTCTCAAACTGGTGCTTTTACTACAGCACCATGTACTTCCTTTGCTTTTGAGGTTCAGTGTATGCGTTAGGATTAGAAGACCTGAGTTGCTTTGGCAAACAGTCACAGAGACAAGAGATTTTGAGACAAAAGTGTTACCATGCCTTCCCGAAGCAATGTTTGTATTGCTTAGTGTGCCACAGAAGATTTGAGTTCCCTTGATGAGAAATGGCTAAGCTCGCTTTGACAGGAGGCAGTGGGGTGGTAGCATGCATTTGGGAAGTTACCACAAAGCAGCTGAGGCAAAGCAAATTGGTTCCATGTAGTACTATTTTGCATATCAAAGCTTTCAAAAATACTGCAAAAAGGCAAAGAACAGTCATAGGTAATTATGGAAGCTGTTACAGCAGCCTCCTCTCTGAAACATCTTTAGAACTGAAAATAGACTAAAACTTTTCTTCCAAAATTCATTGTGTAATTCTTCTCCAAAGTGGTTGACCACTTTTCCTAATTAAAAACTGGTTCTTGTGTGAAGACATGCAAATTTTTCCCTCTCTCATGGGACAGAAACTTCAAGGAATTATGGCTTTATTTAAGTGTGGGACAAGACTCCAGTTTGCATGTTTCAGTGCAGAATGCATCTTTCATGGAATTAACATCCAAAATTAATCTTCATATTTGAAAACTTACATGCTGAAGTTCTCCATAACTCCTTTACGTTATTGTTTTACTGAGTCTCAACTGAGACCAGATACAACAGTAATAAAATATTTTGGGGTGAGTTTTTTCTGGCCTCTTTACTCAAAGCACACTGTAGTACTCTCCCTTTCAGTAGCCCTGGTAACTTTGCCTCCAGTGCTTCACTGAAGATGCAACAGCAACTTTTTTTCAGCAAGGTTTCTTTAACTTGTATGACACCCAGAAGAGTTTTGAGAAATTTGATGATGATAAAAGTATGCTGCTCTTGAGGTTCCTCTCAGGAGAGAAGGATGTACTTGGCTGCCTACTGGGGAGACCTGAGGGGGGAAGAAGAAGCAAATAAAATGGTTTTCAAGATCCATGTTGTACACCTGCACACACATAGAAGCCTGAAGTGATTTGTAATCCTCATGGATGAAAAGTTGTGCTACACTACACCCTTTCATTTAGTGCATCGGGAAAAACATGAGTGCATAATTTTCAGGTGGGAATTTCATGACTATGCAAAGTCATTTTGAAGGATAAGGTAGACATAACCAGAGGGTACATCAATATATCCCATTGTTTAGATTGCCAAGGCTCTAAGGAAACCAGTGGTATTAGCATTAGTGTAGCTGCCACAAGCTGGAAGAATGGCTATAAAGTCTTTGTCCTTGAGATTCCCTCTTGACACCTGGCATAATCACATAGTGACTGGAAGATGATTTATTCAATTGTTTATATGCAAGGAAGGGTGAAACACTGTACTGAAGAAGATTTGTTTCTCTAATAGCTGAGGATTTTGGTGAGGATGATAGGGAAATGCATTCTGCTGTCAACCCTGTGGAACCTATTAGGAAAGGGTGAACATTGAACTTCCAGGTTTCCTTTCTTAACCTCTTCTGTATGCTATAGCACTTTCCATAAAAAAGGGGTTGCAAGGTGTCAAGATGAATGTAATTACCTTCCCTGTGAGAGAGAGGGATCAGTGTGAGGAGCAGCAGGTTGTGTTAGAAAGGTTATAAGTCTCCTGTGAAGCAATTTTTCTGGTGTCATCACACCCCATTGAGGGAACCCAAAAAGGGACTGTTTGCAGAAGTGTTGAACTTGAAAAAAAGTTTCCCAGATTGTTAGTGTTTGCCAACAAATCTGTCTTGTTTTTGTAATTTAGTAACAGCTGCTGTCTTCATTATCACTTCTCTTATTGCAGGCCTTTATCTGAATGCTACTGCATAACAATTTCCTCTACAGCTCTGAAAAATATCTGTGCAAAGCAGAGCTCTGGATGGTAGTAGTTCATGTCAATTTTAAAACAGAAATACAACTTTTAATTAAAGCAGACTTACGAAGATTGTGGTACATACTAAATATCTACTAGAGGCATATTTTCTCTTCAGGATAAATCACTGTTCTGTTGCCAGTGCTTGTAATATCCTGATAGAGGGTGCTGGTGCTTTATTTTAACATCTAAAAATGGGTCAGCTTCACTTGCCTTTGTTTTTAAATCTCACCGTGTTTTTTGTGTTGATAATAAACCCTTAGGAAAAGGCTGGATTTTGTCCTTGTTTTGTAACGAAGTGTGTTAGGATCAAGTCCTGCAACAATGTCTTAAAAAATAAAGATCTGTTCTGGAGACTTTGACCAGTTTGTTCTTGCTGAGTGTAGCCAAAGGCTGCAGTTAGTAGGAAGATTATAATCCTTCCTCATTCCAGTTCTCTCCTGCCTGTTTCCCCTCCATATTCCTATGGTAACATAACACCGGAGGCCATGTGTCCCTTTACCACAAGAAAAGAAAGGATTTGATCATAGACCTGCAGGTGGCTACTGTGATCAGTCCCTCCAGCAAGATATGAAGTGCCATAAAGACTTTCTTGGTCTGGTTTAAGACTGTGGATTGGACTCTCACAAGGACCAGTACAAACTGAAGCAACTTCTTTGCTGTGTAAAATGTACATGTTTTAACTTGATTTTCCTATCACAACATATACCTGTGTATATGTCTAATAAAAAAAGGAAAAAAAGGGCAAAAACCCCCAAACCAGTACTGCACACACTCCTATCCCTGAGGAGGGCATGAGGGCATGAACACATGACAGATGTCAGTCATGTCACTTCACAAACTAATGGAAAGCTCTCAGTTGCTCCAATGATGAAGTGGACATAAGACCTTAATGGAAGAGAATGGAACAGAGAATTGAAAGTCATTCCCATTATTCCTGGGCCTAAAACATACATAACCCATGAAAGTACACTCCTGAGGAAATGCACAAACATCTACCAGCAGCATGACAAAACAGCTTTTTCCACTCTCGTTCTAGGACTGAACGTTTGCTTGTCACCGTCCCTGCTGCAATGAGTTTTGGCATAGATGCATCCACTGGGAAGTGTGATTATGAGGGTAACATATCTCCTATCAGCTTGTATAATCGTGTTGATGTTGCCCGCCAGGATGCATGTGAAGCTAGTTCATTTTCACACCTGAATCCCCTAAGGTCATAATAGCCTGCATTTAGACTGCAATGTGAGGAAGGATATTAAGACTTGGGATTTGTAAGTGCAGGAATGCAAAGGCCTCTGCTGCTAGAGAGGATTTTTCATTAGCTGTCAATAGCACTGTCTTGTGTCTTTGTTGTAAAAGACTGAGGATGAAGAGACCAATTGAACCTAGAAGCAGTTGTGATGCCCCATGGCACAGGTGATCAGCATTATTATGATATTACTGTGTAGCATTATCTTGCAGCTGGTCATAAGTGAATAAAAATGTAAAACTTAGAAGTGTTTTTCTCCAAGTGAAACCTTTGAAAAATGTCGTTTCCAGCTGATCCAAAATTACTTGTTTGTTCCTGAATCACTGATGGATCTCTGTTCATCTTAGCAGGGAACTACAGAACATTTTGCTCCTTAGGCTACAATCAGAAGATCAGTTTCTTCTCCCTTATCTGTAATGTCAAAGATCTGGAATGGATACTTTGGCTTATCACTGGTGGTTAGGCAGTTCTAAACAGAACTCAATTTCCTCTGTCAAATGAAGTGGTGCAAAGTAATAACGGGTTTGGATGCAAAGGCTAGTTCTGTGATAATTCATAATTTATATGAGCTGTTACAAATACTCATGAACTGAAAATCTAAGTGCAAGCTCCTTGCCTGTATTGAGAGGGTATTCGCTCGTGTTTGATACTTTTGGGGAAATGTTTTTAATGTGTATGCCATCGTTAATTGTTTGGATTTACTTGCACTTCTGTTATCACACTTCAGCTAAGATGTCTCTCATGCAGCTTTAGCTTCTATGCTGTTTAATGCAGCATTCTGACTGTATTTTTAATAGGTACTTTTAAAAGCAAGAGATTATACTAGTCTCTACCTGCTCCAAAATACCCTTTCTTGTAAATGAACATCTCTTGCAGCTACTGATTAATGACAGCAGCAGCCTCAACTGAATAAAAGTAATCCTGCAATTAGAAAGGTAAATCCTAGCTTTAGAGAGTCTTAAGGAGTGCAGCAAGCTATAGAAACCGTAGCCATAAGCTTTACAAAGGAAATCTCTAATAGCATTCTTTGCTACATCTAAATAATGTGTGGAACTTCAGGAAATATAAGATGTGTAGCTCTGTAAAATTCAGATGTGCTTCCAAAAGCTGAATAAATCACTTGAGTAAGAGCAATTTTTAGATCATCAAAAGCGCAGGGGTTTCTGAATGTTGCTTTCTGGTTGTTGGGTTTTTGTTTGTTTGTTTGTTTTTAATAACAAAACAAACCTTCAAATACTTTATCAGCAACGCTTTCTGTTTTGGGAAATGAAAATTATTCATGAAGTGGGAACCATTGTCACCTTTTCAGATGCTTAGTGTTCCAAAAAAGTCATTTCAATAATTGAAAATAGTGACTAGTGGCTATTATTATCTTAATCCTTTGATAAATTGCAAGGACGTGCTTTTGTATGTGCTATTTACAATTCATCTGATCTGTTTATAATGTGATAACTGCTCCTCCAAAATGAATTGTGCAAACTTGTATAGTCCAGGAAAATCTTCTGTGTAGGCACAGACCATCTAACAAATGGTGCTGATGTGCTCCATACGCCAAATTCTCTTGCCAATGCATAACAAAGAGATAGAGATTGGGTCCTGCTAATAATGTAGGTTTTAGACACAGGGAAGGATGTGGATTAATATAGTGAAAACACATATTGACATACAAAATAGATGAAAATGAAATCACAAAAAACATTTATTCCTTTCTCCTAGTGGGTCCTGGCTTGGATTCAGGCAACTGGACAATGAAAGAGGAAACAGACTGCACGTCTTGACTTTCCTCCAGCACTCAGGTACTGAGTCAACAAAATCTCTAACTGTAATATTGTGGACAATATTTATGCAAATGCTCGTATGTTTGTTTTGGGAATTAAGAGTAATCCAAAATATGTTTTTCAGTGACTTCACAGGGAGCTTGTATTAAAGCATTTGGTGCTTTTCTGAATAGCACTAGGACACATTGAAATATCACCACCCAGCCTGTGCAAACCAAAGACTTTATCTTCAGCAGAGCCAACAGAAGGGATTGCATTCCCTTAGGTAGCCAATATGCCTCAGCTGGCTCAACAGTATTTATTTGTGGTTGGAGCAAGGGGATTCACTGTCCTTGGATGGAAATCTTTTTTGTGGAGAGCCCTGCCAGATACACAGAGCACTTTAAATATCTGAGCAGATGCTTCCTGGAAGGAAGCACTGCCACCAGTGTCAGTAAGAAATCTTATTCCTTACCGTAGGAGATCTAGATTAAGCTGCTGAGTTACTGAATTTCTTAAAGTTTTGCTTTTTATCTTCATCAGTTTAACTTCAGGGTAATACCATTTCACCAGATATTGATATATCTCTGCCTTCCTTTTCCTTCTGCTCTTTGTCAAGCACTCCCATTCTCTCTTTTAAGACTCTCAGGTCCAGCTTTTTCCATATTTCTGGAAATATTGCCCTCTCTCATTAGGTATCCCTCACCCTTTGCACTTTTCAGGACATCATTACTCACTTCAAAGACATTACTGAGTCCTGAGAAATGTATAATAGTCAGAAATTTATAGAGAAGGAGAGGGAAATAGGACCTTTGTCTGGCTCTCTGCTTTTTTAGTAACAAATACCCTTTGGTAATGAAGACTTCAAGGGAGCTTCATTAGGGTTTAAGAAGAGAACAGCGTGAAAGTTAATTACCTGGAGCCAAGAATCTGTATTTCCCTTCAGCAGTCCAGTACTATGCTTTAAAAACAATCAATGGAGAGTTGTCTGGCAAGCACTCAATCTTTCCTTGAAATGTTCAGTGTAATTAGACCCTCTCCTGTCTGTCATGAGAAGACAAATTGTTTGTGGACAGTTAACAGTTGAGTACTGTAGAATGTCTTCAACTCTTAGTATAATGATATTACCAATATACATGGAAATTTCCCAAAGTGAGAAACAGGAACTTATTACTAAGCTAATTGCTTGATAATGAATAGCTGTTTTTAATGGTGAAATATTCTATTTATTTTTCCCTCTTCATTTTTCTTAGGGCCCTCAGTATTCACAATGAATATACAAACCAACTTGGAAGCTTTCTGTAAAGATTCATCTATGCCATTTCTGTGGCTCATTTTTGTTTCTAACTGGGGTGATGAACCACTGAAATAAGGAAAAAAAAAAAAACAGGCCAGCTCTGTCCAAAATTAACTTATTGAAGACACACAATGTTGTCATTAGTTTCACAGAAGCTACTGTCAACTGCTTATGCAAAAAATAATGTTGGAGTTTTTCTTTGCTGGTACTTTGTTGATGCTTTAAAGTCACTGTGCCTTTGTGTGTCGCTCTTGCCTGATAACTATAAGTGATAAAGTGGTTGCTATGATGCAAAGGCATACTGCAACCTCAGTCCATCAAGAATGATAGCAGACATGCATATGTGTGGGTTGGAGATGTGGTGGAAGAGTCGATTTGGGTTTAGGGAATAATAATAAAAAAACACTTAATCATTTCTGGAGTATTTTGGTGATGATCCTTGTCACTGCAACCTTTTAAAAAAGATAAAGAAATTTGACTCAAATAGTTAATTGTATTAATAGGAAAGTCAGGGGATGGATGAGTCAGTTTGTTTGCTTTGTCACCTTTAAAGCAGCTACTGTTTTATAACGTTCACTCATTACAGAGTGCATGTGTGTGGGGAGTTATAAGATTTTTAATGCAATTGTCTGACCAGGTTCAGAGTCAGCTACAGATGAAGTAAGTTGTCTGTTACACAGGATACTTAGCATGCTAAAAGAAAAAGAAAGCATATTTCTAGGCCACACTGACCATGAAGTTTTGGAGGAGGCGCCAAACAAGCAAACTGAAATTCAGCTGCCTCCTTCCAAAGGAAGTAAGATGAAGGAGGAATACTTGAAAATTACAGGTTTCAGTGAGGCTGCAGCTATTTATGCCAATTGAGGGTCTAACCTAAAATATACTGGTGCATTGTGATATTTCATTCTGTGAAAGCATTAAACAGGGAGTGATAGGAATGCCTTAGTATTTAGTACATTAGATCAAATAGACTGGGGCACAGGATTTAGTATGTTTGGTTTTCATTACCCTCTGTGGTGCTGCCTTGTATGTTAGATTTCACACTGGTGGTGTGCAACACCTTATAGAATGGAACAGAACCTGTCAATTGCCTGCCTTAAAGAAGCTGCATGTTTCTCTGCATTGCTGTGAAGTAACTGATCTGCATGCCATGGCTCTTTTAACAATATACCTACTTATCATTTATCTGTTGTTCCTGCGTGGAGCACATCTCTGATACAGTGGCTCTTCCTAGTTTGGATTAAGACCCATTTCACTGTTCACCTCCAAGGGCTGTTTTACATCCCGTCCATCATATTCTGTGTGTGCCAAGTACTGTTCAGACCAAGCATGTTTAAGCTTTGTTGTATTGACATGCAGTCTTTTTTTTACTGCTTCCCCAGTCATGGCAACTTCACTTTTCATAAAGCTTTCCACATAAATGTGCTCTCCTGTCCTGTCCCCATATGTTGTCCCTGGCTTCTTCCCCATCGTTCCCCTGAGTGGGCAGAATTCCTTCATGAAAACATCTTTTTTTTTTTTTTTTTTTTCTTCCCTTCTGTTTTTTGACCACTTACTTTCTATTATGTTTTCCAGGGTTATGGGGTTTTTTTTCTATCTGTCTAGTCTAAATTGACTTTCTTGAACATAAAGGTTGCTTAAAAGCAGTTTGAGAAACATATTTGCAACTCTTAATTTCTGAAAAGGTGTTGTCAGCTTTCTTTTCTGCACTCAGACAATTTCTATTTCCTGTGGAGGCTGAAAGCATGGGACTGTCTGTCTTCTCTTTTTTCAAATGTGACTTGCAAATTGATTAGATATTATTGCAGAGCAAACCATGCATGAGTATAAGGTGAAGCCTTGACAGATCCTTGTACACAAAATGATTGACACTGCTCAGGGCCACTTTACAGGGTCTGTGGTAGGAAACAGAACACCTTCCAATCTCCATTTGGAGTCTTTAGCCAACTCCCATGTCCTAATCTGCTTCAGGGTAGGATTTCTGTTGCTGGAATGTGGTGTTGAGGTCCATGTTGTTTTTCTAGGCTTTCTCAGTAAATGTGATCCAGAAGACCCAACGTGGAAATAGTGTGTTAACCATGAGGAGAGAGAAAAGGTGTTAGAGCAGGCAGGAGAGCACAGTGGCCCTCTACTTGCAGCTCTATGGCTGGCCTTCCAAAACTGCTGCTTCCCATGTCACTGGCACGTCCTTCGATGTGACTTGGTACTACAGTGGCTGCTGTAGCTCAAGGCAGCCTACTGGTATTTCAAATGTGCATTTTATACTATTGAGACAGCATCTAGCAAATAGGCCATGTGAGAAAGGAGGGATTCACAAGCTATCTGCAATCCTTACCAGAAAGGGTTAAGAATAATTTTGTATTTTAAAGAAAAATCTAGGGGATTAAGACTATACCCTTCACGAGAAAGCAGCCTAAGAAATGAACCTTTACAAAAAGGAGCAGGCATGATTAACCTTGGTATAAAACAAATTCCCCACACCAGAGGGTGGGTGTGGATTTGCACAAACTACAGAGGCTGTCTCTGTGTAGAGGAGGACATGCCAGAGTCTCATTGCCAGGAGATACATATGCTGCATCTCTTGCCTACATCACGGGGGAATATCAGACAGACTGACCTACGCAGCTGCAAAAACACAGGCAGAGTGTGGGACAGCTCCATTCCCATTCCAGCAGTAGCTGGTGTGGGCAAGTCCATCTCTCTGGGTTATACCAGCCATATCAGCATGTGAGTGTTTTACAAAAGGAGCAACACTAAGAAGCTGCATGTAAACAGCCCAGATGCTTCAAATTGATTTTGTGAAGTAATCTGGATGACTGAGATTTTTAGACACCAGTACAATGGAAGGGTGTAGACATTGTCCCTGTTTGTTTTCAAGGATTTGATGATTTCATGAATTATATATAGTCATCTTCATATTTTGCTCTGTTCTGTGTACTCAAATTATCTGAGATGCTTCCTTTGCCTTTAAAAAATAGCACGACATTGAATAATGACTGATCTGCACAGGACTGCTCCCATAGCCTGTGCCCAGATTCTGCTTTGCTTGTCTGTAGTTATAATTGTTTGCTCCTTTTTACATGTTAGTCTGCCTTTTTGGACAATTGCCACCCATTGATACTAAACAGGAATGTTCAGACTGACCTGCCTTTTCACTAAGTGCTGAGGAAAGGGGTAAGTGTAAGATTACTTCTGTAGCTCCAAGCAGGAACTAACATTTGCACCACTAGCACATCACTGCAGGTTCGTTTTTTTTCTTGAGTGCCTGCTTCATGAAGGTCTTCAACCAGCATCAGCTTTTATAAGACCTGGCTGGGTTTTGGAAAGAACAATACTGGAGCTCAACAGAAAACCTTTGAGGACTTTATAAAATGGCGTGGATAACTCTGTTCAGCAGAAACGTGAACTATTAGGATCACAAAGCATTGTTTAAAAAGGGACAGTGATTATGACAGTAACTCTTTTGTACTTGAACTACTGTAGTATCTGTAGGCAGGGTGGGGTTTGACAACAGTACCATATGAGCAAATGTTTGTCTAGGGACTACTGTTCTTTGATTACATATTTGATCTCCTCCACATCTGTTTGTAAAGATCTTTTAGGCAATATGTCCTCTAACTAAAACCTTCTATGCTCTTCTGTCAGAAGTCAATAAAAAGGCATTTGATGATCTGTGCAGAGTGAAAATCATACAGCAAAATTAAATGACACAAGTATGATGTCATTTTTCTCAGTCTGAAGCAGGTAGCATAAATTGCAGAAAAGCTAAGCTACACAGAAGAATTTGGGGCTGATGGAAGTCTGTGGGTTGTTCTGAAGAGGATTCCTCATTTATTTCCTTATTCCTGGAAAGACAGATTGTGATTTTCAGAAGACTTCAGGAAAGCTTGTAACGGCATTTACGGTAACTACAATGGGTGCTCATGTCTAAGACATGATGATCACTTGGACATTTTGTACCTTTCTAGCCCTAACTCTCAAATAAAATTTATGGATTTTGGGGGTTTAATAAATACCACCAAAGTGACAGACAACAACTTGCATCCCTGTAGCAGTTCTGATGCTCTTTGCTGTGCTGTATCTGCCTCATTCCCAGTGTTTCCAACTTGTTTTCATTTGTTTTCTGCCTCTCACCCAGATATCTGAACTCTGGTGCAGTTTCAAAGTTTAAAAAGCATCTGTGATTTTTGGAACTTGTAGAATGGTTTGAATATTTTAATGCTCTTTCTACAGTCTTCAGTGTCAATGAAACTGTTATAGACTTTTAGAGGACAAATTTATCTTCAAGAAAGATCTGCAGGCATTGGCAGCAAAGACAGCAAATGAATTGGCTTATCCAAAATTAGCCAGATTTTATTTTGACATTTTAAATCCAACACATTAATACCAAGTACAGACATCCTAAGGTAGACTTTTAAAAAAATTCTGGCATGCAACTGAGTTTGGTCCATCAGTTGTAACTTATGATTCCTGTCGTCCTGTGGCCATGCTATTCAGATGCTTTCTGCGTAATTGTACCTTAAAACCTATTCTTTTTTTTGTTAAACAGGACTGTTGAAACCTCAAGATCAGCAAATTGCCTAATGATTATCAGGCAATTAATGACATGTAAACATGTTTGGGGTTTTTTGGGGGTTTTGTTTGTTTGTTTTGTTTGTTATTAAGAGTTAAAGGCTTTTTATTCCCTTTAAAATGGCCTACTCGAAAGTAAGGCATGCTGACCATGTAAATTGTGACATGATAGTGTCACATCCTCTACCAGCCCTGAGGTGTAAGTTAATAATAAGTAAGTTTTATTAATAGCTCCTCATCAGCAACCAAACTTTTTCATGGGGAATACAATCTCTAGGTGAAAGTTGGCCTTTAAAATTACATTTACAGGGGCAGATTTTTTCATGTGAAGTTAGGAATCAGGTAAAATGACTGGATTATCTAGTAGTGGCTCCACCACTAAAGTGCAGCAATGAATACATTTCCACCCTGTATGAAAGTTGGTTGATGGATCTTTCCCTCCTGTGCACATCTGATTTGGAGATACAGATGGTTCTTCTCTATAAATTCCCATGTTTCTTGCTAGGCTATAAATTCTTCAAGGAAAATCTTTATCTTGTCTGTCTAGCTTCAGTTAATGATTATTTCTATTTCTAAAGGGGATGCTTGCTTTTTTTTTTCTTAATGTTGTGTTCTAAGAGCCTGAACATACCTAACAGACATAATTAAAATGTTTATCTAGAGTATGCCTAGCTCTAGATTAACAACTCTTTTGCATGTAATACACTACAAATGAAGAAGAGTACTTTTTGGAGGCTCTGTACTCCTTTCCCCTCTCCATCCCTCCATTAGCAAGGAAAAGTTTGCAGACTGTGTACCTTAAGTATCCCTTGTGGCACCTTTGTAAGAAGCATCTTAAAGGTTACTCCTAGAGCCTGGCTAAATGTTATCAAGTCTTTAGGGACAGTGACAAAGATTCCCATTCATGTAGAGCTGGAATCTTTTACACCTTTTAAGTCTGGTAAACCTTATGATAATAAACAAGAAATACTTTACCTCTAATATTTCATTTTATGCTTTAAAGAGCACCTGTTCACCTGTGCTTTACAATCAAAATTAAACATTAGCAGCTTCTTATTAGTATTACAAGCCTCCTGGGAACATCAAGTTTCAGAAAAAATTATTTATGTTGGCTTTTGGATGAGTTTTCAAAACCACAGAGGCTGAATGTTTTAGGAGTATGATGTGGGACAGTGCACCTTTGGCATCTTGGTTTGAATCAGGAGAGGCTGAAATTTTCTAATTTTAAATGGTACCTTAGGTTACAAAGCAAAATTTAGAAACTTGCAGTTGTAGAAACAAGCCTTGATGGCAGGTAGTACTGCTGACCTTGATTGGAGGAGTGGTGATCTGCAGCACCTGGGCAGGTATTTTCCTAAAGACACGTGGGAAGATGTAGGAGTTGAGGCTATCTGAGCTGAGCAGCCCAGAAGACATGATTTCACACCTGGAGGGGCTGGCTTGGTGAGTACCATGGGGTGAGCAGTGGTCTTGCTTGGCTAGGAAATGTGCTGCAGGACTCTGTGTTTGTGTATTGCACACCCTCTGAGGAGACTGCAAGTGTTGCAGGAGGAATCCTGCAGCTGGTGATATTTCTTTTCCAGTGTTTCAAAACCTGTGTAGGATTTTTAAAGAGTGTTGTGCTCTAGGATGTCCTTTCAGACTGGAATTGCTCTGAGTGGTGTTACACTGTAAAATGCGCTCATTGTCTAATGGCTTTTATTTCTGGCTAGTTGGGAGAACTTCATTTATAACATGTATAGCTATAAATAGTAGAAATTTTAAATTAATGTAGTCATGATTTTCTGAGGATGCAAGTGCTAGCACTATGTTTCTGGTTATGAAATTCTGCTGCTGTTCAGATATTTAAGCACATAAATGCCACCACGTGTGTTTTATTTCAATGTGATTACAAAGAAGCATCACTAGCAAGAGAAACAAGATTTAAAGACCAAGCCCAAATGCATCACAAATGCTACAACAGTGTAACTTTAAAGTATGCTTATTATATTGATTATCTTAAAATTGACTTTTTAATATGTCTATGGGTAACTCTTGTAATTTTGTTGCCACCACTGGGAAAAATCATCCCATGGTTTCCTACCTGTGTAAGTAGGATTTCCAGACCCATGTTCAGTCATTTGTGTCCTGAAATATGACTTTACCAGGGTTAATTAGTTGGATACATGGATACATTTGGACAGAAAATTTGGCAACTGTTTGACAGCAGTTTGTTGTGTTTGTATATGTATAAATACCACTCTACCTAACTGTGTATGTGGGCTCTGAATTTTTTTGTCAGTCTGGATAGTTGTTTACTTTAGCTGAGACCCCTGAACAACCACGCTGGGTGATTTCTCTAAAGAGATGAACACTGTTTATGTATAGAGCCTCATTTCTCACCTTTTTTTTTTTTTTTTTTTTTTTTTTTTTTCATGAATGAGACATACAATTTGTGGGGAAATAATAGAATTTGGGAATACTGGTGCATGGATCTAGATGATGAGAAAAGGCTGTGTATTCTGAAGGGAATGGAGCATTTATGGTGTAAGTCAATGGGTCTTGGGAGAATTGAGCATACAGCTATTGTTGTTGTGCTCTTGTAGGCCCTTCTCAGAGTCTTGACCATAACTAATTCTCATGAATGGGATGTAAGTAGACACCTTGACAGGAGACTTGAAATGTCAGCTTTTTGTTCCCTAGGTAAAAATTTTAGGAGCCCTGAGTGGCCCCTCTGAACATTTTTTTTGATTGGATAACCTGTGTCCCTTCATATACAGATGAGTTTTTAGGGAGCCTAGCAGAGTGTGCTGTAGCTTTGTTGAGAATAGAACAGTTTTTCCAGTGAGCTGTCTCCACTTGTGCATGTCCAATATATTTGGAGCATGGCTGGCACACACAAATCCATTTTATGATGTGAAAAGGATATTTTACCAATGCTTGATGCACAGGAGGGTGTTATGCATGAGCCTACTTGTCTGAAAATAAAGGACATTGGACAGAAAAAAAGGTAGTGCCATTTAAGTTTGTATGCTTTCTTCAGAGTTCTGGGTTTTTTCACAACATGGAAGACCTTGCCTAGAGTTCAAATTGAATTGCACCAAAATGCAGTCAAAATGAAAATGAAAACTCTGCTACAGCCATGGGAATCACAAAGTGAACCTGCTTCAACACAAACAATTTCAAAAGCTGAGTGCCAAATTCATCTCTGACACAAACTTTCTGGTGTCTCACTTATTTTACACTGATGCCATGATGATTTTTGCCTGTTCTTTTATACTCCTGTTATACCTTTTTACAACTTCTGTATTCTGAGTGTTTTTTAGCCTACATTCTTAGACTTATTTGTCAAGCTAGGAGACAACATTTTAGAAGCGTCGTAGTTAGGGATCAGTGTGCCCCAGACCCCAAGGTCCTCTCCAGAACACATTCTGTAAACTAAGATAGAACCATCCAGGGGAAGGTTCCTTGGGGAGGGGGGCTCACTTGAGCCTCTCATTGGGGAATCTTTGATAGATATGCTAATTAGTACAACCTATAATGTTATACCCGATCTTTTGGGGGTGGGCATTGTGGTGTGCATTTTGGTGCATTCGACCTGGACGTGTGCACCTAAGGATCCTTAAAATAAATACCAAAGTAAAACCCCTTTTTCCTTTCTAACCATGTTTGGCTCTTGATTTTAAGACCAAGAAAAGGCATCACACTGGTAAAGCAAAGTAATTCAAATAAATCTGAGATGTGTCAGATCTGCAGTTTTATAACATGAGAGACTAAAAATTTAGATAATTTTTTCCATCTGTATGGAAGTTGGGGTTTTTTTAATGGCATCTCTATGTTTTTCTTACTCATTTTTCCCTTGCTAATATTTTATAAATACTTGAATGCTCTAGAGGGAAATTGTTTCTTGTAGGCTTTGAAACAGTGTACATGGTTACAATGGAAATATGTCAAGTCTACTATAGCTTTTTAAAAAAAATTCTAGTAGTTATGTATAAAATATTTTAAGAAACTGTTCATGTATTGATTAAAAATAAATTTCACACACAAAAGGTTTTATATTCTATTTTTTTCCTCAGCTATACACATCTGATACTTGCATTTGATCAAATGTTGTACAGAATTCTACGTTAAAAGTTCTGGATGGAATGTTTTAGATATGTGAAAAGCCACAGAAGGCTTAGTCCAACATGGGATAGCAATCTTATTTCTAACTGGCTTTTGGGATATTTTCCTTTAATACCAAAAAGGGAAGAAAATATCTCAGAAATGTCTTAGAAAAATTTCTGGTGTTTTGAAGGCAAGCAATATCTATGGGATCTTGCTGAAAGTCTCAGGAGTTTGACTTTGCCCTGCTCTGATTAACTGGTCTATCCAGAGATTTAATGTGATGGTTCATCCCCAAACACAGCTGTGGTCATGCCTTCTAATGTCTTCCAATCTTATATGCTGCATTAGCATTTAGTAATGGTGTGATTTCTCTGGTCATTTTGGTGAGTTGGCAACACTTCCCTCTGGGGCAGAAAGATTTTCCAGACTGCACTGCAAGAACCAGCTCTTCTTTCTCCAGATCCCTATAGAAAATATTGGGGAATTCTATAGAGTTTTGAGTGCCTGTTACTTCAAAGGCATTTTCAGCATCTACTTATTGTCTCCCAATCAATAAACTGAGTGGTTGGGGTTTTTTTTGTTTGTTTTCCTCCTTCAAAATTTTACACTTAAAATTCAATGGAATTATTTGTATTTCTGTTTTATGGCTGCTGGATGTTTCCATAACAGTTATGGGGAGCAGTTGAGAATAGAACTCTGATACCCCATCATTTTGAAAGCATGCTGGCTGCATGTCAACTTTTCTGATTTGCTGGTAGTCCTGAATCTGTCCAGAGGCAATAATCCTTTACCAATTAGGTTTCATAGAGATGAGAGTTTGTGGTCAGGTATATAAATTAAAATTGTGATGTCTAGTAAAGGTCAGAGCCACAGAAAGCTCAAGGGAGTGTTGTTTATGGCGCAAAAGTAGTTTAAATACTGTGATTTAGCTTAACAGCTATGATTCACAGAGGGTCATCAGAAGGAAAGATAAAGCAAGAAGTGTTAAATTAAATGAGGTGTGACCATCTGTTTCAATACTTGTGCAGAGAGTGGGATTAACTTTACAGATAAATTGGTGTGACTGGTAAAGAGAGAATTTCAAATCTGGTATTGGAAATTATGTTGGAGCTGCTGTAAAAAAGAAAAAAAATTGAGATAAAAAGGCTGCTCACACAGTCTAATCACATATCCTGGTGCTTGAAGCCTCTGATTTCCTTTTGAGAGTCACTGTTAACAGTTTTATTCAAAATGGGGGCCTACATTTCATCTTTTTAAACAGTTTGGTAAACCTGGTGCAGAAGGTTGGGCACTAGCTTGTTTTGTACAGCATTTGGCATTGTTCCTTCATAGCAGTACACATGTCAAGGAGAATAATCTTCTGATTGTAGCGTATCACAGATCAGCATGTGAAAAAGTATGGCAAGATGTGCCTTATTTCTTTAGCTATATTTTGAGAATTAATGCAGATAGAGTAACTGCATATTTGTTATTTGCAAAAATGAGTACTTGGCGTGAATATTACTACAAATGTACTATCTTAGAGAGTGGAAGTGATCAAAAAATGCTCTTCTGGTGGTTGGTACATTTGCTGTTTTATACTCAGACCAGAGTGCCATCCTCGGAAGACATTCCATGTTGGTTATGATTTATATAAGGGGAGTCAGATTGTTAAAACTGACACCCCAGACTAACCAAAAAACCCACATGGAAAAATTAAAAGCAGATTGTGCTCTATAATTTCTTCTTACACCACCACTTGGCTCAAACACTGTTTTGCAGGGACATTTCCTCTGTGCACAAGTTGTCCATGGTGGTGATGAAGATAGTGGATAGTAGGAGAAAAGACAGAGCAGAAGCAATAACATGAGTAATCATACCGTGAACAATGACGGTCTCAGTCTTTAAATTGCCAATCCAGTTCAAATCATCAACCCAATCCTCATTAGCCACTGCCCCGTCTCGTGAGTCCTGAGGATTGGAGTGTTCTTTAATGGGTAGTGGGTGTGAGGGGTTCCTCAACACTGTGTCTGTTGGATGTGGGCCCAATATGTCTTGAAATTAGCTATAGAATTACACAGCAGGTCTTGATTTCTAGATCCCATGGAGGGGTATCCCAAACACATCACAAATTAAAACACATCAGTGTGTCCACACCAAGTCTCAAGTGGATCTTCATGTCCCATAGTACAACTGATTTCCTTTGCACACTGGAATGAGTGTGAGCAGATTTGCTGAGCCAGGTGTGTTCACATACTTCAAAGGCTTTAAAATAGGGTTCTCTCTTGACCACATCCACTTATAGTTGGGAGAATTCTATAGGTAATGTTCCTGCCTTGCTGAGTAGTTCATAAACCATGAATAACTAACTGTTAGAGTTGCCCCACTTGGAACTGGTTCCTTTAATCTTCAGTGGAGGGGTGCTGCTTTTCCTAGAAAAAGAAAACAACACAAACTTCCCTGCAAGTTGTCCCTTAGTGATTCAAGTTTAACTGCTTCAACTTGGTATCACTCAGGTGTAGTTTTAACTTCTATCTCATGAAGCGCTTGCTGCACTGCTCTTGTTGCTTCCCCCATTTTACAGGGGGGTCTCCTCCAATTAATTTCATGTCCAGAAGAAGTGAGGCTGCTTGTAAAAAGTCGACAAGCACGACTGCTTGTGAATTAGGGAGTGCTTAAACTGGATTTCTTTTAGGGTTAAGATTACCATTCTTCTTCTCACCCAGGAGCCATGAATTAATCTTCTCAGTTTGGCAAATAACAGTTGCTCTGTTTACTCCAGCGATTTTAAGTCTGCTCTCTGGGAAGCACACCCAGCTTCTTGGCATTCCACTGCATTAATATTGACTGGATTTAAATCTCACCTGATTTATGGCCAGACTTGGATATCTCTGTAGCTGTTTGAGTAGCTGTTTGCTGACCCTGGCAATAATTTGTGGTTTCAGTTTTAATTAAGGGTTAGCATGGTACCTCCTCATCATCAGATGTCAATACAGACGTTACATTTTGCTCTTTATTAGAACAGACTCATTCACCATCTCTCAACTCCTCCACCGAACATGAAAGGTCTGAGTTACAAGACCATGTTTCAGAGCACATTATGTCCTGCAGTTCTTCCTGTAAGATTCTCTCTGTCTCATGTACATCACAAAGTTCCACCTGAAGATTTTGGACATGATCATGTTTGGCTGCAAGCAATGCAATGCCTCTTTTTGAGCTCGGCAGCAAGCAACACCTCTGCCTGCATCTTTTTTCATTTTCCTCATTTAACTGAAAGTACAATTCTTTCAACAAATGTTGTAAAGGCAGTATTATTTCATCTTCAGATTTTTTTGAGTGACTGATTGCTTATTTTCCCAAATTTTTGCTCATACTTTCTGGAAGCATGACAGCATGGAGGGAGGGGCATTTGATATTTCCTTCTCTTACCCTCCTGCTGACAGCACACGCAGGGATCAGGCTCGAATTAAGTGCCATGGATCTCCCCAAATCTACAACTATTCTTTGAATGAAGCTGCACTTCCAAACAAGTCAGTCTGTCATGACTGCATTCAATGCTTTCTCCTGCCAATGTTGTGACATTGAGCTGGGCTTGCCTTCTGTTTCCTGCAGTCAGAACTGCTGCAACTGGCAGAAGTAAAGGCTTGGGACAGTTTCACCCTTGTATTCATGCTCTCTGGGGTACAGGGAAAAGAGAGAAAAAACTGTTGTATCAGTGCTTTGTACTACTGAGACAATGACCTACAAGAAAAATGTCAATAAATTTAGTGCTGTCTGGTCTAAAGCTGTCTCCTCTGTAGAGAAAGGGTGGGAAAACCAAAGCCCTGCAGTCTCAATAAATTACCTTTATTCTAGGGTGGCTTGTTGGTTCCAGTGATCCCATTAACAGTGGGCACAAAAAGCAGCATTGAGAACATTAAAGTGTTTATTCTCCTTTATTGCACAAGGAAGATTGTGCTGGATAAAACAGCCAGTTGTCCTTTGGCTTAGACCTAGGTTAGTAGAGAAAATTAAGTCCAAATTTCATAACCGTGTAAGGTGGTGTTCAGGTCCTCTGAGGGAAGAAGTGAGAGAGAGACTGAACTTTACAATCTTGGTAAGCTTAATAATGAATTTATGTGTGTGTAAGGCTGTGTGTGCAATCTCGTTGTGTCTGGGATTATATAGTATTCAGTTAGTGTTTCAGAGACACAAAATTCTTTCAAACTTTATTTTGGGGGACAGAAACAGCACACATAGCCCCATCTTCCACTTCCGGCTATGGAAGAGAGAAAAGAGGAGAGCTTTATGTGGTCACTACTACAGTTCTGTGTTAGGTCTCCCTCCTCAAACATAATACTTCTCTAATTCATGATTTGATCTGCCTGGTGCTGAGTGATCTCAGTGGTGGGAGAGGTGGAGAGATATTTTGAGACTCCTTTTATACCACTTTTTGTTTCAGAGTTATACCAAATGCATCAAGCACTTCTTGTGATCTAGGTCAAGCTCTCTTTTCCAGATCCAGTAACTCTCATTTTTAGTGTATACAAAGGTAACTTTCAGTTGCCAAGGGAAATCTCCACTATAAATCAAAAATCTTTGGTGGCAGAGCTTTCCAACCTGTCTATGGAAATATTAGGGGTTTGTTTGTTTGTTTATGTGTTTTTATTTTCTGAGAGTGGGTTGATATTCCTTGAGGTGCAGAAGACAGGCAAAAAATAATGGCTTTGCTTGGAAGCTGCAACACGCTCCTGGTTGCAGCTGTGTTGCATTTTAGAAAGGACTTGTTAAACTGTAGGAAATAATGCTCCCCGTTCTTCTCCCTTGGCAAAAACAGCTAAGAGCACTGGAGATAATAGAAGAGACATGATTAATGAAAAAGCTTTGTGCTTGAAATTTATTAACAGTCAAAACTTTATTTTTAACCAATGGTTCCTTTTTTTTTTCATTAACTTTGTTTCAAACTCTGCAGAGACCAGCCACAATGTATGTAAGGAAATGCAGTTAAAACCAAATTGCTTTGCATAGGGAAAAAGCCAGATTCTTGTTTTTCATTGATGACTTTTTTTTTTTTTCCCAATTTTCTAGTACGAGTTCTTATATAGACTTTCTCACATGGCTTCATAAACTAGTAACCTTTTAATATATATTCAATTCAGTACTTACAAAAACCTCATGATAGTCCCTACTTTCCTGTTTTTATAGAACTCTAAAAGTGGATATACACAAACTTCCAACTTCTCTTCTAAGTGCTTTTGGAAGGTTAAATCCATTGTAATATCAGAAGGAAAGAAGAGTTAGCACTGGAACAAAAGAAGTGAAAAAAATTTCTCAGAAGGAGCTATAGTAACATAAAACTGTCTCAATGGTGTAGCTGCAGGTAGTTTAGATGATGCTGTCACAGACTTGGGTATGAACATTCCAATCTGTCAAAGCTTCCTGGGAATCAGCAAAGCTTCCTCTGCTAGAAATTCAGCACAGCCAGAACAGCTCTGGGTATTTCTTCTCTTTCTCAATATTATCCACTTCTTGATACCAGTCTCTAGCAGACATGGAATTGTCAATAAATTAATGGTATCTTTGAATTTTATGCTAATTTCCTTATGTCTTTTGCTCAGAACCATGTATGATGTACATTAACTAATTTGCAAGTTATTTCCATTTCTTCAGCAACGGGATGAGGTGTTGGTTTTGAGGAATGGAACAGAGACTTGTGTGTTCAGAAACAACATGCTTACTTTTCCTCAGTGTGTGAGATGCACTCGAAGGATAGAAAGAAAGGCAGGAGCCATCTCTGAAGACAGGAGAGCTGGGAAGTATTTTTAGCAGGAGGTAGATAAGGCAGATAAACCGATCAAAAATTCTGTTTGCTTGCTATGTTTAAGGGCTTTTCTATGGGTCCTAGCTTACAGGAGTTTGTAATGCCTGTCTGGCCAGGCTTGCTACGGTGCTAATTTATTCCTACAGTGTTTGCCTGTACAGGGTGTACCAGTAGTCCTGGTATGAAATCTGCATTTTCTATAGTATTGCTTAAACTGACCCTCTGAAACAAGGATAGAAAAAATAGCTAGAAAATATGGAGAAAGAAAAAAGCATCTTTCATCCTCCCTGTCTGTTCTTCGCGATCTTTTTGGATAAACAGTGCAGATGAATGACAGACCATAATATAGTGCTTAATCAGATTTTATCATTTTCATTTGCTTTTCTCTTAAATTTGGTCCATCCCAACACTTCAAATAATGATTTGTGTGGTTTTAAAATAAGAACTTTTTAAACATTTTGACTTCTTTTTAAATGCTTTTTGGTTTTTATGGTTCTTGGATTTTTCCTGTGAACAGGAAAAGCTGTTAGCTAGTGGAAAATTAAGTGATTCCCTGTTTTGTGATTCCAGAGTTTCATAATGTCTACTGTTTTCCTTATTGTTTTAAGATATACACACACACATATATATCTGTATATACATACGGGTTATAGGAGCTGGTCTAGTGGGATAGAGAATTATGTTTCAAATTTAGATACTAGTGAATTATTTCTCTGATTAGGAAATAAGACTAACTGGGGATGGGTGAATCAATGTCTAAAGTAATGTACTGCACTTCAGTGTGTTCTCTTTGTTTTAAAATAGTATGAGTATACACACAGATATATACAGAAAGCACCTTTTATAATCACAAAAGCTGGTTAAACTTTTTCTCTTCAATTTTCCTTTCTGTAAGAATAACATGCATTAACTCCTTGGCATCATATTTCTCAGGCAGTTTCTACTTCCAGAAAATGATTTATTAACTAGAGTTCAGCTGCTTTTTGCTTTTGTTGCTGTTGACAAAAGGCATGTTTAAGCATGTTAAATGGGCTTAATGCAGTGGACAAAAATGATGGCTAAGAGTAGCAGAACTTGCTGCCAACACATATTTTTTCTTTGTAACATTTATAAGGAATAGTTAATCTGACCTCAAAGAAAAGAAACATATGCTCCACCAGATAAGGTGCTAGAGATGAATGAATCTGTCTGCTATGGAGCATTTGTTGGAATAAGAGAGGGAATAAAAAAAATAAAAAAAAAAAAATGTGGAGCATGAGAGAAGGAAGACTTGGACTAAGACAGCCAAGTCCCAGAAGGAAAAAGTGAAGTAAATCTGGGAAGTGACAAAAATAGTGGATTGAAAGAGGAGAAGGTAGATTAATGAGAGAGAAGGAAAAGAATCAGGTCTGTTGGCAGTCAGCTCTCCCTTTAGAGCTTCACTTCTTGTTTTGTCCTAGGTACTAGCTCAGGACTGTGGCTTGCACAGGGTGTGTCTTCTAAAGAATTGGGCTAAAACAAAGTAGTGCTTCTTGAGGGGAATAGTTTTGTAATTGCATAATATTAATAAACTGGTCTGTCTTTAGGATTTCCTGGCCTCAGTAGTATACACAGATACATGTGCATTTTCTGAAGAGATTATTAATTTTCATTTCAGTCCAGTGCCAAATATACAGAAAAAGAAAAAATTAGCTAACTGGCTAGAAGCTTGAGATAAAGTGTAGGGTTTTACAAGGAAGGAAATTAAAAATAAGAGAAGCATAAACAGAAAAGAAAGAGGAGAAAATGAATCTGAAGCACAAATCAGTGTGGCTGTGTAGAGGCGGCATTTCATATCCAGGCTGCTGACTTTAGTCTCCTTCAAAGGCAGTGGTAAAGATAAAGGAGGAAGATGAAAATGTTGATGGACCTGATATCTGGACGTTTGGACCTGATCAGAATTTCAGCTTCTTTTAAGAAAATGGCATAGAGATTTAATCTCTGTCATGTATTTTTGGTATGTCTTATTATCCCATGCATGTGGCTGGGGGAAGTGGTGATATTTGACCTTAATAAATATGAGCAAGATTTTTCCTTTTGTCTCTGCATTTTAGCTGTTTTCCCTCTTTTTGCTGTTTCTGTGAATATTCGGTATTTTCAATGTGTTCTTTTCTGATTGGTTATGTTTTCTCTCCAAATGGTAAATGTTTTTTACCATTAGCTTGTAAATATGATTTGTTGGATCACATAAAATATCGCAGCTACAGACTGAGTTTTGGTGATTGATCTTGTTAATAAAATCATTTGCAAAAATAGTTACTCAAAATTAACTCAAAATTAATGTAGAGCTGAAATTGAATATGCAAATTTGCATTTGTACTTTCTTTAAAAATCCTGCTGGGTATTTGTATCTTCTCCATGTTGTTCAGCTTCTGAGTGAAAGCTGTAGCCACACATAATCCCTCAGTCACCTGCATAAGAGATATGAACATAACAGTGCATGTAAGTGCCTTTTTCTCTGTATCACAACACATGGTGCTGTCACCAAGAAAGGCAGTGCATGTCTCCTAAGAGTGAGGACAGCTGCGTGGCCACCCGGTTCTCCATGGCAGGGCTGACTGCTGATGCACTGGGAAGGGACTTTGAAGTACTTCAACAGTGGTAGGAAGTAAAGCAAATAAAATAGGCTTTTAGTCTACCTGAAAAGAGAGCTGGGTAATTTCCATGAAATGGAATCAAGAGCTCGCTTTTCAAGCAGCCCAGTGAATATTTTCTGGACAGGAATCTGTTGCTGAAGAGAAAGGAACTGCACCATGACTGAAGTAGCCCACCCTGGCTGGCTGTGAGTCATCCGCAAATTTTGGTCAGTGTGATTTTAACAAAAAAATCAATTAAAGCAAAGGAGCAACAAGGCAATAAAAAGAATTTGTTGATATCAGCACCAAGCTGGGGTCAGTCCCTGAGGATGGTGCAGCCTGAGGCTAAGCCAGAATTGAATGTTTTCATGTTTAATAGATTTTCTCTTTCCTTGTTTTCTACTAGAAATGCTGCCATGATGCATAGTTGGCAGCTGTGACCAGACTGTGGTTAAACAAACTGACATTCAAGGAGAAGAAAAATTGTCCTGGAAGGTAGACACAAGCAGTCAGAGTCACTGACAGGCAGATGTCACTATAAAACCTCTCACTCAATGACTGGCATCAGCAGCTAAACTGCTCGAAGCCAATTGATAAGTGAGAAGGACTAGATAGCAATGTCCATCTGCCAGTACAGAGCTGCCTGGTCAGGGCAATTCTGACTGACTGCATGTTTCAGCACTGTGTAGGCAGGAAAAAAGAAGAGGAATGTGCTGACACTAATGTTTAACTTTCACCTGTTTTTTATGAAACAATTAATGTTAGAAATTAAGGCATTAGAAGATCAGGAAACTCCCATTGTTAAGATTGGTACTTGAAATATTATGAAGAACAGATGATGACACACCAATGGTATTTCGTGCAAGTTTAGATTTGCAAATTCAAATTTGCATTCTGCTATGAAAATAGCAACAAATACTACAACATGTAATGTGCCAGAACTTTAGGCTGATCTTATGTAACTAAAACTTTTTATATTTGTGATTATTGGCAGGTATCATGCTTTTTAATTTGCGAATATATGCACCACATTGTATCTGCAGACAATTATTCTGGCATCCCAGTGACAGCATTTTCTGTGTCAGAAAGCTTCTTGTTCAAAAACATGGACTAAATGTAGTAAAATCTGTGTCAATACGTAAAATATAGCTTAGCTAAAGTTGGAGTGGAAACTGATGTGAATGTTACATTACTTGACTTTCATTTATATGGTTGTGTGGTGCCATGACAGTTTATATGCAGCCAGTTGTTGCTATTAGAGTTATGGGATAGTTGGAAATCTGAAGAAGAAAATAAAAGCAGTAATTGGTTCTAAATTGACTTGGCATTGTTAGCTCGACATGTTTGTGCCTTTTCTTTGCTAAATCATCTATACAGACATCTCAGATTTAAATAATGACTGAGGCAAATCATGCACTTTAGGCAGAAGTGGCATTGGCTGAGACACCATTAACTGAAGCTCCCTTGACTCCCAAGTTCTGTAGTTACAGAGTCTGATTGTGGGAGGACACTTTTTACCAGGAAATCATGTTGTTTTGTAAAGCTTCTTCACCAGTTTGAAGTGAAGAAACAGTGGGGTTGTCTTCAACAGTGGGAGAGTTACATCCCAAGTTCTCTCTGCTCTCCCAGCCAGTGTTAATGTAATGTAATGCAGAAATGTATGAGTGTATACTTATTTTCATAATTATGCATAGTCTTGAACTAAAATTATTTTTTTTAAGGGAAAGATAAAATAAGGTCTCTTCCTCTGCTTTCCCACTTTGGAAAATGGGAAGAAATCTGATGCATATGTCTTGGACCAGTCGTTAGGCACTTGAATTTTCTCTTTGAGGAAAGGCTTCGTTTCCTTGCACTGTTTTTCAGTAGGGGTAAAAGACAGGTGGATTTCTAAAACAACACAGAGACTCATTGGCCTTGCTGTGTCCCTTCCTTCACTATAGAAGGTCTGCCTAAATCTTTAGTAGACTTCAGTAGAAAATTTAGTCACTGATTTGTTCCCGGTCTGTTGGGTTTTCTTCCTCTATATGTCTTTGGTGTTTTGGCTTTTGTGGCAATAGGACCTTTCTTAAAAACAAAACAACCCCCTCCAACATGGGAGCTCTGATGAGGAATGCCTTTTCCGAAGCCTGCTCTCTTGCTCTCTCCCTCCTTTCTCCATCCTCCCTGTTTCCCAGCTGGCAGACCTGGCATGGTGACATGTTGTGTCAGGTTGCATCAGTCATGTTGTCTTCTGTGACATTCTGGCTCAGAAAGAGATGTGACTGATGAAAGGTGATAGTGTCACATCACAACTGAGGCCTCAGCTGGAGAAGTCTGAGCAATTTTCTCATCCATCATTAAAAGGGACATGGGATGGAGCAGCAGAGCTCTGCCTTACATCCCTTCCTTGCTCTGCAGTCCCTTTCACACAGCATGTTTTGCTGTGCCACCCAAGTTAGCCTGGATCAAGCACTGGTTTTGCTGAAGTTTTGAAGGCGTATATGTCTTCAGTACCAGAGGCATAAATTTATCCATGGGCAATTGTAGTTGCTCTGTGTCTGATGATCCTTGTCGGCATGTCCTCAGTATTGTCCTAACTAATCACAGTCATCATGTGGTGAGCTATTGCTTGCAATCAGGGAAATGAATTAAAAAGCTCACAGGCTTCCCTCAGGCACTGTCAGAGGCCTGCAGCTCACTAATGTTGCTAAATAACAACAGGCAATTCCTGCTTGTTCCTGTGTAAAAGGAGCAGCGGTACACGTTGCAAAGCTGGAAAAGTGCATGTCTCAAACAATGATAGCCCTTGTTAAACCTCCAATTTTATCTTGAACAAATAGCTGAGATTCCCTCCTTCTCTGCAGTATCTCTTTGTGCTCACCTGCAGCAGCTGTAGGAAGTGCTCTCCCTACTGCATATCACACATACATTTTCTGTAAGAGGGTGTCACTAGGGCTCTGAGCAAGACTGGGCAGGATAGGTTTCTCTGTGTAGATGAGTTTCACTTTTTCAGATGAGTAGTTGCTTTTCAAACTATGTTTGTCAGCTGCTTTTCAGATTGGCAGCAATACAGCGCTCGTTGGTGAGCTGCCCGTGGTGTAAAAAACATTATTCTGCAAATCAGCTAATAAAGCTGCAGATTTTTTTTCCTAATATGTGACTCATAAATAAGGCAATTTTGAGAAAATGAAGGCAACACACTGCTCGTTACTGCTAGGAGAAACTGGATGAATCATTATTTATCTATTCCTGAATCATGACCCTGGCTGAAAATTCTCACCAGTCTCAACTCCAAACACAGCTATTTTTCCTTCTCTTTTCGGCTCATTCATTTATGCCTATAAAAGAAATTACTTCCCATTTTCTGCCTCTTTCTTTTTTTAATGCTTTTCTGGACCACGATTTTTGGTTTGGGGCTCATGCTTTTACAGTCTAAAATGTCTTAAATTTTTTTTCCTCTTTTCATATACCTTTTTGTTTAACCACCTTGGAATAGGTTTTTCCTCTCTTACGACCATTGTATCCTTTTTTAAATTCATTGCTGTCTTTTTCTGTCTCCAGTTCTGCTTCTTCAACTCTCTCCCCACCATCTTTCTTCGCCCCTCTCTAGTTATTGTTTATCTCCTCTGGGAAGAGTCAAGCTGTCTTTCTTTTGTCTGTATTTTCCAAATACCTTCCCATTAAATGAAAAGGAAATTAGCCTTCACTTCTGCCTCTCTGCCTTAGCTCTTATTGACTATCCACAGCCTGGAGAGACAGAGAGAGGTATTTCCGGATGGAAACACTCATAGAAGCTGGTGGATCTGTGTGACACCCAGTAGGCCAGCTAGTTCAGAAGCTCTTCTAAACAGTACTTGCCATGATGAACGTTGCTGCTTTTGATGTTTTCCCTTAGATTAAGCCTGGAATACACTTTGGCATTGGCAGCTTTCATGTAGGAATCTACCTGGTATCAATCGGTTTGCTGTACTTGCATGGGCAAGCAAGCTGAAACAAGAGTGTTTCTTAAAAGAGTGTCCATCTTTTAAGAAAATGAAGGGAAGGGTCCATGTGTTTTGGATGTCACATTTTCCTCATCTTCTCCCTAAGAGTCGTTTTTCAGTCATTTTTCAGTCGTTTCATTTTTCCAGGACTTTGAATTTATTTTCCTGGGAAAACATATTTTGTATCTTCCTGGGCAGTGCAGAGTCTCAGGGCTTGCAGAGTGGAACAGTGGAAGGCATGCCAATGTTCTCCAGTGCTAGTTGTTTATTTTGCCCTGGTTTTTAATATCCTCACATATTCATGAGCCTGTGTTACAGATACTGGCAGGCTCTGCTGTTGAGAGCTGGATTGTCTTTGCTTTCTTGTCTGGGAAGTATACTGGGAAGATGGGCAAGGATGGGGTATGAGACAGTCCTGAGGCTTGTCAGATCTCGTAGACCTGTGCAGTGGGCAAGCAGGTTGGAGAATGAGGGTCCATACACAGGATATCAGTCTCTCTCTCCAGCCTGCAGCTTCTGTTTTCTGCTTGGTTGCACTCACTGCCTTCCTACTGCCCCTCTGGGAATTGCCCTCTTATTACCACAATTACAATCTGTACACATTTCATTAAACTAATATCGCTTTGCACAGACTTTCTTCACCGAAGTGCACAGCTGGAGGCCCATTTCTTTTCCTCAGCTTAAACACTATGACAGGTTAAGAAAGCTATTATGGCTGAATAACAGGTGTTGCAAAACAATGTGCATTTGATGTTTAAATGAGAGAGCTTCTTTATTGACTGCCTTTATTGCAGCAAAGACTCTCCTTTTTCAAGATGACTGGATTTTTATTGGTTTTACTGCTTTTTAAAGTGTATTCTGTTGTTTCAGAATAGGTCCAGAGTGACTGTCTGCCGTTATTTGTTATTCTGATGTCTTTTGTTATTTGCACATTTTTGCTGCCTTATCCAGGTGAGGGATACTGGTGCTAAATAGAAAAATTTTATTTTGTCTCTGACTAACACCAGTCCTAAGTGCTTCTTGTTCCCGGGCAGCTTCCAGTGGAGCTATAAGACATTCTGCGCCATTACTTTGCTTGTTATTTCTAACCAGCTTGATTCACATCCCACCTATGCATATAGCAACATCTAAATATATATATATATATATATATATATATATTTAGACATGTTTACATATTTAAGTTAAAGCTGGGCTTTAGAACGGTTTGCAGAGATTTTCAGAATGTTGCAGAAGACTTGGGCATACACTGGCCCAAGTAAATCCCATTTGTTTGGGAACCTCATCATTTGTGATTACTCCATGGTGATATGCAATATGATTCTTACAGTGTGTTCACAGATGATCTAAGAATAGCACAGCTCCATAAAATGAGTGCGTGAATATCAGGTATTCAATGCAATATGTTGTTTAATTAAACACAGCCAATATATTATAACTGAAAGAAATATTAAAAAGGTAAAAAGAGGAGGGAAAGTAAGATTTTTAATTGATATTAAGAATATAAGTACTCTCTTAGAAAAATAAATTCATTCCTAAGTAATCTTCCCATCTTCCCTCTCCATGCCTCCCACCTGACACTTGGGCTGAATTTTAGTACAAGCTTTCTGCAAGCAGAAGGGGCATTTTCTTTCCTACTCCCATAAGTATATTTTGCCTAATGCAAGCAGTTTTAAGAAGGTTCAGGGCAGAAGAAAATATAACTATGTGTAACACTAGAGTAAGGACACCATGGCTCTGGTTTCGTATTTCTTTTCTGTCCTACTCAATATTTGGTACTCCAAAATTGCAAATGAATTAATTAATAACGTGATATTTTAGCAGTCAGAAGCTCAGAGGGGCTGAAGTTTTATATTGAAAATGAAGACAAAATCTGTTCAAGCCAGCTTAATTTATACGAAATCTTTACCCTGTCTGTAACTCCTGCCACAAATCAGGCACTGATGCAAGGTCTGGCACACGGAGAAGGGAGAGAGAGTGACTGTCTGTTTTGAGGGAACTGTGGGCAGTACTGGGGAAATCTCACAGGAGGTCTAGCTGGCTGGGCTTATTACAGCATTTTTTCTTACATGACTGATGTCAATGCCGCATGAATTATGTGCAACACCAAACTGCAAGTAGAAGGAAAATTGTGTGCAGATGAAGAAGAAGGTGGGAAAGCAACTAGTTTTCACCACCACCATATATTTTTCACAGTAGGCAATAAATTACTTCTGTGAGTCTCTGGAAAATTACCTGTAATAGAGGAATCAGCGGTTTTTCGTTATTATGTTGATATTTGGTATATTTAAATTTCTCACAATGCTGAAGAAAAGTGAAATGCTAATTGCTGCATTTTTTTTTTTCTCTATAAATGACTCTATCCATAACTGAAGAAGCCTGTCAGGATGTTGTCAAGAGAAAATTGTGCTGTTTCTTTTGTCACCTCTTTTCATCTCCCATGTTTCAAAAGTCAGCCTGTGAATATTAAGTTGCTGTACTCAGCTGTTGCCAGCCTGCACATTCAAAAGCTTGTATCTCAATGCATGTGTAGTTGTCTTCAGAACACCTAACAAATAACCCAGTTCCTACAGTGCAGTGTACGTTAACTAAAAGGAAAATTTTTGGATACCTAATGGAATTGTGCTCCATTTGGAGTAACTGAACACACTACAACTTATCCAGATTGATAGTGATGTGGGTAAGTCTAGGTTGTATTTCCTCTTCTCTCCTTACTTGTAACAAAACCTAAACAATTTTTTCCTCTAAGCTAAAGTCATATTTACAATTTAGCTATTCTTGCTTTCTGAAAATACAAACCTCTCTTTAGCTGTTCCTTCAATTTATTCTATATTTGAAAGGACAAAAGTTGGGATCAAGACAGAGTCAGGAGGCCAGTGAGTTTCCAACTATCCCTTCCTCTCTCAACTTGAATTGTTTGTGCAATGTAACTTCAAGACAATTGGGGAGAGGCCAGAGGAAAGGAACATGGCTCTTCAGTGGAGGGATGCCTGCACTCCCATGAGAAGGAGAACTGGATGGAGATGAGACAGCGAGAGTGGAGAAGGTGCCTGTAGGTTGATGGAGAGATAGCAATATGTGGGAAAGAGAGAAGGCAGGGCTTGTATGTATGATTGTATTGCACACAGCTAAGAGAAATAAGGACAGAGTGACGAAAAATTAGGAGACAGGCTCTAGCTATTGAAAAAAACAAAGAAATAGAATTAAAGTAGCAGCTAATAAAGAAAAAAACTAGAGAGGGAGGGTAAGGATATGTTAATCTATATGGGGAACAAAGGAGAGACAAAAGGAGAGGAATTGAACAAATTGAATGAAGGTAATGAATTACGAAAGCCATGTTGTTACTCTGCTTTCATTTGCATTTATTTCTCTCATGACTGACTGGGAAGAACGAATTACAGTAGAAGAGATGATTGGAATGGTAAAGACAAAATGAGGATAAGAAAATCTACATTCTATAAAGGTACTTGTAAACAAAATAAAGAGGATCAAAGTGTTTCAGTAGGAGCTTGAGGAAGAGTTAACAGTGGGAAGGAAAAGAAATAGTAATTCCCAACTTGTAAAAAGTCTTTATTTCTTTGGTTTTTTTAAATACTTATGCCACTATTTTTCTCCAGCTTTCCCCCTTCCCCACCAGCAGTTTTTGTTCTGCCACAGGTCTTGGCAATGTCTTGACCACTAGGGATTTTCCTCTTCAATACACTTCCCAACTCGGATTACAGCCACCTGCACTTTGAGTACATCTCCAGCAGCAATTAGGAGGTCTGGGAATTGCTCTTTTTGTTGACATGCATGTAAAAGAACTTTCTCTATGGTTTACATACACTTATTCCCTTCATTAACCCCCTTGTCTCTAACCATGACATTCCCATATGTCTCATTAGGTGCCTTTTGGCTTTTGCTGCTTTCTGTGAGAAAGCAAACTGTGGTCAGGGCATGCGTACCTGCACCCCTGACTCTTTAAAGTGCTGTTTCCATGAGGTAGCTGCACCTGTAGGGGCCCTCAGGTACTGCCCTGTTTTTTGGTTTGTTTTGTTTTCTGTCCTAGAGTGTTCCCTCAGTGACTTGGGAAGGTCTGGAAGCAGGTTGCTTGTCTTGTGGCTGACAGGATGACAGCAGTGAGAGGGCGAGTGAGCTTCAGGCTATGTGCAGTTGATGTGAGCAGGGGGTGGGTGCAATGAATCAAGAAACGTTTCTGTGTCAGGGGCCAGAATTCCCTCTTCTTGTGCCTCTGAGCAGCACCAGGCTATTTGCAGGTACAGGCACAGGCAAACTCCAGGTTACACATATAGGGGATGAGGCTGTGCTTTTGAGCTGGCCTGGTTGATTTGGCAGCATGTAGTGTCCCGTGTCCAGGCTGATCCATAAATTGTTAAAAGCAGCAACAACCACACACAGGTGGTGTAGCTCTGAACTCTGTGTCCTGGTATAATTAAGGTGCATAGCTGATGTATCGGAAAGAAGAATCAGACCTTGAACCTCCGGAGCTGAGAAAAGGAAATCCATTAATTCATCAATGGGAATTTTTGTGTCAGCACCCAGTGATAGGTGTCCCAGAAGTACTGTTTTTGTCATTAGAATGGTGTCCAAAACAAGGATATGCTGATAGCCTCAGCTGCTACCATGTAGGAATTAAATGTCTTGGGATCTTCATAATCATTTCAGTCAGGGCTTGGAAAAAAATTGTTGTTCATAAAAAGAATCTCCTATGGGCCTTCAACCTTAATAAGCTTGTTTATGGAATTATAAATTCATAAGCATCATAAAATTATAATGGAAAGTCAGTAAAAATATTGCTTAGAACTGTTTTTCACCTTGTTCGTAAATTTTTTCTGAAAAAAAGAGAAAACATGATTCTGTGGGGCTTTGGTAGGTGTGTAGATCCCTCATATATCTGTAGGCTCAGATCAGGATAATTGAGGGGAAGAGAAGTGAATACTGAGAAGTCTGGTAAAGGGTTTATGTATTATTTACGCTCTAATTTCAAACAAAGTTTAGTAGCAGTTGCATACAGTTAGGGACACTGAAGTTTAAAACAGCTTCTTAAACAGTAGAAGACCAAGTACTGTGGAAAAAATGTGTTTCTCAAATCAGATTGTAAAATCTTTAATGGTGAATGAAATGAATCAATATAATGTGCTGGCATGATTAATTCCCTTTCTTAGAACACCCTTATTATGCAGATGTTTCTTGATGTTAATGTAAGGGTTTGTACAGGCATGTCTCAGTATATTTCCCTCTAAACAAGCAAAATCCAACTTCAGGGGTTTTTGGAGCTGATCTTGGGCATACTGCCTTTTTGTTTTACATGGTGCTTGCTGCTCAGAAGCTGTAAGGGAAGATTCTCTTAGACCACAGGTAGTTTGTGTAAGTTTGGAAAATTCCTGCTAAACAACCTTTAAATTATCATGCTGGGAAATGAAAAATATCCAGAACTTTAGTCACTGACTCATATTCCTTTGTGAATCACCATCCCAGCAGTGCATAGTGATTCTTTTGGATTCATTATTGTCTTTTGCCTCTGTCTGGTTTCAAAATGTGCATTATCCCACATACTAAGCACCCTTCTCAGTTAAAAAAGAATTGCTGCCAACACACAGAACTCAAGTATATTAAGCTTCAGGTAATGGTTCTGAAGACGTTCTGGAGAATGGAAATTCTTTAAATTGTCTAAAATATTCACTGAGATAGAATTTAGGATTTTGGCTGTAGATGATTGTCAGGAAGAAATAAAAGTACTATGAAAGTCACCTGCTTTTTTAACACTTTTTGACATTTATGAAAGGACAAATGAACTTTGTCATAAAAGTACAGAACTGTTATCGAGTTTTTGGCTCTCCTACAAACTTCCAGTAGAACTTTATAAATGGCTTTAATCTATTCTTTTCCTCCTTTATTAATCTCTGCTTGGTTCTGTTATCACACTATAAAATGGGGAAAATGTTTCTTTTATGACACTTGCACATCTCTTTTGAGCTACAAACTTTTAAAATGGGCATTTTCCTTCAATTTGTTTGTGTGGTCCTTGTGGACTAGATACAAGTTGGATTTTTGCTACCGAAAGAGTAATGAAATATTTGCTTCGATTTGTTTAGTTAAACAGACCAATAACATCTTCTGAACACCACCAAATGCCAAAATGTGGCATTTCAAAAAAGAATACATTAGAGGAATCTTCAGTTTTAATACAAGTTTAAATAAAAATAGAAGAGCCTATACATTAAAAGGTGTGGAAAACACTAAGCTCTGCCTTTTATTATAGTGAGATTGAACACCCATGATGATAAATTACACATGATAAATTTGTCAGGAAATTAAAACACTGAATAGTGGGCATCAAAACACTATCAGAAGAATCTTCTGTCCAGTGGGAACATTGGCACTAGTGAAAGGATACCTGTGATAATACATAATTTTAATTGGACTGTGTCTTGACAGGCTGACCAGATGCCAAAGAAAAAAGCCTAGGAAAAAAACAATATGAAAGGAAGGCAAGGTAATTACTTTATTTATGTATTTTCCTACTTCCTTTAAGCTAGTTGACAGTTTTAAATCACTTTAAAGTATTTTCTGTTCTAGATGTCTTTTTTTTTTTTTCTTAGATGACTGCAATATTGCAGTGTCTTCTATGATCAGTACAGGGTCTTCTGATCTTCTGATGAGGAACTGGGTAAAAGTGGAGAATGAGTGCAGTGCTCTCATTAAAGAGGTGGTAGAAAAGGGCTGCTGTAGGATTTCTCTGCGAAATCTCCTGTTCAAACTTCAGGGTCATGGGCAACTGTGCAAAGGGATATACACAAAATACTGATGCAAAGGCTTAAGTTAAAATCTCCTTGTGAAATCACAGTCTTAAGCCAACAAAACAACCCCCTGTGTAATTGCTTCTGGGCTCTGATGGTCTTTAGTGCATAGACAGGGGACCTGGGATGTAAGCACCAGCCTCAGATGTTATTTCAAATCTGCATGAGGAAGCCTCTGGGGCTGAGTCCCACACCTCAAGAACTAGGGAGGTAAGCTCAACCTAATCTTGTAGGAAGGTTGTGAGAAAATTTTTCAGAGCTTTTTCCATTTCTTCTATTCCCATGACAAAACCACAAATGACTTCCACCTTGTTTCTGTTTCATAGGCTGTTTAGCTGACTTACAGATGAGACCCAAAATCCAACTGGTGGGTCAAAACTGAGTTCAGAACAGATTTTCTTCTGTTCTGCTTTTTGTGAGCTTGCATCTCTCCTGATGCACATCACTTGGTCAGAAAGCGCACAAGAACAAAGAAAAGCAATTTTGTCATCTTCTACTTGCACACAGTGTAAACTAATATCTTCAGCAAAAAGCTGTGTCTGTGGTGTACTCTGTGTGAATATAATCACTTTATCAAATGCTCTGCACTGTAAAGTGCTGCTACTCATATCCTGTTCACCAAAATGTGTACACCTGTTGATTCAAAATCTTTTGCTTTGTTGTTTGTTATGTTGGCCCAGGATCAAGTTTTGTGCCTGTAAGATGAGTATAACTTACTTAAAAAGGAGCTCTGATTTATCAGTTATTGGTGAGTGTTATCTGTCATTTCTGGTGAGGGTACTGGTTCTGTTCCAGGTTAGAGGAATGAACATGTACATTACTGTATTGGGAGCTTGTTGAATTAAAATAATTTAAAATCCCTGACCAAATCAGATGTACTGGAGCACCAAGAAATGGATGCAATATACTTTAAAGAAAGTTTCTAGCATTTACATTCTTTTCCAAAATAAAATACATCATTTTGGTAACTACAATATTTTCATTGATGCCTTTGTTTTGAGCTTCGACATTAGGCAAAAATAATTTGAGGCACTTAAAGCATCATACTACAATGAGGAGTAATTGAAACAAGGAAAGTCAAACAGCAGCAATAATAATAAAGCTTAAAGTATTGATGGAAACTCAAAAAAATTCTGCAGATACACTTCTGTGCTGATTAGCGCCATATCTTTTTTGAAACAATGTGTGAATTAAATTTGAGGATTTGGCCCTTTGAAAAACACGTCTGTTACAGGGTCAGCTTCCTCCTTCAAAAGTGCATGCATTATTTGCATGATTTAGAAAAAATCGGTGCTAAAGACAAGGGAAAAGAAATTAAAAGCATAGTTTTGGACTCCTGCAGATCATGGTGTGGCCTGAGGTGGGGGGATGCACCACCACACACAGAGAGGTGTGGGAGGCCACTGTCTTGCAGTTTGGCAAAACAGATCCTTTACTGTAAGAGAGTATCTAATCTTTCTCATCAAGTTCCCACTGCTTGGGATTATCTTCTCTTGGCTCTTTCCGAGTTTTCTTCAATGAGGGTGCCATCACCTCTCAGATCGTTTGTGTCTCACAATCAAACTATGATTATATAGATGTGTACACATATATGTGTACCTATTTTAGTTTTCCAGAGTTGCAAAAGGGGCTCTTTCCCCTTGCCAGTCTCTAACATTAATCTTCGAGTTTCTGGCAATCTTGTCTGTTTCGTGCTGCTAGCCATGTTTTTTTCTTACTTTTGACAGCAGTTTGTTGTGAAGGAGCAACTCCTTGAACACGGGTGCTGTTGACTCTTCTGTCGCACTGTCAAGGACATAACATGTGGTCTGATCTTTTCAAAAATTCAGGAGGAAAAAACAAATAGGGCAGTCAGCCCAGTGGCAGTCTGGAGAAGCTGGAAAAGCTTATAGTGTGCCTATGCACATCTATAGCCACTTCACATTTGTCTGTGGGTTGTGGGTTGGTTGTGAATACTGTGCTGTGGACAAACTGGGGATGTGGCCCAGTGTTTTACACTTGCACTTAATTCATCTACTTATGAATCATCTTGGCTTGATATCAAAAGCTCTTTTAGAACAAAAAAAGAGTCTCTTTCACTAAAATATAGAACACTGCAAAAATCATCCTTAGAATCATTCAGTGTAATGGAAAAAGCAAACCAGAGCTGCACAGCAGTGTTTTCTCTTAGTGAAGCTGGTGGGAGAGGTGTGGAGGGTGAAGTGTTCCCTGCCTCCCCCACAAACGGCACGTGGCAGGTTACCCTCAGTGGCCATGAGCCCTCTGCCACCGCAATTATTTTAAAATGGTGGTTTTGCTCAGACCAAATACTGAGTGGCAAGTGTGGGTCCCTTTTTGGTGCCAGGTTCAATTAAAAGGACACAGCTGAAGCACTCAGGGGGCCTGCAGTGCCCTGTCTGATCTCATCACTCAGCAGAGAGCAGCCTCGGGGGCTGGCCCTGCTGCCAGGTGGCCCAAGTGCATTGCCCATCCCAGAGTTGCTTGGTGGGGTGGTCTCTCTGCCAGGGCAGTGTGGGCTGGCAGGTGGCCGGAGCGGGGGGTCCAGCCCGGGTGTGGTTGTGGTGGTGCTGAGCTCTGACCACCATGATGGGCACACAGATGTCATTTTCCTTGCTACGGTCACAGCGTGTGACAGACGCCCAGCGCTGCTGCACAGCCAGGCACGGCCTTGGGAACAGGGGCAACAGCCTGAGGACTTGTCTGAAATTGGCTCTTCTGCAGAAATCCAAGAGTTGAGGATGGTGCATGTGTGGGCATATAGGGAATGAGCCATCTGACTTTTCTGCTTATTGTTTCTCATTTCTTGTCTTTGATTTGGTTGTTTGGTTTTGTTGGGTTTTTTTGCCCCTGCCAATTAGATCCCACTTATTCAAATCTCATCTCAGAAAGTGGCCATGTGAGCCAAAATGCCTCCTGCTGATAGACACAGTGGGCTAACGCTGGTAAGCTGAGCTCTTTCCTGTGATTATTGTTTCCAATTGGGGTAGAAAATTTGAAAGTGACTGGTTATCATCGTGTCAAGTTAGAGGTAATTGTGATGTCTTAGATGGAGTGAATATGACAGCTATTTTAGAAATCAGTTTGTCAACAAAATGGAATTCATACCAGAAGTAGACACGAGTAATTCTTTAAAAGTTTGTCATAAGGAGTGAAAGGAGAGGAAAAAACTGATAGCAAAGATGCACAGAATCACAGAATTGTTGGTAAGAAGTTTGACATGGGTTGACGTGAATTTTTGGCTATACCTCAAGTTATTGGGTTGACTGGTATGAGTGCCATGACATCTATTGCTATTACAGTATTACAATGGCAGACTCATTGGATAATCTCAGGAAAATCTCGCTTGGAAAGGTTTGGTTTTTTTTTTTCCAAAACTACAAAAAAACCCCCAAGCACAAACAAAAAACCAAACCAACCCAAACAAGAAAAAAACCCCAAATTCCCGTAAGTATAAAAACAAAACAAAAAGCACTGCTTTCTGAATTTAACATAAAGAACAGGGCCATTTCCCTGATAGAGATGTGCTGTGCTTTTTTTTTTTTAATAATTGGCAATTTCTTGTGATATTTGTTAAAATAGAAGATTGTTAAAAATAGAAATTAAGTAGAAATTAAAGTAGACTGTTAAAATAGAAAAATTAACACACTGAAATTTATTACTAGAGCTGGCAAAGGAGATTTAGATTGTATCTCAGGACATCTAATCTGTGCCAGTAACTTGTCAATATTAACACTGTTGGTAGAACTGGTCATAGTTCCTATCAAATGTGCATATTTTGTTGTCTTTACCTTATTTTCCAACACTTAGCTTTGATTGTCATCCTATAAAGTTGATACCTACAAAGGAAAACATTGTGGAAGCATTTTAAAAAACTGTACAGTACCAGGAAAACCACATAAAATAAATATCCATGAAGGGACAATTCTACAATACTCAGCCAGTGTTCAAGAGAATTTATGGAGTTCATTTAAAATGATTTTTTAATTAAATGAACTTGCAATTTCCCAAGTATGTACAGCATACAATTAGAGCAGTGATACTTTTTCAGAATAAACTCTTGTTGGGAAATTGCATAACAGAAAGTATGATGGACTAAGCTTCAAGAGAAAAATTCAGAAAATTCAACTTGCTTTTTTTTAAAAAAGAAAAATATTTTTAATGTTTTATAACATGAAAACATAAGCTACTCATTAGTCATTAGAAAAAAAATTAAAGGGTTCAGGTTAGCCCTTGACCCCAGTAGAGCTGCAACATGAAAAGTGTCTTTGGCCACAGTGATTAAAACCAATGAATTCCAGGTTCAGATGAAAATGAATGTATGTTTGAATCACTTTGTGTTCCTGAAACATTCTCTGTAGATATCTTTTTGCTGTTTCCTACTGCTTAATGAATTTCAAATGAGGTGGTTTTTTTTCTCTCAACCTGTAAAAATGAGCAGTCCTGGAAGGAAGAATATGAAAACAAATTCTTCTTTCTGCAAAAAGACTAAGTGCAGTTATAGTGTGCTGAAGTCCTGTTTGGGTAACTTAACTAGAGAGTAGGCTTTGAATAAGTCATTCTCACAAGAAAATATTTCACTGGAAGTGCTGATGATACATCACAGCACTGAGTCAAAATGAGAGCTCTGGTTTAGTTGCCATTATGGTACTCTTTAAACAGGAAAATCTTTAATAGTGTTGCATTATTCACATTGCATTCTTCCAAATTATCCAGTTCAAGAGATGTTTAACACTGCAACATTTGATAGTGATGAGCATTTCTGGTATAAAGCTGACAGTGTATTTCACTTAAGAACAGCTTACATTATGAATATCCCGAGTTTCACGATGTGGTGTTACCAGCTCTTTGGAAACCACTGGCTGCTCTGCTTTCTTCTATGAGGAGCAGAGAAACCTCCCCTTCGGGTAATGTGACTGTGTAAATGTGGCAAAAGAGGGGGAAAAATCCAAACAAAACTTCCCCCAAGCCCAACATTCCTTTTCAGTGATTCTACTTTGGGAATGGGCATAAGCACACTTCATATTTTAACTGATTATGGTTATATTGGCTGCCTATAATGGCTGCTTCACCAGTATCTGCTGAAATGATTCAAAAGTGCAAATCCCAGAGTCAACCATCCTTGACTTGTCCTTGAGACTGTGGAACCTGAAGCTCTGTGACTTACTTCCCTTCCTATTAGGATTGTGTCTTTAAGGAGAAAACCAGGGGTGGCCAAAATGCATTGTAGGACCAAAAAGTCCAGTCTTAAGTGATACTGAATCCTTGCAACTTCCTGCAAAACCTGCAGTGCCTTCTCCAGTGTACTCAGCATTTTACAGCATCAGGCAGCAAATGTGGGTGTGTTTGCTGCTGTCTACAATGAGAACTTGATGGCCTTATGTGAGAGGCACAAGGCTGCACACTCTGCTGTCTGCCTGCCCTCTGTAAAGAAATCCCCTGTATTGGTCAGCAGTCAAAGAAAGAATAGATGACAGGCTTTCAAAGTAGAGAAGTAATAAAAGAACCTAAATAATACAAGTGAGTGCAATACAGATGCTTTTTTATCTCTCTGGGAAATGTCAAAATGCTAGTTTCACTCTTTTAGTGCTCAAAGTATCGAAGAAAATTCCAACATCAGTTTTGTCTCCATTCTTTATGAACTCAAGTTCATTCTTTATGAACTCAAGTGCTTCTCTTCTCTCCACCCCCTGACTCAACATTCATCCATCCACATACACATGGTTCCCATGCATCCACCTCTCCCATTTACACATCATTCTGTTCACTCTGTGCTCTATTTTAACCCATCACACGGCTAATAAGAAAAGCATAAAAAAAACATATGTAGAGCAGAGGCATTTTAGATATCCCACATTACCTCGGCGTATATGAATTTTTCATGCGTCTTCAAAGTTTTCTTCTCAGCTGTCAAGATGAGTTATATGGGTTTGTAGTACTCCCTGCTGCCCTGATGCAAATGCTGTAGCTGGGGGAGTGGTAGGTGAGGAGTTCTGGTTAATAACCTGTGGTGTTGTCTTAGATAGAAGACAACTTAAAGTCAAGAGAGATCTTGATACTCTTTTTCTAGATGGGAGGGTTGAATGTAACACAGTGAAATACACAGCCTGTGTTGCAATGATACTGTATTCCAGCACTGAAATGCCAAGGAGGTTCTTCACACCAGTTTAACACATGGAAGAATTGAGAAATGTAAAATTACAGTGGCATTTCCACCCTCTGAGGAGGTGAAGGTCAAGTAATAGCTCTCCCACAAAGTAAGAATATAAATATGTAATGTAAAAATACAGTGTAGTAGTCAGATGGAGTGCACTAAGGAGAATTTTGGCTTTTTTTTATTCTCTCTTTTTTTTATTCTCTCTTTTTTTCCTGGAGAAAATAATTCTTTAAATAGTGTGACTGGTAAAAACTCACCATATAGATTGGTAGAATTTGGTGCCACACAGAAGGGGGGAATATGCAAAGTGCTTTATCTACTGCAATATGCATTGCTACCACATAATAGAATAGACTGGCAAATGCAAACTTGGTATTCTGACAGTTTCATGTCCAGAAATAACAAATGGAGATTTTGGCCTCTTGCTATCTTGTCTGAGGGAACGAGACATTCCAGGCACAAAGCTCAGTATTTTCAGTTGCTGTATGATAGATAACCTATAGTCCTTCTCCTTATGTGGGCAAACACAGAGATGTTCCTTCCTGAAGCAATGGAGCTGTGCATGCCCGTGGGCAAAACACAGCAGGAAGTAAAGTGAGGACAAAGTACCAAAGGCAGATTGCTGTGAGCTCAGCAAACACAATACGTGTCTAGTCAAGACATAAATATTCAGGAAGTGGCAGAAATTATCAATATGGATGACTGGAAAACTACAGGAGGAATTAAAGACCAGGAGAAATGCAGTGAAGGTGTTTACAATTTAAAAAAAAAAAAAAGTTTTGCCAAAAAATTCTGACTGAGAGATAACATCTCATTTTCAAGAAATCCCTTAGGATAAATCAGAAGTGTTAGCTCTGCAGGAGAAGGTATAGGAAGCAAAAGAAAAAATACAAGGAAATTACTAAGAAAACTGAGATCAAAAATGAAAGTAAAATTACATAGGATGTAAATAGGAATAATAAATGGCTATACAAATGTAAATTATAAGGAGCAAGAGATTGATGAGAGAGACTGCAGGCAATGTGGAGCTGTAAGGCCATGAGAAAACTTATCACAGATGTGATATTTTTATGAAACAATGACTTCTTAAAGTCAATGTTCACTAGTCAGATTGGCAAGAAGGCTTGGAAGCTTGGTGGATTGACACATAAATATGATTTTATTTCTGACATGATGTGGATGTCTCATCCCTGAAGGTGTTCAAGGTCATGCTGGATGGGGCCCTGAGCAACCTGGTCTAGTGAAAGCCATCCCTGCCTATGGCAGGGTGTTTGGAACTACGTGATTTTTAAGGTGCCTTCCAACCCAAACTGTTCTGTGACTCTATAATTTCATGTGGCTTGCTGGGTAGGTGGGAAAACAAAGTGTTCCACACAGCTTTACGCTTTCAAGTATCAATTGATGAAAACAGAGGACATCATTAAACCTACTGAAAGACTTTTGGCTTCATCTAGCTTCTAAGTAGAAATAGCAATGAGCAAAACTCCAGTTCTGGGAATCCTCTTCAGGAGGATTTAAAAGCCTGGTAGAGAGCAGGGTAAGGGTATTATAATTTGAATTCAAATGCATAATTTAGGGCGAGTTGGGTTTTATATCGGTGTTTTTTGTTAATTTTAAAAACAGTTTTGGAGCCTGGCTTGAGGAATACTGGATCTGTGGAGTACTGGCTTTGAAAATAAAGAGAGATTTGATTCAGTCCTTAGATCAAAACTTTCAGTACTTACAATGTTTCTTCTACAGCCATAGTAGCCTAGCACTACAGATGTCTTCCTATTAATCATATAGGATAGATAAAACCTCAGTAAATCTTGTGAAAATGTCAACTGGATCTGAAGACATGAAAGGATAGTAGAAAACAGATAAAACTGTAGAATTGAGAGGAGTTTTAAATGTGGTACAAGTCTACAAACCTTTGCATACAGGAAGCTGAAGGGAGAAACTTAGATATTTAAGTTGGTGATTTCAGCACTGAAGTTCACTAAATTTCAGATTTGTGTTCCACAAGTACAATATCCAGAAGCTAATTAGACTTGCTGGTTGTACAGCATTAAAGTAAATGAAGCTGCATTATTAAAGTACCTTAATATAGATACAGAAGTCAACTTCTAGACAAATATAATAACAGACTTCTGTAGAGTGTGGTTTAATCAAAAGATGTTTACTCAGTCCTAACAGTTTTCTCTTTAATCCCTGAAGCTTTGACCCTTCTGTGTCACACACTGCTGATTTGCTGTAGAATCTGAACTCTTGAAAACCTTGGAGAGATATTGGCCAAGCAGGTAATTTAACTGCCAGCATTGTAGCATAATGTTGACCTGCTGAGAATAATAGATTGATTATCTGCTAATTCAAGATAAATAAGATTTCTTTTAGCTTAAATGATGATATCAGAGTTTAAAGAAAAAGTGGGGGTTTTTTCTATTTATTTTCTTTGGAGAGTGTGTGTGTGTTTATGCATAGGAATAGGAAAAGGGAGATTCCTCAAGTCCTGATCAGTTATCAGTTGTGGATTTGCCATGATGTAAAGCTTTTAACTGGCAAAGAACTACAGGCTAAATGAGAAAATAGCATATGTGCACATGTAACCTTTGAAATAGGAAAGATTCAGGCCACTAATTAAAATAAAGTTAAGGAAAGCTGGACAGATCCAGGGAGTCAGTGCAGGTTAACGAAAGGAAGGTCATGCTTCACATATCCAATTAACTTCTCTGAGAAGGAGAGATGGTCAATGAGACTTGACAGGGGTAAAGAAAAAGATATAAAGTATTATGACTTCAGGAAGGCTTTGTGACACAGTACCACCGACAAGGCAAGTACATTTCATTAGCCAGTATGGGATTGATGGTAGAATTTGTCACTGGATAGAAAAGGGCTTGGAGCTTGGATCACAATGAGCAGCAAGCTGCTGTTCACTGGTTAACAAGAAGTGATGAATGAACCACTGCCAAACTGGTGTCCAGACTGGGTCAGCTTTCAGCACAAGGGAGAACTGCAAGCAGAGCAGACAATGAAACATTAACACTTGTAGTAAACAATAATCTCAACCTAGACAATTCTCATCAGTGAGCTGGAGTGTCCCAGATAGATTAGAGCTTAACTAAAAGGTAGTTTCCTTTGCTAACATATTGAATGATAACCTAATGGAAATTTTATGTTCGAAAGAAAGAGAAAAATAAAAATAATTTTACTTAAATTACTTCAAGCTACAAGTCATGCTGCCTCTGAAAGCTGTGTTAAAAGAAGATAACAGAGTTGCTGGAATATTAGAGGTTTTTAGGCCCAATGCACAATAGGTGTTAATGATTATGCACCTTGAAATATTAAGAGCAGATTTAAAAGATTTCACAGCACATGGAATCTTGAGCTCAGGGAAATACTGAATAACTGAAAAACATGAAGTGTAAAACTGGGTCATTGCTTTATTTTGAGATTCGCTTAGTGTGTGTGAGGCACAACAATTATGCTTGTTGTTGGACACTGCTCTGCACTCTTGGGAAAGTACCCAGTGTTTCTGTCTGCATGGGTTAGTGTTAAACCCCTTGTTTGAAAAAATAGAGGATATTGAAAAATATTGTGCAGAGTAATATTCCTCTAAAAGATTACATGTATTGTCAACTACGATGCATTGGAAAATCTGTGTGAAGCAAGGTTTTTGTGCTGGATGCCTATGTTCAGCCTGGCTTTCTTTACTGGTGCTGTAGCTCTCTGCAGAAGTTGTATCCTGGACAGGCAACAGGCCTAAGAGTTTTATCTGTTTGCTTGGTTGTGATATTGATATTATGCTACCAGCAATGCATGCAAATTAGGGATGAGATTTTTCTAAGTCTTTGCAATTGATTTATCTGTGCTCCTCGCCAAAAGTCAGTTCTAGAATTCTCTTCAGCTTCAATGGGACAAAAGGAGCGTGTACCGTATACTTCTAAAAATTCAACACTAATGCCTTCTTTCTTGCCTTTGGGCATAGATATAGATGCAAAATCTGTTGATTGATTTCAGAGATAGCTATGCATAAGTAATCAAAGGCAAAATTTGCTACAAAACCTTTAGAAGTAAGACAGACTGGGGAGGGGGAGGTGGGAATTAGAAGCCCCAGTCTGATGTCCTTCTGTGAGTCTTTTATTAAAAACACCAATATTATACAGCTTTCAACAATATTAACTGCATAGAATGAGGTGTGTACAAGTGTATGCATCAGGCAGCTGCACACCACAGCTCCTCTCACACCCCAGGGGAATGGAGAAGAGAATTAAAAAAAAGAAGTATGATTTGTGAGTTGAGGTATAGACAGTGTAATAGAACAGAAGAGAAAGGGAAAGAAAGAATAATGACAAGAAAAATAACAACTAAAAAAGAAGTGGAATATAGAAAACAAGTGATGCACAATGCAATTATCCATAACCCACCCACAGATGTCCAGCCAGTTCCGGAGCAGTGCCCCCCTGCCAGCTTTCTCCCTGGTTTATGTACTGAGCATGGCATGATATGGTATGGAATATCCCTTTGATCAGTTTGGGTCTGTTATCCAGGTTGTGTCTCCTTCCAGCTTCTTGTGCCCTCCCAGCCTATTTTCTGGTGGGCCAGTGTGAGAAGTGGAAGAGTCCTTAATCACTGCTTAGCAACCACCACGACATCAGTGTTATAAACATTATTCTCTCTCATCCCAAATCCAAACCACAACACTATACCACTATCAGAAAGAAAATTAACTTTATCCCAGCTGAAACCAGGAAACAAGGTGGTATTTCTGCACTCTGGGCTGTTGTGGAAGCTGCATTCCTAAATGAAACTCTTCAGCCTAAAGTTTTCTTTTCCTTTTTGCCCAGTAATAACATTCCAGTGAATTGTGCTTGGCTTGGCTGGGTGGGTCGCTACATTACTATTGATTTTTGGATAGCCAGAGAAGCCTGTTTTGAGGCTTTGCAAAGTACTGAAGATGATTATCTGTTCTACTGTGGCATAACCTGCCCTTCAGTATGACCTCTCAGTTTGAGAAACTTCTGTTGTGTCTTAATTGACTTGTGCTGTGGAGCTTTGAGAAAATAAAATAAAAGAAAACCTTCTCTTCAGGAAAAGGTATGATGTCTTGTCATGGCTTGGTTGCAGAATTTCCAGATGTAGTGAAGTCCAACATGAGCCTGTTACCAGGAGGCATCTCACAGTGTCTGAAAGCAAAGCTTGAAGAACTTTAATTGAATCCTACAGAGACCAGCAGCTTCTGTTTCTCAGTTCAGTGACATCTTGTTTCTTAAGTGATATTTTTCCATTCTATAATCAAATAGTTATTAGGCTAGTTGTTATGTCTCTTTCTCTCTCATTTCCCCCTTGTTCCTGAGTGCTCTGTTTTTTCATTCAGATCAGTGCTGGTGGTTGGTATGGCAGTGGCTGCTGCTGCATGCCTGGCTTGGACAGCTGCAGGCACTGGAGCTCCGATTTCCTACCAGGCCAGCTCTTTCTCCCATCTGTGCCTTCTTGCCTTGTGCTCACAGCTAGTTCTCTAGCAAGACCTAAATCATGTCCCAAGCCCTGAATATTCAACGTGACCTCCATTTTAGAAAGCAGTTTCATGCATAGAGCACTCAGGAACACACAAATTAATACCTGGGGTAAAATTATAAGCATGATGAATCTGTTCACTTGGACACTCAGACAGAGATGCTTTTATTCAAAATCTGAATCATCTTTAGAGGCTCTGTAAATGTTGCCTAAGAGCTTGATTATAGGAGGCAAGCACCAAATGTTTTTAGAGCTCTTGTATCCATCATATATGCAAGCCCCCATAACTGTTGATAACTGTTCAGAAATTGGTCTGACTTTAGGATTAGTACCATTAGCTTTTTGTTCTGTAAAATTACAATCATCAGCTGGACTACAAAATTTTGCATGGTGTTGATGGTTGTTTTAGCCTAAATAATACTTTGGCCAGAGAAATTAATTGGAAATAAATACTGTTTTTTCTATAGTATTTTTGGTATTTAAACCCACCAATAGGAAATATTGCTTATTTCATAGCTTCTGTCTTCTGCGGTCATAATTGGCTGCAAATAAATTTAAATAAATAAATATAAAAAAAATTCTCAATACTCAGGACTAGAATATCTTTTGCTTTAGGTACAGTGTGTTAAGTGAGCAAAACTAAACATAACTTCACACGTATTGACATTAAAAATATCTCACATAGATTCTTTTTTCCCATTAATGATTTTAAAATTAATTAAGGAAGATGCAAAATGCCCCAAATAAATGCTTCTGCTTCTGATTAGACTGATACAGTGTGAGACCTGAAAAATCTCAGAAAGCTCTATCTATCAAAACCACAGTTATTTAATTGAAAGGAAATATGAAGGCATTTAAACTAATCTGGGGGGGAAAAGTATACCAAATTGTAGTCACCCAGTCATAAGACTGTATTTTTAAAAGCAGGGGAATTTAGACAACTGATTGAATTCTTCACTCACCCACATAGGCAAGAATGAGTTGGCTGCCCAGACTGTGGGTTTTGAAGATAACCAGAACACTGCATTAGACTCTGAAAGAAATCCCGTTCAAGTGAAAGAAAGAAATGCTCAGGCATGGACCTACTTTCCTGTGTCTGTTGAGCTGTCTTAAGGCTGAATTTCAAATCTGCTTTGCAACTCTAGGTTAGATTTAGGATTCTTAAATAATTAGGAAAAAAAATTGGAATCAGTGCATCTCTGAAACAAGTTTTTCTAGCACCAGTTTGCTATCAGAATCCAGTAAAATCCAAGTGTACCATCATATTTCCAGGACAGTCTTGGGAGAAGCCAGTGGTGTAACCTTGGTGAGGATTTCTTAGAGAATACAAGTTTTTGTTGGGGAATACACTCAAAGCTCAGACTTTTGGTGGAACAATTTCAACTGATTAAATTTTACTTTGGAATGGCATTTTTAAATCCCAGATTAATTTTCATCAGTCAAATACATGCCTCCCCCTCACACCTCTCTGAACTGTTTCAGATGATAACTGGATTATATTTTTGAGTAAAATATATAGCATATATACAGTTTCTGGACTGAAAGGAAACATAAATGTGAATATGTTCCCCATAGGCAAATAAAGTGTCTTACATTTGAAGCTGAAGGAGGTTATGGAACCTTGCTTACAGAAGGAAGTGTGGGCTTTTGTTTTAATTTGCTTTCTGGAAAACTTCAATGTGTCCTACATTCTTTCAAAAATCTCTAGCTAAATTATTTCCTGTACAGAGGAGGAAAAGGTGTCAGCAGATTAATTAATTATCTAAGCTGGGCCTTAAAGGGTTATTGTGGTAAATATCAGATGGAGATGGGAGATGAGAAATTAGGCATTTTTTCTAGCAGTCTAATGGTCTTAGTACAAATTTATGCATATGGGAATAGCAATTCATGGCTTTGTGAATAATGGCAATCTGACTGTATGGATGTTTCGTGTATTTGTCACGAATTTCTTGTCTGGCACAAGTCTTCTGTCAGGATTACTTTTTCTTGAGTCTTCTGGAAATTTCCAGTGGTTGGTATATAGTCTTTGAGAAGACTGGAACTTGGACGGGACATGAAAGTACAAATAAAAATGTATATGCTACTTTCTATTTTAAGTAATTTGTTAGAGTAAAGAAAGATGATGAATTAATTAGCAATTCTGATTTTTGCTGACTATACTGTCCCTAATGACTATTCCTGTCACCAAGGATATTGCTGAAAATTCCTAATTATAGCTTCTATTTGCTTTTGTAATGTGTATTTTGCTACAGACATACCTTTTATTCCTCCCCTCCCTCCCCTTTCCTTCTTTCTTTCTTTAGTTAAGGATGTATGGGATATATTGGGTCATGCAAGCCATCTACTGAGATATCTGACCTTGTGTGCCATGATTTTGGTTTGAATCTTGTCTGTGCCAAAGCCAGCCAGACTGCTCTTTGTCTACAGCGCTGCGCTTTAGCACCTCCTGCATTTTCTGGGAGAAATCTGTGGTTTGTATTTCGGATCAACTCAACTCCTTCAGAGGAGTGCTAGTAATAAACGCAATTAATAGTGTCGAGAAGGCAAGAAACCCCTGGCATCCTGTACTCTAGAGAAAAACTTTTCCATCAGCACAAAGTCAGATGTTCTGAAGCCCTTTGAACTGGACATTGGTTAAGTTGTGTATTTTTTGTTACTGTTTGGGGAACAAAAGCTATGTAGTTACAACTTAGGATCTTCTCAGTAGTAGTGGTGTCACAGGAGTCAAGACGGTGTTGGAATGGTCAAAGTGTGTTACTGAATAGCAGAGCTTGCCAATGAAAACTTATTAACATAGAATTCTATATCAGGTTATTCTTTAATGCAACTGAATTGACACTT